>NC_045478.1:90008859-90671145 GCF_009650955.1 Corvus moneduloides
TGCACTACAGGGAAGGCAGAAGAGAGGAGGCTGAAAAAAGGGAAGTGCTGTCACAGGAAGGAGCAGGGATAACCTTGGTGGGACCAAGTGTACAATACAGCAGTAGCAAACAGATATAAATGTGACTGTCCAGGAACCACTAGACAAGAATAACTGCACTGGGAGAACTTTTTCTTTCCCTTTTTTCTTCATTCCTGCCACAGTCTTGGAGCAATATCCCACAAAGAAAAGGTCTCCCCACTAAGACTTTTGAAGTCCTGCTCACCTCTATGGATTGGACTTCACCTCCCTCCCACTGTCACCTATATATGCTTTAAATGTATACTGGCCAATGCTCTCATGCAGCCCACTTAGAGAGAAAGCCAGGAAGACCTGGATACCTTCTCAAGATAGCTCCAAGGACTATCACACAACCTAGCCCTGAGCATTGTCTTAATCCCCTCTCTAGACCACAGTCCTGGGAATGACTATTCTCATCCTTTAAACTAAAGACCTGACCCTTCAAAGTGTTATAGAGATTCCCCATATTGGCAGAGTTTGCTGTAGGATTAAGCTCTCAGTTTTGTGCAAGGCATTGTAAAATATGAAGTCCATAAATTCAAAACTTTAAATGCCTAGAGCCTGGAACAAGAAACAAAAGAAAAATAGCAAAATAGACACTGGTAAAGTATGAGAATGTAATTTTTTAGATTATTTTTATTCTAAATAAATGATAAACTCCTGAATAATTTTAAGCATTGTAATTGGCTCTGCATCAGCAGGGGCTTGCTGTTGGTTTTTTTGCACTTGCAGGAGAAACACAGACACTTTCAACTTCTACTTGCAGGCCTATGCATTGCTGTCAAAGGCCTAAAAGCCTCCTCACACACATATGACAATGCAGAGTTCAGACTGCCAGGAACCTGCAAATGGGAGTGTCTGGGCTCACTTTTCAACCTATGAATGGACAACTGTGAGACTTTTTTTTTTTTTATTATATTATCTTTTTGAATTACAAATGCTATATCTTATTCTTGATATACTTAAGAGCATCTCTTTCAATCATGAAACATTCCGAGGAAAACAAAAGCAAAATTTGAAAGTTACCTGAACTGTCGGTGGATCACTGCACTGCTTAGATGGGTCGAAGATAAACCAAATTGTCTACTCAAGAGAGCCATTTGGTAACCAACCCTGCACAAGAAACAAAAGAATTATTAACTCTGGAAAACGGACAGAATTTGGTTTGCTTTCTTTCCTTTACATGAATCACACACCAGGGCCTCAGCAAGTATTTAGATGCTGCAATCCATAGGACACAGAGTGGTAGCAGCATCTGCAGCACGCTACAAAGCAGATCTACAACCCCTGCCTGAATTCAGGAGGCAATGTAATTCAGACACACATACTACAAAGCTGGATTCAGTATCACTGCATTGCAGTTTCCTTCACACAGAGGTAAGGGCCCTTCTGCGTGCACTGTGAATCATGTAACGAGAAGCAGGTTTGAGAATTTCAGATGTGAACTGGTTTAGAGGCTGCAGTGCCCAGTAAAAGCCATCATGGTTACTTGTAAAAGCTACTAAGGTTACCTACAAAACCAAGCAAAAAGCCAAATAATCTACAGACTGGCACCATAGCTTCAGAAAACGATTTGCCAGACAAGAAACAAGTCAGAGCTCCATTGGTGAGGGCACGCTCTCTTAGCACACAAAGGTGTTAAGCAGCCTGTTTAGAGACCACAGTTACACCGCTGCCAATCTTGCCCTGTTCAGGCTGCCCAAAGAGTTGCCTGTAACTTTACAGTGCTGGCTCAACGCTGCTGTACACTGTACACCACCCTGACTGCAGCAGAGCTGAGTTACAAGGCTAACCTCCGACTGAGAGCCACACCCTCTTCCCTGCCTACATCCACGGCAGTTCCCTAACCTCATTCTGTCAGACTGACAGGCGCAGCCACAGAGGCTTATCTGAACTCAGATCACTTTCCCAAACATCGTTAGGGAGTGATGACCCAGGTGGTTATGCCGGCAGATCCAAGCAAAGGGAGGAAACAACACAGACGTGGAGCCAGTCCTCTTTCAGGCCAGCTCAGGTACAGCTAAGACTTTCCACCTGACTGCAACTACTGCCAGGTGACACTGCTTGCTGTGACCTTGGCAGTGTAACCAACACGTGCTTCTCTCCTTTCTAAAGCAAACACTAAAAATCCACTGCCTCATCTCTCTCTCTGACAGTTTTGATGAGTTTTGGCCCAAACTATAAGTAATACATTGCAAAGCCATTTTTTCTACTTTTTATTTTAAAAACAAAGCTCACTTCTCTACAGAGAAAAAAATGCCCACAGAATACCCCTCCAACAGATAGTGCCACAGCTCTTATTACAACCAAGTAAAGTCCAGCCTGAATCTTCACTCCCTCTTTTATTACTTTTTTTTCTCCAATGTGTTTGCTTACTTGGGGACATATATAAGTTTTAGGATTTGCATTTGTTCTACAAAGCAAGTGTCACCTGAGAGCACAATGAGAAGCACAGGACATGTGCACCACAGCAGTTTTGAGCAGTCCTACCTGAGCAAAGCACAGGTGGCAAACCAACCCTGTCATACAGACAGGTTTGGAAGAGAACAGCAACCAAAGCCTGCATTTATCTCCAAAAAAAAAAAAAAAAAAAAAAAGCCACTTTTCTCTGGGGTAGATGATCATCAAATTAGTCAAGGGCTTGCCTGCACTGTCCCCTCTCTGAAATGAGACCCCAAAAAGGCTGTGTTTATGCCACATCTCCTTACCTAGCTGTGTGATCCTAATGACAGCAAGGCCCTGTGACATTTACAGTGCTGCTGGCAATCAAGGTCCTAATACCTGGCCTTGCTGCTGCTCAGATTTCTAAGCAAGTTCAACTATGCTGACTTGCTTTAAGCCCACCATCTGCCTGTGTACTGCTCTGCATGTGGGTGTGCTGTCCCCATATGAAATTCAAACTCTGTGGGTAATACTGTTCCTACTTCCTCCAGAATCACGATGACCCTTTGGATTCCTCTACAAAACCCAAACGAGCAGCTGCAAGTTGGCCTTTCTGTTGTCTTTGATGGACACTTCTTGGGGAGTCCAGATGCCGCTGTCACCCCCACCTCTCTTTTCCTGGCAGGCATGGTAGCCTTGGTGGCTGGAGAAGGTGCATCTGCTCATCCTCACCACTACATAAGACCAATAGGAGAGGTCTGCGGGCTCACAACAAGGCAGGCACAGATGTCAAAGGACCAGCACATCTAAAATGTGCTAAAGTGCTGCCTAGACCCTGAACTCACTCATCACTCCTGGGAGAAGTCACTGTTTGTTTCTACCCTGTGGCAGCAGTGAAGGTTTGAAGTTACAAAACTACCAGCAGAAGCATCAACACCATTAAGTGTCCAAGGACTGTTTATTTTTCCAGATGACTCAGTATCCCCTGCTTAGCTAAGAGTTATTCCTCAGCACATTAAGATGTGTCACAAGCTAAGAAATTTCATGATTGATTATTTGGTATGAAGCATCCTGTTAGCAACTGAGTAAACAGGGGGGTTGCTTCCAATTAGCAGGAAGGTTCAGGGTGGAGGGAAAAGAAGAATGCATCTATGGCATGAAGAACAGCATTCAAGGGTGCAAGTGTGTTCACAAAGAGTGAATCACAACTTCAGCTACTGTAACATGCCAGTTTCCTCTCTAGAAAGGAACAGCCAATAGTCTGGGTCTGTCTCCAGGTGCTCCTCAATCAGACTCAGTCCCAGTTTGATCCCTCTGTGGCTGTGAACTTATCTCTCCTGTCCTCAGTTCCCCCCTGTGGAGTTGCTAATTACTAAACAACTGAACTTGGAAGGGCACAGAAGCCATTTACTCTGCCATGCTTGGTGCTGCCACATGAACACTCTGAGCTGGTGGCAAAATTGAAGAGCTGCTATAAATCGATGACAGCCATCAGCCCCAGTGCCCCCGGCACTCTTCTCCTTCCCAGCACACATTGCCTCATACCAGTGGGCCTTAAAAAGGCTCAGAGGAAGCTGCACTTAGGCACAGGGAATGCATACGATCCAAGTTTGCTTCTGAAGATGGCTCTCCCCAGGTCGTCAGGTTTCAGTGGTCAGAGGTAATGCCGTAACCTTCAAGCACAGGAAAATCTGTAGGAATTCCCAGAAGTCTGCCATTGGTACTCCGCAACCGATACAGGCAGGAGCACACTCCACAATACCCTGGACAGGCAAACAGCACCACTTGCTTAGTACTTAGTCACTAATACACTCCTGACAAACGATTTATCTTTGAAGGGACTTTTGGAGGTCATCTAGTCCAATCTCCTGCTCAAGCAGGATTAATTTCCAAGTTTTTTATGCTAGGCAAGAGCAGTATTTAAACAGACACTTTCCTAAAATGACAGGCCTAACACAAAAGCAGCTCTTGATATAACACTGACCACTCAAAGCTGCACCAAAGCAGCAATAAAGAACCATGCAGAGGAATCTCTGGCTGTTTCTACCCTGCTGCCCCTAATTTCCAGTAGTGGCTCTATCTCATGAAAATCACAGTCACAGAGACACTTTGCCCCTCTCCACATATCTGTTAAAAGTTATCACAGACCTCAGACAAGAGCTCAAAGTAAGGTTCAGAAAAAGGGTGAGGAATTTGTTCATCAAATATTCACTAAAATTACCCTATTTCTACTTCACTGAATTACTTTTGAGCATGCAATAAACTTCTACTGCAAACACTCTTCTCAAGGGCCCTTCAGCCTTACCCCATTCAATGCAAAAGACCGACATCGAATTCCAACGCTGCACAACAAAGAAACTCTTCACCAGTTATAAACGTCTTGAAGTTATTTACCCACTGTGCCATTTTCAAGTGCTATAGCTATCACCTTCACTGGTTTCCCTTGATATTAAAGAACTAACCTATATTCACTGCAATCTTGAGCGGCTTTTGAATGGAGAAATTCTGGAAAATTTCATCCCAGCTAATAAAATTGGAAAATACGAACAATACACGTACAGTATTTTCATCAAATGTCTGCAAACACATGAGTAGACCACCTCAGGAAACTGATACAAAGCAAGGACATCTGCCAGCTAAGGAGGACAGGATTACGCACTCATTTTGAATGAACATCAGGGCACACAGTACCAAGAAAGGAAGCCCCGTGTCCCCCCAACACACACTTCCATCATCTCCCTTATGCTGGCTTTAGCACTTCTGTAAATCAGTCACAGTTTTCAGCTAGCTCAGTTTCTTGACCCAGCTCAACCTGAAGGCACATGAACACTGCTGCAACGGAATGTGGGACAACATAAGAGTGGGGCTTCTTCTACTGCCAACGCAGACTTATGTGGCGGTGACAGTATCTCCAAAGAAACACCAGGAGATTTGGACAAGAAAAGGATCTCTTGTCATTTCAGCAAAAACAGTGGTGTGCTTCACAAGAATGGTCTGCATGAATCTACACTACTAATACAGCCATGGGAGCACTGAAAAGGTCTGCATCTGAACACTCCAGATGCCAGTGCAACAGCTCTGACCAAGTTCTTATCAGTGGTGTATACCCTAAACAACAGTCAAGGTACCATTCTTACCTTGCCTGCATCCTAGAGTAAACGTAATTTTAAAGAGTGCTGTTACCTGGCAATCCAGTATTACTTTTCTTTTCAATGACAAGTTTTGGAATTAACCCCTGCTCCCTATATTCCCAAGATCTGTAATTCCATAATCATTCAGCTATTCCTTTTCCCTCTTTCTGTTAACAACTCATCCACACAGGCCCCATGGAAAACCAATGGATGTTGCAAAGCAAATGCTGAGGCCAACTACCCAAAGCCTGCTGTCAAAGCCAAAGAAACCAGGTAAAAATATTCTTCACTTTTATAGTAGTGACCTGATCTGCACAGTCGAACAGTGGGAACCAACATCACCTTTATTCTTTTAAAAGATCAAAACAGACATGCTGCAGGCACCATGAAGATTTGAACTGCATCTATCATCCATCATTAAAACACAGAAAATAAACCCAAGACAGTATATGCAATGCAAATGCCTAAACCCCTACTCTGCCACTGCAGGTCTATTTATAGACCGTCTGCCACAGTGAGCTGCAGGAGCCAACTGTGAACTACGGGACTCAATCCATTCACAGCTCTCCTCAGAAAGGAAACAATATGATTAAGGGCTGTGTGTGTTAAAAATACACAAGATATTCATTACCAAGACATAATTGGTTTTACATTAATGACAGACAAAAAGGCCAGGATCCACAAAGAGGAATTAAGTCTTTTTTAACTCCGTTTATGAATAGGATTAGCTATTAAACAGGATATTTACTGATCCAAGTCACCAACAGAAACTCATTACAGATACATCTGTTAACAATTTTGAAGAAAAACACACTAACTTCATTTTCCAGACCACAATCAGGAATGGCAGATAACAAAAGAGCTGCACACCTTTAAAATAAAACTTACTTTTGACATTTTAAGTATCCAGAAGTCACACCTCTAAAGTACTTACGGTACTTATTGTTCCAATATCCAAACTCCTAAAATCATCCTACACATTCATATTCACAGCACTGTACTAAAATAGGGAGCGGTTATTCCCAGTGCACCAGCAGAAAATTAAGCTGTGGAGAGGACAACTATCTGTGGGAAGTCAAAGGAAACGAGCAGAAGAGCAGTTACTGGATTATCCTCAGGAGTTCTCTCTGGTGGGCCTGTAGGGTTTGAGGTGAAGCAAAGAAAGGCCCCTCCCCCATCTCTGCCTTTTGGGAATTACATGCGAATTCAGAGGATTGCCCACACTACTGTAACTTTACACTCTATTACGTCTCAAATGTCTCTTTACTGGTTTTAGAAGTATTGAGGTGTCAAGAACAGGACAATGGTGGAAAGCCACAAGACCAGATTTGTTTCCCAGCCCCGACCTCAGCGGCCAGGCTCCACCCAGTAAGGTGCAATCACAACCCAGACAGCAGTAACCACGCTGGGGGGAGGGAGCTGTGGCAAGGAGAGCAACGCAAAGAAGGAAGAGAAGCTGTGTAGCTGGGTCTCTACCATGAAAAAAAGTCAGGAACAACTGATCTAGGCTAGTTGTTCACAGAACAAAAAACGATAGTGACTCTAGGCCTTCCTGATAAAGCTATACCAGAAAAGGATGCGTAACGCTGTCGGAATTCAGGCTTAAGAGAAACATGACCTGGAGACAAAGGCTTGCTCACGTTGCAAGGTAGTACAGAGCTACCTGCAGCTTTGGTGGCATAATCCTCATTTCTCATTCAGAAACCTCCTTTAACTCCGTGTCTCTCCTTCCAAACAAGACCCTCTCAGGCAAGCCTGGAGAACTCTGGAACCAGACAAGCTAACAGAGCTCAGATCTGCATCTGTGTCCTGCTGTTAAAAAGGCTGGCTTGCCCACCTGTTTTTACTACAAAGATTAAGTTATGCATGCTTTAAAGAAATATGTCATACTGTCTCTTCCCCCAGTTGCCTCCCCTTACTCACTGGACCTCCAAAGAGCTTTCTGGAGAACAACCAGGAAAGCACAGACTAGCGCCCACACTTCCCGAGTCCCCGCGACACACATGAGTAAATGCCACACGTGTCAGGACACAGGAATTTCAGTCTAACTTTGCTGCGTGACTACTCATTCCCACAAAAGCCTAACCCCAGAAGCGCAGCCCCACGCGAATTCTGAGCAAAGAAACTGTGGGAACACGCAGGAACTTCAGAAGAGCGTTGTGCCCCTCTCCCAAGCCACACTGCGGAGGCACGGACCCCAGTGCAGTGGGAGCACAGTATGCAAGCGACACAAAGGCTCCAGCTCCCGGCTGCTTTAGCGCGCTGTCACCACTCTGCCACGCTGCGCGCCACTCAAACGCGCCCCGCGCATCTTCGAGGACAGCGTTTCTCCGTTCCTCTAGAGCAGCAGCTCATGCTCAGGGCTGACATGTTCCAAGCCCTGTGCACAGAGCACCAGACTTCCCCTCTTCAAGGGACAGGCGGCCGAGCCGGAACCCAGGGGCAGGGAAGGCCCGGCCGGCCCCGGGGCCCACAGGCGAGTACGGCAACGGCACAGCCCCAGCGCCCAGGGGCTGAGAGGGGCCGTCCGCGCCCCGAGCCGCTCGGCCACGGGGCCGGGTGAGGGCCCGGCACCGGCCCCAGGAAAAAGCCAGCACGGCCGGGAGCAGGCTGGCCCGGCGGCGGGGCAAGGCCGGGTACCGGCCCTGCTGGGCGCTACGGTACCGAGCTACGCCACGCTGCGCGGCACTCCAAGCGTCGCGTCGCGTCGCGTCCTGTCCTGTCCCGTCCCGTCCCGTCCCGTCCCGTCCCGTCCCGTCCCGTCCCGTCCCGTCCCGTCCCGTCCCGTCGCTCCCCAGGCCCCACCGCGCACCTCCGCGTGGAGCGCGCGCGCCCTACCGCCCAGCACAGCCCCCGCGCGCACGCGCGGCCCCGCGGCCCCGCCCACCGCCACAGTGCAGACCCGGCGGCTGCGCGCCCCGCCCACCGCCGGGGCCCCGCCCCCCGCCGAGCGCAGCCGAACCCAGCCGAGCGCAGCCGAACCGAGCCGAACTCAGCCTAGCCGAGCGGTTGTCGCTCGCTGCCGAGGGCGGCGCAGAGCAGCGCGGTACCGCAGTGCCCGGCCCGGCCCGGGGGGAGCCCGTCCGCGCTTGACACGGGGTAAGGAGCCGCCGGTAAGCGGGCGGGAGCTGCGGCACGGCGGGGCACTGCGGGGCGCGGCGGCCGCGGCTCCTCTAGGCCCGGAGGGTTCTTGCCCGCGGGGCCGGGGGTGTCCGCGGTGGCGCCTTAGGCCGTGCTGAGGCCGGGCCGGGCCGGGCCGGGCCGGGCCGGGCCGGGCCGGGCGCGCGGCCGTTGCGCCGAGCCCGCGGGGGGGGCGGCCGGGGCCGGGGGCGCCGCTGCCATCTTGGGGCGGAGCGGGGCGGGGGGCGCGCCCGGCGCGGCGCCCGTGGAACGGCCTGGGCCGCCCGCCGCCCCAAGGCCTCCCGGGGCATTTGTCTGTTCCCCCGACGCCTGTTCTTTGCTGTCCCTCGCCTAGGCTGCTGTTGGGTAACGGGGTTTGTGCACCTCGGGGGTCGCCGGGTCCCTGCCCGTGGTGCGACCGTCTCTTGTGCGGTCGACGCTTTTGTGCGTGCTCGGAGAGCTGCCTGCCCGCCCCCCGCCGCTCCTGCAGACACCTCTGTGATGGAGGGCAGCAGGGAGGCAGGAGGATGTTCCAAGGGTGGTGGGAGTAGCGAGCAGGTTTCTGATATTGCCCTGCTTCTCCTCCCCTGGAATACTTGACAAAGGGCGATCGGATATGGCTCATAACCGTGGCCAGGTAGCCAAGCAGTCCCTTTTTTGCTCTTGTTTCAGTCACCAGCTCCTCCAAATCAGCAAACCATGTTTTTTCCTCCTGCCATAGAATGCACCCTTTGTGTAGCTACCTGCTGGAGGAGGCATCACGCCAAAAGTCTGCAATGTGGCTGCAGTCAGCCCGGTGTTCTCAGCAGGTTTGGTAGCTCCCAGCTGGATGGAGAGCAGACGTTTTGGCAGTTTAAGGTTCTGAGCCCCTCCCTCCCTTAGTCCTCTCTATAGTAGAAGTTAGAAGCAAAAGGCCAGTGTGTGTGCTCAGGGTGGCTAATTTAGTTGTGCATAGTCCTCGAAGAGTCCCCTCTTTCCTGTGAAAGTGTCTTGCTCCGTGGTGTCATTCTCTGGAGCAAGCATATGCTGAAGGCCATGGGCTGTGGGGCAGGAGCATCTGATTAGCAGTGGTCACAAAGCCACTGAAGGGTTGCATGGCTCAGGTCCCTTTTGGGTGGTGCTGCCGATGCCCTACCTGAGTGTGGGACAGAGCCTTTGCAAGTGCATGGCAGGGACCAGTACCCCTCCCCTCCAAACAATCACACTGTACTGTCCCTAATAGCTTTTAATACTCTTAATGCTTCTGAGAGAGCACAGAGCTGACCACTCAGCTTGTAACTGACTCCAGGAGGACTCCATTCAACCAGAAATAGCAAAGCATTACTTCTAATGACTGCAATTAGCTGGTATCTACTGAGGAAAGCTTTTTTCATCTCGAGCCTTTTAATAGTAGGAATACGCTATCTTTATGGGGAGAGAAGTCCATTTTGCAGTCTTCACCTGGATACCATAAGAGCAAAATAAACATGAAAGAAGATGCCTTTGAGGGGGTTGGAAAGAGGCTCCGTTTTGGCTCACAAGTATGTTTTGTTGCACTAAGTTTGCTCTATTTTTGTCTGTTCCTGTAACCTTGGAAGGAACTGAAGCTACTGTATTTTCTGAGGGTGTCAGTTTTCATGTCAAGAAGGCATCACCATGAGTCTTTGCAATGCTCCATTTTCTTGCCCTTTGACCAGAGTGCAGTGCAACTATCCTGAATTGTTCTGGAGCCATGAGTTGAGCCAAGAAAAGAGAAACCCTGAGTGTGCTTTGCTTCTAGTTTGCTTGGGGGGGTTAAATTTCTTTTTTCTGGGCTTAAAATATCCTTGGTTTTATTTTTTCAGCTTTCTGCAGTAATAAAGTGGGCTAGAAACTTGCGGGGGGGAGGGGGAGGGGTGTATTGTTTATGTGCAAAAAAAATCTTCATGAAATCTCTTCATTCTGGGAACTAGAACTTCCAGAAAATCCCAGGTAGCCTGAGGTTTGCAATAAAAGCCTAAGAGCTGGCAGTGCCCAGGCCCTAATTTTGTCTGTTGCTAATTACACTTTGTGTGAGCCTCCAGTCACTGGGAGCCCTGCAGCATCCTGCCGGCAGCTCCTCTTTCACCCTTCCCATCCACACCGAAGTGCAACTCCAGCCGGCATCCTTTCTGTAAGGGCCCCATCTCCATCCTGGTGGCCAGGGTGAGGCTGTATGCTGAAGATCCAAGGACTGCAGGCAGCACCTCCTGCTCCCACGAAAGACAGTTGGGACCTGTGTCGTCTGACGTGAAGCCTGCGCAACCGTGTGGTGCTTGGCGAGGGAGGAGGCACTGGGTGTAGGATACTCCGAGTGCGCTGTTAATTGCAGACAGCGCTGGTTATGGATCCTGTGGCTGATTTGCATATCAAAGCATCTGAGAGCTCTGCCGTGGGTAGGGATGGGCAAGGATGATAAGGCTTGCTGGAGGCTGGGGCCAGATCTTCCCCGGGGCTTTTTGTGGTGCGCAGGTGAGACAAGATGATGGGAATGTTTGAAAAATGGAGTTTGTCTCCACATCCTTGAATGACAGGACCATAAAGGCTTTTTTAATCTAGCAGCTGCTTTCCAGAGGGTGGGAACCAAGCAGTTCTTGGTGACAGTCTCTCAGGCTGCTCCTTCCCTGCCTCCTCCTGCCTGGGTAGCCCACAGTGTTGACCCCTGCAGATGTCCTGTTCCCCGCCCAATCCGGCAGCTCCTGCAGAAAATTGCCAGTGTGCCAGCCCACTACCTGTTCTCCTTGCTGCCTCTCACACAAGGAGGCGGAGGCCCTGCTTGGAGCCTCAAAGCAAAGGGGCAGATTTCCTACTGCCTGAACTGGCTCTGCAGGGTCTCAGGTCTTTCCTGATGGCTCAGGAGGTGTTGGGGAGGGGGGACAGGGAATGGCAGAGCCTTGAATGGGCCATGGCCTCTGGGATACTGAATGAGCCAGAGGGAGGTTTGGCTATGTATGATCTCTACACAGCTGTCTCTTCTTCCTCCTGGCTCTGGAAGTGAACCTGGGGAGCTTTGAGCTTGGTTGCAGGCTGAGCTGGAAACTGAAATGCAGGTTTCCAGAAAGGGAGGGAGGTGGGAGTCCCTGTGTCCCTCTGCCACTTTGATCTTAGCAACTGTGTTGCTGGTCCTGATACTCTAGCTCCAGAGGACTGCACTGTGGGGCAGCTGGCCTGTCTGAAGGTAGCTCTGTGTTCATTGTGGGAGCGCCTGCTGCCAGGAGCTGCAGTCCTCGGCCTCTTTCCCATGCCCTGTACAGCTCAGGCTCTCGCTGGGAAGGACTCCTCACCTTCCTATCCATAAGTTGATGTGTGCAGGACCTGCCTTGAGTGCGGCCTCTCAGGAGGCACCTCTTTGCCTGCAGCCTTCATCTGTCAGAAGCATTCTGGCTTGTCCAGGGTAGTGAGTTGGGGGGCAGGCCTGATGCATTGCCTAGAAAGTTGGTTAAAAGGAGAAAAATAAAAATCAAGGAACGAGAAAGAAATGCATATGTATGTACGCATTCTGCAACAGAGAGAGGGTGAGATTTGTGTAGTCACTGCCAAGCTTGTAGAGCAAAGGCCTGCGGTATAAAATGGCTTTTCCCTGAGCCTGCAGGCCTGTGGTTGGCACTGCCTTCTCATTTCATGTCCTTCCAGCATAGAGCTGGGTGTCTGCCCTCTGCTCCAAATACAGATTAGCTGCAGGAAGCCTGAGGCTGGCTTGCTATGAGAGATGCAGAACCCTTTCCTCCATTTTTATCTGCACAGTGCTCACTGCCCTTTACAGGGTTATGTTTGCATGCTCCCTATGTGTTCCTTGCACATGATTGCTAAGGAGTCCTGGAAAGGCTTCTGTTCTCCCCGTGGCTCCTGCATGTTGAAATTGCCTGCCTGCCATTCTCCCTGTTCTGTTTTCACCTCCCTTCCTTCACTCCTTGGTAAAGCCAGGTTGAGGGATGGAAACAGTTCCCCAGTATCCCAATGCTCTTCTCAGGCCAAACTGTTGAAGTGGCTACACAGCTTATATGGGCAAGATAGGCATCCTGCTGGCATAGCCCATTACATGTGAGCAAGGTCTCCTGTTCTTGATGTGCTTTGGTCTAACTGTTGATGCCAGCAGCCTCTGCCCACATGGTTACTGTGCTGGGAAGAGAGAGAGGTCTTCTTTTATGCATGCTGTTTTTTCTCAGATAAATTCTGTTGCTAGTACAGGTCTGGCTTAAAGCAAGGTTTTGAAGATTCCCATTTCTGTTGGCTGGTTTGTTGGTTTCTGGTTTGTGCTGTTGCATTAAAGAAAGGGCTGGATCTCTTAAAGGACTGTGTATTAGAAAGGCGACACATTGCATCAGCACAAGAGGAAGCAGTCACAGGCAGGATTCATGCTGCCTGTTTTCAGTGTGTTCTGCTGTTGCTTTTCTGAACCACCACAGCCGTGCTACCTCTGAGCAGCAAGCTGAAAAACCTCCCTGCCTTTCTCTGTCTGGAAGAGTGGCTGCTGCAGACCTTTCCTGTCTGTCTGTTCCCTCTCACTACCTGGAAGGACTGTATGCTCCCAGAGCTACTCATATCCCTTCCTTGGCTGTGCTCATCGCCTCTGCACCCCTGTAATTTTTTTGTGCAGAGAAGTTGCTTGCTTTGATACTCCCTTCCCAAGCAATATTCTCTCAGGTTTCCATGCTTTCTTTGTTCCCAGCTTAGTGCAAGGCATCACTCTGCAGAGAGCTAGCTGCCACCAGTGGTGTGACCTCTGTCTCTGTTGCCATGTGGTGTTGCCTGTGTGGAGGTGGTGTGCTTTCTTTTGTTGACCTGCGTGGAAGAACTGTTCTGATGGGCTCCCTTAAATCATCCACCTGTCTCCTGATGTGTTGCTGACAGGGGTTGAGGGAGAGTGCTATTCTTAAAGTGCGATTTTGCACTAGAGTGCATTTGGTAGGAGAGTTGTGCACTGGCCTGGCCCTGCTTTTGCCAGTAAAACAGTGGCCTTTAGTAGACTTTGTTTCAGGTCCCTTCAAAGTCAGAGACAATCTTGGCATGATCTTGTGCTTAGAGGAGACTCAGATGGCAGCAGGCCTTGTCTTCTGCTTGAAATAATTATCACATCTGATGTTTTGTGCTGGAGGGCAGAGAGCACCTGGCAATGACACAGACTGGGGAGGGTCTCTGAAGATGGCCTCAGGATACTTGTGCTCTTGAAACAAAAATTTAGTGCCTTTGGGTCCCAAGGAAGATCTTAAAATGGATTCATCCTTCATCTCTGTGCTTATGGTCTACACTCCCTTTATGTGAAGCCATTGAGTTTTGGAGGCTCTCAGGTGATGTTGGTAAAGCTGACATCTTGAGGATGTCTGCATACACAAGTGGGTGGTTTGGTTTTCCTGGGCTCTAACTCCATACTTGAGGCATAGACCTGGAAATAAATTGTTGTTGTGTGTCCTCTGAGCTGCGGTCGCTGCCCAAGGACTCGCTATTACTCACAACACAGAAAAGGCAGCTTGAGTTGGCATTAGTCACAAAGTTATAAATCTGGGAGGAAGGAACTGGGTTTGCGGTGGATGCAGAGCTTGGTGTGAACTCCCAGCTGGGGCAGAAGGAGCTGATGCAGCTATTGGATAGAAGGACTTAGCTCCTGCAGGCATGGAAAAGAGGAACAAATAAAATGTGACAGTAAGAACTCTGTCTTCACCTTGCAAAGAAGATCAGGAGTGATGAGTTAATTTTAAAAAGCAAATCCAAGGACAAATCAGAACAAGCAACAAGACTATTTTGGTAAATTAGATGTGGTCATATGCACAAAGCCTTATGAAATTTCCTGAAAGTACTTACAGACTCAGGCAACTTTTGCATGGTGAGCAGCCACCAGAGAAAACATCTGGTGAAGGGACATTCCGAGATTTGATCCCTTGAAATAGAGGGGAAGAGAATGGGACTACATCCAGCCCATCTAAATAAACGAGAACAAACAGTCAGTGTTTATTCTGTTAGGGAGGTAGGAGAATATGCCGGTTAGAAATCACCAGCATCCATTTGTCTGGAACGTAGTGCATCAAGTTGGTCAACACCCCTGCCTTAGAGGATGGCCTGCCTCGTAGCTGAGCGGGGGTGACAGATGTAATAGATCCTAAGTTGGCCTGTGTCAGTGACCCAGGTGTAAGCCTTGTAAACAAATGAGGAAGGGGTAGGTGATAGGAAGCATGCCCAATGTGGACCCTCAACTAATGGGAAAGCTGTATGCAAAAGGGTTTCTATCTGGTAAGGAGATCCTAGCTAGGCAGGCAGGGGAAGATGTTGGTATTGCCAGAGTTTGGGGGTAGGATTAGTGCTCTTCTGGGGAGCTGAAAAACACGAAGAAAGCCTTGTGCCGGGCTGCGTAAGAAATCACACCTCTAAGGTGCAGGAAGCAATTAGTGCTCTGCAAAGCCTTGTGCCAGGCTGTGTGAGGAGTGACACCTCTAAGGTGCAGGAAGCAATTAGTGCTCTCCTCAACAGAGATGAGGTGTTGCTGAAGGGCCAGGCTCAGATAGAGATGCAACTCTTGGAGAAGGATGTGTGCAAACAAGAGACTATCCAGCAAAGCAATAGAAATTAAGGTCTTTAGAAATAGGGTGTGGGAGGAAGGATGAGAAGAACTGCAAGAAGGGCTGTGTATGTAGCCTGAGTAAGAATAGGTGGAAGAGGGAACTTCATGGTCTTTAAGAATGTACAGCAATGTACTTTTTTAGAAGACTGTCATTGTGATGAAGATGGAGAAGGAAGTGACTTCACCTGTAATTAGGGAGTTCAGACTTTATGGTTCCCTATAATATCAGTTGGGATGGTGAAGCAGAAATGGAGGCTATCTTGAAGGGCTTTTTGGGGGTTGGGATGTATATGTTCGTTTTGAAAGAAATTAGCTAAAAGTCTGTAGATCTGGATGACTTGCAACTGGCTGTGCCTCAAGTAAAGAATCTTGACAGATGACATGACAAGCCTGGCAGTTGTAGGAAACATTTTACACCTGGAAAGTGTAAAATGAGTAGCCCTAAGAGTGAGACTCTACTGCTGTAGATGATGCCAGAGAGATAGATACTAAAATACACATCTAAATCCAGTGTCGGTGCTCAGAAAAGGCTGCTGAAAAATTGAATAGAATGCAGAAAAGTTAGTTTAGTCTGAGGCCTGAAGAGATAGATTTGTGGTGAGAAACATAAGGAGATCAATTTGCTTATCTAATCAAGGAAAAGATGAAGGTGAGACTTGGTTATCCTGTATAAGCATAACATATTTTATGACTGTGTATCATTAGCTTGGTAGAGTAGAAATGCCAGGCTATGAAGAGCGACCAAAAAACCTGTGGTGAGGTGCTGGGACTGCAGTCACCTTCAGAGCCATGCAATCATCTCTGCCTTCTCCTCTTGTACATGTGAGGTCTTGGCCTGTTAGTTTTTCAGTGCACCTCTGTTCTCTGGGTTTCTTGTTCCCCTTGCTTGTTGCTCCTTAGTATCTAAGGCCTTTTGTTGAGACTCCTCTACCTTATGAGGAGACAACTTCAGTAGAACAAAGCACTCACCTGGCCCCAGCTTACACAGGGTGATGCCCTGACAAACCTACACCCATTCTCTGTGCATGTGCCTCTGGAATTGTTCCCTGCCTCTCCTTGTCCCATCCTGTCTTCAGCCTCTGAGTGATTTATAGCATCCCTTCTCCTGTGGTGCCCAGCTACTTTGCCAAACAGGTACCTCAGAGCAGCCAGCACCTAACACCTCTCTGAACTCAGCATGCTAGCCAGTGAAAATGATGAATGAAACCAAAGATCACTCTTGCCTCTGGTTCCTGCCAGTCTGTAAGCAGTGCTTTGTCACTTTGAGCTACTGGTTTATTTAGGGTCATTATACCTGTTTTCAGTCCATGAGGTGATGTTTCTTCCTCAGTCCAGTGAACAAACCTCGAAAGGGAGACTGAGTGAGATACTGCAGTGGATGGCTCACTAAAATCTTGCTACATCCACAATTTCCCTTTCACCCACTAACGCTGTAATGCTGTTAAAAATAAAAATGATCCAGTGTGCCTGACAGGATGTATCCCTTGTAAATCTCTGCTGCATAGTGCTCCTGGAATCTCATGTTCTCTGTCTTCATGTTTTATTACCTCCTGGGGTAGGAAGGGAATTTCAAAGCTAGTAGATAGTTCCTGACTATGGTTTCAGGTTGGGGAAAGCAAATGCTTGGATGTGCTTTAAGCAAAAAGGGGGGGGAAAACCCCAGTATTTCACTTTTTAATTTTGTTTTCTTTAAAGCTTTAGTCCATTTGATGAGAGCACAGCTTTGGTTTGTAGGGAATAATTCCAGTAAGCCTTTGTGTTTTCATCTGGAGAGTTGAGTGCTACAGGGTGGAACAGCCGGAGTTGCTCCAGGAGAGTCTTGTGGAGTAGGAGCCATAGCTCAGCTTTCCTCTGGTGTGTATGGAGTGAGGGACAGACCTTTGCAAATTAAAGGTTTAAAACCATGGTATGGTGGCAGTATTTGAGCATGGTCTGGGCCATATCTCTAGGGTACATTAGATGTCTCCTCCAAAACGCCTGCAGCTTCTGGCCTGCTTGATGTGTAGGACTGCCTGTTTTGATTGCTCTGCTGATACATTATTTTAGCAAAAGATGCTCCTGCTTCTAAAGTCTGGTTTTATTCCACCACCTTAAAACACTGAGAAGCAGTTTTGCCAGTATAACTGCACCTCCAGCAGCAGACTTATGCCTGTGGAGACATGTTCATTGCTTGGGTCTTTGCCTCTGTGTCTGACACAGCTGTGCTGGCAGATGTCTCTGAGGGTGGCTGGGTGTGAAAGATCAAATAGAATCTCTAGATGGAGCTTGCATGTCTGGGGAAGAGATGGGGCAATCCAAGTAGAGGAGGTGGGCAGTTTTGTTGAGCCTCTTTTCAGAATACATGGGAGTGAGTGGAAGTGTCTGCCTGGTAAACAGAGAACAAACCAGGTTTTGGACAGTGTAGGCAGAGATGGCTTTGCTATTTGTACAGCAGCACATATATTCTGTCTCGTGTTGTTTGTGCTGCGCTTCTTGGAGCAAAAAAAAAAGGAATTTTTGAACCTGTTTGGTGAAGGAAGGCTCAAACCCTTCCAAGCAGTGGTACAGGTAGAGCTGCTTGTTGTGGCTCAATAGGTGCGTGGGCTGGAAACTCCCGGCCTAGTCCTGAAAAGCTACTGCAGGGTGGTGAGCCTGGCCTAGGGCAAAGATGCCCACCTGCTCTTCCCTCTGTTCATCCTGTCAGTCATCCTAATCATCCTCTAATTGCCTCGCAGCCCACTCCAGCGTTTCAGAGCATCCTTGGACTCAAAACAAACATTTCTGATTGCGAAACCACCCTTTCTACCAACTCCTCCTTTCTGAGCTGGCTCTGGAGACTCCAAGAGCTCTGGGGCACCACCCTCTCCTCCTATCCCAGTGCCAGGGCTTGGCTATCTTGTTATTCCTGCTCTGCCTTCCCACTTAGATGGGTGTACATTTTCATACCCTTTTTGCCTGCAGGTTTGAGGGGTTTTTTGCCAGGAGGGTTTGAGACTCAAATGTAGCTGGAGAGCAGTGGTTTGATGTTGGGATTTTTGTTTGTTGGGTTGTGTTGTTTTGGGTTTTTTTATCTGCCGGTACTTCCTAAAGTGTGTGTGTTGGGGATGGTGGGACATGAACAGCTGTCCCGTCACTTGGTAAGTGAGGAGGCAAAAAAAGGTCCAGGAGGAACACCTGCTGGTACATGTTGCTGCCTGTCGTGCTGGGGTAGGAGCCTCCCATTCTTTCCTGTATTGTGGTACCAAAGAAAACGCCAGAGGGAGTAGTCAAGATGTGGTTTCCACTCTCCTAATCTGGTGACTGTAAATGCCAGGGGAAGAGAAAAATAGCCAGGCATATGTGCTGTCCCTGTTGACATCCCCCACAGGGCTGAGGACTGGCCTTGCCCTGGCATAAACTTGAACCCTACCTCTCCAGGTAGGAAAGAATGAAAGGAGAAAATGTGACAGTGGAGACAGGTGGCAGATAGCAGGAGGAGATACTTAATAGCTGCATGAGGTATAGAATGAAGAGCCCATGCATGGCGGAGCAGCAGCTGGGGACACTGAGCAGAGCAGCCGCACTCCACCCAAAGGTGGATGCTGCCTGCAGACAGGAGAGGCTGTGCCAGGGTTGGCGTGGGGTCCCATTACTCAGACTAGAGGTGGGTGGGGAATGTTTTATTCCATCTTTCTCATTTTTTTGTGTTAAACTTGCAGGTTGGTGCCACTGCATCCTCCGTGGAGGGCAGGGAGCATACCTGGTCCTGGAGAGCCTAAGCACTGACCTTGGATGGAAAATTAAACTAGAGGTGGCAAAACTTTGTAAGGTGTGCTGCTGCCCACCTGGGCATCTCCCTGTCTGCTTGGAGCTGACCAAGCTGGCAGGGGCAGCGTGAAGCTTTTGCTCTTGCAGTTACTCTTATCACGCAACTGGGAAACCATCCAAAACATCTTTTGTTTTAATCCTGTGGCTAGTTACAAGGCAGGTGTTGCTCATCCAGAAGAGGGATAAATTCATAAGCTGCAGCAGAAGGGACAGCAGGGCAGTGACAGCCCCGTTTTTTTCCTTAACAATGGGAGCAGAGGTCCATCGCTGCAAGAGATACCCTTCACTCCTAGTAACTCAACAGGGATTTCAGCTAACTGTAGATGAGAGTACAGGCAGCAACAAATACTTGTGTGCTGCTAGTATGTATCATCTGGAAAGTTGATTGTCTTTCCAGTGCCTGGAAATTAGCTGTGTTATGTCCCTGGGAGGAATTGTATGTGATTCTGATGAACAGAGGCATGGTGCATATCAGCATCTTGCCTGCAGTCATGCAGCTGTTCAGGGTGGGATGCGGAGCACAGCCGGATTCTCCTGTGGATCCATGCTGCTTCACTGCTTCTCTCTAAAGCAGAATGTTGGCACCTCACCCTGTGTCTCAGTGTGGTGGGGATGCCAGAGGCAGGCTGGATGCGTGCGTGGTCGGGAGCAGTGGGCAGTGAGTCAGTGCTGGGGGCCAGTGAAGCAGTGCTGGGAGGAGTGGGCAGGGGTGGGGGTGGCCGAGAGCTTGCACATGGACATGTGGGAAGCTGGCTGAGAGTGGCGACCCAGCAGCTGGTACTGGGGTGAACCAGGAGGATGAAGGGAGCAAAGGATCATCCTAGGCATGGACAGAGTTGCTGGTGCTTTCACCTCTGGCAATGCATGGAGTGCAGAAGCCTGCACCCCTGTTGGGCCATGCTGAAGGGATGGTACACAAGGGTAAGCTGAGTGGATGGTTTATAGCCAAAACTTGTTATGCAGCTGTCCAGCAGTTCCTGGACCCTGTGTGTGACAATGTCCTGTGCTCCAGTCATGCCTCTGGACTTCAAACCTTGGCTGAACATGCACCAGAAGTCAGCTGAGGCTTTCTGGTAAAGCCCCTGGCACCAGCCCTCCCTTGCCTGTTAGAAAAGGTTAAAAACTCAGAAATTGATCCAGCCCCGTAAGTAAATATGCATTCTAGTCAGCCCATTTGGGGCTGCTGAGTGCAGTGGCATAGGAGACAAATCTGGGGAAGGGATCCAGGAGGCCCATTATGAGTTTGGTAGGGTGGAAGAGGTGTTAGCTATTTGAGGGCAGGAAAGCAATAACTTTCTCAAAGATGGAGAGGAAAATGTGAAGCTCTGAAAATTAGCCTGGCATTGGGAGATGGCTGGATGCAGCTGGGAAGGAAAAATGGAAAATGCGGTGGTGGCTCTAGAAAGAGCCAGGGACAGGCACTGATTGTTTGGCCTGGAGGGGCTTCAAGAATCTGATCTGCCACCATGTGGGTGTGCAGTTCAATAACATCACATGGGGTCTGTTTGCAGCCACCCAGGATGGGATATAGTTTGACACCTGAGAAAGTCTGTAAAATTCAAGGAGCCCTAGGAGGCACTAATTTCTTGCCTTTTGTTCCTCAGGAGCATATTCTTGGACAGTATTCCAAGTGTGAGATGGTGCCTTGGGGAGTTGGGGCTGTAATCCCTTTCCTTCCCCTACCTCACTTTGAGACCCACAGCAAATTTTGTAGTGCTCATCTCTGCCCACAGCTGAAGACTGGTGTCACTAGTGCCTCAGCAGTCAGATGTCCTTGCAAATCTTTGCAGGGGCACTGAGCAAATGGAATAACGGAGTGATCATCCAGAGCAGAGGTTGGGCAAGGGTGAGCAGTGGGGGCTGCTTCCCCACCCGCCTGCTGGAGGGGTCATGGTTCCCCTGGAGATGGGCACTGCCTGAAGAGGCCCTGTCAAAGCACTGTAGCAACCAGCAGTGCTTTATTGAGCTGCTGGAAGGAACTGTCAGGAGGTTTTCAGAGCCTTCATGTTAAATTGGTGCTTCAGCACCTGCTGGCACTTGGTGCTTCCCAAGCCTGGAGCAGGCTGCAAGGGGATGCTGGCACATTCCTTTGTGCTGGATCTGATCTCACACTTTCACAGGAGAATGTTCCCAGAGCTTAAGGGTCTGATGTGAAAAAATAAGCATGCCCTTAAGTCTCCTTGCATTGGTGAGGGAGCTGCAGGTGATTAGCCAATGCTGCAGCACCCATCCCTAAGTAAGCCTCCCACGATCCCCTCATCTTCCCATGACAGAATAAAATTCCCTTGCTCATGCTCCCTTGACTCATCCCATCCTCCACTTCCAACAGGAGTGTGTTTGGTGTTAGTAAACATCATTTTATAAATAGGCAACTGATGCTATCTTGAGAGGAGTTCTCTGTGGTGAGCACAGGCTTAGTGAGACCTGGGCTGTGAGTTCAGTTCAGGCATGCAGGGGCATTGGTGGCCCCTCATCAAGGGGCAGCTGTGGGTATGGCTGAGGGGATGCTTCCTGAGCTCCAGCTTTGTTTACCTGGCCCTGATAAACTATCCAGAGCCTCCCACCCCTACCAGCCCTGCTGGGCTTCTCACTACAGGGATGTTGAGCTGCTGGAGCATGTCCAGAGAAGGGCAGTGGAACTGGTGAAGGATCCAGAGCACAAATCTAATGAAGAGTGACTGAGGGAGCTGGGAATGTTTCACCTGGAGAAAAGGAGGCTAAGGGGGGGACACATGAACCTACCTGAAAGGAGGTTGTAGCCAGATGGGGATCAGTGTCTTCTCCCAAGTAACAAGTGATAGGACTTAGGGACATGTCTTTAAGTTGCACCAGAGGAAGTTTAGGTTAGATATTAGGAAGAATTTATTCACTGAAAGAGTGGTCAGGCATTGGAACAAGATGTCCAGAGTTATGGTGGAATCCCCATCCCTGGAAGTATTCAAAAAATGTGTGGATGTGGCACCTGGGTACATGCTTTAATGGTGAACACAGCAGTGTTGGGTTAATAGTTAGACTTAATGATCTTAGAGGTCTTTCCCAACATTAATGATCCTGTGAATCTGTGATGTGTAGATTGGTATTAGAGAGGAGACTTGAAAGCAGGTAGGATTCAGGAGGAAGGAGTGAGATAAAAATGGCTGTGTTGGGCTATACTTAGCCCTGAGCGTCTGCAGGTGTTTCATGTAGGGACTAAAGTACTGCTGGCCGGCAGCAGCAGAGTAAAACTTGGAGCTTGGTAGCTGTCATCTTCCTCCTGTTGAGATGGTCCCTGACTCAGGAGAAGATATATAGCCAGCATCTGTGTGACTCTCTAAGATGAGCAGGTAACTGCCCTGGGATGCTTTGCAGTGCCCACTGGGTTGCCGGGTAGAAGGCACCAAGCAAGGGATCTCTCTTTGATTGCTGAAGAGTCACACATACACATCCCTGTGCCACTTGGAGAGCACTGCTGGGGCTGTGGATTTCTGATGAGCTGCAGTAAATGAGTCACACACACACGCCCAGTGGGAGTGCATGAGGTGGAGCCCAGCAGAGATGCGTGTGGCAGAGTTGATCCCAGAGCTCCCGGTGTTGAGTCTGACAGGACATGTCCCTGCCACCAGAGCTGGCAGTCAGTCTTCGGCAGCCATGCCTGGTGGCTGGCACCACAGCCTCAGTGGCGACCCGATTTCCGTATGCAGGGATTCTTGAAGACTTTAACTGGGATGCCAGTCGAGTGGCACCAGAGGGCAGGGTGCCAGTTGTGAAATTCCATCCTCCTTGCTTACAGAGCTGTGGCAGGATTACTGTAGCAAGTCTTGGGCATGAACAGGTGGGCAGGACAGCAGCAGCAGCTGGGCTAGCCACCCAGGACAGGAGGCTGTGGAGGAGTTGCTGCTCTCCTGCATCCCTGTGCTTTCCCATTTCAGGCCCTGGAGGACTAAGTGTGGCTGTCAGGTTTGCTCTGGGGGCAGCTGGGCACTCTCGCCTCTGGAGGCTGGCCTGGGATGTACGTTCCCAGCCCCAGCAATGTAGGGAAGGAGGTGTGATGTACCCTCAGCAGGAGGCTGTGGTTCAAGGAGGAGCTGTAAGTTGGCATGCCTGGATGATCTTAGGCAGGGGAGAGCTGACTTTGCAGCCTTCCCCTGTATTAAATGGAGGGGAAGGAGTAGCAGACTTCCCTGGGAGCTCTAGGGAGGGTGGTCCTGGTGGATTGCGAAGTGCAAACTGAATCTGAAAGCTCTCCAGTCTGGGGGGAGGAGGCTTTGCTCAGTCTGCTGCTCAAATAAGCAGTGTTATCTGGCCTTACTCTGCATTGTCCAGGTTGTGTTTTAAACCATGTAAATCTAATGCTGCCTAGGGCTTTCCTGGACTTGCTCCTGAGAGCTGATTGGGGTGTGTTGGAAGAGCCAGGCAAGAGGCATCCCGCAGCAGCCTGACTGGCATGTGAAATGAGGCAGTGTGACTACACTTTATCCATTGATAAAAAGTAAAATGTACTGTAAGAGGCTCCTGCCTCATCTGTAGTGTGTTGCTGAAGACTTTCCATGCCATAATCTGAAAAACAAATGTTAGGAAGCCTCTCCACCATCATGCATTAATGGAGTTTGTCTCTGCCCTTGGTATCTGGAGGTTGCCTGCCCCAGTAAGAGTGCAGGATCATACAGCTTCTTGGGATTACTCTGAGGGAACTTGAGTGCTTTAGTGCAGGAGACTTTTTCAAAATATCCTGTAGCATCAGTGGAGGTGACAAAGGTTGTGTTGATCGTGTGTTTGTGTTTGCCAAGAGCCAGGCAAGCCCTGATGCTGATGATCCATAGCAAGTCTGGTAACAAGGTTTGGGTGTTTCTCACTATGTAAAAACGGCACAACTAGTATGTTTTAATATTTGTTGATAGAAATAGGAAAACTGAAGTTCACCTTGTAACAGCTGACACTTATCAAAATACTGTGTTTATTTAAATTTTTTTTTAAAAATTAAAAAATAAAACCAAACAAAACAAACCTTACTTTCCCCTCCCTCTGTGAGCAGTTTGGGCACCATGGGAGGCAGCTGCGGCAGAAGGAAACGGGAAGTTAGAGGACAAGGTAGGATGACAGAGTACTGGGATATATATATATATATTTGGCCACGATGTGACTGAAAGAGAACCCTTTGGCCTCTCAGGCTACAAATGCAAAGGAGTTGTGCTGCAGAGCAAGGAGGCTGCAGTATCACTCTCCCTCTGGCTCTAGCTGTATCTATGCTTGGGATGTTGAGGCACAATACATTTAGAAAGATGCTGATCACACAGAGAGACATCAGCTGTGGAAAGAGTCACACTGGAAAGGTGTGCTTGGGAAAATGGCAGGTGTACAGACTTTAGCTTGAGGAAAGTGGAGGCATGTAAGAGATGTCTTCTGTCAGCAAGGGATCTTCAATCCCCTTGCTGAGAAGGGAGAGCAGTATTTTTGAAGAATCAAGTGAGAAGCAAAAGTAATGAAATTTGGAAGCAGAATCGGGCAAAATGGCATGCCTTTCAAGCCTGCCAAAACCATTTCCTCAGGAAGAGAAGAAAGCTTTCCAGTCTAGGATCATTTATTTAACTGGTTGCTATGAAGTATATTGCAGAAACCTATTTCTCATCATTAAAGAAAAATTCTAATTCAGCTTCTTGGTCTTTGCTGCCCCTACCCTGCCTGAGGCACCCAAATGGGGCTAGGTTGGTAACTGCTGCGCATAGCCAGAGTCCAGAGAATGGTCTTGGAAAACATCTGATGCTTGAAGTAGAGCACAGTGCTCAAGTCTGTCCCTTTTTGGGTAAACACTTTAATTTAGCCATGTACTTATGATGACTTCAGTAAAAGCGTTTCAAGATAAGTATGTACTTGGGAGCTTTTCTGAGCAGGGGTCATTTCTTTTGCATGAAGATCCTTGAAGAAATATCTTAACAAGCATTATCCTGTACAGTTGCCAAAGAGTTGCATTAGGAGAAATACTAAGCGGTAATCCCGTCTGGGTTATTAATTAGTAATTTATCTCAGAATGCCACAGTCTAATAATTGGGGTTTTTTTTCTTCTGCTCCTGTGATGTGTTTGGGAAGGCCAGGCAAACTTCATGCCTATAAAGAAAATGCCTCAGACACTGCTTTGGATGGTTTATTTTCATGCAATACATGTGGTGTGTTGTCCCTGCTCAGAAATGGGGTATGGAGCAGCATGTTCACCCCTGTGAACCAGCAAAGAACAGGGTTTTTGTCTTTAGGTACCCTGATTCTTTGGGGTCCACTGGCTCCATTTTATTTGGGTGATGGCCCCTCCTGCCCACCTCTGTGGTGCTGCACTTCACGTCAGTCTAGCCAGCCAGATGCTCCTTCCATAGAAGGTGAACAGCCAGGAATGTAATTTCTTGGTAGAAACCTGATGGCATGCTTTAGTGCATCCTGCCGTTGTTGTGCTGTGTGCTGAAAACTGTGTCCAGCAGAGGGCTAGGGTTGTACAGGGTGACCATCAAACTTTAACACTTCACACAAGGATGGAGACATGAGGTCAGAGATGGGTGTCACCTCAGGTTTGGGGGACCTGGACCCATTACACTGTTTTCTTTTGACATTAGAAGTCATCTGTGGAAGCACAGAGATTGAAAGGCTTTAGGAGGGAAAGGTGGTTTCAGGAAATACGGCCAGAATAGGGATTGAGGTGGAAGGGCTTAGCGGGGCAGCAGACGTGGTGGGATGGGTATAGCACAGCTCTTCTGGGCATGTCTCTTTCAGGGCTACCGCTACAGCTGCCATCAAGCTGTTGACCACTGATTTGCACCCTTTTTAGGGCAGTGCTTTCCATGGAAAGCAGCCTCCAGGTGTGCAAGCTGCCTTACAGCAGCTCCAGGCTATGATGCTTAGCTGCTCCTGGGTGTGCTCCAAACTCAAGCCCATGGAACACACCCAAGTCTGTTTTCCTTTCAGTGCCACAGCCTGGAGCAGCAGAGCCCAGGAAATGCTGTGACCACCTGGCTGGTACGCCTGAGGGGGCTGTCAGGTGTCTGGTCTTAGTTCTTCTCTGTAATGGTGGTCTGTCTGGGCTGGAGGGCCATTCCTACCTTCACCTCCAGCAGCCCTTAGTGCAGTGTTTGGTGTGCTCCACATTGTTTTTTGAGGTGACCTCCAAGCCGTTTCCTTGATAGCAAGTTAGGATTTTGGTGGTTTTAGTGAGCACCCTAGCTTGAGCCGGGGCTGTGGGCAGGAGGAACCCAGGTTACTAAACTGCAGTCTTTAATGGACTCTCATAGGCTTTATTTGCTTGTGTGGAGCTGTGCCCCATGGATACACAGTGACTTGGAGCCGCTTCATCCAGTTAAAGTACTTTTCTTTGTTTGCCCTAACATTGAGATAGAGCCTGCATGACATGAGGCTCACACTGCTGCATCTTACCAAAAATTCAGTGCCCTCCTCCAAGCCCAAGCAGCCACTTTATCTCGCACACCTTTATCAGTGGGTCTGGGAGCCGGGCTGCTTACCTTGAAGTACCACTTCAGTGTTCCTTGGTTTCTGCTGGATCTCAGTGCCCAGCACCCAACTGGCGCTTTGTTCCCTGTGTTCCCAAGCCAGACCCAGCTCCTCTTGCCAAGCCCAATGGGGTGGAGTGAAATCATTGAAAAGAAGAGCCTGATCAGCATCTCTCAAATGCTAGTGGCTGGCTGAGAGCCCAGCCTCCCCAGACTGGCACATGCCAGTGACTCCTGCTTGCAGACCCCAGCCCCAGCAGTCAAAAGCAGACAGAGCTGCCCTGAAAACTCAAGACGAGGTAGGTGTTCAACCCTCATTTTTCCATCAGGTAAAGGTTATTGGGCACCTGTCTCCAGATTAGAGCTCTCTGTCAGCATCAGAGCAAATATCACGTAGAAGACGAATTGGGACATCTCTGGGTCCTGATGTGCTAAGTGAGGTCCAACAGATCTCTCAGGCTTCGGAGCAAGGACGGTCTCAATGCTCTGTTTAATGTCCATCTACCTCTGCTGTGACCTTTGTTATTTATTCAGGGCCCAGCAGGAGCTCAGAATTGGTCTCTCATAACATCTGTCTCTCTTACTGGAGTTCAGTAGCTACTGGGACAGAGTCCGTAAAGGGAACTGTGTGCTGTAGAGCTTCAAGGTTTTTCATGTGGCACAGTTGTCCTAGTTTGGGCATGTTTGTGGCCAAGGTTGCCCTACTGCACTTGGTTGTACTGGGTGCCATGCCTGTGTGTAGTGCCCTGGTGTTGTGGGTTGGGCTGTGCTGCTGTTGCTGGAACTCTGACTCTGTTGAGATTTCCCCAGCAGATGCAGAAAGAGAATTCCTAGATGGTCTCCTATAACTGTCCTGGCTTGCTGGCCACATCCAGACCTCTTGCTGTGAGAGCCCTTTGCTAATATCTACTGTTGTTGAGGAACAGTTGAAGGCTTTCCTTTTTCTGCTGTTGCTGCCAAATCTCTTTACAACTCAGCATGAAGTCGTAAAGGGAGCTCAATTTTGCTTGCCGCGGGGCTGTGATTGCCTTGACCTTTGCTGTTTGGCTGTACTGTGGGTCCTTTGTAGACAAGCTCTGCAAGGCAAGCACTGCCTTAGGAATGCTTCAAGGAAGGTGGGAAAAGTGAGAACAACCCCAGCCTGCAAATTGTAAACACTTGAAGCTGCAATCTGCTTAAGGACCTTGGAAAAGAATCAGCCTTTATCTGTTACAGGAAGGGTGCAGGTGCCAGGATTTGAAGTAGATGTTCCTGTTTCGGGAGTAGCACTGAGGCTGCTCCTGTGGGAGCCCATGCAGTACCCTAGCATCTTGTCCCTCAGTGCCCACGAGGGAAGGGGGTTCCCTCTAGGCTTCCTGGTTTGTGTTCTAGGTGTTTGCTGCTGGATGAGAGAGCCAGGCTGGTGGGCCTTCCCCTGCTAGTGCCAAGCTTCTTCACCAGTATGTGAAGGAGAGGTGCCTTCCATGTGCCACTAAGCACCATCTCCAGGGATGCTGCTCTAAGCACATGGACCCATTTTGCCACTGTTCTTGAACTGATGCCTGGTTTCAGTTTTCACATGTCCCTGTGAAGCAATTGCTCAAGAAGGGTGTAGTGGGTTGATGCTGTCTGGATGCCAGGCACCCACCAAAGCCGCGCTCTCACTTCCTTCCACAGCTGAACATGGGAGAGAGAATTTAATGAAGGGTTCCTGAGTTAAGGACTGGGAGAGAGCACTCATCAAACACCATCACAGGCAAAACAGGCTCAAATTAGAGATATTGCTTGATTTTTCTCGCTAAGAAAATCAGAGCAGGATAATGAGAAGTAAAATAAAACCTTAAAAACACCTTCCCCCCCCAGCTCTACTTCCTATCCCAGTAGTGCAGGGAGACAGGGAATGGGGGTTTATGGTCAGTTCATCACCTGTTGTTTCTTCTGCTGCTTAGGGAGAGGAGTCATTCCCCTGCTCCATTGTGGGATCCCTCCCACAGGAGACAGCTCTCCATGAACTTCTCCAATGTGAATCCATCTCATGAGCAACAGCTCTTTGTAAACTGCAGCAATGTGAGTCCATCCCACAGACAGCAGCACCCCTCAAACTGCTGCAGCATGGGTCACCCTTCCACAGGGTGCAGTCCTTCAAGGACAGGCTGCTCCAGAGTGGTTCCTCTCTCCATGGGCCTCCTGCAGGTTCACAGCTTCCTCCCAGGCATTCACCTGCTCCAGTGTGGGTCACCTCCATGGACTGGAAGAGGATCTCTGCATCCCCATGGTCCTCCATGGACTGCAGGGGCACAGTTGCTTGCTTCACCATGGTCTTCACCACGGGCTATGGAGGAATCCCAGCTCTGGTGCCTGGAGCATCTCCTCGCCCTCCTTCTCCACTGGCCTTGGTGTCTGCATACTTGTTTCTCTCACATGTTCTCACCCCACTCTTCTCTGGCTGCAATTACAACTGCACAATAACTTTTATTTTCTTTCTTTCTTCTTACGTATGTTATCGCAGAAGAGTTACCACCATTTCTAATTGGCCGAGCCTTGACCAGCTTTGGAGCTGCCAGGGATTGGCTCTGCCAGACATGGAGGAGACTTCTGGCAGCTTCTCACAGAAGCCACTCCTGTAGCAGCCCTTCCCTGTCCCCCATCCCCCTTCCTACCAACGTTTGGCCATGCAAACCCAATAGAAAGGGGCATTAAGCTCTTCTGAAGTACTATCCAGGAGAGTGCCTCACTCCTGTGCATGCTGAGTTTGGTCGCTTCAGTGCTTAGGGCAGGAGGACTGGGCGAGAGAGAAGCTTACCCCCAATAACTGCTGGCTGCTCAAGCAGCTTTCATGCTGCAGAATAAGGAATAGGGAAGCTCTCCAGGCTGATGCAATAGGGTGTTCCGCCAGCCTCTGGTGAGGAACCAGCTGTGAAGCCCTGAGAGGTGGCTTGGACTCCTCAGAGAGATGCTTCTTGCCAGTACTTGGTGACATGCATCACCGAGTGCTGATCATACTTCATAGGCAAGTGATTGTAATTGTGCCCAGTGAACAAAATTCTTCTGTCTTTGAATACTTTGCTGCAAGGAGGTAAAGACTTCTGTCATGCAGAAGTGAAGAGGAGGAAACAATGTGACCTTGAGAGACTAGATAAAAACCCGGTTTTATGGGAGACACACACACGTTTCACTCAGGAGGAAAAGCTGGGTGTAGATGAGAATACCCAGACTGTGACTGGCAGGAGACAGATACGAGGCCTGAGGAAAGATAAGTATGTGGTACCCCCCTATACACAAGGGCATTAATATCAGAAGCTTTAACATGAGGTGAGGTTACTGATAAACGAAGGAAAAAGGAATAAGTGCTGCAAGAGGTACAGAGCTCCTGCTAAAAACATGTCCCTGTGCAAAAGGGACAAGATGGTATTTAGTCACTTGAGAAATGGGGAAGACATGGAAAAATTCAGAGTAAATATGAAATCACCAGGGAGATTGGTTTGTGTTTATGCCAAGCCAGATGTCATGCACCTGAACCAGCTCTCCTTAACAGTGCTTGAAAACCAAAGTGGTATTTGTGCAGTAAAGATTGTGTATGAATAGTCACTCTCACTTAAAAAATGAAGTATGGGAGAGCTAGCCTGGGGCAGGCCCACAGATAGGTTGTAAGGAAAGTGCAGGCTGTATGGAGGTAGTATAAATGATGATAATAGACATGTAGGAGATAATCAAGAAGGCAACCCGTGAAGAACAGCCATTTTGCTACTGGAATCCATAAACTAGAAGCTGAAAACTGCTGGTATTGTGAGGTTGTGAAGTCTCTGTCCTCATCTTCGCTAAAAGTCTGCTGGGAATTGGTGAAGTTGCTACTGCTGAGGTGTTAGGTGATAGGTGAGGAAGCCCTGTTTTCTGAGACTTACTCCCAACCATATGACTTGGTTGCCATATGGCCACTGCTCTGCAGAATATACAGCAGGAGGTCCAGAACCTCATCAGTCTTTCCACTCAAATGGTTTATTGTGTTTACTGTAAATCAGGGTGTCTGTGACTCTGCCATGCAAACTGAGAGCGGATTGATGTGGAGGAGACCTGTTTGATAGATTGGGCTTTCTCTTGATGGCAGAGGATGAGATGTGCCCTTGCCATGGACTAGCAGCAAGGGTAGGACACATGGACAGGTCCCTATGAGACACCACAGAGGGTGTCTGCGTGGCATTGAGACTCCATAGTGTTGGTCAGTAGGCAGACAAGATGGGACCGTAGACCTCTCCTTCATGGTGCAGAAATGCCAAGTGCCATGGCTGTTTTGTTCCTGGTAGCCAGGTGGAGGCAGTCGAGCTGTCTTGGCAGCAGAACTTCATCATGGTGTTGTGTGGGTGTATGTGTTCCACCAAACCTCAGCCCTTCCCTGATGGCCAGGCAGGAATAGACACCCCTTGCCCAGGAGCACCCAGTCCAAAGGGATGTGGAAATTGAGGCAGGAAGACAGCAGTGTGGGACCCGCAACGTGGGAGCAAAATGCAGAGCCAGAGAGACCAAATTGCCCTTAGGCTGAGGACAGATTAGCCAGCTCTGATGTGAAGAGCCTGAACCACAGTGTACTGGGTTTCAAGCTGTGGTACAGCCCTTCTTGGCGTGGTACATTATGTTCAGGGCACCATATGACTTGAAAGGACTACCATCAGATTGGAGGGAGTTCCTGTAAAAAAGAGGCATAAAAAAGACCTAGCTGTTTGGAGCTAAATCCGTATCACTTGGCAATATAGAGAGTTTCCAGTGGGTGAAGGCAGCATGAAGTGTTTTGCTGATGTTCAAAGGCAAGGCTTCTGTGATTATCCTGGGCGATTTTGAAAGGGACTAAGTTGTGAGATGGACAGGTTCCTGACCTTCATGAAACTCAAACCTAGGTTCCACATGGATCCAAATGCTCCTCACTGTTACAGTGTACTACCATCCCTGCAAGGCACCATCCCAGCTCAGGGTTATTTGTGTGGTTCGCAGTGCTTACAGTTGTGCTGGGAGCAGGACCAGGGGGTCCTGAGCATTGGGATATACAGTCAGCAGTGTGCAAGCTGCTCCGAGCAGTGTTGGCTTGGGGCTGGCTGTGACAGTGACAGTACCTGCCAACACCAGGACTGGGAGCTGATGCACACTAAAGAAAGGTGTGATGCCCTTTGGTGGTAGATATTTGAGGCCTGATGCAAAGCCAGTTGGGAGGACCTTGGACCCAGGGCAAGGGTGTGGTTTTTGTGTTGATGAAGCCAAGCCTGCCAGATCAAAGCTTTGTAGGCCTGGTGTCTAGTTGGCTAGTTCATAGAGGTGAAGTGTGCAGGGAGCTTTATATTGACTGGAGGAGATGGAAAGGAAACAAAGAGATGTAGGGCTTTGGCAGGCCCTCTTCCTTTCTGCTGATACAGGGCCGATCCCTGTTGTGTGCTTGTCAGTGCTTTGCCCAGGCTTGTTGGAAATGCACCAGTAGCACATTTGCTTCTTGATGCTTTTTCCCTTGGCCTGCAGATCACGTTCCTCCTCACTGCACCCAGCACTTCTCCAACCCTCAGCTGCTTGAATGCTCTGTGCCAGGTCTGAGGCATGGTGCAGGACAGCTTTCCCACTGCTGTGTCTGCGGCAAGAGTGATACTTTCCCTGTTTCTTAACTGTTGTACTCTTGGAGAGGCTTTGAGCTAACTTGTAAGCCCCTTTCTCCCCACCTGTCCTGAGGCTATTCCCTGCTTGCTTACCAGAGTCAGACTGTTCTTCCTGTGGTCTGCTTGTGGCTGCAAGTAGTTGGCTCAGAGCTCTGCTGGACTTTGCCATTGAGGTGCAGGTAACCTAGGTGGCAGTTTGCAGGGGTGAGAAGGCTCCCTCAACTTTAGGTGCTAACTGCTGCGTGAGGGTCCCCAGGTGCCCAGTGTAGGCAGGTCTGTACTGCCCTGGCAGGCAGAGGCTCAGGGTGGCACATCCTCTGGGCTCAGGTCCCTGGGGTCACACTGTGGGTTACCTATGGTACTTGGGAAACCAAGGGGACCCCAGAGGAGCAGGTCTGAAAGGTACAGGCCAGGTCCACAGCACACTCTGGGTCTGAGAACCAAAGCACACCTCACCTCCCTGAGTGCCATGCCGCAGAGGTTTAACAAGGTTTGGGTGGCTTTATTTTTAATCTGGAAATCTGGTATTCTAGCCCCAGACCTGCTGTTTTCCGGTTGCCTGTCTCTGCACCTCCAGCCTGCTGCTGTGAGACTGTCACATTTCCATAAACAAATGTGTCTCTACCAGAGCACAGTCTTGCTGTTCTAATTACAGATGGAGTTCTTAACATTTACTGGTGAGAAAACAAATGAACGTAGCTTGTGTGCTTACGTCGCTCTGTGAGCTCAAGCATCCACTTTATTGATTTATATTTTTCTGCAGGCATTTCTCAGGTCACCTCCTCGTGTCTGGCTGACATCAGTGGTGTGGCTGGAAGAGCACAGACACTTGCCCATGTCAGTGCATCTGACTGCCGGTTAGCCGGCTGTCCAGCTCCCACGTCACTCCTGCCTGAGTCCCAGCACAGTGCTTCCTCTTTTTTCTTTCCCCCTGGTGCCAGGGGTTTGGCAGAGGATATGAGTGCTGAGTGTGAGGGGCAGGGACTTCAGGCTGAGCTGGCGAGAATGGGAAATGCTCTGTTTGGGAAGACCAGCAGTGCTGTTTCTGTTGCCTGCCCTGGCATTACAGTGCTGCAGCAGAGTTCAGTGTGGGACAAGCAGCCTCCTCAGCAGGCACCTCCCAATCCCCTGCCTGCAAGAGCCCCTCAGACCTCTGCTGCGTGTCACCTCCTGCCCAGACTGTGGGATGACTCCATGAGCACCCTGATGCACGCTTCGCAGCCAGAGTCATAGCAGTGAAGCACCAAGGCATGTAATATTGGCCTTCCCAGCCCCATTCTGCCTTCTTCCTTTCTCTTTGCAATGGATGGATGGGAGCATGGAGGCTTGCCTGGCTGCTATTTGGGTGCTCCTTTGGGTGCTGACCTGCAGGCCAGGGACAAAGACAAGGAGGAGAAGTCCTGCCCTGCCCTGCCCTGCCCTGCTGAGGCCACCAAGCTCTCAAGAGCAGCAGTTCCCAGGGCTGTGTTTGCACAGGGCTTAACAGGCAGAAGCTGGGGCTGCAGCACCAGGTGGGATGTGCTTTAGGGACTTGAGGTAGGAAACTGTGTGCCTCTGCTCCTGACACGTGTTGGTGGAAACATGGGACAGTGTAGACATGCTGGGGATGTAGAGGCTATGCTGCGGGGCAGGGAACAAACTTCTCTGTAGATGAGAGAAGCTGCTTCTTTCCCTTCTTCCTACTATTAATAGAGAAGGGGATGAAGTCCCGTATTGCAGAATAAGAGCTGAAAATGCCTTTGGCAAGTATGTCTTTGCTGTTTTGAGGAAGTCAGCATTAATTATGCAGAGTGCAAGAGGGGAAGCCTCTGGGGCTTGCATGGAACCTAGTTTGGTGTCCTGCTCTTATTGTGTCTTTGGCCCCACTATATTCTGTAGTGACAAGCCGTGCTTGTGGTCAGGAAAGGGCTTGGATACCTTGAGCTGGTTCCCACCACTCCAGCCTCACAGCAGCTTCCCACCGACTCCCTGCACCTTGCCTGTTGATGTTCAGGATCATGCTGATGTTAGCATCTCTGCCCAGGCTGAGCCAAGCTTGCCCTGACCTACAGCCTTCAAGGGGAAGGAGGTACCAGGAAAGGCACCTTTAACCGTGTTCTGGTGAAGCACAGTTTGTGTGGTCAAAGATGCTCCTTCACCTGTGGTGGCAGCGTAAGGTGTAAGGAAACATGCAGGGTCCTTCCCTAGAGGGAGACACTAGGATCGGAACAGAAGGCTTTGCAAAACCACCTCTGCCGTCAGTGTATATTTGAGTTGGGAGGAGCAGCTGTTGCTAGAAAAATCCTCTTATCCATCTCACACTGCTGGAAGGGATTTCCTTTCATAATTGGGAACTATGCTGCTGTACCATAAGACTGTGCGTGCTGCAAGCACCGCCTTTCCTCCCTGCCTGTGCTTTGCCTAAAATACTGTACGCAACATCAGCTGCCTCCAGGGCCAGCCCTTCACCTTGCAGCACAGGACACATTGGAGCATGCCCTGCCTGGCTGAGGGTGGGGGCAGAGAGTCCCCTGGAGTCAGCATCTGAGACCAAGGTGCAAACCGAATGCAAGGAAAGAGATATTGCCGGGGCCATGGGTTGCACTGTGTCTGGGAAAACCAGCCAGTCTCCTGCTCAGCTGAAAGACTCCTGGGAAAGGCCTTTGGTGAAGGATACTAGGTAGGCACTATTGATGAAGACTGCAGAGTTGGTTACCAAAGCATTTTTCTTAGTTGCCTAATTGGTGTTGTAACCCCAGAAGAACCCTGGTGAGTCTGACCTAAAGTGATACAATGGCAGGTCACCTCTAGCCTGCTGCCACATGTTCTTGCAGCTGGGAGAAGTAGAAGGGCACAAGTGCTCCGAACATTCCTGTGAGCTTTTCCCAGCTTCCCACACACCTGAAGCACCTCTGTCTCCATGGGGAGCCTCTTGTGCTTACCAGCTGGGTGGGAGGTTGCATACCTAAGGATGGTACAGACTGCTTCTGTGCCTCCTGACTCAGCTCATGAAAAGGCAGTGTAAGCCTTGGGCATATGTGACATCTTCTCCATTGCTAGGTGTTCTGGGTGGGTTACTGAAGAGGCTAGGAAGGTTTATATCCAGTCCATCTTGTAGGCTTCAGGGAAAAAATGTATCTCTGGGACCCGTCTCTCTGAAAGGTGTCTTAAATTACCCATAGTCTTGCAGAATTTGTCTTCAACATGTAATGGTTTGTGCAAATAATGTTTAGATAGGGTTGTGGGCAATGTGAGCATATGAGCCTCATTTCTTTTAAAAAATATGACTGGAAAAATGGGGCTATAAAACATGCAGGAATGAGGTAAATAGTTCGGTGTCTGCAGAGGAGAATCATAATTCCCTGATCTGTTACAAGTCTTTCAATACTGTGGTAAAATAATAGGTAGCATTTTACAAACTTGTGTAACTTGCTTGGATGTTCAGAAAACCTCTGAAATTTCTCACAGAAGACTGTCTACTGGAGGAGATGTAGAGTTCTGGATCAGAAATTGGCTGAGGTTCCACAAACAAAGCCAAGGAGTGAACGAGCAATTTTAATGTGACAAGAGCAGAGGGATAAGGTCCTTCACTACTAATGACCCAGAAAAGGTAATGTGCAGCGAGGTCCCTAAAATCTGCCAGTACCCTGGAGTCATTCAGATTTGTCAAGAGGAAGCGACTCCAAAGTGACACCATGTGTAGTGAAGTGGTGTGAGAAGATGAGAAGCATGCAGCCAGGTGTATTGGAAGGAATGATTTGCTCTGGGACTTGGCTGGCTTCTAATTTACCTTGGCTACTTAGGGCAGTGGGATTGCAGGCTGATGGCAGAGATGCTTTTCCTCAATACGCAAAGATGCCATCAGAGAAGTAAATTAATGCTCAGCCACGTGAGGAGTAGTATAAGGAGAGATGCTGAGAGCATCAGGGTGCTGTTCTGGCAGTCAAGGTCATTCCCTTACCCAGGATGTATGTGGTTCTGGTCACCTGTTTCATAGGGTCGGAAGAGAGGATATGTTAGGGATGTGAGGGAGAGTGGTTAGAGCTAGAAGACATCTTATGTCCTGGGAAGGAGAGAGCACTTAGTAGTGAGCTTAGTAGATCTAGAAAAAGCAAATGCTTTTCTTCTGCGCCTTTTTTCACTGTACAAGGAGAACTCAAGGCTGTGGTATTACAGCAGGATCGTACTCTTTCTCAAAATCTGGAACTCGTTGCTGCAAGATACTATTTCCAACCTAAAAGCTTACAAGGTTCCCAAAAAGAGAGAGGTGTAACCATTCATGCTCCAAAGTGTGTGATGTTCCTTTGAGTCTCATCCCATCATTTTTCCCATCACTCCCCCAGAGCTTCTGAGTCTTTAGTTAATTCAGCCAGGGTGAACTATCCTATCTTCCCAATTTATTCCCTACTGTGATCTCATGTCTTGGCTTGTTTTGCTCCTGCTTTTCTGCTTCCTTGTTCTGCTCTAGGCAGCCCTGCTCCACCTCTGTACCTGTGAATTATGTCTTAATACGCTGCTTTGTGGCTTTTCCACTTTGGCTGACCCCCTCTCAATGCCTGTACCCAGCTGGGCTTTTGCTTCTCAGGCTGCCCTTTGTCGTCGGTGCTTCAGCTGTTTTGCAGCTGTGCACCCATTCGAGCTGAGCTGGGAGGGATCACTTTGAAGCAGAGCTCTCTAGGTCACCGCAGCGAATTGTTTTGTGGTCATTATCCAGCTAGCGTTGTGCTGCGATGCTGATAAATCTCTGCAGCCAGGCAGGAGATGGCCAGGATTATACCCGTGAGCTGGAGGTAAGAGCCCTGCACCCCTTCTGCTAATGTCACCAAACAATGAGGGCTTGAAGGGCAGTGATGCTGGCAGCTTTCTCATCCTTTCGGCAAGCGATGGCTCTTTTGCCCAGCCCAGAGGGATGGCATTTCTGGGGAAAAAAAACCCCAGGCATTGCCCAGAAGTGATACTTCTGCATGGTTCATGGTAGTAGTGAAGGATTTGGGGTGGTTTGTGGATGCTGGATAAGAGGAATCAAAAGCCTGAATAGATCTTCCTTTTATCACTGTTTCTTTGGCAACTGATGGGATTTTCTCACCCCTGTTCCGAAAAGTGGTTGTGTTTCTGCTGTCAGCGTGTCCCTCTCTGAGTTGCTCAGTTTGCATTTCTCCATTGCTACCATAATCATATCTGTGTTTCTTATGGAGCTGCTCTGCACAGGAGGAGGGTCCCCTCCCCATGTCCAAGCAGTGATGCTGACCTGCATGCCACTGTGGGTCTTGTAACAGTTTGGGGAAGGCACTGAAATAAATAAAATATTTGACCAGCTAAATAGTAGAGCCTAAGCCTCCTTTCTACCCTATGTGGTTGCATCTAAATGGCGTCCAAGTCAGAGGAAGGAAAGAAAACAAGCAGGGGGTGTGACCAGCCCCTGACGGGTGCCCTGGGAGCTGGAGGCTGAGGCCTGCAGTGAAGAGAGGGTGATGATTCAGCCTAATAAAGCTAATGGCTTTATGCAGCCAGGCAGAGGAAATTGTGGGATCATGATGCAGCAACTGTCCTATAGCAGTTTGTTTCTATCATTCAGACGTGACTTCATGCCCCCACCACCCCACCCTTTCACTTTTTCCTGTGCCTAAATGCTTTCCCTGCTGAGGAGGGCGAGCTGAGATACCATGTTCTCAGGGAGAAAAGTAGTCTATGAGACAGCTGCACCTAAATGGTGTGAGAGTGGGCAAACAAGGAAGGGAGTTCTGGGACTGCATGGTGGAACCGCAGCTGCTGAAGCATATGGGTTCTTCTAGCACCACTGAACTCAGCAGGCTTCTCAGATGTCCTTGTCCCTGGACACTGGTCCCAGGAAAATCCTGTAGCACAGAGAAGCCTGAGCTGGCAGGCAGGGTTGGCCCCTAACTCCAGCAGGGCTACATTGTCATCGAACTGGCACGTGTCTAACCAGCTCTTTCTCTCCTTTCCCCAGGGAAGACGATGAAGCTGTAGAGATGCTTCCCTACGTCATCGCCACCCTGGGCTCAGTAGGGGCCCCCTGCAAAACTCCCACATGCACCAACAACAACAGCACTACCAAGGACTACTGCTACAGTGCACGCATCCGCAGCACTGTGCTGCAGGGGCTGCCCTTCGGTGGAGTGCCCACCGTTCTAGCCCTTGACTTTATGTGCTTTCTTGTAAGTCTACCTACTGTTGCTTTGCCACCTTCTCCCCTAATTAACCATGAAACAAGGACGGTGATCAGATAATTAGGGTTGAGGGCCCCAAATGCCATCCCTGACTTTGCTGCTGGCTTTCTGGCCCTGATCGTGTCTCCTAGGCACTGTGGGCTTAGCCACTATTGACCTAGCTCCAATACCACCACACTGAGCCTCATGGAAGGGTGTTGCAGCCATAAGGATGGGGTTGATGTTGGATCGGTCCTGCGTCCCAAAACTCCCACTTATGTTGCCAAGTCCCTGCAGCTTTATCCACCCAGTGGCTTTGCATGTTCCTCCTTAGAAGCTGTGGAACCACAAATGATATAGCCATAATTTTGACTTCTAGGAACCTCAGGGCCTTTTGATCCTGTGGGGCTACCTTAGCTATTGTGTGTTGCATCCTGGACCTCTGCCTCCCACAGCTATCCAGATAGTCTGGTTTAACAGTCCTGAGGAACTTGTGCTTTCCTGTGGTCTCAGTGTGCTGTTAACTGAGGACCCTGTCCCCTCCTACCTTCCTTGTTCCTGTAGCTCTGCATGCAGAGGACAAGGATAGAGTTGGACAATGCTTTTTCTCACAGCTTCTCTTTTGGTCTCTTTCAGGCACTGTTGTTTGTCTTTTCAATTTTGCGTAAAGTTGCGTGGGACTATGGACGCCTGGCCCTGGTGACTGATGCTGACAGGTAAGAGTGGGAGAGTGGCAGGGGAATACGATATGAGTAGTGCCCTTCTTTGCTGTGAAGCAGAAGGGATAAATCCTATTTTGTGTGCCTGAGCAGCTGGAGAGGAGAGGCAGATGTGCCAGTTGCATCCCCTGAGCTCCAGGAATAGGAAGAAATCCCCACTTACTGGCTTTTTTGTTACAGCATCCTTCTCCCAACACACGGAGTGGTCCCTGCTGGCTCCATATCGCTTATGATCCCTTCAGTGACAGAGATGTGCAGGGGCCCTTACAGAGGAACAGCAGATGGAGGGAGGAGAGGAACAAGAGGTCACAGGAAGGGTGAGGGCTGCCACAGTAAAGGCTTTGTTAAGCCTCTGAAGGTGTCTTTGTGACTCTGCTGGATGCAGTTCTTGTTAGAGCACTTGACAGTAGTATGCTGCTTTTCCAGGTGTGGTACTGCTGTGCCGACACGAGCTTAGCTCGCATCCCAAGTGCTGATGAATTGGTCTGGGTGTCGATCCTTCCTGCCCAATGCATTTGTGGGCTACAGTGTCTGTCAGCAAAAGCCAGGGCCTGTTGGGGATGGCAGCTCCACAGCAGAGGGAGCACTCCCTGCACAACAGTGGAAAGAGTTGTTTTCTTCCAGCACCAAACTAGGAATTCTGGTTTAAATAAGCGGTCCTGGATAGGGTTAGATAAGCAGCTGTGTCCCTGTGGTTCCTCTGCCAGTATTTTCCTGTTCTGTCTGGGGAAATCAACTGTACAGAGATAGTAGAAGGGAAAAAACAAGAAAGGAGTAATCATAGGAGACCCCAATGGGGAGAGGGCAGCAGGGTTAAGCAGTCTGGATCCAGATGCTGGCAGGAAGCCACAGCTCTGGCCTCCAGGGGGGAGAGAGGGCTGAACTTTCTTGGAGGCAATGCTTGAGCACCTTGGGTGCAAGGGAGTGTGAGCAGTGGCTGTAGGCAGAAAGGCAGAGGGGTGCCAGCTGTTTGGAGAGGGAGAGCTGGTAGGCACAGGGAGAGGGACAGCATGGCTTTGGATCGAGCTGTGGATCAACAGGACTGTAGTTGCAGGGAGGAGCCCATGCTGCTTGGCTCATCCATGGGGTAGGATGAGAGTTTTGAGGGGAGAGGGATGCATGTGTGTTTGTTCCCTGGGTGGGGAGGAGATACTCCCCTTGGAAGGGGAGCTCAGATAGCAGCCAGACAGTCCCAATAGTCTCTCCTACCTGACCCCGTCACTCAGGAGCTCCCTGCAATGTCCATGGTATGGAGCCCGGTCACATTCCCAGTGAAGCCAGCTTCCCTTGTGGCAGCAAAGCACTCTGCCCCTGGACCAGTGGGTATTCCAGATTGCTGTGATTTGAGGCATTGCTGGGCTCTGGAAGGAAGGTCTTCTCCAGCCTGACCATTGGCAGGTTTCTCTTTTTCAGGATGACGGGGAGCCACGTTGGATGCGTAGTTCCCTGCAAAAGAGGAGAACTCAGCACCTACTCCCGTCGTTGTAACCTGTCCCTTTCTGTTTCTGTGCCCCCAGGCGCCGACGCTGGGAGACGGAAAGAGAGGAGCGGGAATAGTATGTTGTTTTTTCAGGGTCTCATTTCTTCTCTCTTGCTCACAATCTCTCTCTCATTTTCTCTTGCAGCGTCTTGCTTCTGAACTAATGTAAATGGCTGGGAGTTGGGCATGAATTTGTGTCTCCCGGTGGATTTGTGTTCTTCTTTCCCTCCCCTTTGTGTCATTCATTACCACAGCTGAATGCACCCTGGTCTTCCCCTAGTAGCCCTTAAATTCTTCTTGAGAGCAGCAGTGCCAGGGAACTCTCAGTCCTGACCTGGGCAGAGGGTGTTATACCACATGCCCTACACTATCTGCTTGTGTCCAGCTATCCTGCCTTATGATGAAAGTAAACAAACCTGGTTGCCTGAGCCCACAGTATGCTCAGGTCACCCAGGTGCAGGGGAAGCTATTTTCCCTGGTCCTTCTTGTGCCAGGTTGCAACAAGAGCCATTCCCTCGCCACTTGCAAGGGTAGGCAGGTGCACAAAGATGATCTGGCAAGACTACTCTGTCTTTCCTTTTTACCCCATGAGGCTGCTGGGACCAGGTTAACTGTTGGCCTTTGTCCCTTGTCACCTAAACCCACACCCAGCAAGGCAGCACCTTTAATTTTCTCTCTTCCCCTTTTGCCCCAGTGCTGCTGAAAGCGTCCTTCGTCACCTTGGCCTGGTGTTGCCGATTAAGACCTGCCATGGACTGTCCTCCCTGTTCTTACCTCCTTCTTGCCTCTTTTTTGCGTGAGAAAAGACCATCGCCCATGCCTTGCCGACTGTTTGGGTGGTATATGCTGCAGAGGGGTCGATCAGCTGGCAGTGCACAGCCTGCCATGGTTGTTCCAGCCACACTGATTTGTGTCTGAGGCCAGGGCAGCAAGCTGCAGCCTCCTTTTCCCACTTGCAAAGCCTTACCACTTGCAAAGCAGGGGCCTGCTACTGCCTTGTGGGGGTACAAGAATGTGCCTGTTTTTGCAGCTGATCCTTGCCCTCAGGAGCAGAGCAGTTGAAGTTGTGAAAACAGAACCAATGGTAGCTGTGGTACATGGCACAGAGGGGACCTCTTGCTCGTGCTTGAGTGCTTCACTAGCGGTTGGCCCTGCTTCAGGTGTGTGTGGCAACTTTTCACTGCTAACATCCTGTGGAGGGGAGTGAGGCAAAGGTAGTAGAGCCATCATGCTCTGAGGATCTTTTAGGGGAGCCACTTCATTTATCCTCACAAGTGCTAATCTCTCTCCAAGGGGCCACTTCTTCCTGCTCCTGTTTTTCATTTGAGCATGCTGGAGCTATCTGCTCCACACACACCACAAATACCACCCCCAAAGCTACTGCATGTCCTGTGACAGTGTTAGCAGCCAGAAGCCTCCAAAAACCTGTGGAACTCAGTGAGGAAGTCTCATTCTGTCTGTGTTCCTTCAAGGCTAATGGCACATTCCCATCCCAGCTATTCTTTCCTGGGGGGTGCAGTGACAGGTAGTGGGTTAGGAACACGTATATGAAACCTGGTGCTCCCAGCCCCTGAATGTACAACATTGTTCTTTGTGGGAGAGGGCATCTTCCTCTGATGTGTTCCCTTTCTGTGAGAACTAGCAAGTGCCCTTGTCCTGCTACTTGTCAGAGCTTGCAGTAGCCATCAAGTCTCTATTGGCAGCTCAGTCTGCACTGGGAGGTCATAGCAACCCACTTGCACCTGTATGAGGGAAGTGATCACAGAGCCCTGTGGGCATTGCCACCCATGCAGCCACCTCCAGCTTCCCACCACAGCGAGTCCCTTCCACAGCATGCCTGGCCTGCCCTCTTGGAGCCTGTGATTCCCTTGGTCTGAGGCTAGCTGTGCCTCGGACCGCATCCTTCTCCTTCCCTGGCAGGGCCTCCACCAAACCTGCATCATGCAGGGTCCCACCTTAATCTTGTGATTTGGGGCACTCTTGCTTTCACCTACTTGCACTGTCAATGCTTTGCTTTAAAAAGTCTCCATCCAGTTTGAAGGTGCTGTTGGAGCTCTCTCTTCAGCTTTCCATCTTTGGCGAGGTTTTACATCCTCTGTCTTCTCAACACTTCAGGTCATCCTGATTATTGTCATTGCATCCCCCTGCACAGAGCTGAGTTATCCTGGTCATCTCATAACATGACGCTCCTCTCAGCTGTGCCCTCCAATGCTGCTTCTGTTTTGCCCTCTACTTTTTCAGTACCAAGAAGCCAAAAGCTCATGGTGTCATCATGTTGGGCTCTCCTCAGGGCAGAAATTTCTCCTCAGCAGAAATTCACCCTCTCTCCCTGTGCCCTGCTGCAAGGCCTCTGTGGTTATAAAGAGCTGAAGGTCTGAGAGCTGGGTCCAAGCTGTCTCTGTCCCTTCAGCAGAGCAGAGTGTTGGGCTGCACAGTGGCAAGGCTGCACACCACTGTCTAATCTGCCCTGCTGTAGTCCCCTGACCTTCAGCTAATCTCCTTTCCCCTGTCTCTCTTACTTTGTGCTAGGAACTGAGGACTCAGCAGGTACTACTCTGCTCTGAGAGAGGCCATGTGTCTCATCCACTTCCTTTCAGAATGTTCATGAGGATGTCTGCTTGTTCTCCTTCCCACAGTGTCATCTACCTCCTCTCTAGCACTTGTCTCTCAGCAGCTGTTTTCTCTGTGTTCTTGCCCATCTTTCCCTCCTTGAGCCTGTGGTGCCTACAGGGAGACCATATTTTCATTTGGTTTTTTCCCTTTGTTTCTAGCCTTCAGATCAGTCATATTTCTCTTGCACCTCCGCGATCCCAGCCTGCTGTTGTCATCTTGCAAGTGCTATTTAATTTAGGTCTCTGGACCATTTTCTTGCCTCCTTTTCCAGCTGCCCTCTGCCTCTATTTGTAGTGGGGGCTATTGTCAGCCTTGGATGCTTCTGCTGCAGGTTCTTCATCTAGGTCCCTGCCTCTGGCTGGAGTAAAGTGGTCTGTGATATTCACCCCTTTTGCTTTCCTGTTCTTTAGCATGGAGCATTCACTTCTAGCTGTCTGCCCTGCTCCTGCTCAAGGGATTTCCAGGCTGGAGGCTCAGCTGAGGCTGGGAAGCAGGTTGCACTAAGCCTGGCTCCAGGCAGCTGCATTCTTCTTCCTGCACTGAAGCACTAAGGGTGGGGAGGACTGGTGTAGCAGGATGCAGCCTACCAGACTTCTTTCTTCCTCTTCCTGAAGATGAGTGAGGTCCTCCAGGACAGGAGCTGCTCCCAGTGCCTCTCCAGCCATGTCAGAGCCAGAGGAACTGTGACAGCCTCCAGCTCTTGCTTCCTTTCTGCTGTCTAAATCCTGTGCTAAACAGACCTCACCTCTCCTCTGTGGCAGCCTCTGCCAGCCTCTCCTTGCAGGGACTGCCACATAGTATGGGTGCCTTTCAGAAGGTGCCAAACGAGTAGCATCCATGGGCTATGCCCATGGGTTTTGCCAGGCTCAGCATGCCATCTGAGGAGGGTTCTCTCTTTACTGCTACCTCTGATCTTACCTCTCTCCATCTCACCTGGTGCAAACTGACCTGAATTAACCTCTCGTCTCCTGGGTGCTCTTGGTTCCTGGCCAGGCTGCCTCTTCGCATCTTCTAACTTTCTCCCTCACCTCCCACTTGTCATTTTAGCGTAGCCTCCGCCCTGCATTCTGACAACCATGACCGCTACGAGCGCCTCACCTCCGTCTCCAGCTCTGTGGACTTCGACCAGAGGGACAACGTGAGTAGCCAAAGAGTCAAACGCTTTGCCTTTGAGGGGCCAGGAACCCACAGCTTGGCTGAACCAAGGGCTCTTCACAAGAAACACTTTGGCCTGTTCCCAGCCCTTAAGTCCCACATCTTGCAGTGTGTTGAGTGCAGTAGTAGAGCTCAAGGAGCTATGCAGCTCTTAGACATATGCTTAAATAAATAGGCTCTACATCACTGTGGCTTAACAGACATCTGTCCAGCCTATAATCTCAGCGTTACAAACAATACTTATGTGCCAGCTCTTCCTCACACTGTGGTCTACCTCTAATGGTTTTTTCCTCGCTGAAGGGGAGGATAATGGGTGTGATGGATGGAGGGTGAAGCTCCCCTAGGTGTCCTTTGAGGAGCACTGCCTTGGCCCAGCCTACCTTCCCAGTCCCTACAGAGCTTCTCTTGTCCAGCATGATGGCTGAAGTACCTGCATGCTGAATTTTCTGGGTCTACCTAGGCTTTGGAAAGCTTCCATATTAGCCAGGAGCCCATGGGTTGCCTGGAAGCTTGAGCTGCCAGTTGGTAGGGGACAGCCACACAGCAGAGTCCAACTTGTGTTGTGCTCCATGGAGTAGCACTGTCGCTTCCTTTACCTTGGCCCATCTGTGGCTCTGCACATCTGCGTGCTTGTGGTCTGCCTTTCCCCTGAGCCAAGTATGTGGAGGTGCAAAGACACCAGCCTGGTCCCTGGAACCTTTGAAGGAAGGAGCTGGGATAAAGGAACACGGAGTGATGTGAAACCGTCCTGTTTTCTTTTTGCACAGGGCTTCTGCTCCTGGCTGACAGCCATCTTCAGGATAAAGTAAGTGTCCCAGGACCTGCATAGGGGTCCCACATGAGGAAGGAGGGGCAGTGCAGGGTTGTTGGGATGCCTGGTACAGTACAGCTGCATGAAATCTCTGCCCTTGCTTCAGCCCCCTCTCTGAAGAGCAAAGACGGGGCTACATGAGGAGTCCTAAAGTCAAAATAAGGTCACACAGTGAGTCTGTGACAGAGGAGAGAACCCAGGCCCATGGCTGCCCCACCTCAGTCCCATTTCAGAAACACTGTCCACTGCTCTGCAAATATACTCATCTCCCTGGCACTCTTGCTAGAGGCACTGCTGTCTGAGGAATGGCTATGAGAAGGGGGCTGGAGAATGCAAGGAGATGCCCTCAGCTTAATGATGCACAGAAGTAGTCTCCCAAGCACTTCTATTCAGAATGCTGTGGGATAGCATCAGCACCTGTATCTTAGCAGAGAAGGCAAGGCCCACCTGAAGGGTATAAGGTGTGTTCTGTTGCCTCTCCTGGGTGACAGAGGGCAGGGCCATGGGGGAGCAGGGCTGGGTAACCATTGCACAGGCAGGTTTGTGCCCAGGCTGCTTCAAGGCTCAGTGCTGGGCTCCCAAACCCAGAGTCTGGCTCCAGCTTTGGAGGGCAGAACCAGGGGTACTGTGTGTGCTCAGATCAGGAGTTCAGCTGTGACCCTGTACTTTTTCCCAGCACTTGAGGAAATGTAGAAAATTGCCTGACAGCCTTTCTCTCCCTGGCAGGGATGATGAGATCCGGGACAAATGCGGGGGTGATGCAGTGCACTACCTGTCCTTCCAGAGGCACATCATTGGGCTGCTGGTGGTCGTGGGTGTGCTTTCCGTGGGCATCGTGTTACCTGTGAACTTCTCAGGGGACCTGCTAGGTGAGAACAAGGAGCCTTTGGCTGGGCTGGGGCATCTGCTTTCAACACCATGTACCAGACCACTGGGTAGCAGTGGAGGGCAGGACAGGACTAACAGAGACAAACCCTAACTATTGTCTCGCTTTGAGAGTAGTGCATCCACAGGGTCATCCTGTGTGGCTTGAGTTTTTAGGTATTCTGCAGGTGATACTCTTGTTGTAGCTCACTCTAGTGGTGCTCTGTCCCACTCAGCATTACTGAACATGCTTGTGTCTGCCTCTTTCTCCCTAGAAAACAATGCCTACAGCTTTGGGAGGACAACTATCGCTAACCTGAAGTCTGGGTATGTGTGGGCAGGGGTGGGATGGATAATTGAGGCCCTCAAGGGGTCTTTTATATATGTTCACTTGCTGCAGAGCCTCATCTCCTTGAAGGTTGTATTTCTGCCCTTGCTGTGAAGCTACTGTCCCTGCTCCAATTTCCAGGCTGAGCTCCTGGAATTTGGTTGTGGGGCATCTGTGTGCTATGCTGATTACACTCATGGCCCCAGTGCCTTCAGGGCCTGACCAGCCTCACACAGACTTGTAGTGGCAACCTTGCATTGACCTTTGTGGTCTCCCTTGTGACAGGAACAACCTGCTGTGGCTGCACACCACCTTTGCTTTCCTGTACCTGCTGCTGACAGTGTACAGCATGCGCCGGCACACTTCCAAGATGCGCTACAAAGAGGATGACTTGGTGAGCAGGATCTGACCACTCTCCCAGGCACATTTTCCCATGCCCTGTGGTCAAGTCAGGTAGCCTTGGAGAAAATTCTAAGCACCTCAATTTCCACAGCAATTTTGGGCTGTTGTGTTTTGGCTGTTTTTATTCTGCCTGGCCAAAGGCAGATCACCTTCAGAGCAGCAGTTGTGACTGCTTGTGGGGAAACAGGAGAGGGCTGCACTGGGTAAACATGTAGAAGGACCCCATTCTTCCTTAGGGATTGTTCCAGCTGCTTTTGCCTTCTTCATTTCTAAAGGGTAGCCCTGTTTCTGTTCAGGCACCTGCAGTGTAAGTCCCTAGCCTGTCAATCTGCAGCGCACCCGGGTGCAGGATCACAACACCTAGCGCAAGCACAGGAGAGGGGGAGCCCTGGTAGCTAGAAGTGATGGGGCCACCGTTCTTCATCACTAATGCAGGTCTTGGGAGGGGGACTTGCTGCAAGCTGCAACCTCTCTTCTGGTCTCTTACACCATCCACACCTGCCTGTCCTCTCCTTTCTCTCTTCCTTCCAGGTTAAGCGAACTCTATTCATCAATGGGATCTCAAAATATGCTGAGCCAGAGAAGATCAAGAAGCATTTTGAGTGAGTCTCACTGTGTCCCTAAAGAATGCTCTGCAACAGGGGTGTTTTTATTAGGGTAGTACTAGTGTTACCTGGAATGGCAATAATGCATTGAGAGCAGAGAGCTAGGCAAAATCAGTGAATACCTTTATTTTGGGCCTCTCACTGTTACTTTTATGCTTTTTATCTGAATTTGAAGTATCCTTTGTTTTGTGCCTTGGTATATGCCCAGCTATTTCTTGCAGTGCCATAGGGGTCGGTGTGGTAAGCAACGGACAGGGCATGTCTTGAGATGTAGTTAAGTTCGCAGATGAGATACAGGCAGGAGGTGCTCAAGCAGTGACTGTGGGATGTTGTGCTGCTGCCCTGATCACAGTCCTTGTAGAAAGTATATCTCTTTAACAAGAAAATTAAGTTTCTCTTCTGTCAGAATCTCACTGTCAGGACCATGTTTAGAAGCACCACAGGTAGAAAAGAAATGCTTTGTACCCTTTGGGAACTCTTCTGCCTCCTTCTGACCACAAGTCTGTGAAGACAGAGAGGGAGTGTGGGGTCAGAGAGGCTCCTTGCTGCTAGAGGGCAAAAGTCCAGAAAGGCTTCTTGTGCAAAAGCCTAAAGGATGTAACATTTGCCCTGTATCTTGCGTCCTCTACAAGGGACAGAGCCTGCAGGCTTCCCTGCAAACTCTTGGTATGCATCACTGTACTCAGCCCAGGACACTCTTCCCAGGGCCAGAGAGAAGTCCTGAACACTTGGAGTTTGCTCGAGGGGTACAGCCTTTGGTGCCAGTTGTAATGAACTGATGCATCTCATCCACAGGGAGGCCTATGCCAACTGCACTGTCCTGGAGGCCCGTCCCTGCTATGATGTTGCCCGGCTGATGTTCCTCGATGCAGAGAGGTAACCTCTATTTTGGGAGAAAAGGCAGAGTGGGCTGATGTTGCTGGTGCCCCCCTCAAGTCACCCTCTTTCTTTCCTTTCTTCCTTCTCTTCCGCTCTCATGTTTCAGGAAGAAAGCTGAGCGTGGGCGAGTCTACTTCACCAACCTGCAGAGCAAGGACAACACCCCATCCATGATCAACCCCAAGCCCTGTGGCCACCTGTGCTGCTGTGTCATCAGGGGCTGTGAGGAGGTAGGGAAGAGCTGGAGGTGTTGGGCAGCAGTTGAGTGTCCTGTGGCTTGGGTCCCCAGATCATCTCTCCTCTGACCTCTGTCCTCCTGCTCAGGTGGAGGCCATTGAGTATTATACCAAGCTGGAGGAGAAGCTCAAAGATGACTACAAGCGAGAGAAGGAGAAGGTTAATGAAAAGCCTCTGGGGATGGCCTTTGTCACCTTCCACAATGAGACCATCACAGCCATGTGAGTGTAAATGGTCCTGTCCTCCCCAAGAAGGTGATTTGTCCCAGCCCTTGCCTTAAATCAGAAGAATGGCAGCACTAAGGCATCCTCTTGGCTTGTGCCTGCCAGCCTTTTGTGTCAGCATGTCCCTCTTTCTCTTGTCCAGAATCCTCAAAGATTTCAATGCTTGTAAGTGCCAGGGCTGTGCGTGCCGTGGGGAGCCCAGAGCCTCCTCCTGCAGTGAGTCCCTTCATGTCCCCAACTGGACTGTCAGTTATGCTCCTGACCCACAGAACATCTACTGGTGAGCAGCTCTGTAGGGCTCAGTGGCCCTGCCAGTGGGAAAGGGGTGCAGCCTCCCTTTCTCCCTCTCCATCTGCTCCTCTGGTAACTGAGTGAGTTGTTCTTGCTGAAGCCCAGCCTGGCTGAGCTAGAGGTCTGATCTGACTGGGAGGGGGAAAGCCTTGGGCTGGCACCCCAAGTGCTGTTCACCAGGCTGGGCTGTGGTGTGCATGTGAAGCCCTACACCTGGTATTCTACCCTGTGCAGCCATCCTGATGCTCTCTTTCTCCCTCCCAGGGAACACCTCTCCATCCGGGGCTTTATATGGTGGATCCGCTGCCTTGTGATCAATGTGGTCCTCTTCATCCTCCTCTTCTTTCTCACCACCCCTGCTATCATCATCACCACTATGGACAAGTTCAATGTCACCAAGCCCGTGGAGTACCTCAATGTAAGGACTTTGGAGACAGGTGCAGGGTGGGTAACACAGGAACCACCCCAAGGCACAACATCCCCTGCAAGGCTGGGGATAGGGAGAGAGATTGTCCTTGATCCCCAGGTCTGGTCAGCCTGACAATGAGGGAGGTGCTGAACCTGGACAGGGTGCGGTGGCAGTCGCAGTGCTGGGGATTTGGCATCAGCAAAGGCAACTGTACCTGTTGCTGACACAAGAGCTGCTGCACCATGTAACATGTGATTTCTTCTCTGCCTTATTGCAGAACCCAATCATCACCCAGTTCTTCCCCACCCTGCTGCTGTGGTGCTTCTCTGCTCTTCTGCCCACCATTGTATACTACTCTGCCTTCTTTGAAGCACACTGGACCAGGTAAGGACAGCCAGCACCTGTTCTTACCTTCTCAGTGAGCTGACTGGCTGCTAGACACTTCTCACTGACATAAAGCTACGGGCTGGATCCTACTGCTTGAACCTCTGTCTTCCACTCCAAGCATGCACCTCTCGGGCACCTGGGGACTGCTGTGGACAGCTGTTCTGCCAGTCTTTAGCTGCTGTTGTGCAGCATGGTTGTCTGAGCAGAGCTTCACATAGGTCTACAAGAAGAAGAAAGCTTGGGAAGTTAGGGCTGGTCACTATGTGAAATGCTAGTAGTGAGGGAAGTCCTGGCTCAGGTGAGCAGGCAGGGGTGGTGTGCCTGTACCATGTGTAAGATGTAGCTGTTCCAAGGGAAAATCGTTTTAGCTGCTCTGGCTTCTGGCCACAGGGAAAGCATTTGAAGTCCAGAGAACTAGAAGTGTGCTGCTTGTGAGGCACATTCTCCACAGGACATGCAATGTAAACTTTGTTTTGTGGTCTATGTTGCAGAGACTGGTGGGGAGGGCATCGCCAGCTCCTGGGATTGCAGGTCAAGGAAGGTGATTGCAGAGCCTGTGAGACAAGGGGGAAGGAGACTCGATAACAGATTTCAAATATGCTGGAGGGAGAGGGGATGTATTCATGTACTAGTAACAGACAGGGTGGGATTTAGGTTAGGTATTGGGAAGTGCTTACTGATGAAAAAGCCATGGGAGCACAGCTTGTGTGGCTGGTGGGGTGACAGTGAAAGGTTAACAGCCTCTCTGCCCTCAGGTCTGGAGAGAATAGGACAACCATGCACAAGTGTTACACCTTCCTCATCTTCATGGTCTTGCTGCTGCCGTCGCTGGGCCTGAGCAGGTAGGGGTTGTGGCAAAGGAAGGCAAGTAGAGATGTGGAGCACAGGGAGGGTTGAGGTGCACTCCTGATTGTTCTCTTATTTATACAACATCCTTCCCTCACTGCACTGATGGCCTGGCCACCATCTCCTTGGGAGACCGGTGTTTTAATTTTGGTTGAGGGAGAGCAGGCTAGACCATACGTGACTGAGTCTCTAGGACTTCATTGACTCAATCTGCAGACACATTGACATGTGCCATGGTGTTACAAATAATGCAGCAAAAGTCGGCCTGGTAGATGAGTACGTGTGAAAAGTCTGCTCGAGGTCTGCTGATGAAGGAGGCATTCTCCACTTCTGTGCTCAGTGTGCAATCCAAATTTTACACAAAACTAGTGAATTCCCCCTTTAAGCCAGTACTTGAGTAGGTTGCCCTGCTCAGCTGGGTGGGAGAGTGTGGGTACAGCAGTGCTCATCTGTTTGGGTGTATGCCTCAAATCTTCCTGCAGAGTTTATAGAATTGCCCTGTGGGAAACACTGATGCATCACCTGCCAGCCATTGGTGTGGTCTCTAGTGCTGAACAGGGGCCAAGGGAACTGTGTGAGGAAGAAAAAACTAGGGAGTGATTGTGGGACAGGGAACTCTTAACTGTGCTAGTTCATTCTTTACACATTGTGGGATCAGGGATCTTTAAGATCTTTAAGACCCTTCCAACCCAAGCCATTCTAGGATATTATTGTCTACAGCCCATCTAAATTCCGTATTTGAGATACAACCCCTCAGTGGTGCTGTCAGGCAGCTCCTGAGACTAGACAAACCCTCTGATAGTGGCAGAACAATAGTCCCTCATCCCACTGGCTATGTGTTTGCAACACAGATTTAAAAAGCCTTGTTGCATGTAAACTTGCATCTTGGGCAGGTGAATGCTCTCAGAAGGTTTGCATTTTGACCATAAAGTGCTTCCTTCTGAGGAGTCAATCCCCCTGCTGTTGCCTGTGGAGCTCTGTACTCCACCACTTCCAGAGGATTGGATGGTTTCATATCAAAAAATCAGAATTGAGGAAAATGGGATTTGTTTCTCCTAAGAGATTTTTTTAAAGTCTTGTTGGAGGGTACCTCGTACCTAACCAGTTTCTTCTGTAAAGTCAGTCACCTGTTCCTTACATGGATGTTGTGCCCAAATAGAGGAGAGAGGAAAAATATTGATAGGATCAGGGTAAAGGGATAAGAACACACATGAGTGGGAAGCTTTACATCCCTTTTTGAGTGTTGCACTGTTTTGTTCTATCTTTTTCCAGTGTCCAGTTTACATAATGGCTGGTGACACTCAAACAGGGAACAAAACAGTCTATGGTCAGAGCTTTGGATTCTTCTAGAGCAGCTTCTACATATTTGCCATGTGCATTTCTGTCTGTCGCTGCTTCTGATGGTTCATCTTTTCTTCTTGCCTTCTTCCCCCACAGCTTGGATGTATTTTTCCGCTGGTTGTTTGACAAAAAATTCCTTGCTGAGGCTGCTGTGCGATTTGAGTAAGTGGAGTTGAGCAGAAAGACTTTGTTTACAGTGGGAGGTGGTTCTTGTTGGCATCAAAAGGTACTGGGGGCTCCCAAATGCTGCCCTGCAAGGAGGGAGCACCTCTTGCATCCTGCTCTTGCTGCATCTTCCCAGGTGTGTGTTCCTGCCAGACAATGGGGCTTTCTTCGTCAACTACGTCATCGCCTCTGCCTTCATCGGGAATGCCATGGACCTGCTGCGCATCCCTGGTTTGCTCATGTACATGATACGCCTCTGCCTGGCCCGCTCGGCGGCCGAGCGGAGGAACGTCAAACGAGTATGTAGCGGGACTGGGGATGGGTTGTGGCCTGCACCCAGGGAGGGGAGTGCTGCAGTGGGGCTCACCCAGTGCTGTGTGTAGAGCTGGGTGTGTTGCACATGCCCACTCAGCTGTCAGGGTCCTCCTGCTGATGGGTCTCCATTCCCTCCTGCAGCACCAGGCCTACGAGTTCCAGTTTGGGGCTGCTTACGCCTGGATGATGTGTGTCTTCACTGTAGTCATGACATACAGCATCACCTGCCCCATCATCGTCCCTTTTGGTAAGCGATACCCCTCCTCCTCCCTGTGTCAGAGATGGAGGGGAGGCAAGAAGGCTGATGTGGGGGAGATGTTCCCTCTCAGCCTTGGAAAGCAGCTGATGCCCCACTCATCTTCTTCCCCTTCTCCCAGGGCTCATGTACATGCTGCTTAAGCACCTGGTGGACCGATACAACCTGTATTATGCTTACTTGCCTGCCAAGCTGGACAAGAAGATCCATTCAGGGGCTGTGAATCAGGTAGTGGCAGCCCCCATCCTCTGCCTCTTCTGGCTTCTCTTCTTCTCCACCGTGCGCACAGGTGAGCACTGGGCTGGGATGCCAGCCCTTAGCCTACTACTGAGCCACTTCCCTGGCCAGGCTCTGATCCTGGCAGCCTCTAGCCATGGAGCACGGTCACAGTCCTTTTGACACCGCCACTTTGGTTTTCCTTTGCCCCAGGATTCCTGGCCCCCACTTCCATGTTCACCTTTGTGGTCCTCGTGATCACCATTGTGATCTGCCTGTGTCACGTCTGCTTTGGGCACTTCAAATACCTCAGCGCTCACAACTACAAGGTGAGGCGGAATGGTGGGTGCAGGACCCTTCTCCTTGGTAGCACAGCTCAACCACAAAGCAGCAGGGGCTCTGGGGGGTCCCAGCCTGCTGTTCAGCAGAGCCTGTCAACCCTGGCTTCACAGAAGGGATAGTCCCAAGGCTGTCCCTGCTGCCTGTATGCTGCTCCTGAGGTGGGACAGCAAGTGTGTTGCCGTGGCAGTCTCAATTTCTCCTTTTCTCTCCAGATTGACCACACAGAAGTGGATGCCATGGACAACAGGCAGAATGGGAGACCTGCCACCAATCTGCCGGCTCCCAAATCAGCTGTGAGTCACTGTCCCCATCTCTGTGCCCTGGCACACTCCTTACCTGAGTTTGGAAAGGGGGAGGTAACTCCCTGTCTGAATACCTCACTCCTCACTTCTCATTTTTCTGAGTCAGCACCTGGATCCTCCCAGTGAGGGTGGGAGGCAACTGTTGGGCACTGTGCCACTCACCTGCTCTGGGTGATGAAGTGTAACCCCCACACACACACCTCTTTCCCACTGCTCCTCAGATGCTGTGCATTTACTTTCCACCTCTCTTTCGGCTGGGACAGTGAATCCAGCTGGGTCAGTCTCCCTTCTCATTCTGCATCTTTGCACGCTTGCACGCCAGCAGAGGCTGTCACCCACCAGGCTTGTCGTAGCGCCAACACAAAGGGGTCTCCGTGGACACTTGAAGGCCATGGAAGTGCTTTCGGGACTCTTCTCTCCCCTTTCCAACATTCTGAGACCACAGAGTCGGTTTTGTGAACTTCACCTTGGCTCACTGGCTCACTCCAACTGCTTCCTTCCACACGGTTTTTGTAGTGGGGGTCTACATAGGGCTGCAGAGATGGGGTAAAGCAGAGCCTCCTGCTTCCTCAGGAGAGCAGGGCTGGGATGTGCACATCTAGTCTAGTCCTTCCTAGTCTCCAGACACCCAAGGGCAGCAACATTTTGCCAAAAGGAGAATCCCTGTAAGAGGCAGGCATAGCCTTAGAGGACACATCTACTAGGAAAAAAGGCACTGCAGTCCTCCAGTTCACGTGGGCTCCAAAGAGCCTGAGAAGCCACATTCTTTCCCAGCCCAGGCGCCCTGTTGCAGAATGCTGGGGTTTGAAACACATCGAGTGTTTCAGGGCCAAACCCCACTCTTACCCCTCTCCTGGTACATTCCATGGGGTCTGGACCCTTCCTTGCCCTCCCAGCATATCCCCACGCTCAGCCTCATGCATGGTGCTTAGTGTGTTGTGCTCTGCTTCCTGGAGAAGTTCCCTAGACTCACATGTGTTTCTGCTCTCTCCCCACCCCTTGGCTGCCCCATGCCTGGCCCTGACAGAAGTACATCGCCCAAGTGCTGCAGGACTCCTCGCCGGAGGGCGAAGCAACAGAGTCGGAGGAGCAGGGATCGCAGGATGAGGAGCTCATCAATGCAGATGGCATGAATGACACAGATTTCCAGTCGTGTGAGGACAGCCTGATAGAGAATGAGATCCACCAGTAGGGACCTCGAAGGGCGGGAGGGGAAGGAGGCCCAGGAGCAGGGCAGGCTGTGCGCACGGAGACCTGGGAAGAGGCACCCGAGGGTGCTGGCTACTGCCCTCGCCCTCCCGCCCCCAGGGCCGCTGCCTTCAGTGAGGGCAGGGGCCCTGCTGCAAGCTCTCCATCTCCCTGCCCCTCCACCCCTGCGCCAGCCCGGCTGCTCGGCAGGCATGCTCTTTACTAGCTACCTTCTTCAACGCATCCCTGAACCCCAGAACCCCAGAGGCTGGGGAGGAGGGGGGACCGTAACCTCCGTGGTGCTGCCCTGGACCTGCAGGGAGGAGGAGAGCTGGGTGCTTTGTGGGAAGGGGCATAAGGGGAACATTTGGGGTCTTCTGAGCAGGCAACTTTATCCCCTGTCCTCCTGGTGAGAAACACTAATAATTTACTAGATTTACAGGAAGATGATAAATGAAAAACTTCGGTCAGTCTGTTGGAAACCCCACCCAGGGTGGGGTTGGTTTTTGTTGCACCTTCTCCCTGTGCCTGCGTGTGCCCTTTCTCAACCGCTTTCAGCATCCAGTTGGTGCAGCATCCCAGGAGCTGGTCCAGGCCCAGGGGTGGTGACAGGCTTCCCCCTCACCACAGGGGTGGTGACGGTGACAGCCTGGCTTCATGGTCAAGGGTGGCATCATGCCGGGGAAGGGGCACTGAGCTAGACAGGCCCTCGCAGAGTGAGGGGTGCTGAGGGCATTTCATGTGGGCAGGAGGAGGCACAGGCAGCCTCTCCCCCAGGGTCCTGTTCCCTCCTCCCCCAGGGGCACAGGCAGGGGTTTGCAGCATCATTTAAAGTGGCATTTTTCTTTGCACATTTTACTCCCCTTTCAAACAAATCAACCTGACCCCCATGTGGTACTGCAGCCCCCCTTTTGCTGCCCTGTGTCTGCACAGCAGGGTCAGGCTTGGGGGTGGGGGGCTGTGTGGGGGTCTCCTGGGTGCTAGGGAGAGGGGAGAAAGGGTCTCAGGCTACAGGCCCTCAACACCCTGCAAGATGAGCACTGCCTGGTTGCAGTGAGGCCCCATGGGCTTCCTTCCCTGAGCTACTGCAGGGTCTTCCCCCAGCTGAGGTGGTCAGAGAGAGAGGGAGCCCTGGGAGAGCAGCCCCTCGGAGCCCTCTCCAACCAAGACCACCATCTTCAGGAGCACAAAAGCCTCATGGGGCTATGCTGACTTTGTTCACCTGCCCTGACTGGTGTAGGCTCCCCTGCTATCACCCAGCCTGAGAGGGGGGTTGTTCCTCTCCTACCTCTTGCCCTTGCCCCCTCCCTGTTGATAGCTGTGTCCCAGAGGCAGGCAGGGAACTGGATGGGTGGGAGAAGTGGACTGGAGCCTCTGGCACATGGATGAAGGGCTGACCCTGTTTAAAGACACTTTGTGAGGAGGCTTCTGGTCAGTATCAGTTGCCCTCAATTGCTTCCCCCCTCCCCTTGTGTAAAATGTAAAGGAAAATAATAAATCCCTCTGCTATTTAGCTATATTTATTTCCCTCAAACCCTGCCACCATCCTGTTTGGTGCTCATTGCGGACACTATCACCCTCCCTTTGCCTGTCATCTGTGGGTGCTGCAGCAGCTCCCTGGGGCTGTGCCCTCTGGGGCTGGGTGAAAGGGGGGACAGTCATTTACCTTTTCCATCACCCATGCTGGCCCTGGAGCTCCAAGCACTTTAACAGACCAGAACAAGTGAAGTGTCAGCCCTGCCCACCTCAGCTGCTGGGAACAGTGGTCACATCTTATGGCTTTTCTCCCCTGTGCCTCCCACTAGAGGAAGGGGGCCAGACCCACAAAGAGCAGGTGGGGGCCTGCTCCAGGGAGGACATAGCTGACTTTCCTGTACACCTCCTCTATAGGAATCCCAGGCCTGGAGAAAAGGGTGGAAGGAAAAGATGTGGGTCTTCAGTGCATGGGGAGGGCAGGCCACCCCAGCTTCCAGGGCTCGGCTGGGGCTGGAGCACACATGGCTGTGAAGGTGCATGGTGAGAGTTGCCCCTCCCTTCCAGGTAGCGGCCAGGAATGAAATGAGCCTGTGAGCTGAGAGTTCCCAGTCCACTCTCAGGCTGGGGTGGGAGGAATGTTGATCCTTCTTCCCTGTTCTCACACCCACCTACTGCCCTTGCTCCTGGTCTAGCAGGTGGGCTGGGATACTATGGTCTCTGTAGGTACGGCCATGCTCTGGGGCTGCCTCTGCGGCTGTCGGGGCCCTGCCCACAGAGAGCTATGTGTTCTGAGTGGCACTGTCTGTGTAGAGATGTGTATAATACCCTGTATATATTTGTGTACAAAAGAAAAAAGGAAAAAAAGGAGCTATTGTTCTTGCAGTCTTTTCTTTGTGAAGTGTGTTGGGGGCTGGGACCTGGGAGGAGAGGACCCCAGCTGCTGCAGGGCTGCAGGAGCATGCGTGGTGCAAAAGGAGGAGTGGGGAGTCGTGAGTGAGCACAAGCCCTGCCCTGCTGCCAGGAGCTCAGCCATGGCTCACAGGCTCTCCCAGCACGAATGGCTTTCCCTCTGACTTATAGAGGCATCAGAGACTTTGCTGCTAAGAGATAAGATGGGGAGCTGCGTGCACTGAGGCTGGGATGGAGGAAGATGGTTTGGGAATGATGTGGTAGGGGAGTTTCACTGGTAGCCTCATGCCAGATGTCAGCCCACCCCTACTGTTCCAACAGCAAGTTACATAGCCACTCCTGCCATATCCATTCAAAACCTGGACCCCTGCTTTGGGTGGACAAGCAGTGAGGGGTGCTAGACCCTTGGAGCACAGAGGAGCACTTTCCCAACACACGATGCTGCTCATACATCAGCCAGCCGCTGAGTGCTGGGGCAGCCAGCAAGAGCAGCCAGCCCCCAGGATGCTCCCTGCCGCTCTGTGCAGGCTGGAGCTGGCGTGCTTCCCGGGAGACTGCTGTATGCTATGTTCCTTATGTTGTGCACAGTGGCCGTTGCTCGGAGGATGGCACAATGGAGCGGCGAGGCCTGGCATGGGCTGCTGGGAGACGGATAAATGACTCCAGCTCTGTCCCCGCCTCAGCAGGGGACAAAAGATGCCCCGGCCCCGTAGCCAAAGGGCAGGGAAGAGGCAATGCCTGAGAACAAAGAAGACTGAAAGAAGAACCATGCCTGCTGCCAAGTCCCTGCAGCAATCACTGCAAAGGAAAGCTTGAGGGAAGGAAACAAAGAAATTGCACAGGGATTTCGCAGGTGTTTTAGGGAAACTGCTTCTGCGCCTAGGGGGAAGGACACGGAACAGCCTTTGTCTCAGGATTATTGAGGAGTTGTCTCCTGCCCCAGGAGAGTCTGTGAAAGCAGCTTTGGAGGCCACTGAAGGGTAATAAGGCAGGAGCTGAACAGGACAATGGGGTCACAAGGATGGGCACAAACCCAAAGCAGGAACAAGCCCTGGCACTATAGGCCTCTTACTCTTTGAAAGCACAGTGCTGCCTGCAGTTCTATGCAGAGCTAAATAATGACCCCAGCAGGGACCCCCTTATGCTTTCAGCCTGTGGCAAGCCTGGCTGGGAAAAAGATGGAGCAGCCCTTGCAACAACCCAGAGCAGGGCACCCCCAGGCCTCCTCTGCACTAGGGGGGGCAGAACAAGTTGCCTGTAAGAGAGTCCCCTATATAGGGATAGGGCAGTTCTAGTGGGTGCTGGCCAGGACTGGACTGGTCCCTTGTGGGTGCAGCAGCAGGACCATGCTACAGCTGGTTTTAAATGTTTGGGTTGCCCTTCCCTTAGGCAAGGGACACAGCTCCTGGCTCCAATGTGCAACTTGCTCCCTGCTTAGGATGGATTTACCCCCTTGGGGTAAGGTGGGGTGAGGTAGAAAGCAGGTGCCCTGTGCGGCCTAGGCTCCCGCAGGCTCGATGCCAGCTGCTGCAGGGAGGCTGTATGGGCACAGCCTCCCCAGCTGCAAACAGGCACCAGGGAAGGAGGAGCCCCAGGGTTGGTGACGCCCATTAGGATCATCCTTTTCAGCCCTGGCACCAGAAGAATGGCAATACAGAGCTTCTTTCCTGGGACAGGGATGAGCTGAGCTGAGCTGCTCATGCCAGGCCAAGCCACGGCAGATATGCTGGGCTAAGCCATACCAGGCCAAGCTGTGCCAATCCATGCTGAACCATGCTATGCCAGGCGAAGCCATGTTGAACCACGAAGGGCTCCACGGTACGGTGCGAAGCCGTGCTGTGGCCATGCCCACTGGTAACAGTACCACCCAGCATAGCTGCAGCGTGAATCACGGAGGGCATGCTGGGGCAGCCCCGATGTGGCTGTGGAAAGCCCCAGGGCAGTGGGATCTGCCCGGAGAGGGCCCTGCTGGCACCCAGCAGCGAGGGGCAGCTGGGAGGTGGGGTGCCAGCCGGGGCACGCAGAGAGGCCGGGGCAGCTGCTGGCAGCGTTGTTGACCGTGGCCGCGGGGACCACCGCACTCAGTCGTGGCAGCAGAAGGTCAACAAGTTCCGGGGACAAAGTGCAGTACAGAGCTTCACCCAGCTAAGCTAGGGTGCCGGCAGTGTGGAGCAGTCACCCGCAAACCCATTCCTAGGGGAAAGTTGCTTCCTCTTTTCCTTCCAGCCCCGGTTTCCGTGGGCACCCAACCCTTTCCTCAGAACAATGGTGGAAGGAGTACGCCCATCCCGGCGGTACCCCTCCATCCCTGGGAGCTGGGAGAGGGTGTCAGCAGACAGAACCTCACCAGCAGTCCCGATCAATCCCCTCCCAGTGTCTGCAAGCAGTCACTGCTCCTTTAATTCCCCCTCCCACTGCCCTCCCGCCTTTGCTCGCACATCCTGCCCGCCGAAACTCCACCTTCCGCGGGGCTGTACCGAGCCGGGCTGGGCTGGGCTGGGCCGGGCCGAGCCGAAGCGGGCAGGGCGGTGGCGGCAGCAGCTTCCGTAAGTCCATCCCCCCCATCCTCACCCTTATCCGACCCCCAGCATGGGGTTAAGCACCGGGGGGGAGCCCGCCGCCGGGCGGGCAGGGCTGCAGGTCCGTTCCGTCTCCCCCTCCCCGGCTGCTTCCTCTGTTCTCTAAGCTTATCCAGGCTTGCCTATCCCTCCCATCCCCTTTCTGTCAGCAGGGATTTTTGCATTAGGTAACGCATCCGCAGAGACCCAGAGGCTTCTCAATCGGGGCGGCGAGTAAGCTGTATAGCTCAGCCTCCCGGGATGCGCTGCCGACCCCAAAGCCAAGCCCGTATCCCGTCAAAGGGACGCGGTAACATAAAGAGGAGCCTGCGGGAAACGAGGGTTTTTGTCATCCGGAAGGCTGGAAAGGGCCTGAGAACTGCTTGAGCACTGTGGGATGCCATGGGCGGCTGTGGCGTCCTGCCCCGAGCTGAGTATGCGGCAGGATACAGTGTGTCAGGGCTGATTTTGGGGAAGGGAACTCCCTACTTCCGTTGATCTTCAAGCGCAGCTGGCAAACCTGAGGTCTGCAAAGATTTTTGGCTGGACTTCAACAATGATGCTGCCGTAGGGTTTTGCAGTATGCGCAAAAGGGCACAAGGTGTCAGGGACCCTGCAGGAACCAGTGTGACTTTTTGCTCCCACCTGGGAGGGATCAGAGGTGCCTCGAGTACTGGAAAGCATCGTATTGCAGTTGGGTGTCACTCGTGGTGGAAAAGTGCCCTGGGGGCTTGGCTTGTCTCATCACACCCCTTCCTCCTCCGTGGAGGACCTGCAGTGTCTGTCAGCATCAGCCTGGGGAGGTGTCAGCAGCTGACCCCATTGCTTTAAAGACCCATGTGGTTCCTCTCCCATTCTGGGGTCTGAAATGCTTTTCTTTGCTCTGCGCTTGCGTGACCTCCGTCTGCCACTGAGCACAGCCTTCCTGAGTATTTTGAGCCACAGAGCTAAGAATAACTCATACGGTGCCTGTGTCTGCACACAGCTCCCCATGTCCGCAGCCATGGCCGGTGCCGGTAGGTAGGGTGGGAAAGGGTGCAGGGAACCTGTCAGGGGCTGCAGGCAGGGGAAGTTTCATGGTCATTGTCAGGCTGTGCTGGGGAGTTTGGGAGGTGGGAGGTGGAGGCGGTGTGGGCAGCTGTACTTGGGATTCCTCCTCCCTCAGGCCCCCCTGTGTTCTGGGCAGTGTCTGGGACTGGAGGAGCCATGCTGCCTGCTCTGCAGGCACCGAGTGCTTTGCCACTGGGAGAGACTGCCAGGGCTGCAGGAGTTGTTGGAGGACCTCCATAGATTTGGGACCACCACAGAGGAGAGAAGGGCTGGCGCTGCCCTGGAGAAGGATAGTGGGTTTAGAGCATCCCAGAGCAGGCAGAGTAATGGGGAAGAGTAGATTTTTCTTCTGAAAAGCTTCTGGCTAGGACAGCCACATGGGTTAGCAGCCAAGTTTATGCCCTCTGCATCTGCCAAGAGCTTGCACCCGTCTCACTGTTGCCTGCCTTCCCTCTGGCTATCGCAGCACTTCAGGACAAGGAAAGCAGCCTCTCTGGAGCCAGGCTGCACCCTGCTCCCCTGGGATAGGGTGCTGCAGAGGGAGCGGGCCAGCACTGGCATTTGAGTTTGCTGCTCTGAGAGAGTTGCTGGCTCCTGGCTTATTTACCCAAGGACTACTCCACTCTCTCACATGGAGAAACTTCTGAACTATTCGGCACCAGCCCTGCCAAGCAGGAGCTGAGATGGCTGGGGAGTGGGGCAGGGTGAGCCGCAGGTGCCAGTGGGCTAATGGTGGTGGCACCTGCCCCATGGCCCTGCTGCAGGTGACACTGCTTGCATGGAGGCTTGGACCAGACGGCCCCAGAGCCCCGTCCAGCCTGAGCGGTGCAGTGGGTGTGAGCGCTGGCTGCTGCCATGGTGTTGGGCAGGGCTGAGGGCAGCTGGACGGCGGGAGGGCAGCTCGGACTTGCCCACCGCAGCGGACGCGGTGGGGCAGGGCTGCGGGGCCAGACATTCCTGGCAGCTGTGCCATGCTGGTTCGAAGCTCCTGGCCGTGCTGCTGGTCAAACCCCCGGGAGGATGGCCGGGGCGGGGAAAGGTGCGGGGTGCGGGCTCTGCGGTGTCTGTCCTGCCCCGCTCTCCTGCTGCCGGTGTGCCCCGCTGCACTCCGTAACCCCTGCCCAGTGTCTCCCAGCAGGCTGCTCCACTGGCACTCGACGAGACTTGAGTCATCCTCCCTGTGTGTGCGTGTGCTGTCCCGCCTCTCCCTTCCCTGTCCTTCTCTGGCCCCATAGTTAGCGCTATCTGCCCCCGCTGGGCTCCTCCCTACCCGGCCCTATTGACTCAGTACTCAGGAAGCCGGGGCGGCTTTCGAGGAAGAGGGAAAAGAAGAGGGAGAGGCCCCGGGGGGTGGGAGAAGCTGAAGCGGGCTGAAGCGGGTGAGGAGGAGCCGGGACAAGGAAAGAACCCGGAAAACTACGCCGGGAGGAGAGGCTGACGGGTTTGGAAAGCGTCTGAAATTCCTCCGGGCACAGCCTTTTGGCGTAGCGGGGACGGGACAGGACCCATGACCTAGGTGCTGGGGGGTTGCCTCCTCCCAGCCAGCCGTCAATGCTGCTTTGCCCGCTCGGTGTCCCCTAAAGACAGCACGGCTGCGACGGCCAGGATGTAGGACAGGGCTCAGAACGGGGCTGCTGCTGGGGATGGGGTCTGGGAGGTTCTCCTGATGTGTGTGCCCACCTCTGTGTGTCACTGGGCTCACTCCACCAGGCCAGTGCTGCTGGAGAAGGTCCCTGCTATGGGAGTGGTGGGGAATTGGGGATTCAGCCTCCAAGCCTGGCTCTGTGTGATGGCTGATATCCCCGGAGGGCAGAGCAAGGTAGCGGGCCCTGCCTCAGCCTGGCCATGCCTGTTCTGTTGCAGGGAGCAGAGCTGAAGGTAGCGGTGCTGGTGCCCGGCTATGATGCCCTTTGGCGGGATGGCTGCTCGTGTGCAGAGAGACCGCCTGAGAGCCGAGGGGCTTGGCCAGCACAACAACGCCATCAAGTACCTCAGCCAGGACTATGAGGCCCTCAAGCAGCAGTGCATTGAGAGTGGCACCCTCTTCAGGGATCCCCAGTTCCCAGCTGGCCCCTCTGCCCTCGGATTCAAGGAGCTGGGGCCACACTCCAGTAAGACGCGGGGAGTAGAGTGGAAGCGTCCGTCGGTAAGTGCTGGGCTTGCTTCTTCTCAGATTGGGCTGGCATCCCTGCCCTGCACATCCGCACTGATGTGGTCTGCTGAGCTGCAGACTGGCCCTGGCTGGCACCCCTCAGGGCTCAAAGTCCCTGGAATGTTGCAGAGCCACTTTCCCAAGGGGCCAGGGCCATTCCCCATGAGTGTCTGCTCAGAAAAGCATTGTGTTTAGCAGGCACTGCTTTCTCTGGGCAGCAGACTGTGGGCTTCAAAATAGGTGGGTTGTGTTGCTGTTTCTAGGTGTCATGGCATGGATGTGTCACCCTCAGTAACTGGGGCTTTTGAGAGTGCATAACCCCTGGTGCCATGAGGGCAAGGGAATGTCATCCAGCCATGTCCTCCCATGGCTGCAGCAGAAGATCTTGCCCTGACTTACCATGATGGCCCTGGGGTTGCAGTCAAGCAGCCATCCCTAGCAGAGGGCAGGTGGGGTGCATCTTGCAGGGACCGTATACCGTTTCTCTCGAGTCAGAGCTGCAGTGGGTGCCAGCCCTGCTAATGCCCAGGCCCTGCCAAGATCCAGCACCAGCATCTGATTCTGTCCTTCTGCAGGAATTAGTGGATGACCCTCAGTTCATCGTTGGCGGTGCCACCCGGACGGACATCTGCCAGGGGGCTCTGGGTACGTGTTGAAGCTTTGTCCCTGGACCTTGGTACAGACAGTAGTGACTGGGGAGGGTTGGGTGGCTGGCCCTTTCCATTTGGTGAGGTGGAAACTGCAAGTCAGAGGTCATCCTGTTCCTCCTGGCAGCTCTAGGTTAAGGCTCCACGGAAATTAGTTGATGTGTGCACAATTTGACCATGCCGAGATCAGGGGAGATTCTGGGTGCATCTATACCTGACAACAATGCCAGGAGCTGCTCCAAAGAGCTCCCTGCTTGGTAAATGGTGAGGGATGGCAGCTGCATGACAGTAACAAACTGAGGTGGTGGTGGTGGTGACAAAGTGCTTGCCAAGCAATGTGGTGTGGCAGAAGGGAATCGAGAGGTGTACAAGTGATGATTTGTCATTTCTCCAGGGGTGTCTCCCAAGGCAAAGGCACTGAGACAAGGAGAAAAGTGTTAATGGGCTGGGTAGGCTGGAAGAGTTGAATCACAGCTGGGATTTTGTGGTCATCAGAAACAGATCTTGGTACCACAGAGAGTGTTGCCCTGATTGGGAGCAAGTAGGGCACTTGATGGGGAGTACTGTATACCTTAGCACATACAGCATGCTGTTTTCAGGGCTGACTACATTTAATATATCCAGTAATTAGGACAGACCTGAGGTGGCAACTGGAGTGCATAACAGCCTGAAGTACTGTGGTAGTGTTCACTTGGTCATTAAAAACTCTGAAATGGCATTTTGTCAAACCACAGCCCAGTTACATATTACCCAGGCTCAAGGCTAAGGTGTGAAAGGCTTCAAAGGCAAAAGAGAAAAGAAAATCAAGGCAAAGAATTTAAAGCACAGTGCTGGCCTGGAGCAGCACTTGTGGTTAAGATCACTTGGAAAAGTGAGGTGGTGCTGCTTGCAATTTGAGAAGCGGGGGCAGCAGCATTAAACTGCTTGCTTGATAAAATGGCCTTTTTACATGCAAAGTGTAATTCTGGTGCAGAACTTGCTGTCTGAGATATGGAGGGCAGTCATATGAATGAGTTCCAGGAGGGTCTAGATAAATGGCTGCAGGAGGGGGCTGTTGGTGCTGACTGTGTGTGGTGTCCTGGGCACAGGCTCCAGGTGAGGGAGGATCGTTCCCTGTTGCCTTGAGCTAATACTTCTCTCTGTGGGCAGGCTGAGCAAGCTTGGATCCCTGAGTTCTGCTTGCTGGACCTTCTCTGGTTTTTCCATGGACTTTCTGAGCTGGGGAGCCCCAAACATTTGCAAGGAGTGCACACTGTGGGCTCCTAAACATCCATCACCTACCCTCCCAGCTAGGAAGGTGATGGGTACCAGCTTCCTCTCCTTCCCCAGGCGACTGCTGGCTGCTGGCTGCCATTGGCTCCCTCACACTCAACGAGGAGCTCCTGCATCGCGTGGTGCCCCACGGACAGAGTTTCCAGGAGGACTATGCTGGCATCTTTCACTTCCAGGTGGGCTGGGAGCTCCTGGCCCTCCACAGGTGGTGGGCTGCAGCAGAAATGAGGGTGGTGGGTTGAGGCCATCCCTCTGGGTAGGGATGAGCAAGCCATGTGGTGTTCTGACCTCACCCCGCTCTCTCCTTACTCCCCAGATCTGGCAGTTTGGTGAGTGGGTGGATGTGGTGGTGGATGACCAGCTGCCCACCAAGGATGGGGAACTTCTGTTTGTCCACTCGGCAGAGTGCACCGAGTTCTGGAGTGCTCTGCTGGAGAAGGCCTATGCCAAGTGGGTACCCCCGTGGTGGGCATGTGGGCAGGTGGGGGGCAGGGCACTCACTGTGCAGGGCAGAGGGAAGGGAGTCTCCTCTGTCTCTGTCCCTGCTTGTGCTGGGTGGCTGGGCAGCAGCAGTGTGCTACCTCCTTGTCTCCTCACGCACCCCTCAGGCTGAATGGCTGCTACGAGTCGCTCTCGGGGGGCAGCACCACCGAGGGCTTTGAGGACTTCACGGGCGGCGTGGCAGAGATGTACGACCTGAAGCGGCCGCCGCGCAACATGGGCCACATCATCCGCAAGGCGCTGGAGAGGGGGTCCCTGCTGGGCTGCTCCATCGACGTAAGTGGTGTGCCGGGACCAGCGGGGCTCAGCTGGCCAAAGTGAGGCCTCACAGCCCAGGCCTGTATCAGCAGCCCCCTCGCTGGGACACTGCATGGGAGGTTACTTCCTTTCCCTCTTCCACAGCACCCTTTCCAGAGGCAGTGTGGCAGCCCTGCGGCACAACACGTGGTGCTGCAGCCCAGTTGCTGTGAATGGGCTCCTTTGGATGGAGCGGGGCTGTTCATCTCAAGTGCAGGACAAGGGACTGCCCATGACTCTGGCCATGTCTTGCATCAGCAAATTACCTGGAGCATGGTTTTTAAATTCTGAAGTTTGGGTGGTTCCCTGATGGATCGTCGGGGTTCTGTGCTAGGGAAATTGTCTTTAAATTGTCCACAGCCAGCAGCCTTTGAGCACAGGGAGCTGCTACCTGCTACTTCTCTTGGCTGGAGCAGTGCAAAGCAAGAGTTCTCCACACATGGAGGGAAGGGGTAGGGATAGGACTACATTAATTCAATCCTATTGACTTGAGCATTACACGTTCTCCTCAGATCACAAGTGCCTTCGATATGGAAGCAGTGACCTTCAAGAAGCTGGTGAAGGGCCATGCCTATTCTGTCACAGCCTTCAGAGATGTGAGTCACCTAGATTAGACTTTAATTCCTTAGCAGTTACAGCCTGAACAGTGGCATGGGCTCCACCTCCTGTGTCTGGTGTCTGGCAGGTGAACTACCGGGGTCAGCCGGAACAACTCATCCGCATCAGGAACCCCTGGGGTCAGGTGGAGTGGACTGGAGCCTGGAGTGATGGGTAAGCAGGACAGGAGGGACGGCAGTCTCGCTCTGTCAGGCCAGCAAGCGCTGCGCACACAGCAGTCGGGCACAGGGCACTGCGGAGGGGAAGCTCACAGTGTGCCGTGCCCTTCGCATCAGAAAGAGCGGAGTTGAGGGCCAGCTCTGAACTGCTCTCAGTGCCCCTTCAGGAGTCCCTATCTAATTGTCTCTCTCCTACTTCTCCAGCTCCTCTGAGTGGAACAACATTGACCCCGACGAGAGGGAAGAGCTGCAGCTGAAGATGGAGGATGGAGAGTTCTGGTGAGTGCCAGAGCAAAGTGCTGCTCTATTTCAGCAGCCAGTCTGGGAATGAGCAGAGGAGCTGGGGAGAGATCCTGCTATCATGCTTCACCTGAAGCACATGACCTGCCTTTATGAGCTGGCTTTCCAGCACTGGAGAGCTTGCCAGTGTTTCCTCATCTGATCTAGTTAATAATTTTCCTCCCTTGAAGGAAATTTAGGCCAACTAAATGCAAAATAAACATCCTTTCTTACCCAAAGCCAGCACTAGGCTTTAAATAAGCTATAAGTGTTTAGGGTAAAAGATTCTACTGTCACTTAATTCTCCTAAAATGCTAGCTGGGTCCAGAGCTGCTTGCGCTCTCCTCCCTCCCCACAGCAGTGCCCTGGCCTCAGCCCCTACCTGCCTCCCACAGGATGTCTTTCCGGGACTTCATGAGGGAGTTCTCCAGGCTGGAGATCTGCAACCTGACCCCCGATGCCCTCACCAAGGACGAGCTCAGCAGATGGCACACGCAGGTGTTTGAGGGCACGTGGCGCCGGGGGAGCTCTGCTGGGGGCTGCAGGAATCACCCAGGTACCTCTGGCCTCCACATCCGTGCTCTTGGCAGCTTGATGAAACCAGGTATCTCATCCACACATCCCCTTCCTCCCAGCCACATTCTGGATCAACCCCCAGTTTAAGATCAAGTTGCTGGAAGAAGATGATGACCCTGGGGACGATGAGGTGGCCTGCAGCTTCCTGGTGGCTCTGATGCAGAAGCACCGTCGGCGGGAGCGGCGGGTGGGAGGTGACATGCACACCATCGGCTTTGCTGTCTACGAGGTAACCCCTGCCCGCCCCAAGGCTTCTTCCCTGGGACAGGCTCAGCCCTGCCAGTCCCGCCTCAACCCCAGTCCTCAAGGAAACCTTTTCCACCAGCTTTGGCCAGCTGTGGGCTAATGCCCCCATCCTGTGCTCCCTGCAGCTGTAAGGGATGGGGCAGGTACTGGGATTGTGATATTTTTTCCCCTTTTCCCTCTATCTGCAGGTTCCTGAGGAGGTACGTCCTGAGCTGTCAGAGCCTACACTGTCTTGGAGGGAAGCACAAGACTTGGCAAAAACGGGTTGATGCATCCAGTGGCATGGGATCTCCATGGCTAGGGTGCTAGTGGGTGCTGGGCACCCCCATGTGGGACAGAGGGGTGGCTCCTACTGGATGAGCAGGGCAGGGCTGTCCTACCTGATGGGGCTGACATTGGTCCCACCACTCCCTGTGGGTGCTTCCCATTGTGGTCCACAAGAACATTCCTTCCCCCAGGCCCAGGGCATGCAGAATGTGCACTTGAAGAAGGACTTCTTCCTGCGAAACCAGTCCCGGGCACGGTCGGAGACCTTCATCAACCTGCGGGAAGTGAGCAACCAGATCCGGCTGCCCCCGGGCGAGTACATCATTGTGCCCTCCACCTTCGAACCGCACAAGGAGGCCGACTTCGTCCTGCGCGTCTTCACCGAGAAGCAGTCGGACACGGCGTGAGTCCTGGCCTGGGAGGGACACCCCGTGTCTGTGAGCAGTGCGATGTTTCCCACTGCAGGCAGCCTGCTGGCTGGGGACCCTGCTCATCACTTCGTTTTCCCCTTTCTGCCCCAGGGAGCTGGATGAGGAGATCTCAGCAGATCTGGCAGATGAGGTAGGAGCCGCCACTTTGGATCGGCTGGTGCTGAGGCTCCGGGACTTGGGAGGGGGAGCTACAGGCCGGGGGTGGCCGGCTGAGTCTGGGGTGTCACTGTGGCTGGAGAGGGGCTGGGGTGATGGGGATGTGGGAACTAACAAAGATGAGATGAACAAAGAAGAGCTTCCTTTCCAGTTGGCATTTACTGAGCCTGGGAGGCAGGGCAGAGCCTGGGTTTGACCACTAACCTCTTCTTTCTGGTTTGCATCACCCCAGGAGGAAGTAACTGAGGATGACATAGAGGACAGCTTCAAGAACATGTTCCAGCAGCTGGCAGGAGAGGTGGGTATGGCTGTGCCAAGCTCTGGAAGGCCCCCTGGGGAGGGGAGGAAAGGGAACAGGACCGAACCCCTGGCCGTGGGAGTTCCAGCCCACCCCGTGCTCACTCAGTCTCATCCTGCAGACAAGTCCATCTTTGCTCAGCCCAGCTGCCTTCAGGGATGGTGTGACGGGTAGATTTGGGGAAGAGCATCCAGCTGTGACCAAAACTCTTCTGGGTGTGCCAGAAATGTAATGGCATCCTCATGTTTTGTGACTAAGGCAGAGATGTTTAGGCAGGAGGGGGACAATGGCCACAAGTGGGGTGGAGAGCAGGCAAGGGGTGATGCTAACTCTGATTCTGCTCCAGGACATGGAAATCAGTGTCTTTGAGCTTCGGACTATTCTGAACAGAGTCATCTCTAGACGTAAGCACTACTCTTCCCACCCCTTGCTCCCTGCAGCCCAGGCTTGCTCAGCAGGTTGGGTTTTGAGGCATGTGCTCAACCTCCTCCTTTCTCCTCAGACAAAGATCTGAAAACAGATGGGTTCAGCCTGGACTCCTGCCGCAACATGGTCAACCTGATGGATGTATCCTCTTGGTGCTGTGGGCTGGGGCCAGCTTTCCTGGTGCTCAGCCTGCTGGAAACAAGACTTCTCTGTTGGAGCTGGGGCTTGGCTCTCCAGCAGTGCCGAAGCTGTTCAACCGGTGGAGGAAAGGAAGGGGTCCTTATGGCTTCAGGGCTGCCTGCTCTATACTCTTTGGCTTTGGGAGCAGGTTTTTTTGAAAGGGCCATCACTTCCCCTGCTTGCTTGGGCCCTGGCTCTGCCACCAAAAGCCCAGCATGGTCCCATTCCATGCCTTCTACTTTCACCTCAAAGAAAAGCTTCACTTCCCACGGGCTCCCCAGCCTGATGTGCTGTTGTGCCACCCAGCCTTTGAGGCACTCCTGGAAGGGAACAAGGACTACTGGGCTTCTTGACCCCAAACCATCCTGTCCAGCTGTTGTGGATGAGAGGTGTCAAGCGACAAGAGCCATGGCTGGTGTCCTGCTTGCACAAGGACATGCAGCTGAGGGGTCAGGCAAGGAGCACCTCTGAGCCCTTCTCCAGCCTGGCCCTACAACTTCCCTTTTTGCTGCAGGCCAGCCCAGCTTCGGTCCAAGGACAGCACAGCAATGTGCTTCCTACAGCAGCAGCACGGCTGGCCCCAGGGAATGACATGGCAGCTAGTTCCCTTTCCTTGCTGGATTGCAGTCTGTTATTTTGCCGATGTTGCAGGATAGAGGGGAAGGTTGGAGGGAAAATTGGGCAGAGCAAGTGTGTCCAGGCTTTTCTTGCCTCAGGTGGCTGGGATCTGGGAGCTTTGCCTTTGCACCACCCCCTTTCCTGGCTGCTTTGACCTCCTTGACCCTCTGCTCCCCAGAAAGACGGCAGTGCCCGCCTTGGGCTGGTGGAGTTCCAGATCCTGTGGAACAAGATCCGGAGCTGGCTGGTGAGGAGGAGAGGGGGCGTGGTGCACTGCACAGGGGTAGCCCCCCTCCTGGGGCAGCAAAGAGAGGGGACAGCCAGGGTGGAGGCCAAAGGAGAGTCTTCCCCTCATGTCCTCTGTGATGTTTTTGCAGACGATCTTCCGCCAGTACGACCTGGATAAGTCAGGCACCATGAGCTCCTATGAGATGCGCATGGCTCTAGAGTCAGCCGGTAGGTCTGGAGAAGGATGGGACTGGGCTGGAGGCTGGGGAGGGGGCTCCTGCTGTCAGAGTCCTGTTCCAAATAGCAGGAGAAGGGTGTAAGCAGCCTATATTGCATGCTTGAAGCCAACCTGTTGTAGTGAGATGTGGCCCATGTATGCACCAGGCTTTCTCCATCCCAGCTGTGCCAAGTGCTGGAGCCTCAGTTAGGGATGCATGCAAGATGGTCCCAGCCTCTGTCCTCCTCTGACCTGCAGAATCCCATCCTGGCAAAGCAGAGGCCTGGGGTGGATCAGTGAGCTAACTAGTCATATATGGCTGCAGGGAGAGCATCCCCTCTTCCTATTGAGGCTGGACACAGTGCCCTTCCTTGGGTGGGTTGGTGGACCCTTTGTGTGGGTGTATGGACTTCCACAACTACACCCTGCTCTCCTGCCTCCCTGGGGGGCTGACTGCTCTCTGCCTTGCAGGTTTCAAGCTGAACAACAAGCTGCATCAGGTAGTGGTGGCCCGCTATGCAGACAGTGACATGGGCGTGGACTTTGACAACTTTGTCTGCTGCCTCCTGAAGCTGGAGACCATGTTCAGTGAGTGATGGCCCTGGGGTAGGGAGGGCAGGAACAGAAAGATGTGTTGCTCACTTTGTGCTTGTGTCCCTGCAGGGTTCTTCCGTAGCATGGACGCTGAAGGCACTGGCACTGCTGTCATGAACCTTTCTGAGGTGAGAGCTCAGCCCAGTGGAAGGTGGGGTGGGAAACAAGGGGACATGGCATTAAGGTGGATGGGGCTCTTGGGGTGGGTGGTAGAAAGCCCTCCAGCCCCCTGGGTAGGGAAAGAACCCATAAAAGATCAAGATGAGTAAACAGAACCGCTGCAGGCTCTGTGTTTCTTGGAGGGCTGTTAAAACTGGCTCATGAGAACATGCCAAAAATGCACCCTGCTCATCCCTTCTCCCACTCCTTCCCAGTGGCTGCTGCTGACGATGTGTGGCTAGGAGTTACAACAGATCCGCTGCAGCTGGAACACCCCAATGGGCCAGGCCTACTCCAAGTGCCTCCCCTTGGATCCGTGGATACAGGATACTCTTCCCCCCTTGCTCCATCCCACACTGAGCCACCAGCCCTGCCTTCCGGCAAGCCTCACACCATCTTCTCCAGTGGACCAGGGGTCAAGGCAGGCAGGGGATTCCCTTCTCCTCTTCTGGGCTGGGCTTCTCTCCACTCCCCCTTTCTCCCCCTCACCCCAGAACAGGAGGAGGGCAAGCAGCATGGGGTACCTACGAATCCCTGCATGGTGGCAGGCTGGGGGCCAGCTGCAGAGCAGGGAGAGGCAGCTGCTGGGGCATGAGGGGGAGGACACTCGTATCGCTTGCTCTAGTGCTGACCCATCCCCTCCGGCACACGTTGCCTATCTCTGCACCCACACCTGGGAGCATCAGCAGGTATTGCCTTGCTCAAACAGCAGGTTCCTGAGGGAGCCAGAGTGGCCTTCTGGGAGGAGGAATGGCCATACTCGATTTCTTGAAGCCCTTGCACTGTACTTGTCACCACTAAACGCGACCAAAGCATGGAGCCTGCTGGCTCTTTCTGCGTGGCCTTCAACACATCCCTCCCACCTCCATGCCCCTGCCTATGCTCACCACGGGGTCAAGCCCTACAACTCAAGCACTGAATGTTTCAGGGCTCCTCCGTCATGTGAACACATGTGACCCTGTAGCGCAGCAGCTGAAGCTCCTCTTTTCCACATGGGCACAGCGATGCCGTCACTGTCACAGCAGCCTGGCCTCCCCTCCCATCCCTGGGATCTCCTGGGACATCTGCTGCGCTTGGTCATGGCCCACAGCAGGGCTAGAGGCAATGCCTTCCTCCAGAGAGCAGGGTGTGGTGGTTTAGGGGGGGTCTTCAGCACACAGTTGGGTTTCTTCTCCCAGTCCCTCATCCTCCCACACTTTCCTCTTAGCTTGGGCTCCTTTGCCCAGTGCAGATGGACTCCAGTGCCAACATATTTGCACTTCTCAGTGCTACTCCATTCCCTTCCCCTTCTTCTGCGGTACTGGGGTGGCTCCAGCCTGGCAGTGGGTGAGGGCCCATCCCGTGCCCTGTAGAGGCAGGCAGGCAGTTTGCTTCCCCCAGACCCCTGTTGTCGCTGGAGGATGCACCCGCAGCAATAACCACTGCTGCCTGCCCGGCAGCTCTGCTTCCTCACCCTGCTCACTGTGCTCTCCAGGAATAAACAGATCTGTTAGACGTGTGGTCTGGGCGTGACGTGGGGTCTGCGTCCTCCCTCTGCTCACCATGGTCTGGTGCAGAGCCAAGCCCAGGTCATGCTGCTTGCCCAGCCTGGGGTACAGATGGAGCAGCACCACCAGGTGCAGGTCTTGCTGAGGGGCTGGAGATGTCCACATCTCCTAGACACCTTTGCACGGGTGTCTTAACGCTGACACGTGGGGCAGCACTATGTAAGAGAGAGGGAAGGGAGCACTGCTCTTAAAGAAAGGTGTCTTGTGGAGGCTGGGGAAAGAAGATCCACTTGGATAGGATGGAGTTAACTACGGAGCTGGTGGAAGTGGAGAGCAGCCTGGAAATCTGGACCCTGGAAGGGGATCAAAAGAGGTATATTTTTTCCCTGGGTAGAGCCTGTGGGAAGTGAATGTTTTCCCCTGCTTCCTTTGGGTCATGCCAGGTACAGCTAGAAGCAGAAGCCTTCCAGGAAAATGACAGTGGAGTGCTGCATGGTGGGGCTTTTCATAGCATGGCTCAGAGCAGGACTTGCTGTCTGTGCATCCTGCCCCTTGCTCCCACTCCAGAAGGACATTGCAGCCTGGATGGCCCAGGGGTGCTCAGCATTTGTAAGAGGAGCGACCTTTCATAACTTATCCATCCCAGCATCTCAGGATCCCTTATATGGGTGCCCTTTGGACCAGCCCAGCTCTCTGGGACCAGTGTCCCCACCGTGGGGCAGCACAGAGTTCTGGGGCAAGCCAGCCTGGCTCAGAGCATGGACAGGAGCTGAGGTGTGCCAGCAGGACAAAACAACCCCTCCAGCTGCCTCACAAGGCTGCCCTCTCCTATAGAGCCTCCCCAGGGCTGGATGGAGGTGGGCTGCTTGTGCTTGTCTCTTGACTACCTCTGAGCTGAGCTGCCTCCCTGTGGGGTGGGAGTACCTTAGGGCTTGCCAGCCCGGGCTTCCTGCTCCTCCATGCAATCCCAAATCCCCTGCAAAGCAAGGGCTCAGGTGGGGACAGAACAGGGGTGCAGGCATGCAGAGCTGTCCCAGCTGCAGGGCTTCGTCACGCACACACAGGCCCAATTGTAGGGCATGGTGACACCCTGGCTTTGGGATGACAGGTGCCCCTGGCGTAGCCTTACCAGAAGCCCCCTCCCTCCCTCCCTGCGGGTGCCAGCTGGCAGATCCCTTCTCTCGCCGGCCCTGGCAGCTGGCAGGCCAGTATCAGCAGGGGTCAGCAGGCAGGGGCTGCCCCAGCTGCCAGCTAATGCCACTAAAAGTAGCCTGGCTCATCCCCCTCATTGCAAAAGGGACAAGGAAGATGCCCAGCAGAGGCCTTAAATGCTGAGGTGAGGTGAGTAGCAAGGGGGCCAGAAGTGACCAAAACTGCTCTTAGCTTTGGGTTTGTCGTGGGATGGGCACTAGCCAGGAAAAGCCAGCCCAGCCAACTTCTGCCTTTCCCACACCTATCCCATAGTCTGTGTTGGGTGGGCCAGCAGCACCCATGGATACACAGCACCGCTGCTCCTGCTCCCCAACATCCCAGAATTTCCTGCACCTCATATGGCCCTGCCTCCCACAGCCCAGAGCTGCCTGCCCTTCCTGGGGGTTCCCCCTCTCCCACCAGCTGCTCATGTCCATCCCCCAGGCACAGGAGGGGGGCCAGGACCGCAGCCCATCCCCACCTGGCCCCACCAGCTGCCCCAGCAGCTGGGCTCTGGCCTCTCCCCCTTGGCTACGCTTCCCTCTGCCCCGGGCCCACGGCTGCAGGACTGTCATTCCCGTGGGCACAAGGGGCCTTTGTGTGAGCAGAGACGGGGAGTGGGGGCCCAGCCCAGCATCTCAAGCTGGGGCTGGGGAGAGCCACAGCTGAGGGCTCGTGGGTGGGCAGCAGCTGACTCTGACATGGCCCCACAGCTCCCACCCAGGCATGGCGGTGTCCCTACTACTGCAAAGGATGTCAGGGAGGAAAGCCCTCTCCTCATCCTCCTTGTCCCTCCAGCACCAGTAGCATCCTGCGGTCACTGCCAGCCCAGGAAGCAGTCCCAACATCAGTACAGAGCTGGCATCACACTAATAAGCCTTGGCACCCATGCCAAAGGATGCTAGAGGCTCAGCCACTCCACGAGGGGAGCGGGAGGGCTGGGACTTGGGGCAAGGGCCAGGAGCACCAGCCAGTAGCTGCTGCATTCGGCCTTTTTCAACAGCTGCCGTCTCAGTGCCAGCAGCAGGGAATGTGCATGGGCTGGGGCTTTCCAGGGCCTGGCCACAGTGCATTAAACAGCCTATTTATAGCACTTGTGTCCCTCCTCAGCCAGAATGGCCCGTGTTCCTCCTGCACGGGGCTGGGTGCTTGGGTGCCACCAGTGTCCCCACCACCAGCACCCTCTAGGATCCCTGCCAGAAGGGTGAGGTTTCCTATTACAAAAGACTCTTGGCCTTCCTGGCTCTCATCTTCCTCCCCTACCATTTCTGAGAGCTTCCAGTGCTGTCCAGAGCAAGATTTGCAGCAGATCTCACACATCTTGTGAAGAGGTACCCAAGGGTCATGCCCTTCCTCCCAGGATCCCTGCTAAATCCTTTGGAGATTTTATCACACAATAGCCTGTTTAAGCATCGGCTCTGTCCCCTGTGCCTCCCTCTGAGATGGCATGAGGGCCTTGCCCTCCCACGGAGCAGAGACGCTGTTCTGGGAGCAGGCTGAGTGCTGGCAGGTCACTCATGGGGTGGCTTGTGCTGGCTTTGCCTGTTGTGTGACAGGCAACAGGACTGCTCGGAAGACATTCCTTCCACAGACAGGCAGCAGCAGCCAAGAGGAGTTGTACCAGGAGGTAGCACAGCCATCTCCTGCCCAGATGCTGGCATGTCCCACACCCACGACCCTCCAGCTGTGCCTCCTCTGATGTGGCCTCCCAATGGTCCATCCTCTCCCGGAGGAGATGGAGGTGCCGGCTGGCTCCAAGCCCAGGAGCTGCCCAGAGGATGTGTGGGCTGTGAGCTCACCCCTGCTCAGCAGCAAGAAGGAAGGGGCTGGGCTTTGGACAAGCTGAATTCCCAGGGCTTTGGGATGGCAGGGAAGGGAAGAGAAGACAAGAGGACAGCTCTGCACAGTCCTGCCACCACCCTGAGGATAGGCCCCTGTGTGAGCTGCTTCCAGCCCTTTTATCTCACCAGCATTGCTCCATCCACAGGCTTACCAGAAGCCCACACCATCTTTGTGCTGCCCAAGGGCATCTCTTTCTCCTTGTTTGCCAATGTCCAGTTGCTAACTGATCATCTGAGATGTAAGTACTGTAAGTACATGTAAGTACTATGGAGGAGTATACAGTCCCTGTTTAGGCTCAGGAAGTGGATTTCAGCCCTTCCCATCAATTAATAGGCAATATGTGGTTATGCAATTGATACAATAAAGAAAACAGATGCCTGAAAGGAAGCGGTCTTGACACATACCCAGCAAAACATAAGCCAACCATCTGGTGAGGAATTTTGAGTCCCCTGGTGGAGAGGGATGAAACATAGACAAGTAAAAAGTGTTGAGAGACAGAGCAGTGACTGCAGGACCAGAAAGTCCTCCATGAATCAGAGAAGTTACAGCAAGGCTCTACGTACCTTGGCCTAGGAAATGCACTAAATCTTGCGTTTCGAATTAGATACTGGTGCAATTTTGTTTTCTTTCAAGGTTGCATTCTCTTCCCAGCTCTGTGCATGACTGGACAGAGGAGCAAGTTTACATCCCTTCATCTCTCTGGGCTGTACTTTTGCCCAGTTGTGAACAGAGGCTAAAGACCTTGACGTTCCAGATGGGGAAAGTGACTCGGGAAAATCTCTGCCTTTTTGGCAAGAGACAAAAATCTGCCTTTTCTATGAGTCCCAAGAGCTTGGCAATAAAGCCCTGTCCCACCTTCTTCCCAGTGCTGGGATGTTGCAAGCATCTGGCTCTCAAAGCAGGGTGAGAGCCTCCTGTGCTCCCTCCCTGGGAAGAAACAGGTTTCTGCAAAGGCCACACACTAGAGGCCCCTTTGTTCCCAAAGAATTTTCCATCCCCTCCCGTGTGTATCTCAACATTACACTCAGATACAATGTAACACTCAGAGGCAATGCTCCCAGGAATGTGCTGCCGCATCTCTTCACCTGGTCAGCACATCCCTTTCCCCGTGGGGTTGGAGGACAGGATTCCTCCAGTAGCGACAGCAGGATGATCAGTTCTCCCAGCTCAAGGCAGGGCTTTTCCTAGGAAAAGGCTCCCTGGTGAATAAGATGTCCACTCTCCTCCATTACTGTCATCACTAACACTGACCTGGGATGCTACAATTTTCACCCCAGTGATCCTCAGCCTGCTCAGAGGTAGGATGCTCCAAGTGCCCTCTGCACAAGGTGAGGATATTCCCAGTGGAGCTGTACTGCTGGGGAAATTGAGGCACCAAGCAAGGCTTATCCAGCATCGGCTGCAGCACAGTGAGCCCAGGAGTCTCAAGAGCAGGCCAAGCACTGCACCCACTGCCTCCCTGATCAAAGGGGAGACACTCCCTCCTGGGGAAATGTAAACCCTGGCATAGCTGCAGCAAAGCTTTGGCTCCTGCTTCCTTGGTCTGAGCTCTTCCCGCTCCCCGTAGGGCGGCCAGCACGGGGCTGGCGGCAGCGCACACTGAGCCCCACGGCCGCTGACCACAGCAGACCAGAAGCCCGGGAGCCTCCAGGAGGCCAGTCCCAAGGGGCTGACGTCAACCCCGGTCCTTGAAGCTCTGGGGCCGTCGGGGAGCTGTTTCTGGTTTCAGCACATGGTGTCCCCGTGCTGAGGCACATCCGGCCTGCTTTCCTCATCCATGGCTGGCTCCCTGGGAGGAATCCGTGGGGCTGGGAAAGGTCACCCTGGCTGAACTAACCACCCTTGGATGGGACTCACTGGGCAAGGGACAGCTTACAGCAGGCAGGCAGGGAAATGGAGCAGTAGCTTTTGGTCCCTCGTGTCTGTTCATTCTCCTAAATTCTTCTTGAGTGAGAGCCAAGAGTAGGGCCTTGGCAGGGTTTTGGAAGGGAACAACAAGGGGAGGAAATGAAGACAGACAGCCACCAGGAACAAACAAAGGTTCAGCACAGGAGGGAAGCGGAAGGGCACAGATGTGACCATGGACCTTCCTGCCTGCACTCTCACTCTGGCTAGCTTGCTCTCCCCTGGCTGCTTGCCCCAAGCTAACTCGGCTTGGGAACCCTGGAACAGAGCTAGGAAGTGCAGGACACTGCTTACCATCCTGCTCTTGAGCCACTCATGCAGCCAAATCAAAGCTCTTTCTCAGGGGAGTTCCCAACTGCTCCTCAGTGTATGATGCCTTGGGCCATCCCTTGCCCACTCTCCTTGTTGGCTCACCTGGTCTGCATTCCTGGCTCTTATGGGAGCAGGGTGACAATTGCTGGCACTGGCAGGGAATGACAGGCAAGCATATTTCGGACTCAGCTGCCTCCTCAGGGGCTGTGGCAAAGCGTTGTAGTGAAACAGAACCCCACCCTGCCAGCCCACATTTCTGTGGTGGGCAGATGTTGATCCTGCCTTGCCCCCCTTCTCGCCCCTGCACTGACACCCCGACAAATGGGGCCTCGGCTGCGAAGCAGTATCACTTTCAGGGAGTGTGTGTCGGGCCTGGGAGGAGGGGGCATTTAAATGAACAGCTGGGGGGTTTTGTTGTCCCTTTCCCTGGAGTTGTTCCTGTCGTTTGGGCTGGTGGCAGGTCCACGCTGGGGAAGCTGAGCAGTCCAGGCTGCTCCGGGATAAAGGGCTGACTGGTGTCCCAGAGCAGGAAGGATCCCAAGGAGGGTAAGAGCGACCAGGGCAAGAGGTGGGAAGGAGCCCCCTCCAGTGCATCTCCCTCGAGCCTGCCCCAAGCAGCCCCCCGCTCTCAGGGGGGTGAGGACCCCTCCAACATCCAGCTCAGCTCGGACGTTCCAAAACGTGAGGAGCCGCCGAGCACCCCGCTCCTGCAGGTCAGCCGGGGTGTGACGCCGTGCTCGCAGGCTCGGGGGCAGCATGCCCGCCCCGCCGCTGGCCGCCCCGCTGCTGCGCGCCCTGCTCGCCCGCCTGCTGCCGCTGGCCCGCCGGCGCCTGCTGCCGCCGCTCCGCCGCCTGGGGCGCCGGCTGCGCTCCCGGGAGAGCCGCCAGGCCCTGCTCACCTGCCTGCTCTGCCTCCTCAACCTGCGCAAGAAGGCGGACGACTGAAACCGGCCGGCCACGGGCAGGGACGGGACAGGACGGACCCGGCAAGGCAGAGCAGGGCGCGGCGACTCCTCCTGCCTGCCCGGCCCGCCGCGGGAGGAGGGACCGGGCAGGGGAGGGGACGCGCCCCGGCGGGGGCGGAGGGCCCGCCCAGGCAGCCGAGGCCGGACGGCCGCCTGCGTCTCGCCGCTCCGGCCATGGTTGCTGGGCCGCCCCCCGCCCCGCTGCCTCCCGCCGCGGGGCCGCCCCGCCGCTGAGCGCCCCCGCCCGCCCCGGGGAAGGAGCCGGCGCTGCCCGGGCGATCTCCATCACCCGCTCTCCCGGGCGGCGGGGGCCCCGCACCGCCGCCTCAGCCCACGGTGCCCGGGCCGGGACCGCCACTGCCCGCAGCGGGCAGCGGGGAGGGCGAGGATGTCGGGCAGCACGGCGAGGAAGGTGCAGCCCTTCACCATCAGCACCAGGCTCTCGCTGCCCAAATGTGCCGCGGACTTTCCCGGAGACGCCTGCCCCGGCATCGCCCTCGCCTCCGCGCTGGACAGCCACCGCGGCCTCCGTCGCAGCATCAACGAGCGCATCTCCCTCTACCTGGCCCACGCCCGGGCCGGCCCCGCCGCCCCCGCGGAGCAGCCCCGCAGCCCCAGCCCCGGTGAGGACGGGGGCACCGACGAGGACCGGCTGAACCGCAACTCCCTAGCCCGTTCCATTAAGAAGATCACGTTGTCCAACTGGTACGGGGACGCTGGCACGGGAGAGACAGGGGGACCCGGGAACCCTGCCCGCGCCGGCGGCGAGAGGAACCACAACAACAACAACAGCAGGACAGGGAAAGCTCAGTTCAAGGTAAGCGATCCCGGTACACTGTGCCCTGCTCTCTCCCCGTCTTCCGTGCCGTTCCCCATTCCTCGCTGCCAAGGGATGGGTAGGTCCTGGGGAGGCTGCGCCCATCCCTGTTGCCTTGTCCCCGTGCCGTCCAGGCAACACTCGCTGCAGGGCTCCTGTGGTAGTTGTTCTTCCTCCCATGTGCCCCCCACGCACGTCTCTGTACCATCGGGCTGGAGGGCAGGAAGTCTTGGCGGGTGAGCGGAGATGAGCTTTCCCCGGGGCTAAGATGAGCCAGAAAAGCCCTGCCCCAGAGCCTGGCTATGGAGGGCTCAGCTTTCGGGGTGCCTGTGATGATGCTGTTGTGTGCGGGGAGCTGGGAACTCACCTCCTCGTTTACCAGAGGGGAAACGGAGGCTGGGAGAAGGGAAGTGACTCATGAAGGGCCACACAGCCAGGCAAAGCTGGGACAAGGCTAGGAGCAGGACCCAGGGCTCTCGGCATCCCCCCCCTTCCCCCCTCCCCCGCCAAGTCTGAGCGCTAGCAGGCGCAGAGGTACGAATTCAACAGTGCCGGAGCCCGGGAGACCCCCTGTGGGGGTGGGATGGGGCGGAAGGCATCTCGGAGACGTCGCAGTTTCTGGCAAGAGCAGGCAGGAACTCCTTGGGATTTAACCCTGACCTGCAACAGCTGGTTTCCCGGCAGGATAGTGCTAGGGAGAGCCGCACAGTCCACTGCCAAAACCCTCATCTTCATTGCCAATAAAGGCCAGGCACAGCCTCGCAAGAGGTGCCGCTTCCTCCGGCACGCAAGCAGCTCCTCCGCTGGGCGGCCGGAGTCTGCGCAGCCCAAAGGGCATCGGCATGAGGGCTCCCCTCTTTCATATAAGGAAGGGACACGTGCTGGGCACGGTGGTGTGCGACTCTCAGGAGGCTGCCAGGATCGGCCCCTCCTCCCTGTCCAGCATGAGCGTGTGGAGCTGAAAGAGGTGGGCAGGCTGCAAGATGGAGCTTTGGGAGGGAAAGAGGGAGCTGGGGGGCCAGGGAAAACACGTGGGATGGCATCTGGAGGAGAGAAGGGACACTGTGTCCCACACAGAGCACGGTACTAATTTCCCAAGCATTCCCCGCAGTCCTTGGATTTGCCCTTCGCTCCTGCCCCGCAGGAATGAGGGCTCCTCCGGGATGAGCACAGTGCTGCCTAGGAGGGTCTGGCCCCGCTCTTCTTGTTCGTGGGAAGTCACTGGCGCCTATTCTATGGGAATGCGGCAAGCATATGTGCCGTGTTAATTTTGCTTCTAGCGGGGGAAAGAAGTGTTTGCAGAGGCGGCAGCTGAGGCTGCTGCACTCGTTTCACATGTGGCTTTGCTCATGTCATGAAGCCTGGGGTCCTGCCGGGGGGCGTTTAGCACAGCACCTCATGGATGCCGCAGCAGGCACAACTCCTTCTCCCAGACTTCGCTTGCTGAGAGAGTTTGTTGTTTTGCCGGGTCGAGGACCCAGCTCTAGCCAGAGGGACTGAGGAGGGGGGGCAGTCCCGGTGGAGCAGCTCTGCGGGAAGGATGAAGTCATCGTTGTGCTGGCAGCCCTGTTTTCCTGCGGCTGACGGATCGTGAGACAGGGACTTTAAATAAAGCTCCCGTGTCACCTGCAGGCTTGTCTCCCACGGCTGAGCCCTGGGGGCTGGCGTGAGACATTACTGCATAGAACTTTTTAGGGTCTTATGCCTCACAAGCACATCACATTTAGCTCCCTATCATTCCCTAAATATGCATCCAAACCTCTCAGCCCCGTGGTCAGGCAAGGGGTTGCCTTCCCCTTCTAAAACCATCCTGCTGAGTTCTCACTGTGCCTGCTGGGCTGTGATTCAGCCTTGTACCCTGCCTGTTCTTCCTGCTTGGGATGGGATGCTGTGGCATGTGGCAATGGTCTGACCTCTGCAGCCACCAGCCAGGCTTTGCAAGCCCCTGGAAAGGTCCAATGGTGCTGTTCTCCAAGGGGCTGTTGGGCTGTTTGTAGGGCTCTGAGCCTTTTTGGTGGCAGCAGCTCTAGTGCTGGGGGCTGCCATTCATGTCAGGACTCTTCTGCAGTCCTGCAGAGATGGTGGGAAGCCATGTTCTGTGGAGGGAGGGAGTTCTGACTTCTCTAGGTTCATTTCCCTTGGACAGTGTCCTCAGTTTGGAGTGGCCTGAGCAGAGGTAGGCTGGCTCTGGCTGATCCAGCACCCCATTTGCAGTGGTCTAGGAGGAGGAGTTGTCAGGGCAGCACACATTGTCCACCACCCTGTTTCTGTTGCCCTGTGCCTGCTTGGATGGCTGTTACAGAGACAGCAAGGTGGCCCCAGAAAGGGAGTGGAATGAGGTCCCTAAATCAGCCTGTTATATCCAACAGCCCAAGAAAAGATCCATCTGTAGAGGATGAGGCTTAATGCCCTTGGGCATGATCCAAACAATCCCACGCACCTCTCCTCCTGGGGCTGTGCTGCATCAAGGATAAGGTAATGTGGAGTTCATCCTGGACATCCTCTCTGTGCCTGGCTGCAGTTCCTGGACTTCCTTCCTCCTGCCTCTCCTGCTTCCACCCTCACCCCTGACCTTTGGAAGCCCTTCTCTGCAAGCCAGCTGCCCCCTTAACTTGTCTCCCAGCTAGGCTGAGATCAGGGATCAGCAGCTGAGAGGATTCAGGTTCATGATGTTGGAGTTAATGTCATCCTGTGCCCCCATGCCTCTGCCCTACTGTCCTGGAGGAGGGAAAGGAAACCTCACTCTGAGCATCCTTAGATGACCAGGGACCAGTGGTGATCACTAAACGGGTTTCTGCTGGCTTTGGAGTCAATTCAAGGAGAGAAAAGGGTATGGGGGGTACTGGGAGCTAAAATGGAGAAGGTACTGAGCAAAGCTGGTGTAGGAGCTCTTGCCACTTGCTGAGCATGTGGTGGGAGCTGTGGATGCTGTTTGGAGGAGCCTGGCCTCGGTGTATAAGGGGGGATGGGCAAGAGCCCAGCCAAGCAGTGTCTGGGTGCTGCCACAGCCACCTCCGTCCCTCAGCAGGGGGAGGTGGGTGAATGCTCCTCTGTCTCTTTGGCTGCTGGGACAGTTGAGCACTACCAGGCTCACAGCTGTGCCTTCCTGCCTCTAGGTCTTCCTCAGGAAGGATGTGGATGCAGAGGACAAGCAGCAGGAGCCTGGGAGTGTTCAGGCCAGTGTGTTCTGCTCTCCGGTGGATAGATGTTCTCCCTTCTATGTGGTATGTCCCCCTGCCCTCAGCATTAGGGGGGCCTGATGTGCAGCTTGGAGCTGAGCAATGAGGCTGCTCGCAGCCTCAGGTGTGGATGGAGCCTTGCCTCTTTCAGAGAGTGTGGGAACAAGCTGGGCATGATGGGGCAAGGGATCAGCCCCCTGCGCAGCACCCAGAGGTTTTAGTGATTCCAAGGGAGCCAGATTATGGGCTCCTCCAGCCCTGGCTGAGTCAAGAGACTAAAGATCACAGAGTCACAGGAGGGCCTGAGAATCTGTGTTGCTATTAAAAAAAAAAAAGAAAAGACAGAGGATTTCTGTAGTTCTTGTGGTTAAGTAGAACAGGCACTGGAAAGTGAGTCCCATGCTGTCAGCAGGGCAGCACATGCCAGAGTGCTTAGAGAGCCTGAAACAGTTGCCTGCACCCCACTGCTCCACAGGCTCCTGGAAAATTGTTCCCTGGTGGGCTCAGGGGCAGCTAGGACCCTGTGGGGCAGCTCACACCCAGTTCTTTCTAGGAGGAAGGGGTGTCCCAGGCTGGCCCCAGAGCAATTTCTGCCTGCTGAGAGGAGGCAACAAGCCCTGCACCTTTGAGTTCCTCCTGAAAATGCTCAGTTTCCTGTTTGCCACCAGTTAGTATGCAGTTAGATCCCCATCCCTGGGCAGAAGGGTGGGAAGTAACTGCCCGGGTGATGGTGCTGTCCCCTGGGCTGCGTGCAGCTGGGCCCAGGGCTGAGTTTGGAGAAAGGCCAGCACTTTCATTGGCTGGCCTTTGCTGTCACCCCTGGCAGAGCTGGAACCCTGACAGAGGGTTTTGTCAGCGTCTACTGCCCACAAGGCTGAGTCCCAAGGGAGATGCTGCACTCTCCACTCCCTCCAACCACTCACTGGGGATGGGGGTCTTGGGTGCCACCAAAAGAGTGGTGGGGCTTACCAGGAACCTGCCCCATGGCCCCTCCATCCCATCCCCTGGCAGTGTCCCCCTGGGTGACACCAAATGGATGCTACAGACGTGAATGCTCCTCACAGGGATGCACATCCTCAGGCTGGAGGGGCAGCAAGCCCTCTATCCATCTCCAGTGTGGGTGCTGGGACCGGCCCAGGTGCTGGGTGCCCTCCCAACAGCCTGGAACGACCCAGGGAGTGACCCACTTGAGGGACAACCCAGCAACCCCCTGCTGGCATTGCAAAAGTCACCAGTGTGGCCTTGGTAGAGGGAAGTGGTACCTCAGTGTGCTGGAGGAGAGCCCCAAATACATCAGTGAAGGAGTGGAATCAAGAATAAGGCATGCTGACCTACTTAATTTGGGTTTCTGAAATGCTCCTGGGAGGTGATGGGGAGGGCTCCCTGGGGCACCACACTGACACCCCCACCCCACCTCTGCTCCCCCCAGCTGGCAGGATCCCCAGTGTCATCACCCCAGAAAGAGAGCCCTAAGGGCAAGGAGTCTGCTGCAGCACCAAGATGCAGCGGGCGAAGCGGCGTGGGAGCAGGCCCTCTCCTCGACCTGAGTCCTCTGATAGCCCAGTTCAACCGGGAGATGCTGCAGGTAAGGGCAGCTGGGGCACTCACCCGAGGGGCTGCACAGGAAGTGGGCTGGAGGGCCACCAGCAGCGGCCTTTCATGGGAGCTGTGGGGTGGGGTGCGCAGCAGGGAGGGTTGAACTCCCAGCCCAGCGAAGCCATGGTTGTGGCATGAGATCATGTTTGGCTGCCTCTCCCTGGCTGTCAGCCCCAGGGAGAGGGGGTCAGCCCACACCAGGGCCCTGCTTCCTCTCCATGTGCGCATGCTCCTCCCATCCCCCATCCTCCTCCTCCTCCTCTCAGACCCTGTCCCTCCCCAGCAGCATGGGAACCGAGATGGTGGGAGCGCTGCTTCCATGTCATGGTGGGAAGAATGCGTGGATGTTTGCACTGGGGAGCAGGGTGCAGCGAGGAGAGATGCTTTGTGCAGGGATGTGCTGTGCCGACTGGCCTGCTTGGGCAGGCCCAGCTTCTCCTGCTGGGCTGAGGCAGATGCTGGAAAGGAGTGAGGTGCTGCACACCTGCACACCCCCATTGCCACAGATGCTGTTCTGAGTGCCTGTGCTGGCCACCTGCTGATTCCCGGAGCAAATGGGTTGTCAGCTGAACGGGTGCGCTCCAGTCCCTGTCACAGCTCCGGGAAGGTTTGGGCTTGGGTCCCCAAAGCCTTGAGATGCTCTGGTGGAGGCCCCCAGCCATGTGGCTCTTTGTATGTTGCAGGCAGAGGGCTGGGTGCGAGGCAAGCTGCGGGACCTGAAGGATGGCTGTGACCTCCAGGACTGGGAGGAGGTGGCTCAGACCTTGCAGCGGGACATGAAGGATTTCGAGAACACGCTGATAAAGCTCAATCAGGTGAGGCCAGGTATGGCATGGAGTGGCATGGCTCCCGTTACCCACAGCACCTGTGTCCCTGGGTTCTCTGCAGCAGAGGGTCCCTGGGAACCCCTGGTGCTGAGTGGGTCCCTTGGCCCCACAGATGGGCGAGCAGCTGATGTGGAGGGCAAGCCCCAGTGCTGAAGCAGTGCGGAGGCAGCTGCTGGCCCTGCAGGACCAGTGGCAGCTCCTGAAGCAGACGGCTGCCAGCCAGAGCAAAGCCCTGGGGGGGCTGCGGAGTCTGCAGGACTTTAACAGGAAAGCCGAGCAGCTGGAGGCGTGGATCAAGCACAAGGTTTGGGGGGTGGGAAGCATGGTCTGGGGAAGGGGACAGCCTGCCTGTCCCCCCATCTTCTCACACCCTTGCCTGGCCCAGGAGGAGAAGCCCTCTCTGGCAGCCCTCCTGCAGGAAAGCCCGGACAAGATCCAGCTCACCCGCCGCATCCTTGACTTGAAGCAGGTGAGAGGCTGCTGGGAGGCTGCTGGTGTGTCAGGGACACCAACCACCTTGAGGCTGGGGCGTGGCATAGGTCCCTGAGGAGGGATGCTGATGTCTTTCCTCTCTGCTTGGGCCAGGAGGAGCAGCAGTTCCAGAATCTGCATAAGGAGCTGAACAGCCTGGCCCAGAAGCTGGAGAAACAAGGCAGAAGTGAGAGCAGAAACATCTCAGCCCGGCGCAAGCACCTCAATAAAACGTGAGTGGAGGACACATGGGCTGAATAGGGCTGAGCTGAGCACCAGGAGCTGACTGACTGGGAAGCAGGACCCCCCAGACTTCCTGGCCTAGCTCTGCACAGCTCCCCAGACAGGCACAGACTGCCATTCACCTTTCCCCTTCCACCTGCTCAGGTGGCTGCGGCTGCAGGGGACCCTGAAGGAGCACCACGAGGCTCTGCAGCTGGCCTTGGAGGTGGCCTCCTTCCTCCAGCAGGCAGATATCCTGCTCGAGGCCATCCATGCAAAGGTATTTGCACTAGAGCCAGGTTCACCGTGGTATGCGGGGCTGTTGCATGGCCTGAATGAAACTTGGTGGGCAGCACCTTGCTCTTGTCCCCTGCATGGGGACAAGGTCTCCTGTGGTCCTGGAACTCTCAGCCTGGGGTTTGGGGAGAGAACCAGGGCGTGGAGAAAGAGAGCCAGGTTGGCAAGTGCAGCTTTGCACTGTTTCATTCTGCTGGAGCTGGGAGCAGGGCCTTATCCTCTTCCCACTGCTGACCATGGCCTCTTCTTACAGCAGAGCAGCATCTGCAGTGCAGGGAAGCCTGGGGAGGGCAAGCCATGCCAGGATCGGGATGTCAGGGACATAGCCAGCCAGGTGATGGTGAGTGCAAGGCTCTTCCTTGTCCTCTGAGCCCTGGGGAGCATCCTGACAGAGGGGGAATGTGTGCCTTCCCAGGTCAGCTCTGCTGCCTGCAGGGCTGTGGGCTCTGTGGGCACCCCACAGCTGCGTGGGTGGCTGAGGCTGTGTGATGGACAGGGGAGTCTCCCCGGGGGCAGCAGAGGACTGGGATCAGCACTCGCTGCCTCTTCTGCCCCCACAGGGCTGGTGATGCGTTGTCATCACACAGTCGCCCCATGGCCATGGTGGTTTGTCCCTCATCAGCCCTGTTTCCATCATGTCCCAGCTGCTCTCTCTTCTCCAGATGCTGGATGTGACTGTGTCCCAGCTCCTAAACCTGCAGCCCAGCCTGGCAGCCCGAGTCACCTCAAGGCACCGAGACGTAAAGGAGAGCTGGGCGCAGCTCCAGCAGGCACTGAGGTAGGGCATAGCTGGGCAGGAGCACCAGGGTCCCAGCCCTGACTTCCCAGCACTGGAGCCAGAAGCTTGGGAAAGACCTGGCTTAGCCCCTAGCAGGCTGTCTCTGGGGCACCAGCTCCACTCAAGGTCTCTCTTCATCCTCTGGTCCCTGGGCCTCCCTTGCCTTCCTTTCCCAGGGCAGAGAAGGCTCCAGCACGGGCAAGCGGTTCCCCAGGGGGCAAAGCTGCAGCTCCAAATGTTGAGCCTCGAGGAGATGATAGCAGTCATGGGGCTGTGGGGAAGGAAGCAGCCCCCAAATGGACAAGAGGACTCGGGAGCGTGGTAAGCACTGTCTTCCTCCAGGTGTCTTCAGCTCCTCTGCTTTGAGAAGACAAGGGAAAGGAGTTCAGGTGTTGGGCAAAGTCCAAGCCGAACACTCCTGGATCTGGTCCCGCCAGTTATGGGACGTGATAAGTGCCAGGCCCGGGACAAAGCAGTGTATGCTTTGTGCTGGCCGAGGAGGAATGGGAACCTTTGTGCCGCAGGTACCAAAAGATGTGCTGGAGAAGATGGCAGAGCACAAGAAAGGAGAGGAGAGCAGCCCTGGCTCCCCAGCAGTGGGACAGCCCCCTCATGGAGGGGACAACAAAAGGTACTGGCTTGTGGAGGTGGCTGTGGGAGCGGGACAGTCAGAGGGGACAGGGATGGGGTTCCCCTGTGCAAGGGGGGAACCTTGCAGTCCTGACTGTCCCTCTCCTCTCTCTGCTGGAGGAGGAGAGAGGCAGAGGCTGAGTGGGGGATGCGGCAGCTGGAGGCCCAAGTGCAGGACGTCTGCCAGGTAGTGAATGCGGTAACGTCTCCCCAAGAGTCCCCTTTGCTCCCTGCCCATCCAAGAGGAGACAGTGTTGGGGAAGGACTCACTTCCCTGACCCCCTCCTGTTGCTTGTGGGCATGCATGCTTGTGCACACACCCCTGGTCTGGGCACTAACCCGGCATGTCTCCTGCTCCTCGGCAGACTCTGTCCCCACACAAGGAGAGTGTGGGTATGGGAGTCCCCCCATGTCCAGTGGCGAGCCTGGAAGCAGCACGAATGCAGAAAGAGCCCCTGGCCCCCAGCTCCAGTGCCAGGGCTGTGCTCCTGGTGAGCCTGCTTGGATGTGAGGTGGGGGATAGGACTCCAGGTGGGGCCCATCCTAACTGCCATCCCTGCCTCCCAGGAGGGGCCAGCACAAGGGAGGCCTCCCGGGAGCCCTCAGGTGGAGGCCATGCTGCGGGAACTGGGGCAGTTGTGGGAGGACCTGCAGAGGAAGCACCAGGAGAACGGTGTAGTGCTGCAAGAGATCGATAAGGTATGTGGAGGCAGGGCTGGGGTGGGCACAGGGCGTGCTCCAATGGCAGCAGCTTGCTGGGGATCACCAAGCGAAGCTGCCACCTGTGGGGCCTGGAACTGCAACACTGGCACCGACATCTCTGGCTGGCCTTGCAGCTTGCACCCTTCTCCAACTGTGCTGCCAGTGCTGCCGGTGCCCAGGTACCCACAGTGCGATGGCAGCACGGCTTCTGCCCCCTCTGGGTGGCTCAGAGCCAGGCTGATGGGTTCTCTGCTCTCCCTGAAGGCACTGAGGCTGGTGGGGGAGCTGGACCAGGCTGAGCGGTGGCTGCAAGCTGTGGCTGGGTTGCTCGTGGAACCAGCCACCATGAGAAGCCCAGTGGAGCTGCGCCAGGACCTGGAAGAGATGGGCCAGCTGGAGAAGCAGCTCCTGCTATGCGGCCTCAAGCTGCAGGCACTGCGGGAGGAAGCAGCAGGCGAGTCGCCCACTGAGCACGAGGGAGCAAGGAAGATGCAGAGGAAAGTGGAGATGGTGGAGGACAAGTGAGTCCTGGGGGAAGGTGCCTCTTCTCTGGTCCCCAGGCTGGTTGGGGAGGAGGATGCTGTCCCTGAGGAGGTGCAGAGGCTGCCAGTACCTCTGATGGGCACCTCTCCCCACAGGTTGGCACACGTGCAGGCAACCCTGCGGCGCCGGGCAGCAGATCTGCGGGACTCCTTGGTGCTGTCTGAGTTCCTGCAGGACCTGCAAGAAGAGGAAGCACGGAGCCAGCAGGGATCTGCAGCGGTGAGCAGCGCGGCCGGGCATCCCTTGGGATCACACAGCACCTGGGACTGGACCGAGGCTTGATCTGCAGTTGGCAAGGGGACCCTATTGGGTGCTCGCCTCCAGCCCAGCTGCCTGGGGTGTCACTCCCCATCTCTCTTACATCTGGTGTTTCTGCTGGCTTCAGCCAGGGAGCGGCCGTTGCGGCTCGCAGGGGTCTTTTCCCCTGCGCTCAGCCCAGGCTGAGCAGCCTCCAAGCAGTGAGGACATGAGCCACCCCTTGGGAGAGCTGCAGGAGGCCGTGGAAATGCTGAATGATGCAGCGAAGGAGCGAGAGCGGGTCATGGAGGTGGCAGCGGAGACAGAGAGCCTGGAGCATCTGGTAGGGGATGGAGGCAGGGGGCCTGGGGATGCAGCTGGGTGGTTCACCTACAGCTGGACATGCCAGCTAGTTGGGACAGGGCATGCACCTCGGCCATTCCCAGTGGGACACAGGGGCATTGGGATTCATGGGGACCAGTCTGTGAGAGACTGGTGTCCTTGTCTCTCCTGTGGCTGGCACCTGCCCATTGCAGGTGCATGGCAAGGTGTCCCCAGGCTGGGGTGGGCTGGGGCTGTGTGGCAGGTGGTAGCACAGGGGGTTCCACCCTGGGGCTAATCTTCCTCTATGTCCCCTCCTGCCCATCCAGGTAGCAGAGGTATCCCCACAGCTGGAGGCCCTTCAGTGCAGAGCCAAGGCGCTGTCTCAAGACATTGCCCTAGCAGAGAATGGCTTCACCACAGTGAAGAGTGAGAAGGACCTCCAAGGGCTGCAGGGCTTGCTGAGCTGCCAGCAGGAAATGGAGGTGAGTCAGGGGAGCACGGGCAGGGAGGTGTCCCGGCTGGGTGGGGCTGTCCCAGTGAGGCACTGGCCCCCCTCTGGGGGCCCAGGTGTTGTAAGCCTTGGCACACTGTGGCAGGCTGGGATGGAATTTTCCAGCAGAGCTGAGACCTGCCTGCTCTGCTCCCCTCTGATAGCATGGGCCAGGCAAGGGAACAGAGCTTGCATCAGCTCCACTGTGCCACCACCCGGCTGCCAGCACCTCACTCATCTTCCCACTGGTGGGAAAGCGACTCATGCACACAGGGCAGGGAAGCCAGGCAGTTCTGTGCTCTTCCCGTGCTCCCCATCAAGGCTAGCTCTGCCCGCTCTCTGCAGCCTGTGTCCCAGCATCCTCCCCTCTGTCCCTTCGTGCCAGAATGCAGGGGAGCACAGCCTGGGTTCAGAGGGGTTGGATGCATCTCGAACCTTTCCTGCCTTCTGATCTTTAGCATGCAGTGTCGCAGACCCTGCAACGGCAGCTGCAGGAGCTGGAGAGGGCGGCTGCCCGCTTGCAAGAGCTGTGCCCCGCTCAGCAGTGCCCCGTCAGCCAGGAGCTGCAGGAGACTCTGTGGGCCTGGGCAGGGCTGCGAGAGCTGCTGCAGGAGACCCGGCTCCGTGTGCAGCAGGCCAGCCGGCTGCGGCACTTCTTCAAGGATTATTTAGCCATGATGTAAGTGGCAGTGAGCTGTTGGGGTTGCTTGTGTGGTGGTTGAGGGGGAGCTGGTGAGAGCATGGCATTGGCAAGTATGTGGGCAGTGCTGGAGCTGCAGCCAGGTGTGACCATGGGGAGCCTGGAATGCAGGGTTGCACCACAGCTCTCTGTTGTGAGGCAGCCCCACAGCATCTTGTCCTGACCCAACAGCCTTGCTACAACCCCACTGAGCTGCTTCCAGCTATCCCTGAGCATGGGAATGGCTTCCCTGGGGCCTGCAGGGCTGAAGAAGGGTTGGGTCGTTCCTCAACCTGTCTTTCACGTGCTCACAGCTCCTGGACGGAGGACACGCGGGCTCAGATTTTCTCTGAAAGCCCAAGCAGCTCCAGTGTCCCGGAGACTCCGTGTGAGGAACTGGAGAGGAGAATTGAAGAGAAGCTCAAGGAGTTTGAGGCACTCGCAGCAGCAGGGCAGCAGCTGGTGTCTGAGGAGCACTACCTGAGTGCAACAGTAAGGACAGGGGAAATAGGGTCGGGGGGAAATTCTCAGCACTCCCTGAAGTCCTCTGGGGACAGACCGTGAAAGAAAGAGCAAAGGGTACCCAGTAAGTGGGATAGGGGCACCTATGCCTCCCTGGGGCTGCTCAGGGCAGGAAGAAGTTTCACCCAGCAGTGGATCCTGAGATCTGAGCTGCTGTGATCCCACTCCCGAAAACCTCCTAACTTCTCTGTAGTGAGATATCCTGGTAGGGCCAGTGTCCCTGGGCCAGGGGTCCTTGCAGGCTGCCCAGCATCTCTCCTCCCCTCAGATAAAGGAGCGCTTGGAAGAGCTGCAGAGCATGCTGGGCTGGGTGCTGGTGCGCTGGCGAGCACAGAGGTATCAGCAGGATCTGGGGAGCAGACAGGAGGACAGGAGGGACCCGGAGAGCCCCTTGAGCATGTCCCCCACTGGTCAGGTGAGTACCCAGCCCTGTTGAGACTGTTGGGGAGAATGACCAGCCTTGAGGCTGAGGGTAGTAGATGCACTGGGTGGAGTGGGTGGTGCAGAAGTAGGGGAGGGATGTGTGCCAATACCTCTGGGAGTCTCTGGGGTTCAGGCAGGGCAAAGGGAAGGCTGTCCTGAGAAAATACCTGGCTCCAGCAGCCCTTCCTTCATGTTCCCTCTCTTGCCTTGCTCCCCAGGAGCAGCATGCTTCATGTGCTCCACCCCATCTGGAAAGCATCCACAGTCCAGCGAAGTTCATGCCTTGCTCTCTCCTCGAGCCTGTGCAAAGATTAGAGCCAAAGCTTCCAGGGAAAACAGCCATCTCCCCACCAGCATCAGGCCTCTCAGATGCCCCACCAGGAGTGGAGCAGAGCTGGGGGGAGCCCAGCAGCAAAACACCCCACAGTGCAGAACCCCCCAAGGAGGCTGCCACCTGGGATCCTGCCGAGACCTCCACGCTGCTGCTGCCACCGCGGGGCCCCTGCGGTCTTGGGGGGACGGTCAACCTCATCCTCAGCATTGGCAAGAAGGGCGAGAAGAAGAAGGCACAGCCGCTGGCCAGCAGCGAGCGGCCGGGGGAGGAGGCACTGCCGACGGTACGTGGGGGATGGTAGGCGGCTCTGGCAGAGCCACGGGCAAGCAGCCACACAGCCAGGGCCGCTCTCTGGAGCTGTGCCCCATGCAGACTGGGGGGCTGTGGGGTAACTCCCAAGCTGAGACCCCTCTAGGCTGTTTCTGAGTGAGCTGCTGGGACTGTGTCAGTCTGAGAGGGGCCTTTGGCCATGCTGATGCTGAGTGATGCCTTAGAGCTGAGGCCGGCTTGCGCCACCCACTTTGCCTGCGCTCTCCTGCTGCAGCTCCTTGCCCACTCTGTCCTCAACTCTCTGTGTGTCTCTCTCTCTGCCCTTGCTCAGCTCCCTGCCACTAAACACTCAGGCTGTAAAACCTTTTGGAAGCGTTGCCAGGGGCTTTTAGGAAACACTTGGGGTAGTTTAAAGCGAAAAAGAAAGCCACCTCGCCAGCTGGTGGAAGAGGTAATGTTCCGGGGAAGGCTGCATGCTGGGCAGTGTGGCTGCATGGTGTGAACCTGCCTGCCACCAACTCTCCTGTCCAGGCCACTGTGCTCTGTTGGCACTGGTCCAATGGGAGAGAGAAAACCCTTCTGGTGCTGTGGGGTCCAGAGTGTGGGTGCTGGGACAGGTGAGGAGGGGGCCTCAGGTAGGGCTTGCTGCAGTTTGGCCCTTCGTTTAAGTAGTTTCGGTAGCCATGGGAGGTATGGCTAGCTGGTGGCCAGTGGGAGAGCCTCCCTGCTCCATTGCTGGGGGACAGCAGCAGTTCCTTGTGTAGCCAGCTGAAGGGGCAAGGGTGGCTGGGGCTGTGTGAGGTGCATGTGTTGCGGGGGCGTGGGTCTCACTCCAGGTTGCTTGGCTTGTAACCCTGGGGCTGGGAGTCTGGTGATTTGTTGGGGCTTGCATCCCTTTGTTGCTCCAGAGCCTGTGCAAAAAGGTCTGTGTGTGAGGAGCCCCAGGGGCAGCCGGGCTCAGAAGCCCAAGGGAGAGGGCAGGAGGACAGAGAGGCCAGAGGGCACTGAAGCAAGGTGAGGGGCTGCTGGGCTGCCAGGAGGGTTTTGGTAAAGGGCACCATCCAGCCAAATGGATACAGGGGGACACTGCTTCAGCTCCTGCAGACTCTTGCAGCTGGAGAGGGTCTGTGAGGAAGGGACAGGGAAGAGTCTGCACTCAACCCCTGCCCTTGCATTCATTGCTTTACTGCCTGGAGCATGCAGGGCTGGCAGGGGATGGACAGCAGTGACTGCTGTCTCAGTAGCCACCCAAAAGTGACAGCTTGGAGGTCAGCAGTGCCAGGGAAAAGCTGTATGGCAGAGTCACCCCCAGCTGTACCACACCTGGGGGACTCCATCATGGGCAGATTCCCTTGTCTGCCTCCACCCTGCCTGCACCACAGTGGGAGCAGCCCTCGGGGGACTGAGGTGAAGCCATGTTGCTCCCAGCACTGCACGTGCTGCTGGTGAGCATTTTTGTCTGCCTGCCCCTGCTGCTCCCTGCTTTCCCAGATGCAACATGGAAAGGGGGCAGTTGGCACAGGGTGGTGGAAGCTCCAGCGATGGGAATCACCCCTCTCTCCTTCTCTGTTTCCTCAGGTGCAGGTGGAGGCCAGGAAAACCTGCACCGCAAAGCGGCCACCCGCTGTTGTCCGCCACCCTCCAGCAGCCAGCGGTGGGATGCCGGCTGTCTCCCACACCCTGCCTAAGGCCAGGGCTGGCTGTCTCTTCAACAGCCTGCAGCGGCGGGAGCAGGCCAGGGCAGAGCAGGCCCGGCTGCTGACTCTCCAGGGCATCATGGGTGACAGCTCCCTGCGGCCCACACCTGAGGAATGCTATGGCCCCAGCAACACATGGCCTCAGAAGTATGGTCGCAGGAAGGAGGGGCCAGGGACAGCTGCTGCTGGACCCCAGCTTGGGGAGCTGCTCCTCTATGTCAGGAACCCGCTGGTGCAGGACATCGATGCTGAGTGTGGGGCAGCCCCCCAGAACCCCTGCCTGCCTAACCCAAAAATCACATGCCCCCGTCTTTCCCTGGGCTCTGTGCTCAGCCTGGAGCTGCCACGGGACGCAGTGGTCCTGGGGTGCCACCGAGGGGCTGTGGCACAGCAACAGGAGGCAGAGGGGCAGGAGCAGAGGCAGGATCAAGGGGTGAGGCTGTGGAAGCCCACAGGCACACATGGAGTTGAATGGCAGCAAAATGGGCACAGTCCCCAGGGGCCCAGCAAGAGGCTGGGGACGTCCCCCAAGAGTGAGACAGGAACATGGTTTGAGGAGGTGAGCTTCAACCCCAGCTACAGCCAGCAAAGGGCACACTGTGCTGGGAAGGAGCATTGGAACCCGCAGCGCCCCAGCAGCACCAGTAAAGACCTCCTGGACTCGAGACCAAGCCGGCCGTCCCGTGTCGGTATGGGGGATGAGCTGTCCACCCGCTTTGGCCACAGTGACAGCCCCGGTGCCACTGGCAGGGCCAGGCATCACAAAGCCGCTTGGCTAGAGCTTGGATCATCCCCTGCCAGCATCCCAGGCAGGGCTGGAGCCATCCCTGGCCCTGCCTGTGCACAGCAGCCAGCCAGCAGCAGCCAGCCCAGAGGGTCCCCAGCTTCCCCTGCTGCCCTGACCCAGCTCTCTGTCTTTGAGTGGGCACTGGGGTCTCCAGAGCCCCAGAGCCCTGCACTGGGCACTAAGGAAGTCTGCCACCCTGCCCACAGGCAGTTTGAGGAAGAGGAGGAGGAGCTGCAGGCCATCTGGGATGGGGCCCACGAGCGACAGGCACAGAGCCCACCAGGAGGCAGCTGTGCCAGCCACCGGACGAGCAGCAGGGCAGGCAGCTTGCCCAGCCCCAGCACCACTGCTGGTGGGCCCCTCATCCTCTCATCAGCCAACAACGTGCTAGTGGCCAAATTCACCCTTCCCACCACTGCCCAGCTGCTCCACAGCCCGTCGGGAGAGAAGAGCCCCAGAGTGGAGCGCAGTGGCAGTGGCAGCCCCAGCAGGCTCAGGGTTTCCCCCCACATGGAGGAGCTGGTGTCTGCAGCCCCCTTGGATGCCTCCAGCGCTTGGAATCAGCGGAGTCACGGGCAAGAGGGGAGAGAGAGCAGCAAGGTGAGATCCACAGGCCAGGGACTCTCCCTCAGGGTCAGGTAGGGGGCTGGGGAGCACCCGAGGCAGCAGCTGGGTTATTCACTCCAGCAAACATAACCTGTATTTGGGGACTCCCCAACTCCTGTGGCCCCTTTTCTTCAGCTGGTGGGGAAGGGCTAGGTGGGGTATTTGGGGTCCCTGCAGCACACACATTCCCTGCCAACCTATAGCCTTAGCAAGGCAGCACTTCACCTCTGAAGCTGACACACATCCCAGCCCCTGCCCAGGTGAGGAAGTTGTTCCTGATTGTCATCCCACTCCCACTTTGGCATCACACACCAGGGATGGGTCAGATAGACCCCATGTGCATGATGGAGGCTGAGCTGGCACTGCCAGCCTCAGAGAAGTTCTTTCTCACCCTCTGTGCCCTTGCAGGTCCTTCCTGGTAAAATGGAGTTTCAGATGATGGAGGGCACGCTGGAAAGGAAGCACGTATTGCAGGCAGGAGGGAGAAAGGTACAGACATGGCTGTGGGGCTCCTTTGGGACAGGGGTGCTGGGACATGGCGGAGGATGGAGGGAAGCCAGGGATGTTCCTGGAACTACCACGGCAGTGCTGCTGGCCATTCTGGAAGGGCAGAGCCTCAGAGGGGCTGAGTTGCATTTTGAGTGGCATGAGACCATCTGTCTTCTTACAAACCTGTTGGCATCACAGCTGTCCCCTGCTTGTATCCCACAGGCCAGCTGCCGGGCCTGGGGCCTCTTCCACGCCGTGCTGATGAGGCAGACACTCTGCTTCTACCAGGACCGCAGGGACAGCCTCAAGGTGCGGTGGGGGAGACTGGGGGACATGGGAGGGGGCTGGCAGCAGGGTGATGGCTCTGGGCCCCATGGCCAGGAAGGCAGAGCTGTCCAACCCCACTGTTGCTCTTGCTTTCCCTTATGCTGCAGAGCTCCGTGGTGGCCCTTCCCCTGCACCTCTCCGGGGCGGTCTGCACCCCAGATGCCGAGTACACCAAGAAGACCAACTGCTTCAGGCTTCAGTGAGTTCCCAGTCCAGGGCAGTAGCCACAGCCCTCCCCAGTGTGGGCAGACATGTACCAACACCCCCAGGCAGGACCAGCTCAGTCCAGTGCTTAGATGAGGATTTCCTTCCTTCTTTCTCATCTGCTTCTCTTCTTTTCTGGTCTGGTGGGGGCTGTGGCATCTGTACTCCACATCACTGCTGACCTGTTTTCTCCTCCTCTCCCTGCAGGCTGCAGGATGGTTCTGAATACCTCCTGAGGGCCCCCACCCAGCCCCTCATGAATGAATGGGTCTCAAAGCTGCAGCAAAACTCAGGTGAGCAGCCCTTGCTGGCAGAGCAGGGACCCAGCTCTATATGGTTACCATGTTTGTTCAGCCCCTGCTGAGTCCTTTGATACAGAGGGGGGTCAGAAGAGAAGCAGCACAGCATTGCCCTCTGATTTATGCATCCTCCTAGCCTGCCTTGGGAACAGTAGTTCTCTGCCAGGCAGGATTTGGAGGCTTTGTTTTCACACCACATACACAGCTATAAATCAGGAATAGCACAACTGACGTCAGTGGTGCCTCAGCAGCAAAAAGCCCGTGTCAGGAAAATTATAATTGTGCCTTGGTCTTCCTCCATATCCTCTGGGCCTGGAAATGCCTTGCTTGCCCTTGAGGCAAGGACACCTGTGATACTGAGGTCTTCCTGCTGCTGTATCCATACCTGAGGAGTTCAAGCTCTGTTCTGAGATCCTAGGCTGGTTGTCAGGACCAAGAGCAGGCACTAGAGCAGGAGGTTGGAGGATGCAGCCATGCAGCATGGGCATTGGGATCAGGGACTGGCTCTATGCAACAGTCCTGTATGGGACATCCAGCAGGATGTTTGCTGTGCCCCCAGGTTTCCCTGAAGTGGATTACTTCCAGGCGGCAGCACAGCATGTCGAGGGCACTGCTGGTACTGGCAGGTGAGTAGCCAGGAGCTGGCCAGCTGGGTCTTGTTATGACTCTCTCCCACATTTGCCAGTGTGTGCTGCTCCAGCAGGACATTGGTGGCCAGTCTGGTTAGCGAAATCTCTGCTACTTTCAGTTTCAGCAAGGTCTCCAGCCCTGGGAGCTCCCACCTCCAGGGACATCACCAGGTGACGACCACCAAGAGCCAGGAGGTTGTGGTGTTACCCTGCACAAGCACACTACTGCAGCGGCCTCTGGGCAGCCAGGATGGCCAAGTCGATGGGACTGTGGAAGCAGCAGGTGACTTTTCTGTCTGGTTGGGTTGCCACTGTCCCCCAGCTTCTGTTCCCAGCCCAAAGAGGTACATGGCAGACAGCTGGGGGAGGCTGAAGGCTGTCAGTCAGCCTTGAACTTGGTGGTATCTGGGCTAGGAGTCTCAGGGCTTGGGGAAAGGAACATTTACTTCACTTCCTGGGTTACTGAGATAGTCATACATTTCCCTCTTCTCTTTGGGGCTGACACAGGGATGTCCTGTGGTGGCCTTGCCTTGTGACATGTGTCCATTCTGCTTCAGAGAATGCTCAGGGGACTGGGCACAAGGAGCAGCAGTGGTCACCCAGGGGGTCCCCCGGGCTGTGGGACAACATCTGCCCAGAAGACGACTATGGGCTCGTGGCCAACAAGAGGAGGTCCTACTCCTTCACCTCAGGTACAGTGCTGATTTTGCTGTCATCGCCAGGAGGTGGCACCACTGCCTCTGTCCTCACAGACAGCCGAGGACAGATGCGATGCTGCTCCAGCACGCACCTGGTCCTACATACCTGTGCCCTTGGCTGCAGCCCCCATTTGGGGAGGGCCCTAGAGGGTTGCCAGTGCCTGCTGGCACCCTGCCCCTACCACTGACTGCTCCTTCTTGCAGCCACCTACCAGAAGATCACCCCGCTGGCTGTGCCCAAGGAGCCGGTGGAAGCTGGGAGCAGCTACTCTGTCACACTGTACATAGGGGAGCAGGTGACAGCCATGCCCCGGGCACGCTGCCACTCCTTCATGGCCCGAACAGGGAGCCCCCGGGACACACTTGGGGAGAAGACCACCAGCCCACCTCGCACCAAGAACAAATCTGTCTTCAAGAAGTTCTTTGGGAAGAAAGAGTGAGCCCCAGACAAAGGGGGAAAATGCCCTAACCTGCCTCTTATCCTCTTCTCGGGCCATTCTGGCATGGTCTCTACTCCCAGCACCAGTTCACAGCTCACTGCCTCCCCAGGGGCAAAAGGCTGTGCCAAATGGCTTTAGCCGGCCCTGGGGCTGCCCTGTGCCCCAGCCACTGCAGCCCCCAGCCTCAGCCTGGTGCTGAGCACCCCTCCTGCCCAGTGCTCTCCCTGGGTGCTGCTGGTTCCCCAGGCATCCTGATGACACACAGCACAAGCAGAGGGGGGTGGATGATGGTTTTTATTAAAAAATAAATAGATGTTTAGTCTGGGAGCCTTTTTGTCCAGCAGCACCCGTTGGCACAGGAGGAAAGGAGCTCTCTGCAAGGTGGTCCTTGCTAAGGAGTCAGGGAGCTTCAGATGAGGAGGGGCCTGCAGTGAGGTTCAGTCCTGCTTGGGGGGAAGCCTGAGCCGTTCGGTGCCTCTCACGAGGATGCTTTGTCCTGTGCTTCCTCTCTGCCTGCACTCAGCCCAGCTAATCCCACAGGCTATCAGGGCCCCTTTTCCCTGCCCTGGGAGCTCAGCAGGGCTGTCACTACCTACAGAGTAAATACTCCTGCCTGCACAGTGTTGCCAGGCCTGCCCAGCCGTGCTCTCTCACAGGATGGCTGCCAGCCTAGGTCACAGCAGGTGAACACTGCATGACATGGACGGGGCCAGGGCTGTGTGGCTAGACCCCCATTGCTGCAGCCCAGATATTTTTGCAGTAACTTCACCAGACCATGCCAGTTTCAACTGCCCCAATTGCTGCCTGTACTGGGAAGGGGAGAAAGCAGCTGGTCCAACCTGCCCTGAGCCTGTACCAACCCAAGAGGGAGAAGGGGAAGTTTCTAGGGTCGTGGGTAGCAGATCCTCTCCCTGTTGGGCTGTGAGGCTCAGCTGTGCGCACCACTCGCCTCCTCAAACACAGTGTGGGGCTTAAAATAGAAGCACTGGCTGCAGCCCAGCTCTGCAGTAAGGGCTGGGAGAGCAGAAATGCTCCCGCCACCCCATCTCCCTCCTGCAGTGTTCCTGGGGCTGGGGACAGGCAGTGAGGTGGAGGTGGGCACACGAGGGTCACCAGCAGAGGGACTTTCTCCACGTTCCCAGCAAGAGGTGGAGGAAATGCCGGTGCGAGGTGCTGCTGTGTGGGCGGGGGTGTGCTTTCTGAGCTTCCCCTGTGTTTTACCACTGTCCACTTGGCTCCATAACTCTTGGCTCTGACACCTGTTTTTCTCCAGCACCAAAGCTCAGCTGCCTCCACTTCCTTAATGGGAAGAGACGAGCAGGATGGTAGGGCTGGGAGGGGAGATGCCCTGGGCAGGGGCCAGGCCTATCCAGGCCAGCGAGGAAGCCAAGGCACAGCATTCCAGCCCCGGCAGCACATACCAAGAGAGCAGCTGGTGGGCTGGTGCCAGTTCATTCCTGAGCATCTGCGGGGCCCGGCAGAGGGGCAGTGGGTGCAGGGTGCTTTACTAAGGGCCCCCCTGCTGACCCCAGAGGTCGATGCTGACCCATGGTGGGGTGGGAGCTCAACAAGAGTCCCAGCATGGCCCAAGTCCTGCATAGCAGCATGGGGTGACATGTGCCTCTAGAGAAATACCCCATTCCAGGGACGATGCTGGCACCTGCAGCACCATTTTCAGTACCCCCCTTGTAGTACGGGCTTCATTGTACCCCCGAGGCAACAGCCCACCCACAGCCTTCCCCTCTCCTCCCCTGTGCTGGCACTTGGCCCCACAGCAACCCGCTGACAAATCCCGCCTTTAGTTCCTATGGCAGAAGCCAATTCTCCCCCCCCACTAATCTGCCCGTGCATGCAGCCTCCACCTGCTGAGCCAGCGGAAGCCGTGCTCAGCCAGCCCCAGCCAGCACCAGGGCTCTGAAACCCACTCCGGCTGCAGAGCCTGGAGGGTGGCAAAGCCTTTGCACCCTGGTCCTCCTGCCGTGGGAAATCCAACCCTGCTTAGCACCAGGCAGTGAGGAGTCTGCAGGCAGCATCATCTGGCATCAGGAGAGCTGAGCTATCCAGGTAAGGGCCGGGTGCAGGCAGGGAGGTGACGAGAGTAAGCACTGTCCCTGATGTGCCTTGTTCTGCCGGCTACCAAGGAGAGGGTCTGGTTCCAACCCCCTTCACTAAGCCAAGGTCTTGTCCTCCATTTCGGCTGCTCGGCAGTCCTGCTGCAAGGTCACCCTGCAGCCGGAGCCTGTGCTGAGCTCTGGAGCCATCACACACTGAGGGACCCCAGCCAGGGTCCGGAGCTTTCTAGTCCCCAGCTGCAAGGAGGGTTCGGAGCCTGACCCCGGCGCAGAGGGGAGTGAAACGGGGGAGCAGCAGTGGAGGGGCTGGCTGCGGCACCCTGCCCTCCTTGCCTAGGCAAAAGGACAGCGCGGCTATGCCCCCCTCCCGGGGCAGTAGGGCCAGCTGTCTGTTCCAGGAAGAGGGGAGACACTGGGCAAAAGCCAGAGCACCGGGCATTCCTGTGCCGGAGCTGCGGTAGCGGGGCGACCCCAGCAGCATCCCGCTCGCAGGTGCGGCCGATGCAGCTGGGGGGGCCGGATCAAAGCGGGCTGCAGGGGTGGGGGCACCGGGCTGCAGTCCGGCGGGCCCGGAGCCGAGGGCTGTCCCAGCCCGCCCGCGCGGTGCCCTTGGCGCGGCGGGAAGCGCTAGGACCCGGCGTGCCGCGGCCGGCAGCGCTGGCACCGGGCGGTGCGGGACGGGACCGTGCCCTGCGGGCGGCGGCGCCGCGGGAAGGAGCCGGCAGCTCCCGGGGAAACGTGTAAGCGACGTGGTGGTGCCCCGGCTGCCTCGGGTGCGGGTGGGCGCTGGGGCGGAGCGGGACCCCCGGCAGCAGCGCTCGGGGAAGCCCTGGCAGGCGTCCCGCGGCCGTGCGCGGCGGCCGGGGCTGCGGAGGTGGCCGGGGCTGCGGAGGTGGCCGACTGTCCGACCGGGGCTCCGACCCTGCCGGTGCTGGGTGCTGCTGCCTTCCCTTCCCCTCCATCTACAGGACCCCCGCGGGGCCGGTCAGGGAGGCTGTCCCGGGAACGCAGTACCACGGGGCAAGAAACGCCTCCCCTCTCGCCATCCCCCGATACAGCCAGCTGGGGACGGTGTTTGGTTACCCTGCCCGTGGAGATGTCACCCGACCACTGGCACGGCCGCCGCTTACTGGCCCCGTCATCTTCCTGTGTCAGTCCCAGCCCTCTCTGAGTGCTGGCTCCCTCCCTGCCCCGCCAGTCACATGTTCCTGTACGGCCCCAGGGCTGCCGGCACCACAGGGAACACCTTCAGGGAGCCCTCCACGTTCTTGGGGTTCTTGGGGCTGTGCCACCGCTCACCTCCCTGCCAGAGCTTCTTCTACAGCCCAAATCGCCTCTTGCAGGCCCTTTGCCCCAGTAGTAGCTGGGCACTCTCCCATGACCCTTTCTATTTGTAGAGTGACCGCTGGAAGCTTGCCCTCCCCCCTTGCACCATTCCCCATGCAGGTCCTTTCTCCCCAGGCACCATTCCCTGGCTGCCCTCGGTGTGATTTGGCCCAGCGCAGAGGTCCTGGCTGCGTTGTGAGTCCAAGGCATGACCCAAGGCTTGTTTGCAGGAGCCTGACCTCGTGTGCAGGCGGAAGAGAGGTGAAGGTACAGGCAGAGCAGGGTTCGTAGCATGGCCCTTGACCCAAATGAGTGGTGCCTCTCAAGGTCAGGGCACTGCCCTGCTGCCCCAGTAAAGGTCTTAATGCAAGAGGTGAGAAAACAGGGTCCCCACTGCTGCTTTTTGTCCTTATACCTCCAGTGCCCTGATGCTGTCCTGGGAGGGAGTGGGTGCTGTAGGGGCTGGAATGGATCAGAAAATGTAGGGAGTGAGGGAAGTTGGCACAGTTGGGTGGTAGGAGATAGTGAAACTTATCTGTCATGATCCTCAGGCTTGTGCAGGGAAGGTGATGGAGGATGTGGTGGAGGAGCACCAGCTGTGCTCCACCAGCTGTTTTGTCCACAGACATATAAGAAATCCTGCCATTCACTGCCAGGAATGGTTGGAGCATCCCTGAAGGCAAGCTGGATTGCACTGGGACCAGCAGGATGGGCGATACGGGCAGCAGTGGCAGAGAAGCCTGTCCAGAATCAAAGACAGCAGCCCTGCCCTGAGCTACTGCCAGCAACAAGACCCTCCAGGGATCTCCAGAAAGCTAGGCTTTTGTGGAGCTTTTTTCCTTCTTGAGAAGCCTGTTTTTTTTCAGGGAACCCAGCACCTCCATGACTGCAAGTGCAAAGCAGGGCCAGCAGCAGCACTGCTGGGGACTGCATAGCAGCTCAGCTCTGCTGAGATCTTCCCAGCTCTGCCATCCCAGGATACTGCAGTAGCAAAAGCCAGGTGAGACTTTCCCACCTGCTTGCATCCTCTGGAGATGGCAGATCCTGTGTGGAGAGTGGAGAAGACAGGGGGTTGGTGATGTCTGCAGCTCCTCCCCAGAAGAGGGATCTTTGTGGGAAGCCAGCCACCAGTGTTGTAAGGGCTGACTTTTGTCACCTGGCTTACCAGAAAAGAGATTTACTGGGTCTGGGTAGCAGTGTTAGAAGAGCAGGCTGTTTCCCCGGAGACTGAGTCTCTATCAGCTGAGTATGCATGTATAGAGTAAGCCTGAGGCCATAAGTCCAGGGGAGGGTAGTGCCAGGAGGCCCTCTTGTTCCTGGGGCACTGGGTCAGTGGCACAAGGGTGCTTCTGGATGCCTCACAGCCCAGGATGAAGGGGAGAGGGACGCAAGCTGCCTTTTGGGAAGTAACCTATGCTGAGGAGGTGCACTTCATGCCTTTTCCCATCCCGTCCTTGTGGAACTTGGGGTTCTCAGGGGACTAGCCAGGACTCCGTCTGTGGCCTGCAGCTGAGCAGCAAGCACAGCCCCGCATGATAGTTATCATGTTCAGGGTGACTGTCACAGTGTTGTGTCCTCATGTGATCGATCCATCCTGACCCTGAGATCTGATTCCTATCCCTGCCCTTCTGCACAGTGTGTTACCTACAGGCAAACTCGGTTTCTTTAAACCACCTTCAAACAAAAAGCCCTTGCTTCTGCCCTGGACTTCCCTGCTTACTCCCAGATTTCCCAGCTCCCGCTCATCTCCAGTCCCCCCACGGATTAGCACAGCACACACAACAAGCCCACTCTTCGGGGTGCCTTGCCCCACTTTGTGCACTTGGCTCCCAGTGCCATTTATTCCCCCAACTCCCTGCTGCAGCTCACTGCCTCCTCATCCTCATGGTGACCCCAGTGCTCGGGCCCGTGCCTACCCTACCCTAAACCCCCCGCCCGAGGGGTGGCTTGGCATACGTCCCCACCCTGGAATGCCGGACCCTTTCCCACCAGCCACCAGCTCCCCGCTGCTGGGAGAACGCCCCAGCTGCGATCCCCGCATGCTGCTCCCCCGCCGTCGCCGCCGCATTCCGCGGGGCCGCTTAAGCCCGCGCCCGGCTAATTCCTTCCCCGTGGGCTCCCCGTGCTCCCGCTCCCGCCGGGAGAGGGCCCGCGCCCCGCGCCGCCGCCAGGGGGCAGCCGCGGCCCGCCCGCCGATGAGTTTGCGGGTGCTCAGCGCCGGGCCGGCCCCAGGGCCCCGCAGGGCCCCACAGAGACCCGCAGGGCCCCACAGAGCCCCACAGAGCCCCGCAGGGCCCCCCAGAGCCCCCCAGAGCCCCCCAGGGCCCCGCGGGGTCGGGCAGCTCTGCAGAGGGGTGGGAAGGGGTCAGGGGACAGTGCCTCCCCCCCGGCGACAGGCCAACTCTGCCGCGCTCCCCCCGCGGCATGGGCGCGGGACGCTGCAGGCTCCCAGCCACGTACCCCAGCCCGTCGTGTGAGGGGTGCAGGACCCCCCGAGGGTTTCCTCCTCCCTGGTCCGTGTTACAGCATCCTCTGCCCACGGGTGGAGACTCAGCTTTGCAGAGGGGCTGAGGAAAGGGGGGAGGGCAGTCCCAGCGGTACCCTGGCAGCTGGGCTGCTGGTCATGGGTTTGGCCTGCCCTTCTTTTGATGTCCCATGGTTGTGCTCCACTGGGTGGCCTGGGGGCCTCGTTTCAGCTTGGGAACCTGCGGAAGCATGACTGGCAAGGAGAAGAAATGATGAACGGCTGGTACTGTTGGAAGCTGTGGGAAAGGGCCCTCCTGGAGACCTCCCTGGGGGATGTTTAGGAGCATTCAGCCACAGCTCCGCTGTTGATTCGCCCAAAGGGGAAAGCATGACTGGATGGACTTAGTTTCCAGACAGGATTTAGTCAGCTTTGCCAGACATTTGCACAGAGCGGAATTCCTCCACACCAGCCAGCAAATGTCGGGCCAGGCACAGACCAGGGCTGGCACGGCTGTGAGAACTCCTGGACCTGTGTTTGGAGCTCTCATCTCTGCAGGTGGCCATGTGCCATGGTCCCCGTGGTGAGCACAGAGACTGCCCGGGAGCAGGCTGGCTGGGAGAGCAGGTGGGCACCTTGGCCCTGCCCTGCCACGCAGGATGGGCAGACTCTGGCTGCAGCAGCACTCCCTGAGTGCCGGAGCATGGCTCTGCCTGCTGCCACCAAGGTGCCTCGGGAAGGCTGATGGGGAGCCATTGCTTCAGGCTATCCTCCAGAGCTGGGATTCACCCATCCTCCAGAAAGCCGCCTTCTGCCTTTTAGATGGTTCTGGGAGTCGCTGGGCACCTTGCTACACTGGGGTGTGGATGGACTTTGTCGAGGGGGGAACAGGACCACACGGCAGCTGCCACCCCTCTTCCTCTTGCCAGGTTCCCTGGCTCCCAACAGTCCACAGCTCCCCCACGGTGTTTTACGAGTGTGGCTGAGTGCCAGCCAGCTCCTTCCTTAATGGCTGTGCTCCATCGTGGGAGACTGGTGCTGCCAGCTAAGGAGCAGGATGTGCCCCCGGCGCTGCTTCAATGGGCCAGATGACCTTGACTATAGTGTGGCTCCCTCTGCCAGCCCCAGCTCCATCCTCCGCCAAGGAGACCTGGTGTGACACCCTGACCGGGTGCTTGGAGTGGTCTGTGCCCGGGGCTACCATTTCTGAACGCCACAGGATGTTCCTGCCTGTCGATGAGCCAGGGGTTAACCCTGTCTCCTCTGGTACAAATGGGGCCTGAACTGTGTATCTTAAGTTTATCCAGGCCTCAGCTTGGGCTCTGGCAGGCGGAGACTGCCTGCTGTGAGGTAACATTTCACCCTTGGCCGGTGGCGGCACAGCTGTCACTCAGTAACTAGCACCCAGCAGCTCAGCTGGTAATTGGTGCCATTAGTCAGTATTTACTCCCTTAATGCTTGTAGGAGAAAGCACATGGGCAGCTGGAGCTCGGGAGAGGGTAGCAGCAGTGCAGGGAGGGAGGCAGAGGGTTGGGGATGGATTGCCAGGGAAGGATTGTGCGAAGGAAGATGGTGAGGATGGGAGACCCTCAGCAGTGGCTTGGGCAGAGGGGCTTGTGTCCCCCCATCCTGACAGCAGGGGGATGCCCTGTGTCCCAAAGATGCTGCTGTTCCACTGGGGCAGGCTGCCCCCACCTCCAGCAGCCTGAGAGGGGGCTGGAGTTTGACTGGACCCCACTGTCCGTGCCAGGTCCCAGGAGCCCTGTGGGCACCACGGGTCCCTTGCTGAACTAGGACCAATCAGTGGACAATGGGATTTGTTTCTGCTTGCCCAGCTGGAAAACACCCATGGCCTTGCCACTGGGCTGGGAGGCCCTTCCTTGTCGTGTCTCCAGACCATTTGCTCACCAGGGCTGTGAGTGCTTTAGGAGTAGTGGTATCACCACATTGCATCTCAGTGCTACCAGCAAAGGTGGATGCTTAGCACGGGGAGATGGTGAGGCTGATTGGGAGCAGGAGCCTCCCCCTGCCCTGCCTTTCCTTGGAGGGTTTCACCAAGGGCTGCTCCGCTGCTGGCAGTGAGCTCCTGCTGCCCTCAGCCCGCTAGTGAAGAAGTCACAGGCAGCTGCCTGACTTTATCCCTGCAGGCCGGATCGTGCAAGGAAGCAGAGGGACGACAGGATGCTGGAGGTCTGCGTGGCTCCCTGCAAGCGGTGATGTACCAGCTGGATCTCTGTGCCACAGGCAGAGTTCAGGAGAGTATTGCAGCCCACTCCTTACCCACCTCATCCCAACAAGGCTCAGGCCATCAGGTGAGCATGACCTCTGCCTTAACCACCTCATCCCAAAATGCAGGGCACCGAGAGCCCAGGGGTTACCATCAGGAGTCCTGCAAGCAATGACTGGAGATCTCCCGCCCCAAAAGGGTCTGCCAGCAGCTCTTCAGCCAGGACCCTGCTCCAGGGTCAGCTGGGACCAGCAAGGGAAGAGGAAAACTAAAATAATCGGTCCCCGAGCCATTTGCTGATCTCAGCAACAGGCTGAGATGCTTTGTTGACTAACAAAGCATCCATGATCATTGTAGTCTCACTATAACTGGATTCCTGGGAGCCTGCAGTGGGTTTTTTGCCCCCGTTGGCTAATAGATTAATAACGCGCTGGCACTTGACAGAGGTTCGGCACCTTCTATGTTTCCCTCCATGTGACTGATTAAAATGCCCCTTTCCCCCCTTTCCCGATAGGGCTGCCTTCTCACACACGCAGGCAATTGGATACAGCTGCTAATCTGCTTGCCACTCCACTCCTGCCTGCCTGCTCTGCCTTTCAGACATACTGGCTCTCTGTTTCTCTGCTCCATGGCACCGAGGGCCAGTGCAGAGGCTCTTTGAGCTGACTGCCCATGCCTTCCTCTGGAATGGGGCAGGCAGCATCCAACGGAGGGAAACACTGTCACTGTGGGTCGTGCTTGCAAAGGGAAGGGTGGCTTTGCAATGGAAAGGAGAGCTGGATGGCATGCAGCCCCCTGGCCTCAGCCCTGCTGCAGGCTGATGGCCTTGCCATGCCTCAGTTTCCCCTGTCCCTAGCACAGGCACATTACAGGGAAAGGGAAATCTCATTGCAGAGGAGGGCTGGTGGGTTAATTAATGTATGGTTGCAAAGTGCTTGGAAATCTCCAAGGAAAACGGTCGACGTGGGTGCCAAGTGTAAAGGATTCTGAAAACATTAAGTGCCTGCAAATGCTGCCTAGCTCCTCAGGCCCTAAAACTCAGATATTGCCCAAGAGGCACCAAAAATATTCCTTCAGCTCATGTGATGCATTATCCACTGCTCGGAATAAATCTCCCTTTTTGCTCTTGCTTTCCAAACCAGCTGTTTATTTGTTTTCCCCTTTTGGATTTCATAGCTTTAGTTAAAGCAGGGAATTGCTACAAGGGAGGAAGGAAAAAAAAAACCCAGCTTTTGTGAAAGGTTGGCAGCAAGCATCACTGAAGGGAGAGCACTTCGCCTGTTTGTTCTGCCTGTTACAAACTAGCTGTGAGCAGAGCGTACAAATTGGGCTCCAGGTGACGGCGTCGCAATGCCCGCAGTGCACGTTCGAGTTTTCAGAAAGAAAACTCAAAGGGCTGGGCAGCTTCAGCCCCACCAGCATGCTCTGGGAAGCATGTCCATGGGACTCCCAGCCTTATGTAAGGGAGAGGCTTTGCTGGCTGCCTTCCTCCCTTGCCTTCTCCCTTTGCTCTGGGGAGCGCAGCAATCTGCCAACAGCAGCAGCGTGTTTTGGCACTGTGCTGCTGCTTTGGGGATGGAGAGGGTGGGAACGCAGCAAGCCCCTGGGCCACACTTGAGGCTGCCTTTTCTCCTTGCCCAAATTACACTGGGGAGAAACATCTAGATCTGTGGGTCATGCAGTGGTGGGCCCAGTACCAGTGCTGGGCAAAGCACAGCTGTTTCCAGTTTGGAGCAGAGACTGTTTCCGTAGCTGTTTGTTTTTTCTGGGAGGTTTGCTATTGTACACGCAGAGGTGAAGATGATAACATGAGAGTCACTTGGGAGCAGAGGGTTCTTCAAACACAACACCTTTGCCAAGATGAAGCAAGGCAGCTTGGCCCTGCAGCAAGTGCTCATGTTTGTGGGGCAATAAATGAGTTGTTATTGGCTGTGCAATTTGTTACCTTCCCATACACCGCAGAGGGGGTGTCACCCCTCTGAAACTGCATGCTGCCATTGACATTACACAACCCAAGGACTTGCATCACTCTTGGGAGCAGCCGTGCTCGCTGAGGGGCTGAAGTGCCTCTACAGAGAAGAGAACATTGAGTGAAATGTCTCCTGTCCTGCACCAGCCAGGGCTGGATTTTAAAGGACACTCACTCTCTCCCAGACTTAGCCTTCTTCACCCCATGGTGTCTTGCTCGCTCCAGGTCTTCTACCTACACAAGAGAAGACATCATTAGGCCCCGTCCTGCAAGTTGGTGATGGGTTGGTGCACAGGTCTGTGCAGGGAAGCAGCCAGCAGCCCGTGCTGTACTTAGGAGCTGGAAGCTGCCTTTCTCCGTGCCTCCCCTCGGGCCTGTCTGCTGGCCTCCTGTCTGCCTGCGGTCACCGGTGGCTGGGACACTGTTCAGCGCTAATGGATTTCAAACCCCCCCTCGCCAATGACAGACGTCTCTGTTGAGAGATGTTGATTCCCCTGCTTGGGGGAGTGGCTGTGCAGACAGGACCAGAGCTGCAAATTAGAGAACATTTAATCCTGTACTTTGGTGATGGTAAGTGCTACGAGCCCTGCTGCTGAAAGCCTGGGGTGAGGCAGTGGTTACACCCACCCTGTCCTGAAGGAGAGACTTCCTGGAATATCCACTCAAAGGTAAATTTTGTGGTGTTTCTCCTCCCGATGGGATCTGAGGTTATAATGATGCTGAGAGCCTTGTCCTGGCTTCTGGAAGCACAGTGTCAGTTTGGCTGGGCAACGCCAGTCTGGACCCTGTCCTCAAGTTCTTGGGGGAGTTGGTTCTCACAGCTTTTAGTCTGTGCTAAAGTTGGAGCTTATATAGAGAAAAATAAAATTGTAAAGATGCTCATGCTGCTTAGCAGCAAGTGTGGACATCACAAGGAGAAACACGGCACCCAAGCTGCTGTGGCATCCTGGGTTCCAGGGACTACCAAGGGGGCTTGTGGGGCTCTGTGGGTGACAGCATGGCACATCTCAGAGCTAGAGAGGAGGTGACAGGAGACATCCCAAGCAGGCGACCTTGCTTTTCTGTTTTGTTCAGATTTAGCAGAGAAGAGAGGCGATAGGAGAGGAGAGAAAAGACGAGGTGAGGCAAGGTGGGGAGAAGAGAGGTCTTGTCTGTGTTGTAGCTTAACCAGAAGACCTTCCAGATCAGAATGGCTTAGGGAAAGGGGCCTGAGGAAAGGCAGGCCCAAGGCTTGGATCTGTCATTGCCTGGGAGATGCAGCCTGGGAGCTTTAATTGGACATGAGAGCTTTTAAATTTAATTTGATCTGATATGGATCTTAAATTTAAGAGAAGAGCCTCCTGTCTTACTATCTGGCAGCATTGTCTGCTGCTCCCTTCATGTTGTTAGTGTACCCTCGTATCTGACCCCAGAAGCCCATAACCATGACAAGTATCTCTGACCAGCACAGAGGGAGAGATCCAGCTGTGGAGGCTGCTACTGAGCAGATCAGTGAAGAGGTCTCTTCCTCAGGGTGACACTCTGCAGTGTCATCGTTGCAGATCAGAAAGCACTGGTAGTTGTCTCAGCCCTGTAACCACTGTCTTTTTCTTGGGCTTTGAGGACTTTTTGCTTATGTGGCAATGTTTTGTAGGTCTGTCTTAAAATACAAGCTTGGTGCTTGGATTCTGCAGGAAGATGTGTGTTAGAGATCATCTTGCTGAGAGAGCGTGAGAATGAGAATCTGACAGAGCTTTCGGGGGTGTTTAACTTCTGGTTTTAATTTCTAACCCAAACTGATCACCATCTGCAGAGAATTTTCTGAGGCTGTTTATTAATGGAACAAATGTTTTCATGGTCAAAGCTGCTGCGGGGACTTCCTGGTGCCACTGCCTGTGTCCGCACAGTACAGTGAATGGAGAGAGCCAGGAGTGCCCTGTTTTCCTTTAAACACCCAGCTACATAAAAAACCCCCAAACTTGTGTGACTGTTTAACTGCATTGATATGAGGTTAAAAACAGGTGCACTCCCCTTTACTGGTGGACAAAGTACCTGAGGAATCCTCCACGTTTGCAGTTCAGCTGAGCAACAGGCTTTTATCACAGCGGAGTAGATATTTATTCTGGAAAGATAGGAGCCTGGAGGCGGCAGCCTGAAAAAACTCATCTTAGAGTTTGTTCCTGCCCTTTGGATACTGCATACACACGGTACTTATATCCTCCGAATATAGGGGGATTGCTAAGGTTCACAGGGCTCTGCACATTGCCTGCCATCCTGGGTAGCACCACCACGAATACACAGTGCAAAAAGCTGTCTTTAATCCTCTCTGTGACTTATAGAATCATAAACGGTTTGGGTTGGAAGATCATTGAGTTCCAATCCCCCTGCCATGGGCAGGGATGACACCCACTAGATCACTTACTCCAGACAGTTATTTATATATGTGTATACACATGCGTATGTATATATACGCTTGTGTATGTATATGTGTACGTATATATACACATCCGTATATGTATAATAAGGATATATATTACACCCTTAGGTGGTGAGTGCCAGCAGAGAGTGTTTTTGTCTGGATTAGAACGCAGCATGTGGGACAAGTGAGGAACGTAGCAAACTTAGGGGCCAGTTCACACTCCATTCAGAGCCATACTTTAATGCATAGCTCCCGTTACAGCTATAATATTTACTAACGCATGGAGATTAACGCAAACCCGGCGCTGGGTGCGGCTCCGGAGTTAGAGAGGGCTTGCTCTGCTCTCTCTTCCCAAGAAGCAGGCGGCCCGCGGCCGGGGGTTTTCCCGCCAGATGCGGGGCGTGGAGCTGCAGTCGGCGTAAAAATGGGGGCGGGCAGGGGCGGGCAGGGGAAGGGACAGCAGCAGAACGCGGGGCGGCGCGGACAGCGCGGCGCAGGTGGGTTCCCCCCGAGGTGCGCACGGCTGCCCGCGGAGGGGTCGCGGCTCTGCTCACCCTTTCTCTCCCGGGGGCGGGGGGGAGCGGGGAAGGGGCGGGAAGCGGGGAAACCCGCCGCCTCTCCCACGCGGGAACCGCGTGGCACTGAAGGCGGCAGGAGGGGAAGGAGGAGTTTAGAGAGCGGGACGGAGGCGGCGGGTTCATCCGCACCGGCGAGAGAAGGAGCCGGAGCCGGCAGGCAGCGGTGGGCGCCTGCGTTCCAGGTATTGGCTCAAAGTCGCCGAGCTTTTGGCCACCCCGGCTCCCTCCGAGGCTCCACGAGGCGTTTCAAAGCTGCCGGGTGCGTGGGCAGCCCTCGGAGGAAGCCGGGGGATGCCCCAAGCTCAGAACCCGGCGCCACAGCGTGGGGAGAGGCGGCGTGCGAGTCGCGGGTTGGGGGGCCGGAGGGGTGTAAGATGCACAGATACTGCTTTTTGGGGGGGGATTCTTCCTTGCTACCTTGCACGGCAACTACAAATCCCCTTTCACAGTTCCTGCCGGGGGGAGAGCATGTGGTTTTGGGGATGCGAAGTGGAGCGGCCAGCACGTGGCTCTGGGGATGCAAAGCGCACCGATGCTCTGATACTTGGGACGCAGGACTTCACCGAGGGGTTTGTGCAGCGCTCCTGCGGCCGCAGAGGTGCACATCCCTGCCGAGCAGTGGCGCGTGTGCACGGCAGGCAGTGTCTGCCACCGTGCCTCAGCCGACGGGTGTTGTGGGGAGCCGCTGGCAGGCGCGTGGGCAGGGTGTCGTGTGCTGCTGTGCGAGAAGTGGGGCAGAGCCCCCTCGGCTGACAGAAAAACTGCTGGGTCAGGGTTGCTTCAGGTCCTGCTCAAGAAAATGCTCCCAGTTGGCTGTGGGATGCTGTGGAAGATTTCAATGAGTGTTTCTTTCCATTCCTGAGCAAACCGTCAGCGTTAAGGGAGAGCCTGGTCCAAGCAGAAGCACCAAGAGCTCCTGTAGAGCCCTTTTGTGCTGTCCTCCTCACCCCTGTAGTTAAATCTGAGCTTCACACCCCTGCTGGATGCTAATACTGCCAGACCAACACAGTCCCTGCCTGTACTCACCAGCACTCCCATCTGCCTCTTGGGAATGGGCTGTGGAACTGCAGACTGTGTGGGAAGGCAACAGCGGCTAAGCCCCGGAGCTGTGGGATCGCAGACAAGTAAAGCCTGTATCCTTGATCCCCAGGGCTAGGGGCTACAGGAGGAATTTGTGCAGCTGTTGGCCACAGCTGGATGCACTTCCCGGCAGCTCTGAAACAGAAAGCAGCCCAACAGCCCCTCAGTTCCCTGTTGTGAGCAGACACAGTTGAGGGACTTCTGTGAGTGCCGACATGGGAAATCCCACTCTCCTTCTGCACTGCATCCCAGCTTGGTGGCATTGTTTCCACTCACCAGCCCCTGGAAGGTGCTGGACGGCCTCAGGCTCCCTCGAGCCTGCCTCCTCTGCAAAGCTATCTCAGGATGTGGCTGTGCAGGGATGCTTTTCCCTTGGGTTCACTTTGTGCAGCTCATGGGCCACTGATAGTGTCAGTCCGGTGCTGACACCACATGTATGCCCTCCAAAGCACTCCTGCTCCTGCCATTGCTTTTTGCTCCTGGAAAAGACAGGTAGGCTTGCTCTTGGCTCACCAAAAAGGTTTTCACAGAGCAAAGGCACCTTCTTTTCAGCACCAAGGGCTGTAACATCAGACCCAGAAGATGCTTTGCAGGATGACTCTTCCCTCCACAACTAGCACAGACACGAGGTGGAGGCTTACACTGTATCAAATACCTGGAGTGAGGAGGCTGAAGAAATTCACTTCAGCTTGAATCAGTAGATGTAGCACCAGCACACAGGACAATATGGCACCTGCATCCTGCAGTTGTCCCTTTTCTCCAGTCCTTGCCAAGCTGCATAATTAACTACTGGCATCAATTCCCAGCATGGCATCCGTGCTCTCATTATCTTGGGCTGGGAGGTGTTAATGAGCTTCTTCCTCTTTAAAGATGAGCCATGGGCTTTGTTGTTGCCCTGGCCTGACCTGTCTTATTCCTTGTTGTGGTATGGGGGTAAGCCAGGGTGTGGATGACAAGGTGCCCGTTCACCCACTCCCATGCTGCACCTTCCTCACTCTGCCCAGCTTCATTCCCAGCTCTCCTGGCAGAGGCAGGGCTTAGGGAGCAGCCCATTGGGATGGAGGGAGCCCAGGACCACCTGTGTGCCCTGTCCAAGTGGAAAGGCACCAGCCACTGGCTTTGGGAAGCCAGCAAACAGCTTCTGGTGGTTTTCACGGGACACATGTAGATCTTGGTTGTTTTTGTTCAGTGTAATGTCCAGGCCCTTGGCAAGTGCTACGGAAGCTGCAGCACCTGCTCTCATCCACAGAATTCCATTCTCTAGTGGTCCTTGCCAGCTCCGTGCTGACCCCATAATGTAAACCTCGCTTACCTCCCTGTGCCTTCCTGAGCCTTCCCAACACCAAGCTCTGTCCTGAGACACCTGCCAGCCCAGCACTGTGCTGCTTGGGGCTGCAGGACTGCCAGCTCCCAGAGTCTCATCTCTGTGCTAACTCTTACTCAGCTGCCAACAAGCTGAGGCCCAGAGCACTATGTGGAGTGAGCTACAGGCATTTTCAGCCAGGCAGAAGTCAGGGTTTTACCAGCCACACAGCTATTTTGATTTGATTAAGCAGTGCTATAGGAAGCTGTAATTGCTTCTTAGGTTAAGAGTGTGCAAGATGTGGGATGGGGAACAACTGTGCAGAGTAGGAGCAGACCCTGGGTGGGTCTGGTTACATCAGGATGCGTGGTCTGGAGGGTCTCAGTGCCCCAGCTGAGGCAGCAGCACAGTACTGCACCCCATTTTCCCACTCCAGATTCTGCAGACCTAGCTGGGGGGCTGTATATGGGCTCTGGAGTCCCCGTGTTGGAGAAGAGCTGTGATGCTGCATGAGGAATGCTTCTGAGGATTGCTGTTCCCATGAGACAAGGGAAGCTGTTGTGTAGGAATAACACTAATAGTCCTTCTTAATTTCATTGCTGATGGAGGTGATATGAAAAACATCACTGTTGTGACCTTTTGGTCCTGCTCTGGCTTGGAGCAGGCTTTTTCCTGGTCTTGCCAATCCCCAAGAAAGGGGAGGCTCAAAGCTCTGTGTGTGTGGCTTTCATGCACTAACTGTGACACAAATTGGTGAGCCCGGCGTTCTGGGTGCAGTGCTCAAGGCTCTCTTTCAGCCTCTTGGTTAAGCCATCGGTGAGCACAGTCAGGTTTTATCTCCAGGAGACCAACTTTCCTTGGGGCCAAAAGGGAGCAGAGACCTATTGCCTGCCTGGCAGCTCGTACAGAAGCTGTCAGCAGGAAATCAGGCAGATTTCCGCAGGGCCTTCTTGCTGCTTCCTACCACACGACTGCCAGTGAGACTTGCTTTAGTTCATTTGCTTTAGAACTAGTCTGATAGGAAGGCACCTCGCTGTGAAATTTCCAGCTGGAAATTCATGGAGTGAGCAGACCAGGAAGCTGCAGAGGGAGGAGGCAGGCAGGGGCTGGAGGTGAAGAGCAGGGCTGGGAGAGATGTGGCTGAGTGGGCAGCAGCAGTGGGACTGGAGGGTCGTGCCATCGGCCTCCCATGTGCTGAGCAGCTTGCTCTGGCCACGTACTGAGGCTCAGTCACGGCAGCAGGACTGTGTCATCAGCCGTGCTGTGCCAAGGGCAAGCCATCAACCTGAATGTGTATCTGCGTCCCCAGACTGACACTGAAGTGGCTCCAGCCTCCTGCAAGGCTGCTGGGGAGAGGGTTGTCCTGCCTGGGTTGCCCTGCTTGGCTTCTCTGCTGCCCAAGCTGTGGCTCCAAACATGGTCCTCATCCCTGCTTGGTTCATTTTTCCTTGCACATCCAACCACTGACACTGTGCAGGGACACAGAGCCAGTTTACACCTGCAGCTGAGGGCCTGCTCACCTGGCTCCAGCCCCTGAGGGCTTTGGAGTTTTGCTAGAGTTTTTGTTCATGGTCATAGTAAACCCTCATGAGAAGAACTCCCCTGTTTTAAGCTTGGGGATAACCCCTGGAGAACAGCCAGGGTGGCAGGAGGGACTGGTGACAGATCTGGCTTCTCAGTCCTGCCCAAGGCTCAGGGTTGAAGGAGATGCCAGCCTTATCTGCCTTGCCTGCTCTGCATGTGACAAGCCTTGTTATTTCCTGGCCTCAGGACCAAGTTGGAGGCAATTCCATATTTTATCCTCCTTCAGTGCTGTACGCTCAGCTCCCTGATGGTATTTGCTCTGGACTGGACTTCTGCCCCCACAGGGAGCCCAGTGCCACAGGACGCACACAGTGCTTTCATCCCATTAAGGTTTGTAGGTGTTGGGCTGTGGCTGAGGATGGCAGGGTTGGGTGGGTCTTCGTGGCATCCTGGCAAGAGCAGGAGTGTTATCCATTAACCACAGGAGGAGACAGACCAACGGCAATGCAACCAAGCTATTATGAAGTGATCCACCCTACCCTGCAGCTGCTCCTTCCCGTCTTCACACCCACTCCTTGTGGCCACGCAAGGCTGGCGTGTCTGTGTAGTGAACCACATCAGGACATCGATCTGCCAGTGTGTTCCTGGACAGGGCTGTTACCCCGGAGGCAGCGGGAACGGGGTGCCCACATGATGCAGAATCCATGCCTTGCGGGGGATGAGGGAGGTGCTGAAGAGCACTGCGTTCTCCTTGCCTGGGCTCTGCAGCTGGGCTGCCTCCAAAAGGGGAGCCTTTGACCAGAAACAAAACAGCATCAGTAAATAGCCTGGCAATCGATACTCAACACACAAGTTATCTGCTACCAGCTGTCCCTCCCTTCCTTCGCTGTGGCTGTGAGGGGGATGCACTGTGTCAGAGGGGATTGCTTCAGCAGGGCTCAGCCCCTGGGCTCCCCATCCCTTGGCATCACTGTGGGAGTGCATCAGCATCCACCCAGGCAAGCCCTGATGGACACCTTGCCAGATGGCCAGCCCACCTCAGTGAGGCTGCTGTAACCTTGGGTCTCCCAGCAGGGTGTCTAGAGCTGCCTTCATCTCCTCTGCTCCCCACATTAATCTGGGGAGGCTGAGAGGCTGGTGGAGCCTGCAAGCCAATGCTAGCGGCTGCGAAGTGCCATTTCCACATGAGCAGAGCATTTGGTGGCTCGCATCCAGAGTTTTCCATGCTTCCCTGGGATATCCTGAGGATACTCAGGGTCCCAGACAGGCTGCGATATCATGGCTGTGGCACACTGGGCGGTGGCTGTTTGCACGGATGTAGCAGCACAGGCTGGGATTTGGAAGGGACGCGACTTGCTCTTTCCCAACTTGTGGCTGGGCTTATTATTATTGGTTGTGTGGGAGATTCTGTTTTGATGGGATTTGGGCAGACACAGCTGTCCCCACCTCCTGTTTTCTCTCCCTGCCTGATCCTACTTGCATAAAGATTTCCCTGTTTTGCTGCTGTTTAGCCAAGGCCAGTGCCAAGGGTGGGAGGTTTGGGCTCTGACTTATTTGCTCCGAAGGAGGTGTCTGCCTCGAGTCTTGCTTTGGCTCCTCATGTGAGACCTTAGTCCTGCCAGGCTGTTTGGGGAAGCTGACTTATTCAGGGAAGAGGGTGCCAGAGATGGTGCTTCTGCCCTGGGTGTTTGCTCCAACTCCTTTGCTTGCACCACATCTCTGACAGCATGCTGCCTCCTTGGCTTTCCATTCCTTGGTCCCCGGATTGTGGGTTACCCACACAGCTCTTCTGTGTCTGCCACAGAGCAGGGATATGGCAAACCCAACTTTCAGCAGGCAGCATCTTTCCTGCTGGGAAATGTGCAGGTGTATGTGGCTCCTCGAGTCCCTTCAGCTTCTGGGACTTGTGGGGACCCCTTTACCCCACTCTTTGGAGATGGCTGCAGCTTTGGAAGTGAGTGATTTGGCACAAGCAGACCCAGACAGGACATCCATCCCTTCCCCTTTCTTTTGTTTCTGGGGATTGTGGGGTGCCCCTTGGCTGGGACAAAGCGGGTTTTTGAGGTGAGGGGGGATAGACACTCTCTGTCTCTTGGAGCAGAGCCACTGTGAAATAGCTGCATTTAGCATCTGAAGCCAGTTCGGGATTTGCAAGATGCTGTGGCTGTCCGGGCAGCGAGCAGGATCTTGGCAGGACGGGTGGCTGGCAGACAGACTGCACGGGACCCCAACAAGTCCCAAAACCTGCTTCTGTGCTCACCATCCCCTTTCTCAGCAGGGCTGCAGACATTTAATGCCAAAAGCAGCGGTCAGCCAGGGCCCCTATTCTGAGCTGGCCTACAAGCGAAAGGCCCCTTTGGTCTGTGGGGACCCAAGATAGCCCATGTATTTCTGTCCTGGCCACTGGGCACAGCTGACATGCAGAGGACTGAGCCAACCTCGACTCGCCACAGGCCAGTGGTAGTTGGCTCCTGCATGTCTGTCCCAGCTTCTGCCAAAGGGGGCTGCTGCTCAGTGGGGAGGAATTGCCTCTCCGAATTTTGGAAGCTGGGGTGATCGTGACACCAAGGGAAGATTGTGTTGTTCTGGCTCTGATTTCATTTCTGTGTCCTCCACTAAATTGGAAACAGCTGTGCAGCCCAGACCAGCCTCCAAAAAACTGCTGAGGGGGAGCAAAATGATCTTTGCACCTCAAACAGGGCTGGCAGCCTGCTGTAGGCCTTCTGCTGGGCTGTCCAGGTGTGAGGGCAGGGCTCACTTTGTCCTGCCCTGGGGATGCTCTCCCACCTGCTCGGGGGACAACAGTTCAGCAGCTCCCACTGGGTTTGGGCAGCTCTTGCCTGCTGAGGGTCCTGCCAGCTCTGCACCTTTGAATCTGGCTCCATCAAGGAAGAAGCCAGAGCTGGAAGGACAGCCTCTCTCCTGGGAGGTGGAGGTGCCGTGGGGTGCAGGAGGTGGCCAGGTGGCAGGGGGTTGCTGCAGGCAGGTGCTCTCACTGCTGGTTGGCTGCCAGCTTTTCCTGCTCTTCTAGAAGCATCCCCATTTTGGGGACAAGTGAGTGAGGGCTCAGGCTCTCCTTGGGGAAAGGAGTTCTTGTAAAGTGCAGGGTGGCATTTGGGGTGGGAGAGTGGTTGAGCTGAGCCCTCCAAGCCCCTTCTGCCTTGCCCCTCACTGCAGGACTGTCTTGAGGACCTCTCAAATAGAATGTAAGCTGTCCCCATCCTTCTCCTCTGGACCTTCACTGCAGGTTTCTCCATGCTCAGCTCCTTTATGTTGTTCCTGGCCTGACTCCTTCTGGGGTCTGCCAGCTCTGAGCTCAGTCCTGGAGCCAGGAATATGAAGCAATGAAGGGGGAATCATCTCCACTCTACATCCCAGTACCCTGGGGGCTGCTGGGGGCAGGTGGCCTCCTGCAGTCCTGCTCTTCCTCTCTGGTGCTGCTCCCCAAGCAGTGACCTTGGAGTAACCATGTGTTATTGGCTGATATGACCCTACCAAGCCCAGGAGAAGGCAGGCTACGGAAAAATTCATCTTACCCCTCTTTCATTCGTTGGCTGTGGGATTCTATCCCCTGGGTTTCCTCCCACGCATTCAGTGAGTCCTTATCTTCAGACTTGTCTGGCTAAGAGCTGTTTTGCTCTGGTCCTGTTTTGCTGTAAGCTCCTCTTCGCTCCCCTCAGCTGCAGACATGAGGGGGAAGTGGGACATGGTCCTGTAGGCTCAGCCCACCCCTCTCACGTGCTTCAGCTGCTGCCTAAGGTGTGGCCAACCAAGATACCATCAGTGCAGACAGACAGGGATTCCTCTTGAGCAAGCCTGAACACAGAGAGGGCAAAAGCTGCTAATGCAAAAGAGGTGCATCTGACAGCCACATCCTAAGGGGTCTTACCTAAGCGCTGTCCCAGCCCACCAGGGAGCATCCCTCTTCCCACCCGTGTGGAAATAAGGCTGTGGGATAGCCAGGCTGCAGGCAGGCAAGAGCCATAGCTGTGCTTTGTGTTGTGCATGGTTGGGATTGCCATTGTCCTCTGTGCATGGCTGTCCTGGCATGTGCTGGCCTGTGCCACTACTGCATCAAGACCCAGGCTCCTCTGTGCAAGGAGGACCTGCTTCCAGCTCGGGGCTGCCTCTGGCTGCTCCTTGTGCTCCCAGCTGAATTTTACATTAATGATGTCCGGTTGTTCTCCCCAGGTGTCCTGTAAGGTTTTCTCCACTTGGAAGCGGAAACGTGGTTTCCTCCCATTGTGCTTCTTCCTGCTGCAGCCCCCAGATCGATTCCAGGGAAGCACCCCTTCCAGAAGCACTTCCCCTCCCCGTGGCCCCCAGGCAGCACCTCCACTGGCCATGCTGGCACCCCTGGGGCTTGGACCAGCCCTGCAGACATGGGCTGTGAGGGTCTGCTGAGGATGCCAGGCAAGGATGAAGGTTTGCGGTGAGGCACCCCCAGGCTCTCCCCAAACCCATGATGGTCCCTCAGGAAGCCATGGTCAGGTGTTGTGAGCTTGGTATGAGCTGTGCATGCCCACAGTGGGTCACCCTCTGCCCCTTCCCACCTTCTTGCAGTTCCTGGAGGTGCTGAAAGCTGCCTGGAAGCACCATCCAAGTCCTGGAGATGGTTTCTGCCTGGGCTTGGAGGCTTCTGCAGCTGCACTGAGTGAAGCCCTGAGCAAATCCCTCCCTTTGCCCTTGGGAGAAAGGGTCTTTGTTTTAGTAAATTTCCAACAAATGGAGTTTGAAGCTAGCCCTGGAAAAACATGTCTCCTTCCACAGCCTCCCAAGAAGCAGGTCAGGGTTTTGGCTTGTAGGGGATGGTCCTTTCCCTGGGCAGAGCAGCCTAAGTGGGTGCCATCAGAGAAACTAGCTTCTTGGAAGAATCCCGTCTCTGCAAACAATCTCCTGACATCAGCTTATCTCTTTTCCTCTGACGCCTGCTCATAAATGACGTTTCCCCCCCCCCCCCCCCCAGCTCCTGCCCTCCCCCAGGCTCTTGTATCTCCTCCTGCATCCCCAAACCACCGGCCCTGGAGCAGGCAACGGCTCCAATATTTGTGGGGCTTTTCCTACCTCTCCCAAGGCGGCATTGTCCCTGCATCGTCCTGTGGCCTGAAGTGACAAGGAGCAAGGGGCTGGGACCACCCTGCCTTTCTGGTAAGCTTGTTGTGACATTACAATGTCCCCCTGCAGCGTCTGATGGGATGCTGGGTGGGAGCACCCATCTCTGCTCCTGGGGGGTTGTATGGGTGCCTGGAGGGGTTTTCTCTGGCCAGGGACCAGACTGCACCTGGCCTTGGGCACTCACCACATGCTGAGGAGAGAGGTGTGTGGGTTCTTCATGGGACTGCCATCGATGGCATTTGACCAGTAATAGTCAGGGCTGGGAACCCACGCAGCTGCCCCGCTGGAGAGGTGGATGTCCAGGGCTTCCTGGGACTCAGTAATGTCACCTAGGGTAGTTTTAAGACTGGCTCTGCCTTCTACCTGATGGGAAACCCTTCAGCAACAGTGCTTAAGTCCCGACAGGCCCTGGGGAATTTGCTGCCCAGCCAGATCGATTTACCTGCCAGGGGCAAGGGCCCCCAGGGAGCCTCTCAGGGCTCCTTTAACTCTCCAGATAAGGGACTTCGCAGCTGGTTGGTCTACGCAGTTCAGAACACACCAGGGCTGAATGCTCCCCCTGCACCACCCGGCATCCGAGATAACAGCAAGTGCTGGGAGCGGCATCAGTGTCCACAGCTGCTGCTCTACGAGGAGTTTGTGCTGTCTGCTAGTGCAGCAAGCCCGGAGGCAGAGGGGGTCTAGAGATGCCTCTCCTTTTGTCCTTGGAGGAGTGGAGGGATCGAGGTGAAGCAGGTCAGAAACATTGCCCAGGGACCCTCATTCTGTGGGGTGAGGGTGTTGCACAGAGCACCTTGTAAGAGGTTTTTTTCTGCTGGCCAAGCCCAGGCAAAGCAGTGGACTTTGTCTGCAGACAGCAAGTCAAGGGAGAAGGCAGAAATACCTGCTCCCTCCTGCTCCCTCCTGCTCCCCTGCTAAGCTCTCTCCTCAGGATGCAGGCATGGAGTAGGGCTGGGAGAGCGGATGGCATCACAAGGCTGTTTACTGAGAAGCAGAAAGGAGAAGAAGAATATCAACTTGCTGATGGAAACCGCTCACAAAGCACTCCAGGACTAGGAAAGCTGCTACAGGATGTTGGACAGATGAGGGATCAGAGAAAGAGAGACCATAGCAGAAAAGACAGATGAAGGTTTTGCCCCTCTGTGAGCTCCACAAGAGCCTGAGCAGTTTCTTCCACCTTCCTTTGGGGAGCTCCTCAGAGCATCTGCAGAGGCAAGGTTAGAAAGCAAAGGTAAACAGCAACAAGTGTCTTGGGCTGGGCAATGTTTCCCAGAAGGAAAGGGAGGATGAAGTGGCTCGCTGTGACTGTGTGGCCTCTAGTCATTCATTCACAACTGCCCCAGCCCCCAGGGACTGGGAGGAGGGAAAGATGACGTTCTTTTCTAAGAAGGGCGGAAGGAACTTCAGGGAAAAGCCGACTGCTGAATCTGCTGCGTGTCCTGGGTGTCTGTGCAGGGACAGGGCCTGTGGGCAGGTGGGGAGGCTCCTATCGAGGGGCCCCCAGGACTGGAGCAGCACGTCCTAGGGAGTCTGGGCTCAGAGTGCCCACACTGCTTCCAAAAAAAAAAATTCCAGTCAGCTTTCAGCCCAGTTTTTAAGGGAACTTGCTGGTCAGGAGGGAAAGTCCTTACTTGGCTCCATAATTAGTATGAAAACAGGAAGGAGGATGTAGGAGTCAGCAGTCAGTTTTTGCAGTGAAAAGATATCTTTGCGTTGGTCACATGCTTTTTCAACACATTCATGAGTGACCTGGAAAAGGGAATGAGCAAGGAGATGATAGGGCTTTGCTGAGGTGATTGGATTACTCAGGTTCATGGGGACAAGTGCCAGCTAGGAGGAGTACTGACAACCATTACAACACCAGGCAACTGAAATTCAGTTTAGATAAATATCAAGTGATAGACAAGGGGGGAAAGGGAAAAAGCCCCAGATCTGCAAACAAGATTATGCACTGAGCCAGCCATGAGCCGGCCACTCACAGCAAGGCCTGGGGCTATTTCAGATAGCTCAGTGTGCATAAAAACACATACTGCATCATCTTTCCCAGTTAAAAAGCAGAAACAAAGCAGGAAAGCCTTGTGCCACTCTTCAAATCGGTGTCTCACCCCCCCACAGTCCCTGTGTGCCCCCAGAATCAGCACCTCTGGAAGGATCGAGAGGAGCCAGGAAAGGTTAGGAGAAAAGCAACAAGGAGGACCGAAGGCATGGAGCCATGCCTGAATGACTAAGTGAGCTAGAATTTCTCGGTTTGGAAAATGTGCTGTTGGGTGGATACAATCCAGGTCTGTAAAGCAGCCACTCCAATGTTCATCCACCCTTTGATGTCGAAGGCAAGGGAGCCCTGGTGAGGCCCTGCATGTGGGGAGAGCTGCTGCCCCCTCTCAGAAGCTCCTGAGTTGAAGGGGTAAGCAGGATTTCACAGAAGTGAAACCCACCATGGCTACAAAACACATGAACATCGTGTCCCTTTCAGCTCAGAGGCTGGGGGAACAGTCAGGCAGTTAGTCCGTACCCGTGCCACATTTACTCTTTCCTAGCATCTGCTTTTGCCCTCTGGTGGAGACCAGCTTGGAGCCAGACCAGCCTCTGCTTTGACTCAAGGCACCTTCCTACCCTTGTTTTGGGAGGGCTTGTGTTTCTCTCAGCACTGCAGTGGTGGCACACAACTCATCTGTCTTGTGAAATACAAGCGCGTGTCCTCGCAGCCAGTGACTGATGGTGGAGGTGGGCAGGACGCTGCCCAGGACGCTGATTCCCCGCACCCCGGCACAAGGTAGGAGGATCCGCAAGCAGCATGGTCAGAGTTCAGGCACGCATATGAAATCTCATGAAACGGGCAGTCTCATGAGTGCTTCCTATCTTCCAGCTGAGTCATGGCCACCAAGGTTTCGTGTGACTTGCATACCTGTGCTGGGCTTGTTTCATGCCTGCAGATAAACCTTGAGGGGCCCCTGGATCAGCCTTCCTGACAGGAGAACTTCGGTGTTGCCCAGTGGGCAAGCAGATGTAGGGCATGGGGTGAAAGGCTGGTGAGGCAACTGGTCCTGTCCCATCTTGGCTGTGCTTGGAGGAAGTACTGATATTATCCCTGCAAAGTGATCCGCTGACAAGTAGTGTCAGGAGGACACGAGGTGCTTGTCATTGAGTCTGCTGGCAGCCCCTTGGCTATGGACTGCCAGGACACTTCTACACTTGGTGTGCTGTAAACAGCTTCTCTTTAGAGCTGGTGATTCTGGGTGTAATTCCATGGTGCCATAGCATGCCTACATGGCACCAGGGAATTGCTCAAGTGGGAAGCTAAGCATGCACTGCACTCGCCCTTGGCTAAGGCAGCAGAAGCAGGGAAAAAGGAGATGTGGGGAAAGGGAGAGGTAGGGAAGTGTCCAAAGCCAGGTGACAAATGGCTGCCTGCAGGTGTGGCTGTCCTGCAGTGCGGGTTTTTCTGCAGAGGTTAGGCAGCTTTGGTGACAACTGGCCCTGCCGTCAGCTCCCAGGGCTTGGCTGGCAGTGGGGCTGCACGTGGCCACCGAGGGTGTCACTTAGCATCTGTCACAGTCTTTGTGTGGCATGAAAGGACAATTAAAATTGTGCCATCTCTTGTTTGAACCTGCTCAAAGGTTGTAGCCTATGGTTTGTTAAGCCCACTCTTTGTGATCTTGCTTCTTCTGTGGGGGTAAGACAGACTACTCTATGCCCAGGAAGAAAAGGCCAAGGCCCCACATCACTCCTCCTTTTCCCTGTCCCTCAGGATGTGCAGCCACCACCAGCAGAGGCTGGTGGCTGGGCTAAACACCAGCAGACTCCTGCGGGAGGCGGTTGGAGCTGTGCCGGCTGGAAGAGTGGCATCTGTTCCCATGTCCCATCGGGTAGGGCACCTCCCCCCAAGAGGGAGCAGGGTTGCCACCTGTTGCTGGTGTTGATTCCTGTGACCTTTTCTGTTTGTTGTAGGGTTCTTTATAACAGCAGCTGGAAGTGTTTCCCACTGTAATGACTGCTGCCCTTGGCAGGCACTGTCTCTTTGTGGAAAAAATTAGGAGGCATTTAGCGAAGTGAGACAGAAAACAAACAGAGCAGGCAGGAGACTGCGGCCGGGCAGTGCCTGCCAAGAAGGCCGGGCTCCTGACGCAGGGATGTGGGCACTCTCCAGACGGAAGCAGGAGGCGGTGGGAAAGCAGCATGGCGGAGCGCCCTGCCCCAGCACCCCCAGAGTCTCACTCCCGACCTCCCCTGCCTCCTCCCCAACACCCCCGGCTCCTGCCATCCCTTCCACGGCACACTTGCCTTCCTCCCTTCCCTGGATGCTTGGGCAGCGGGACCTGGGCTGTGTGCCAGCTGTGGTACCCGATACTTCTCCTCCTCCTCCTCCGCGGGTGCCGCTAGACCCACAGGGCTCCAGCCCCCGTGACTTGAGCCAGGGCCCGGCACTCACCCCCAAGAGCGGGGGTGTGGACGCAGGGGGACACACTGCCTTCAAATACTCTGAACACAGGGCTCACCCTGGCTCTGTCCTCTCTCCTCAGGTATGTCCGTGGGGTCAGTCCCTGCCCCTATTTCTTGGGACAGCGATATGACCTGGAGGGGGCTGGAAGGGGGATCAGGGGCTTGGCTGGCAAGGGGAAGCATGTTGAGGGCTTGCTGGGGACCCACGGGGGAAGCTGAGATTTTCTTGCCTATTTTGGGTTGAGATCTGTTTGCTTGGAGACAAGCAATGCCCTGGTGGGGTTTCTATGTGCAAGGGGATGGCAGTTGTGTTTGCAGACCCCTCTGCTAATCCCGGGTCAGGATGTCTCCTCCCCGCCGAGGCACCGGCAGCCTGCCAGGAGGGGATTTTGGGATGTTTTGTCTGGAAGCCCAGATGGCTCAGAAGGGCAAGGCAGGAGCTGTCGTGCCCCCAAGCTCTCTGTGTGGGAAGGCAGGGGAGCGGTGCTGCAGATGGCTCCGACATAAACAGGGTGGCACCTGCCGGGTTGGTAGAGCCCTCTAGCCTTTGCAGGCATACTTTTGTCCTGCTCTGTCTTTCCCAAGCAGCCCAAGGGGCTTCCAAAATCCCTCTCCACATCCTGCCGCCTATGTTTCGGTTCCATCACAGCTCAGGCTCCCCAGCCTGCAGGATCCTACCGGGGGAGGAGGCGAGCTGTGCCCAGAACCCCACGGGCAGCTGCGCCAGGGACGGGCTGCGCTGCCTTTAATGCATGCCGGGGCTGGAAGGGACTACAGATCCCAGCATGCTGCTGCCTGTCTCCTCCTCCTCCGCCCTACCTGGCAGGGCGCGGGCAGGGATGCTGCAGGCGGCATTGCAGCGGGCGTCCGCGGGGCATGTCCCAGGGGGGCCGGGGACACGGCGCCGGCAGCCCCGCTGCAGGTGAAGCCCTGCGAGAAGTGCCGGAGCTCCCCATGCTGCGCCGCCCGGACTGGAAAAGGACAAGGCAGGCCTGCGGTTCCTCCGGGCGGCTAATCCCCCTCTGCCTCGGGAAGAGGGGGTGACCGGGGAGGGAAGGTCCCTTCTCGGTGCTCCGGGGGCCGCATCTCTGGGGCTCTCAGAGCGGTGCAGCGCCTGGGCAGGTGGTGACGGGGAAAAAGGAGCGGTGGGCGCCCGGGAGGGGACAGCAGTGCCAGGGACGCCCTTGGCTTTTCAAGGTGACCCAGGAGAGGGCTGTGAGAGCCGCAGGGAAGTGGAATTGAAAACGGGGGATTTGCTGGTTCTGGCCGGAGAGGCTGCTGAATTAAATGTGTCTTTTGTGCCACCGAGCCCCGGGCGTTGGAGGGAGCTGGGGCTGGCAGCGGGGGCAGACACAGCCCACTGCGCACATGCTTCACTCACAGCCCCAGGATTGGGGACAGAGAGCTGCAGGCTCACAAATCCCTTAAGAGCCTGCTGCAGGCAGCTGGGCAGCCAGCATGAGCAGTCTGGGTACCTCGGGAAAGCAGTTTCCTTTCGAAGGGAAGGCTTTGTGTGCCCAGCCAGCAGAATAAGTGTGTGGCTGTTTTCTGGGTTGGTGTTTGACTCTCAGTACTGTGGAGCACTTACCTGGCAGCATGGGTTGGGGTTAAAACCAGTGCTGCCCCTGCCTGGCTTGTGTCTCTCACTTTCTCATAAAATCTTCTGTTTGCTTTCCAGACGGAGAGCAGCCACAAGACTTGCTGGGACCTGTGCTGACTCTTGCCACACAAGATGACAGCAAGAGATGGGCCCCAAGATAGGTAATGACGGTTTCTGATGTAGCTATCACATCCAGGATACCAGGAGGTGAGGGAGGACAGGGGGACCCAGCATCTGGGGGTCCCTCTCTCCTGCATGCTTACTGGGCTACCAAGCTGTCCCTTCTTTCTCAGCTTTTCCATAGCAAATGGGCTGAAAACAGTCTCCTGTAAGCATGCCTGGGGAGCCTAACTCCCTCCCATATCTCCTGATGGATGCTGTGTATCTGGCTGCCACATGCCGATGAGCAGTCTCTCCCTGCCTTTGTACCTTCCTGGGGAGGGCCTCCCACAGCCCCTCTGCAGTGCCACATCTCTGGCAGCCCAGGCTAGCAAGGGCTGTGGGGCAGGGGCAGGGCAATAAGTATTGTCTGGTGCTTCCCACCACAGGGTCAGAAGCAATACCTCTCCCTGACACTGCCCAGCTTCCTCTCTAAAGCACTCTGTCCCATTCACAGGTACAAGGCTGTCTGGCTGATTTTCTTCATCCTTGGCCTGGGAACTCTGCTGCCATGGAATTTCTTCATGACTGCCAGGGAGGTGAGGGCTTCCCTCCTGCTGTTGTCCATGACACTCATTGTCTCCTGTCATGTCTAGGGACCATGGTGTGGATGTGGCAGCATGGCACAGCATGCAGAGGACCACAAGCGTGTGTGATCTGGGTGTGATGAGTGGCACTGAGGCAGCAGGAGGGATGGCCATGGCTCTGGACAAAGAATAAGGATGGCCTGGGAAGGGCTTGCAGAATCTCAGCCCCACCAGGCTCCTTCCTTTGCAGTATTTCATCAGCCGCCTTGTGGACCCGGAGGAGACAAGCCACGTCAGGAACCAGACTGGTGAGGCCACCGTCACACCCTCCTACCTGCAGTCTGTGTTTGACAACTTCATGACTCTCTGCGCCATGGTGCCCCTCCTTATCTTCACCTGCCTCAACTCCTTCATCCACCAGCGGTGAGCCCTGCTCTGTCCTTGCCCCTGCCAGCCCCCATAGGTCCACCCAGCCCTGGCCTGTTCTCTTGTCCCAGCACTGAGCCAAGCTACAGCCCATTTGGTCAAGTCTAAGACAAAACACTGGTCTCCTGTCTCAGGGTTTGGCTGGGATTCCCACAGTTAGAGCTTGGTCTCAGCCCCACAGGTTTTTGGGGGGCTTGGGTTATCCTCACTGAGTCCCTCTTTTGTAGGATTCCCCAGCAGATCCGCATCTCGGGCAGCCTGGTGGCCATTGGGCTGGTGTTTTTAGTCACCGCAATCATGGTGAAAGTCCCCATGGAGCCTCTTCCCTTCTTCGTCTTTACCATGATCAGCATTATCTTCATCAACTGTGAGTGAAGCAGTGGGGGAAGGAAAGGGACACAGCCCCATGGCTAGGGCTGATCCCTCTGGGAGAAAAGCATGAACCTCACTGTGGGAGAGCCAGGGAGGAGGGACACTTGCCTTGCCTTGCAGGGCGGGGGCCTTGGCTCCCTGCACAGGTGCAGTCCGTCCTTGCCTCTGGTTTCTCATGTCTGCTCATCTTTCCTGTTTGCAGCCTTTGGTGCCATTCTGCAGGGCAGCCTGTTTGGGCTGGCAGGGCTCCTGCCTGCCAGCTACACAGCCCCCATCATGAGCGGGCAGGGTCTGGCAGGCACCTTCGCTGCTTTGGCGATGATCTTCAGTATTGCCAGTGAGTAATCCCTGCCTCGCAGGTGACAGGGCCTTCCCAGAGCACTGCTGTCACAGGATCTGCTGGGGTCATGCTGTGTGGGAGATGGCAGCAGGGCCTTGCTCCTCTCAGCCCTCATCATCTTCCTTTCCCCTCCCTTCCTGTGCTCTCAGTTGGTGCCCAGCAACCCGACAGCTTCATCGGTTACTTCACCACGGCCTGTGTGACAATCGTGCTGGCAATCGTCTCCTACGTAGTTCTGCCTCACATGGTGAGACTGTTGTCCTGGTGGGGAAGGGCCTGGGGACATGGGACCTTTGCACATCCCAGCAGCCCAGCCTTGGCTCCTACCAGCCTCCAACTCTTGTGTCAGGGCAGGCTCTCCTGTGTCCCGAGGGAGCACTCTGGGATACTTCCCACCACAGATACCCCAGAATACTTGGGGTATCTGAGTCCCTTGGTGAGCAGGAAACCATCAATATCAGACATAACTGGAAGGAATACTTTGCCCATATTGCCCATATCTGCTGTTGTCACATAGCCCCTGGCAGCCTTCTTTCTGCACGCATGAATGAGTCCTCCATGCTGTCTCTCTGCAGGATTTCTTCCGATACTACTCCATGAAGGACAAGACAGAGTACCGCGTGTACAATGCAGAGCTGGAGACCAAGAGAGACCTGATTAAGAAAGGTGAGGGGCTGAGAGAAGGAAGAGAAAAGGGAAAGAGAAAAAGCTTAAAGAAAGAACGAGATAGAAGGACTGAATTAGATCCCAGCTTTGTGGGGTCTGCTATGCCCTACTTGTGTCTCTCCCTGCAGATGAGAATGGGATGGAGCAGAATAACTCAAAGATCATCCCTATCCACAACCCTGATGAGCAGCCCTCTGTCATTGCTATTTTTAAGAAGGTCTGTGAGTTGCCAGCGTCCTGCCCTTCCTTTCGGGATGGGCACAGGTGTAGGAGAGCATGGGGAGAGGAGACCAGCCCTGCACTGGTCTCTTGCCCTGTGTTTGGTACCAGCATTTTTCTTTCATCTGCCTAGCTCTGGGTCATGGCCCTGTCCGTCTGCTTCGTCTTCACTGTCACCATCAGCGTCTTTCCTGCCATCACAGCTAAGGTGTCCACTGTCCTTGGAGAGGGAAACAAATGGGGTAAGTGTGCCAGGGATGGGGGTGAGGTAGGGAAAAACTGAGAACAAGGTAAAAAGAAAGTGGGGCTTGAAGGTATGTGTGGTGGGGTAACCCTGCCTGGATGCCAGGTGCCCACCAAAGCCACTCCAGCACTCCCCTCCAGAACTGGACAGGGGAGAGAAAATAGGACAAAAGGCTTTTGGGTGGAGATAAGGACAGCAAGAAATCACTCACCAATTACTGTCACAGGCAAAACAGACTCAACTTGGGGAAAATTAATTTAATTTATTGCCAATCAAATCAGTAGCATAATGAGAAATAAAAACTAAATCTTAAAACACCTTCCATCCACCCCTCCCTTCTTTCCAGGCTTAAGTTTATTCACACTTCTTTATCTCCTCCCTCTGCAGCACTGCAGGGGGACAGGGAATGAGGGTTGCAGTCAGTTCATCACACTTTGCTCTGCTGCTGCTTCCTTCTCAGGGGGAGGACACCTCCTACTCTTCCCCTCCTCCAGCATGGGAGGCAGTCCTCCATGAAGTCCAATGTGAGTGCTTCCCACAGGCTGCAGTTCTTCATGAACTGCTTCAGCCTGGGTCCCTTCCATGGGGCGCAGTCCTTTAGGAACAGACTGTTTCAGCATGGGTCCCCTGCAGGGTCACAAGTCCTACCAGCAAACCTGCTTCAGAGTGGGGTCTTGCAGAGGCAGGAGGTGGATATCTGCTCACTGTGGACCTCCTTGGGCTGCATGGGGAAAGCCTGCCTCGCCATGGTCTTCACCACAGGCTGCAGGGGAATTTTTGCTCTGACATCTGGAGCACCTTTTCCCCCTCCTTTTCCACTGGCCTTGGTGTCTGCAGAGCTGTTTCTGTCACATATTCTCACTTCTCTCTCTGGCTGCAACTGCACAAGTTGAGATTTTTTTTCCCCTTCTTAGTGTGTTATCCCATATCACCCTACCGCTGTCACTGATGGCCTTGGCCAGTGGTGGGTCTGTCTTGGAGCCATCTGGCATTGGCTCTGTCAGACTTGGGGGAGCTTCTAGCAGCTTCTCAGAAGCCGCCCCTGTAGCTCACCCCCCTACCAAAACCTTGCCACACAAACCAAATACAGAATGCCTGAAGGGAAGAAGGAACCACTGTGCATGATGGTTTGGATGCGAACACCAGCCTGGCTGGGAGACCATTCCAGGCCTTAGTGGGAAACTGCTAGGACCTAGGCCTGAAAGTCAGTCTCTGTGCAATGGGTATGAGGGGTTGGGGCACACTAAGCTCATCACTGACCTCCCCCTTCTGCAGGTCTCTACTTCATTCCTGTCTCCTGCTTCCTGCTCTTTAATGTCTTTGACTGGACGGGACGGAGTCTCACTGCCCTCTTCATGTGGGTAAGCATGGGGCAGGGAGCAAATGCCCAGGCAGTGTCCATCCCTAGGTCCCTCAGCCACGGCTCTCAGTGAGGCTGCCATCCATGGCTTGGAGCAGGAAGGAGGTGCAGAGTTAACTCCTGCTTTAAGTTCTAAGTGGAGATTGATGGGTTAGAGTCAAGAACCACAGCGTTGTTCTGTCCTCCCACCCCTCTTTCAACATGGCTTGGATGAAGCTGCCTCCTCCATTTCAGCCTCTCTGTAAACAAACCTTCACTCCAGCTATGCAAACGACGAGACAGGATGGCGACAGGGAAAGAGGGTGAAAGACAGGGCAGCCCAAAATAAAACCTCTGGCCTCAGCACAGGACACAGCTGCTTCAAAGACCCTTGTCCTGAGAGCAGGGCAGGGCCATGCCATGTGGGCTACAAAACTGTCCCCTGCCACATCCCCTTGCTCTGATCTCCCCAGAATGGGCAAGGAAGGGGGCTGTCCTGTCTGGGTCTCTTCCTGCCCCTTCACCCACCCTCCAAGTGCTGTTTCCCCCTGTATTGTTCAGGCTGTTTGTTTAGAGAAGCTCCTCAGGACCACGTGCCATATGGGGTCTGCCTGGGCCTGACTTCCCCATGGCCTGGAGCTGCTTCTCCCCTGGCTATCACTGCTTGTTGCCTTTGGTCTTGGCCGTGAGCCGCCTTGCCTGGTGTCCAGGCCACAGCCTCCATGGTGGGAAGACCCAGCAGGAGACATTTCCAAAACAAGGCTGTGTGGAAAGTCTGACTGCATGTGGTTTGGGCCACATTTCCCTGGTTGGGGCCCTGCTCGCTCTTTTTCTCCTCAAGCAGGAGAGGCAACTGCTCTCTCCAGTTTGCCCCATAGACATGGCAGCTGGCCTAACCTCAGCTTCCTCCTGTGTTCATGGAGTTTCCTGTGGCCACGCCAGCCCAGCAGCTCCCAAGGCAGCTGTGGGTCTCTCCTCACCTCAGACCAGTGAGCCCTGTCATCTACGAACCTGGCACCTCACTGAGGGGACCCCAGAAAGAACGAGGCCTGTCTCGTTCCAGGGGCTGCCTTGGTCCCAGCTGCAGGGACAACACAGGGGGTGGTACCTCCTTCTTTGTCCCTCAGGACTGTTGCCTCAGTCGCTCAGGAACTCTGGTAGGATCCAAGGAGACTGTAATTTGGTCCGTGCCTTTCCCAGCACATTCCAAAACAACCCCAGCATAATCCCTTTCCCAGATTGCTGGATCTTGCCCTGCTTGGCTGCGGGATGGCGCAGGACGCTGAAAAGCTGGCTAAAGCCCATTTTGCAGGCAGTGAGGTGCCACAGGGGATTTACCTCAGCCACCCTTGTCCTGCACGCTGGCTCACTGCATGAGCGTGCACAAAGCTCTCTTGCCTGCCTGCCTGTTGCCAGCAAGGGCTTAACAGTTGCCCACAAGCCCAGTTCAGTATTTTGGCTCTAGTGCTGCTTCAAGTCACCTGCAACAGGGCTTTCAGACCTAGGAAAACCTACAGCAGGTGGTGATGCTGAGATTTGTTGTGGCAGAGAAAGTCTCTCAGCAGCTTTGCCATCTTTGTGGCTCCTCCACAGCCCTGGCGCAGTAGGGACAGCCTCTGTAGAGCCCCTGCCATGGGATGGGGAATGTCCAGTTCTCAGCTGCTCAGCGATCTGTGTTTTTCTCCCAGCCCGGGAAGGACAGCTGCCTCCTGCCAGTGATGGTGGTCCTCCGTGTCATCTTTGTCCCTCTGTTCATGCTGTGCAACATGCAACCCCGTTACTACCTGCCCGTTGTGTTCTCTCATGACGCCTGGTACATCATCTTCATGATCTTCTTCTCCATCTCCAATGGCTACCTGGCCAGCCTGTGCATGTGCTTCGGGCCAAAGTGAGTGTGAGCTGCGGACAAGGGAAGGGTTGGTTACTCCCCCAGATGCCAGCCCTGGCATGACTCCTGGAGTCTGCCTCTGCCCAGCTTTGGCATCTGGAGAAGAGGCCACAGGCACAGAAGGGAATTGTCACTACCCCCAGTGTCCCATCTCCTAGGCTTGTGCCTCCATATCCTCGGGATGAGGAAGCTATTTGGGCTCTCCATTTTCCCCACCTGCCACGCAGGGGAATGGGCTGGATATAGCGGGGATCTGGAGGGGAGCAAAGCGTGGCACAGTGCCCACAGCAGGGTGAGCGGCCTTGCCCAGCACAGGCAGCACGAGGAGTCCCACAGGGGTCAGAGGGGGATGTCCCTAGTGCCAGCAGCTTCAGGGTGGCCACCCTGATGCACTTTATGAGCCCACAGGGTGGAGACTTGGAGTTCTTGTGGCTCTGGGAGCCAAGGTGGATTTCTTCTTGCCGTTCCTCTGCTGCAGACGAGCCTCCTAGGGCACAGGATGTGCATCCTGAGGATGGATCTCTGACACCTGTTTCTCCCCTAGGAAAGTGCTGGCGCACGAAGCAGAGACAGCTGGAGCTGTCATGGCGTTTTTCCTGTCACTGGGTTTGGCCCTAGGAGCTGCCATCTCCTTTCTGGTCCGAATTCTCATCTAGCAGAGGCACACAGAGGGTGCAGGGACACCAAGAGATGGCTCCGCATCCTTCACTGAGGCCCTGGACACCTCAGCACTGTGGGGAAATAACAGCTCACACCTGTCCCTGCCAGATCACACTGCCACAGCAGACATTACACCCAGGGACGGTTCCACTCCTGCAGGGTTGGCCTGGTTCCTGCCATGCTCGGCTGTGTGATGCCTTCAGGCCTACGTGCCTTCTCCTTCCCTGTGTTGTGTGTGTTGCAAGACCCCCCGGGATCTCAGAGAGGTCCAGCTGCTTCCCATGCTGCATAATTTCCCCGGCTCAAGGCCAAAAGCCATTTTCAGCCTCTTTCTCTCTGACAGAGTGAAAGGCTGGTAACCAGTGTTAGTCCTTCTCTTGCCCTTGTCTCCAAAGCACCTAGGAGATTCTCTCCTCTCCTTCTAGGGGGCCTGGAAATACCCCACACCCCTCCTCCTGCTGGTAAGACTTGTAAATGGGGAGGAGAGCCCCAGCCAGCCTTGCCATCCCTGCTCTCTGCTAGACGCACATCCCCCTGCCCAGTGGTATCCCAAGAGTGTAGACATCTGTGTCCCAGCCACAGAAAGAGCCAACGCTGTGGCTAGGCTGAGGGAGGAGGAGGTCTCCACACCCCACCTTCTCCCCCTCTCCTTGCCTCTGTTCCCTTTTTTGTTCTGGTGATTCTGCCATTGTTTTTTTTTCAGCCTCCTGGTTGTGTGACAGGAGGTTCCACTGTGGGCTACAAGAGGAGAGGCAGCAACTCCCTTCCCAACAAAGCTGCTGTCCCTGTCCACCTGTGCTGCAAGGGAGGCCTCACCTCTCCCTTGGCTTTCCTGTCCCTTGTCGTGTAAATGTGTCTATACAGTTGCCATTTTCTATAAAAAGACCAAAATGCTCCTTTGGGTATGTGTTTTTGTCTCCATCACCACAGGGGAGAGGGGCTGTGGAGGGACAAGGGTTGAAGTGAGAAGGCACTGGCTTTTCCTTGGCATGTGGTGGTCCCCTGTAACCAGCATCAGATGTGGAAATGGTTGTGGGCATGCCCTGCACAGTCAGGCCCAGCTGTGAGGACACAGCCAGTGTGGGAAGGGGATTGTAGAACCATAAAATCAGAATGGATCAGGGTGGAAGGGGCCTTGAAGATCATCCAGCTCCAAACCCCCTGCCATGGCCCGCGACAACTTCCACTACACCAGGTTACCTGCCTGGCCTTGAACACTTTGAGGTGTGGGGCATACACAGCTTCTCTGGGCAACCTATTCCAGTGCCTCACCACCCTCACAGTAATAAATAATAAATATCTAAACCTTCCCTCTGTTTGAAAACATTCCCCGTTGTCCTACATACATTTTTTCCCTGTCCATCTTTCTTGTAGGTCCCCTTCAGGTACTGGAAGGCCACAATCAGGTTACACCAAAGCCTTCCCCAGGCTGAACAATCCCAATTCTTTCCTTGTAGGAGAGGTGCTCCATCCCTCTGATCATGTTGGTGTTCCTCCTCTGGACTATCTCCAGCAGGTCCAAGTCCTTCCTCTGCTGGGGACCCCGGAGCTGGATGCAGCACTGCAGTGGGGTCTCACCAGAGCACAGCAGAGGGACAGAAAACCGTCCCTTACCCTGCTGGCCACACTGCTTTGGATGCAGCCCAGGACACGATTGTCTTTCTGAGCTGTGAGTGCTCATGGTGAACTCATAGCCAGTCTCTCATCCATCAGCACCCCAGGGATGCTGCCCTCGACGTACACAAGGGAACCACCAACACCTCTGATAAAGAGCAGATGCACCTTCACATTTTGTGGTGCAGTGACCTGCAGCACAGCACCTGGGAGCTTTCCTTGTGCCGGGGAACAGCCGGAGTGCCCCCTCCTGCTCTTGGGGTGAACTACACCTGTCTGCCAGTGGGAATCCCCCTCCCTCTGTCCCACATCATTCACAGCCATCACCTCCTTGCACCACTAGGCATCAAAACCCATGTGGGGGCTCGGGTCCCCTCATCGCAATTCAGCTTCCTTTGCTGGTCAGGACTTTTGTACCCACAGCCTCAACACAAGAATCACGGAATGGGTCAGGTTGGAAGGGACCACAGTGGCTCACCTGGTCCAACCTCGCTGCTCGTGCAGAGCCATCCTAGAGCACGTGGCACAGGATTGTGTCCAAACAGTTCTCGAGTACCTCCACTGAGGGAGACTCCACAGCCTCTCTGTTGTGGCAATCTGTTCCAGTGCTGGGTCACCCACACAGTAAAGAAGCTCTTCCTCGTGTTCAGGTGGAACTTCCTGTGCATCAGTTTCTGCCCATTGCCTCCTGTCCTATTGCTGGGCACCACCGAGCAGAGCCTGGAAACATCCTCTTGGCACCTCCCTTGAGATACTCATAGACATTGATGAGTTCCCCTCTCAGTCATCTCGGGGCTGAATAAGCCCAGCTCCCTCAGCCTTTCCTCTTAAGAGAGTTGCTCCAGTCCCTTAGTAATATTTGTTACCCTCCTGGACCAGCTCCAGGGGCTTCCATGTCTCTCCTGTACTGAGGGGCTCAGAACTGGACAGAGTACTCCAGATACTAGAACGGTAAGGCTTAAGATTGATTAATCTTATTATTTCCCTTGGACAATGAAAAGACAACATCTCCAAACACGGCTTTACAACGGGGCCCCAGGCCTACCCTACACTCGGGCCCGGACACCTTCTGTCCCCGCCCCCTCTCTGCTGTGCTGCGGTTACACGCAGCCCCAGGCCGGCACACCTACGCGGCTCCCGGCCTCGGGGGGAGCTGCAGGAGGAGGCTGGGGCGGATTCCCGGTTCCCTGCCCCAGCCGTGGAGCCGAAGAGGCGCCACCATAACCGCTGTGGAATACTCTGGAAGTGCTTTTTCTGCCCGTAGCTGTATTCCTCCGCGACGGGGCGCGGGAAAGAGTTCCTCGCCGGGGCTCTTCGCCGCCCCTCGCCGTGGCGCTCAGAGGTCCCGGTCCTGCGACCCTCCGAGCGTCGCGGCGAAGAGCGGCGGGGAGCCCCAGCTGGTGACCGCACAGCAGCTGCATGAAGCCGAGCATTCATTGCACGCCCGCGCCCGCCATGGCCGCCGCTAAACGGCAATGCCGATGCCTCCCATACACCCTCCATCTGTGGTTCGCTGACCAAGACCCCTTTAAGGCGGAAGGATACAATTAGCCTCCCCGCTCCGTGCCTATAAAAGCCGGCCGGTGGCGGGTGTAGCTCTTTTGCCGGTCCCTCACGCCCGGGAAGGTAGGGGCGGAATGCGGGATGGGGGTGGGCCTGGGCCTGATGCTCCCACCGCCCCCTCCCTGGTGCTCGTGCCCTGAAAATGCGCTGAAAATAGGCCTGTGTTTGCCTTGTAGATGCCCGAGAAAGTGCAGCACGAGGAGGAGGATGCGGAGACCTTCGCCTTCCAGGCGGAGATCGCCCAGCTTATGTCGCTCATTATCAACACTTTCTATTCCAATAAGGAGATCTTCCTGCGGGAGCTCATCTCCAACGCCTCCGACGTGAGCCTGGGCCGGGAGTGGGCTCCTTCCTGTGCCGAGGGGCTCGGGGTCGGGCTGGTGCCCTGCCGGGGATGCCCGGGGAGAGGCCGATTCCTGGCTCTCCGGGAAGGCTTCTGCAGGGGAGGGACGGAGGTGGCTGTCGAGTAGGGAGGCCGTGTCGAGCATCCCTCTCTCTCCTAGGCCCTGGATAAGATCCGCTATGAGAGCCTGACCGACCCCTCAAAGCTGGACAGTGGGAAAGACCTGAAGATTGACATCATCCCCAGCCCCCGGGACCGCACACTAACCCTGGTGGACACTGGCATAGGGATGACAAAAGCAGACCTCATCAACAATTTGGGCACCATTGCCAAATCCGGGACCAAAGCCTTCATGGAAGCTCTGCAGGTGGGTTGCTTTTGGCTGCATGGGTTCCTTGGGGCCTGAGTTACAGGCTGGCGCTGAACATACAAATAATAATAATAAATAAATAATTAAAAGGCCCCGCTGCCTTGTTTGCTGTGGGAACTGTTTGCCAACCCAAGTGTGCTTCCCCTACCTTTCCAGCAGCAGGGAGGAGCTGAGGGTAGAGCTGGTTGCCTGTTGGCACTTGCATGTTCTTCTCCATGTGCTTGACCCAGTTCTTTGCTGCTGTGAATCAGTGACAGGCATTTTCTATCTCCACACTGGTCTTAGCAGTTGCTCTCTGCTTTCACAGGCTGGCGCAGACATCTCCATGATCGGGCAGTTCGGTGTGGGTTTCTATTCTGCCTATCTGGTGGCTGAGAAGGTGGTTGTCATTACCAAGCAAAATGATGATGAGCAGTATGCTTGGGAGTCATCAGCTGGGGGCTCATTCACTGTCCGAACTGACCATGGTGCGTATTGTACAAAAAACCAAGCATGTTTTCCAGAGGCACCCCTTTTGCTGGTGCTCCCTAGAGCTGTGCTGCATTGTCAGTCACACTGGTTAATGCTGGGTATCCTCTAATGTTTAGGCTCAAGGAGCTGGCCCTGCTTGCTGTCTGCCCTGGAACACTGATGTTTCTCTCCCCACACTGCAGGTGAGCCCATTGGACGTGGCACCAAAGTGATCCTGTACTTGAAGGAGGACCAGACTGAGTACTTGGAGGAGCGTCGTGTGAAAGAGGTGGTGAAGAAGCACTCCCAGTTCATTGGCTACCCCATCACGCTCTATGTACGTAAGGATAGGACTGTGGGGACCAGCTGGAAAGCTGGAGGCAGGGGTGGGTGGTGCTGGGAACACAAGCACAGAAAAGGCCTGGTGTACGATCCCTTCGGGTCTATTCTATAGTTCCTGGGTGTTGGGTACTGAGCAGTGGTGCTCTCGCTTCTGTGGCCAAAGGATTTGAGGCTGGGGGCTTACTGGAGGTTGAGGAAGTGGGTATCCAGCCACACTAAAGGCCTTTGGTCTCTGCAGCTGAGGATCATCTTAAACCAGCCATGGAAAAAGGAGGGTTTCTTGCTGCTTGTCTCTTCTCAGACACAGCTTTTGGTTGCATGATGAGGGGGCTTTTGAGGACTGCTACCAAGAGAAGCTTTGATTCCAGATGATGCATTTGTTTGGCCTTGGAGGACACCATTTTTCTCACCTGGAGCAAAAGGATTCTTCGTAACTTTGGGCTAAACCTGACTATTGCTTGTTTCTTTCTCCACAGCTGGAGAAGGAACGTGAGAAAGAGATCAGTGATGATGAGGCAGAGGAGGAGAAAGATGAGAAGGAGGAAGAGTCAGTGTCCAAAGATGAAGAGAAACCCAAAATTGAGGATGTGGGCTCTGATGAGGAGGAGGAAGGAAGCAAAGGCAAGAAGAAAAAGACGAAGAAAATCAAGGAGAAATATATTGACCAGGAGGAGCTGAACAAGACCAAACCAATTTGGACCCGCAACCCTGATGACATCACCCAGGAGGAGTATGGCGAGTTCTACAAGAGCCTCACCAATGACTGGGAGGACCACTTAGCTGTCAAGGTGGGTGCTGGGCTACCCTGCCTTCCAGGGAGAGGCAGAGGGCCCCTTTCCAGCCCTTATCTAGAGTCACCACATGGTTTTGCCTCTGTGGGACTGAGCACTCTCAGGCCACTCGGTGATGGAGCAGCCTGCACTGTGGCTCCCATGCAGGTGGAAGGATTGGCAGTGCCAGTCCATAAGCAAGACAGGAGGGTGTGGGATCTCAGAGAAGCAGTGGCTTCTCAGTCTGAGCCTGCTGGATGCCAGAGAACCTTGGCACATAGGGGATAGTGGGCCTGAGCAGGAGGAAATACAGGCTGCTTGGATGCTAGAGATGCTGCTGTGCCCCCTTGCCAGCCCCAGTGCTGAGGAATGGCCTTTCAGCGTCCCTACAGTGGGAACTGGGGAAAGGAGTAGAAGTGAAGCACCCCAGCAGCTGTTGTATTTTCCCATCTCCACAGCACTTCTCCGTGGAAGGGCAGCTGGAGTTCAGGGCTCTGCTTTTCATCCCGCGCCGTGCCCCTTTTGACCTCTTTGAGAACAAGAAGAAGAAGAACAACATTAAGCTGTATGTGAGGCGTGTCTTCATCATGGACAGCTGTGACGAGCTCATCCCTGAATACCTGAGTAAGAACCCCCTGCCTCAGCCTCCCAGCGCAGAGCTGGCATCCCCACAGCCTGTGGTACCACTTCCAGTACAAAGGGACTGGATGAGGCACTACCTGGTGTGGTGCATAGCAGTCAGTGTTTTAGCTCTTTTCTTGCTGTGTATAAGCTCAGAATCCTTAACCTGACGCCCATTTTCATTCCCCCTACTCAGATTTCATCCGGGGTGTTGTGGACTCAGAGGACCTGCCTCTGAACATTTCTCGTGAGATGCTCCAGCAGAGCAAGATCCTCAAAGTGATCCGCAAAAACATTGTGAAGAAATGCTTGGAGCTCTTCTCTGAGCTGGCAGAGGACAAAGAGAACTACAAGAAATTTTACGAGGCTTTTTCCAAGAATCTGAAGGTGAGCTGGGCACCCTACACCTGGAGGAGGGAAGGGCCCATGATCCATATGCCTGAAGCAATCTTGTTCCTATGCTGTGTTTCCTCTGCATGGATGTTAGGATAAAGGGAGTGGGTCTTACGAATGCCTCCGAGTGCCTTTGCGGGCAGCTGTCCCCTCTGGCTGCCCTAGGCCAAAATGATCAGGAGGTGGGCAGATGGCTGTGCCTTAGGGGTGGCCAAGTGCATCCAAGTCCTATCCTGAAGACTTCATGCATCTCTTCTGCCCCCAGCTGGGCATCCATGAGGACTCCACCAACCGAAAACGCCTCTCGGAGCTGCTGCGGTACCACACGTCCCAGTCAGGCGATGAGGTGACTTCGCTTTCAGAGTACGTGTCCCGTATGAAGGAGAACCAGAAGAGTATCTACTATATCACAGGTGAGCCACAGCTTCTCTCAGCCCTAGCAAAGTAGAGGCAGGTAACCTGTGTACAAACCCTAATTTAAAACTTTTCCTGCTGCCTTCAGCAGGCCATCCCTGCTGAATTACAGCTCATTCCTGGGGGCTGGGGAAAGGCCACCAGGCCTAGAACCGTGGCTGCTGCCAGTTTTATGTTAGGGGTCCCAGGTGACTGGTGCTGTTTGTCCTGCTGTAACCAGCTCTTACATCTTGGTGATGTTTCATTTCTACCCTCCACAAACACAGGGGAGAGTAAGGAGCAGGTTGCTAACTCGGCCTTTGTGGAGCGTGTGCGGAAGCGTGGCTTTGAGGTGGTATACATGACAGAGCCCATTGATGAGTATTGCGTGCAGCAGCTCAAGGAGTTTGATGGCAAGACCCTGGTATCAGTCACCAAAGAGGGGCTGGAGCTGCCTGAGGACGAGGAGGAGAAAAAGAAGATGGAGGAGAGCAAGGCCAAGTTTGAGAACCTCTGCAAACTTATGAAGGAGATCCTGGACAAGAAGGTGGAGAAGGTGAGATGGGCAGGGAGCTTAGCCCTGGGCTGGAGGGAGGAGGGCTGGGCCCTCCGTGCTGCAGGTGAGGGCCCCCACTCAATGCATGCCTCTCATCTCCTGCAGAGGAGCCGCTAAAGGAGACTGGAGGTCCCAGCATGCACCATCTTGCTCTAAGCAGCCAGGCTGCAGGTGAGGGGCACTGACCCAAATACGTGCATTTATGGGAGAGGGTAAGTGTGGGAATGCAGTGGGTGCTCTAAGTGCTGGCTGAGTTGTCCAGATTAGTCTGTGCAGCAGTCCTGGAGCTGCTTGGAGCATCTCTGCTTGCTTCAGGGTGTCCCCAGGTGAACCAGGGGCAAAGACTTGGGCTGTAGTGTGCTGTGGCTGGGCCCAGTCCAGGGCTTATGGGAGCCTTGCTCAGCTAACCCTTGGCTGTGTTGGTAGGTCACCGTTTCAAACCGGTTGGTCTCGTCTCCCTGCTGCATCGTCACCAGCACCTACGGTTGGACAGCCAACATGGAGCGCATCATGAAGGCTCAGGCACTGCGGGACAACTCTACCATGGGCTATATGATGGCCAAGAAGCACCTGGAGATCAACCCTGACCACCCAATTGTGGAAACCCTTCGCCAGAAGGCTGATGCTGACAAGAATGACAAAGCTGTTAAAGATCTGGTGGTGCTACTCTTTGAGACTGCTCTGCTGTCCTCTGGCTTCTCCTTGGAAGATCCCCAGACCCACTCCAACCGCATCTACAGGATGATCAAACTCGGGCTTGGTGAGTATCTGCAACCTCTCAAGCTTGGAGCAGGCCTGAAAGCCAGGTTAACTGGTCAGGCTAATGTCTTGGGGCAGGGCGAGGCCAGTAAGTGAGCCATGCTGGTGTGATGTGCCAAAGTGGCTCTGTACATAAGGTGGCCAGGAGAAAAGTGTAAACGTGGAACAAGGTATTTCAGGAGGGCTCAGGGCTCTGGGTGGACTGCCCTGTCTTCCACAACACCAGGAGCCACCACCAGGATGCTCAGATGACAAGCTGAGGCTTTTTATTCCTTCAGAGTAAGTGTGAAATGTCTGTCATGAGTGATGTGACCCATCTGCTGAAACAGCTTGTGCTTGCACACAGCCTTTTCCTCCAAATTCACTATTTAGCTACAAATATAAGTCAGAAGATGCTGTGGCTTGGCACAACTAAGTTAGTAACTCTGTGTTGTCTAGTCTCAGTAGGAGTAGGGTCTTCTATTAGTCAAATTGCAGGTAAGGGGGTTGTATGATGGTGCAATTTTCTGTTCAGAGTACACTGAAACAGCAACCTGCAGTGTTGGAAACTGATGAGCTCTACGAGTCTTGCAACTGATTTAGTTGTGACTTGACAGGATTTACTGCATTTTTTTCCTAGAGAAATGTTCATGGCTTAAACCACGTTCTCCTGGCTTAAACTCCAGGGTTTTGTGGTGCTGGGTGACAAGTCTTTTGTAGTTCATCTCTACTGGCTAAGGAGTGCACTCTAATGGCACAGGTAGTATCCATATACTAGTGTAGATGTTACTGGGAAGATGCTACTGATACAGGATTAATGCTGGAATTGACAATAACTTGTAACAATGTTGACTTGCATTCTATTAAGTTTTCAGCCTGGAGGAAAGGAGACTGAGGGGTGACCTCACTGCAGCATACAGCTTCCTCACAAGGGGAAGCAGAGGGGCCTGCATTGGTATCTTCTCTGGTGACCAGTGACAGGACCTGAGGGAATGTCATGAAACTGTGTCAGGAGAGGTTTAGGTTGGATATTAGGAAAAGGTTTCTTACCCAGAGAGTGGCTGGCCAAGGAACAGACTCCCCAGAGAAATGGTCACAGTTTGGACAACACTCTGAGGCACGGGGTGTGATTCTTTGGAGCTGTCATGTGTAGAGCCAGGAGCTGGGCTTCAGCAATCCTTGTGGGTCCCTTCCAAATCAGAATATTCTATGATTCTGTGAACTACTGGATGCTAATAGCCCAATTCTTCAGGCTGGGGGCAGGAGCCAGGTTTATTCAGGGAGAGGCTGGACATCTGGGATCAGGTGTCATTTGGAGGCCTTACCTCTTCCTTTCCTCCCCTCTCCCAGGCATTGATGAAGATGAGATGACTGCAGAGGAGCCCAGTGCAGCTGTCCCTGAGGAAATTCCCCCTCTGGAGGGAGATGAAGATGCGTCCCGCATGGAAGAGGTAGACTAAAGGAGGAAGGCTCTTCCTTCACCTGCCAGACCTCTGTATCATGTCTGCTTAGAAGATGGTCTGCTCCCACCAGCTGCTACTGACTCCTTGGTGGTGTCTATTTTTTTGGCTCTGTTTGGTTGGGGTTGTTTTTGGCAGGGTGCAGGAGGGCATGATTCCCTGTTTGTTAGTAGTGATTCAGGTAGCCTGAGGCCTGTCTGTTCTGTGTCTTTCTGCTTGTGTAGGAACAGCTGATGGGGAGTGGAGGTGTGAGGAGGCATCAGGCTTCTCCTCTCCCCCTCATGGAGTGTCCCATGTTACCAGTAGGCATCAAACACTGTCCTTATTCCATTGGGGTGGGAGAGCCCTTCCTCTGAGCTGCTGCCTCCTTGAAGCCCCAGGATAGCATAATGTATTTTGGCTGGGTTTTGGTTGATTATTTTTCTTGTTTTTTGTTCTACTGGAATTAAAGAATTGATGATTTACATGGCGGGGTCCCTTGTGTTTCATGCCTACTCTAATGAGGAAACTGTCTCAGCCTGTGCCTGAGGGCATTGGACTGTTGGTCTCTCCTGTGCCCTGACTGCTTTTCTGAGCCCTGCCTTAGGTGATCTTTACCTCTTCCACGGCAAGATGAAGTGGGTGGAAGGAACACATGACCTGCTGTGCAGGTGGGGTCATCTCCAAGGAACAGTAGTTCTCCACCTGCAGTGCTGCATGCCCCACAGCCTGGGAGCAAACTTCCACTCTGCATGGGTCAGCTGGGTGAGCTGTGCCAGGGCCTGGTTTGATCTGAGCACCTCTGGGGCAGGACTGTGGCAGGAGCCATCTGCCTGTTCATGGCAGCGTGGAGCAGGGTGTGGAGTGACAGCTCAGGACTGTAGTCAAGCTGTCTCTCTTCAGCTATTGGCCAAAGACTCAGCTCCTTTCCTCCCACCCTCCAGCCTGCCCTTTCTGGCCTTCTGCAGCCATTGGGTGGTTGGCAGTATCTGGCTTCTTTCCATCTGTGTCCCAGATGACAAGCCTGGGACATCACCTCTGATTGAGCTGCCCCTTGCACTGAGCTCACACCCTGTGAGGTTTGTCAGCCCTGGCCACAATGGCTCTTGGGGTTTGTCAGGGAAAAGTGACACCGAGTTCTCTTGCTGCCTGCATGCCAGCTGCCACAGGCACAAAGTAGAATGGGCTTTAGCCAGTATCCATCTTCCAACAAGGAGGCAGAGCCTGCTGGAATCCCTTGCTGCACACCAAAACACTGACTGTGCTCCCAGTGTGGCAGCTGTGTGGGTGCAGCCTGCGAAGGCAGTGCTGGAGCTGAGCAAGCAAATGGTTTAAAAGTAGGATTTCTCTCTGGATAGGAAGGTGTTGCTAAATGCTGAATTAATAAAAATTAACTTTTAATGTTTGGGATTTTCTTCTTCCACTAATGTTTTTTTAAAATCTACATTTAAATTAGAAAGGTTATCCCATTGTATCCTATTCCTAACCTGGCAATGTGGGTTTTTGTTGTTTCAGGGTTTTTTTAATCAAAGGAAATCTCATTCCATTTTCAGTCTGTCAGCAGATGGTGGCTGCAGACATTTGGGCCAATTTGTAGGGCAGGATGAAAAGCTGTGAGGTTGCACAGGCACTTCCAAAAGCTCAGAGCTAGAAAAGGAGCACAGTAAAACTGCTGGAGAGCCAAGTGCTCTGAAGCCTGGGCTGTGCTCAGCACCAGCTCTGGTATGCCTGCAGGCTCAGCTAAGTCACTACTGTCCCTAGTCTCCTCCTCTGTTTCTCTTGTGACCCTCACCTGAGTCTCCCCTTTCCCTAGCCCTCTTAGGCCCCAGTCCTGTCTCTGACCCCAGACTCACCCTAGCCTACACCATTTTTCACCAGGCCTCCCACATGTACCAGTAGGATGGACCATCCACACCTCCAGCCTCTCCTGGCCCTGGCTGCTGCAGCTACACCCCACAAAGTGCTACAGCACTGGTGGCCCTGGCTGCCAGGTGCTCAGCAGGCCTCTGCATCACCTCTCTGTGGCAACACCCACTGGGCCTTCCTTAAGTTGCACCACGCAGGGAACCCAGGAGCCAAACTAGGCTCAGGCTAATGGCTCCTCCACCTGCCCACCAGCGTAAGCAGCATTCCAAACCTGGCTGTGCCTCCCCAGTTGTGTGTGCAAGAATCTCCTGTCAGGCTTTGCAGCTCTGAATGCAACCCTGGTTGAGACCAGCCTTGGCAAACACAGAGAGTCACCTGTGAATGGAAAGACAACTTTCCTGTCCCAGAGAGACTAGGGACACAGAAAGAGTTCAAAGTCTCTCCCCTCCTTCCAGGTACATGGAAAAAACCCCAACCAGCCAAAAAAACCCCACATTTACGCCCATGGCACTATATGCAGCATATTTTTAATTTAATAAAATAAAAAGAGAAAAAAAGTTGCCTTGCGAAAGTACCAAAACCTGCTGGTTTGTCAGTCAGGTTGTGTTGACGAGAAAAGGATTGACGAATAAAACCCAGGCTTCTGGCGAAGAACAGCTTTCACTGCTCCATCCCCTGCTGTCTGTGGAGCAGGAACAAGGCACCGCAAGCGGGCTCTGCCCCATGTCCCAACCCTCCAGGCATAGACTCTGGCCAGCCCCTGGGAAAACCAGGGCCAGTGCCTCCAGATGGCAGGAAAAAGAGGGGTTGTTTGTGCTTGTCTGAATGGCAACTGCAAAGCCCAGAAACCATGGCACTGAGGGACCCCGAGGTGGTGCTGGGGCTTCTGGGCAGCGCAGCCTTTGGCCTGTAACAGCAGCAGATGAAACCAAAAAGCAACCTCGAAGGACTTGGCAAGCCTTGGGAACTGCACTGGCCAGCTCAGGTGCTGCATAAAAATCAGCCTGGGCTGAGGGGAGCAAAGAAAAGTGTCTTGGAGCAGGGGTGAAGAATTGATAAAACCAAACTGGGAGGTACTGGCTTTCACTGCGGTGGCCTCCCAGAGCAGATCCCAGGCCTGGGGTAGGATAGGCTGGGAGTCCTTCCCTTAGCTGTGCCTGTACTACCCAGAGCCCCTCCTGGAATGGAGGAAGAGCACTCCCCACCCTTCGATGGGCTCAGCTTGGGACTTGCCTCACTTAAGAGGTGTTTCAAAAAGAAACCTAGTGTTTTGCTTGCCCTTTCCTCCTGCCAAGCTCTGTAGTACTAACAGAAATGGAGGAGCATTAGCCAGAGGCAAGACAGTACCAGGGAAGAGTTCCCTTGTTCATCAGTGACTTTGGGGAGAAGCCACAAGACAGAGGTGGGGCAGGAATACCAGCAGCCCCATGCTGGTGTGCCCCCAGGCCTGTGCCTTGGCTTAAGTCTTTGACCTATTAAGGCAAATGGAAAGGTTTGGAGCTGCATCAGCCCAGAGCATTTCCTGGGCTTTTCCAGCCCCTTTCCCAGGAAAAGCAGGTGGAAAACTGAGTCACTGGTCTTGCCCATCCATACCCCACTCTTCTCCTCAGTGGGTTTTGAGAAATCAAGCGAACACTGTCGAGTGGAGGCAGGACAGCTGGCATGGCTTAAATGCCATGGCCTCAGCTTCCTTAGACCTTTTGTACAGGGGTCTCGCCTGGCGGGAGCTTCTTGCTGCGCTTCTTCATGCGGCTGCGGGCGTAGACACGGAGAAAGAGGGCCATGAAGACAACAGCTATGCCCAGCCCACCCACAACAGTGACAGTGTGCCCGTAGATGAGGCAGGAGAGGAGGATGGCAAAGGCCTGTCGGAGTGTCATGATGATGGTGAAGACAGCTGCCCCGAACTGGTTGATGGTGTAGAAGATGAAGAGCTGGCCGCAGGCAGAGCACACGGAGAGCAGCATGGCGTGGGCGGTGAACTCTGAGTGGCGGGCCATGAAGCGCAGCGACTCCAGCAAGGCACCCTGCTCCAAGAGCGAGCCCACGGTGAAAAGGCAGGAGAAGACATTGACGCCAAACATCATCTGCACAGGAGACATCTTGTAGGTGAAGAGAGCGTCCTGCCAGTTGGAGGTGAAGCTGTCGAAGATTATGTAGCCAGCCAGGAGCACTATGCCAGAGAAAGTGGTGACAGTGGACACCGTCCTGTTAGGAGCGCTGGAGAGCAGGAACATGCTGACCCCCACAGAGATGAGGGCGGCAGTCAGGTACTCCCAGTACTCGTAACTCTTGCGTGACACCAGTTTGCCCATCATCATCACTGGGATCACTTTGGAGGCCTTGGCCAGCACTTGGGTGGGGAAGCTGATGTATTTGAGTGCCTCATACTGACACCAGCTGCTGAGGATGTTGGAGAGGGAGGCAAAGGAGTATTTGTACATAGGAGCCCCATGGCGTGGCTGCTTGGTCAGGGCGCAGTACAGACCAGCCACTGTGAAGGCCAGGATGCGGTTCATGAACACTAGGAACTGGGAGTCCTTGAACTTCTCACCAGGGTCTGTTTCAGTGGCACCATATGTTCTCGTCATCACACGCTCCTGGAGGACACCCCATGTGAGGTAGGAGGCCTGTAAAGCAGCAGGAGCGCAGGGAGAGTCAGGACCCACAACAGCAGCTGCCAGCAACAACAGGAAGAACTGAGCCCAGGAGATCCTTCCTTTCCCCAGTGTTGCATCATTCTCTGCATGGCAATGCTTCCCTGAGACGATGGGAGATGCGACCACCCCCCACTCCACCCATCTGAGGGAACCCGCTGTCCCATGTGGTTACAACCAGGAACATCCTGTTCCAAACAAAACCTGCTCAGTGTACAGGGGAGAAAAGTCCACAATGCAAACATCCTGGGGAGAGCGAGCAGTTACTCTTTGAGCTACTTTAAGCCTGTGGAACCAGACTGACAGAATCAGGGAATGTTACTGATACACAGCTGTGGTTTTGTGCCAGCTCCCTGCGGCAGGTCCTGGCAGTTTTCCCAGTGGCCTCTGCATTGGTTTTCACTTCCAACTCCCCAGCCTTAGATTTTACATTCAAATCAATTCTAGTTTCAAACCCAGCAGACAAAATTGTCCACAAAGAATGATCACTGTCCTGGTTTCCATCCCCACTACTTTTGGTGCAGCAACACCAAGCCCCTCACAGAAGTAACACAGGCTTCCTATCACTACACATCTCCCAAAAAACTACGACACAGGGAGATGGAAGAATTTGGTGGCCCACAGCAAGTCTGAATGGGCTGGGGGAGTAGGCCAGAGAGTGAGTCTTTTCCTGGCTGCAGGACACCTAGGTTTTGCCATCTCAGTGCCCACATTGCTATTTTTTGTCCTCATAGACCCAAAAAGCTGCCCTTCCTAATGATGCTCAGGGTGTAGCTGAGACTTAGGGAATCTAAGATTTTAAATTCCTGTTTATCTGTAGCTGAATTCAGTATTTTCTCTCCAGTACTCCAATTCATCAAGGCAGAACGCATCAGCCCCAGACACTGACCCAAGGGAGAGCTTGGGAGATAAGAGGGCTCAAACTATCTGCTGATCTCACATCAGGGCCAGAACAAAAGCAACTTTAACAATCTGCTGAATCACAGAATTTTCAGAGTTTTCCCTATCCATGGCTTTAGAGGACTGTGATCAGACAGACAGGACGCTCCAACCCAAATGACAAAAGCTAAATGGACCTCTGCAGCCCTTAGAGGTGTGCTATCCTGGCTGAGAGGCTGTCCCAGCCTCCAACCCTGCCTTGATCAAGGACAGCACTGCATCCTTGGTTTTCAAGGAACTGACAGTCACTAACCCACTGGCCACCTCCTCCTTCCAGAATGGGACAGCCACACATGCACAGGACCCCTACCTGTAGGCCAGCAGCACAGAAGAGCAGCTTTAAGACCTGTCGGGCTGTGGAGGACTCCGTGGGCTCTGCCCGGGGTGGCAGGGAGCCATCATCCTGGTGTACAGACTTCACCTCAGAGCCAAACACGCATGATTTGATGACAGGGAAGCAAATGCCTCGGCCTCAACAGGGTAAGAGAAGATAGAGACACAATTAGCCAAAGCCTGGGCACCACAAGCTGCACCAGCCAGAGAGGTGAGGCCTCCCTCCTCACTAGCCTCCAGATCTGCTGGCGTGGGGGCCTCAGAAAAATTTGTTTCAGGATAGCACCTAGACAGCATGGGGACACAGCTCTGTGATTGGCTCAAGCCTGACAAAGCAGGTTGGGGAAACAACCTGAGTGGGGTAGACCGAGGTGGGGGCAGAGAGCTCCAAGGGATGCAGGATGTAGAAGGGAAGCTCCTGCTCCTACCTGTCTCCAAGTAGTTCCTTCTCTTGAAGTACTGGATGAGGAGGAATCCTGGCACCACAATACTCGCATAGCCAGCAGCATTAACAAAGAAACGGAAGAGCCAGAAGTCCCCCCACGAGTCCTGCAGGGCAGGGGTGATCTCTTCACCAGCAGCCATTGCAGGGAGGGAAGCCAGCATGAAGGGAAGGCAAAATCTGCGGAGAGAGGAAGAGGCAGGTGGTGGGCTATTGGTACATGGGCAGCTGCACTCCACATGCCTGTAACACCCACCACCCAGCCTGCTCCTCACCACCTGTAATACTGCCACCCAGACCCTACCGCAGCCACAACTGTGATGCTGGCAGCACATGGAGTAGGAAAACTCCTCTGGAGCTGAAGAGCACAGGCCAGACATCTACGTTTGCTTCTGTTAAAGGTGGTTGCTCTGGAACATATGGACTTAGAACCTTGGATTCCCAGGATAAGAGAGAACACTGCAGTAAACATCTGGTTTTGACTACACTCTTACTCCAAATGCAAGGAGCACCTCAGACCTCACCTTTGCAAGTTAAACTTTAGCACAGCTTTTGGGTGGAAAAGGAAAAGGTCACTGAATGGAAAAATTGACTCCTACCTAGAAGCTCATGTTTCTAGCCTGTGGCCATGAGCAGCCTTCCTCTGGAAGCAAACAGTTCAGAGCTTTCCCCTCCAGCTACACCAGGTGAGTGGAAGAGAGGCGGGGATTTGAGCTGCCAGCCTCCCCCACCTTCCCATGCAGCTTTGGAAGTGTGCCAAGGCATTCCCCACAGCTCAGACGAAATTACCAGGGTTCACCGGCTTGGCAAAACACAGCCAGAAAGCAAGGCTGGAAAGGAACAGGAAAGCAGCTGTCTGGTTGGGATTTTACCAGGACTATCCAGTGAGGTATAGCTGATATTCTTCAGCTATAGCTGTAGGAAGTGATCTATCCAGCTTTAAAACAGCTTTAATAGTCAGTCCTTGAAGGAGTTCTTCCCTTCACTGTCCTCTCCCTCACAGAGGCAAACATGCAGTATTCAAGGGCACCAGGTACTCAACAGAATGAGCAACCAGGCAAGAACTTCCTACACCCAAGGCCACCTGCATCCTTCCCTCACACAGCAACCTGCAGCTTCCTGCATCAGGGCAGAAGGCTTCCCTGATCCATGCTACATCCTTGCCTCAGTGTCATCAGTGGAGAAAGCCTCCCAGTTGCCTTGGGGGCCAGGTGAGGGTGCTGAGGGCTGGCTACATAAACACACACCAGAAAAGCTCCTGTGACTGAAAGGAATAGAGATGTTAATTCCTCCTCCCCTAGAAACATTTAGGGGTGTACCTGGCCCCAATATTGTACAGCTCTGACCTCTAGTAGCCCTCACATGAAACTCAGAGATTTACAAACTTAAGGGCTTTAAAGGCAAGAAAGTCCCCTGCCATTTCACGAGCATGCACTCCCACCAACCTCTTGTCCCCTTGGAAAAGACCTCAGGGACTTTTCTCATCCTCAGCTGTTATGGCCAGGCCCTTGGAGTTCAATAACCTGACCAAAGCTGAGGCTGTGTTTCACCCAGAAATCTCCCTTCTGTGACTTAAAGTACACAGAAATTCCCAGCCCAGGGAGAAGTGCAAATGGCTAGGGATGGGTTTCTTTGCCTGCTTGCTATTCCTCTCTCTCCCCCACCCTCCCCCCGCTTCACCAGAAAAGACAGTTTGACACCTCCACTCCATCCCTCCTGCTGCAGGGGCATCATCACAGGCTGTACAGGTGCTGTGGGATGTAAAAACAGGGCTCGGGGCTGGCACCTGCGGCTGAAGTTGCCCGTGTGCTCCTGGGTTTGCCTGTATTAAGTAACCCTGGCTGATGGTGGGGTGCAGAAACGCCACTCACTTTTGCAGAAGTCAGATATAAACGACAGGGTCTGTTGCCACATTTGCAACTTGACAGGGACTGCAAGCTCCGTTCAGCACGACTGCGCCTGCTGTTACCCCGCCAGCTCCTGCAGCGCTGCCATGGGAGGAGAATCAGCTCTGCTCTCCCACAGCGACCGTGAAGAGGAGGCTATAGAGGGACAATGGTTCTCTATGCCTGCGCTAGCAATTCCCAGGCCCCGAGAGCTGACTCAGTGCAGCAGGCCCTGCCCTCTCTGCCGAGGCTGGGAAGGAACAGGGACGCCAGTGTTACAGGTAGAAAGGGGGGCGGCTGAGCAGGCGACGTGCTGAGGCATGAAAGGACCCTTAGTCTGGGACCTGCGGAATAACCCACGAGCTGCTCCCCTGGGCACTGCAAGGGCAGCTCTCAAACGCACCGCTTCAGAGCCGGGCTGGCACCCAGCCCTCTGCCTGGGATGCACCATTTGGGTCCCGGGTCTGAAAAAGATCTCTGCCTACAGCCCTGATACTCCAGAGCGCCCCTCCAGCGCCTGCAAGGGCTGAGGTCAAATGCAAGCTTGGAGCTGACACGTCCATGCTAATACCTCGGGATCTCGTGTCTGCTCCCTGTCCCTGCACGCAGCCGGCTCGCAGGGGGTGCCTGCCATTGTCCCCCCAGGGCCGACCGCCGCCTGTGCCCAGAGGCCACGAGCAGAGGCACCGGGCTCCGCTCCCCGCCGGACGTGGGGCACCCTCCGCGGCGGGCACGGCCCGGGGCTCCCGGCGGGGAGAGCCCTACGCCTGCCGCTCCGGGGCTTCTCTGCCCGAGGCTCCGGCGGCCCGCGGGAGAGGCAGCGCCCGGCCGGGTGCGGGGCGAGCGTGGCCCCGGCGCCGCCTCCCTGCCCGGCGGCCACGTTCGCAGCGAGCGGGCCGGCAGCGCGGCGGCGGCCCTCGTCCGCCCTCGCCGAGCGGGGCAGCTGCCGCCCGCGGCCCGGCCCGCCCTCCGCGTCCGCCCCGGCCTCGCTACCCACCTGCGGCCCGGCCCCGGCCCGGCCCGGTCTCGGCCGGCTCCCCTCGGCTCCGCTCCCGGCGGCGGCAGCGGCGGCGCAACCCCCGCCCAGCGGGGGCGCTCGGCGCCCCACAGCGCCCCTGCCGCTCCGGAGGGACCGCGGCGGGCGGGGCGGGGAGGGGGCCGCGACCAAAGGATCACAGAATCAATCAAGTTGGAAGAGACCTGAGATCATCGAGCCCAGCCTATGACCGAACACCACCGTCTCAACTAGACCGTGGCACTGAGTGCCATGACCAGTCTTTCCTTAAACACCTCCAGGGACGGTGACTCCACCAGCTTCCTGGCCTATTCCAATGTCTAATCACCCTTTCTGTGGAGAAATTCCTCCTACCATCCAACCTAAGGCCCCTGGCCCAGCTTGAGGTTATACCTTCTTGTCCTGTCGCTGGGTGCCTGGGAGAAGAGGCCGGTCCCCACCTGGCTGCAGCCTCCTTTGAGGGAGGTGTAGACAGTGACAAGGTCTGCCCTGAGCCTCCTCTTCTCCAGACTAAACAGCCCCAGCTCCCTCAGCCACTCCTCATACAACTTGCGCTCCAGACCCTGCACCAGCTCCCTTGCCCTTCTCCAGACATGCTCCAGCACCCCTTTTGGAGTGAGGGGCCCAGAACTGGACACAGGACTCGATGTGAGGCCTCACACGTGCAGAGGGACAATGACATCCCTAGTCCTGATGGCCATGCTATTCTTGATTCAAACTAGAAGCCCTCAAAGCTGAGCCCTGACATCCCCCCATCCCTGCCCCCTGGCTCAGGGCAACCCGCTCTGAGCTGCCAGCCCTGCACTGGGCACAGACACAGCTGCTCCCTGGGGCAGGTGCTGCTCGAAGGGTTCAGGGCAGGATGGCACCTACTCCAGCCCCAGTCCCAAATCCCCTATCCCAGCCCCAGGCATGGCTGCAGGGCCAGCTGGAGCTATCACATAGCCACCCAGTAACATTTTACAAACATCTTTTTATAACAAATAGTTTTATTTTTAAATAACAGAACAAACAAAAAAGTGCAGATCACATGTTTCTGCCCTTCCCTTTGCTCCCAGCTACAGCCCTGGCTGCACCATTCCACACCACCCTGCAGCATCTGTCATTCCTTCTTTGGGCAGCCTGGAAATGTCTCCTGTCCCTTGTGAAGGTGTCCTTGAAATAGCCCCATGGGTTTGCAGCAGGGTTGATGCCCTGCCAGAAGGTGAGTGGCAAAGATTCAGAAGAAACAGAGCAATCCAGCCCAGGACTGCTGAGGAAATCAGGCAAGGTCCAGAGAGGCCTGGGGGGTCCCTTATGGTGCTTTCCTGGCAGCATTCCCTTACAAGAACGGAGGAAGAAGACAAAAGCTCACTCCAGAGCATCCTGGTCAACTGCACCATCCAGTATTTGTCCCAAACAATAGCAGCTGCTCTGAGGCAACAAGTGGGGAATTTCCCTGGCTGAGATGGGGTAAGGAAGCTTTGTGCATCCATTCCCACAGCACCTTTGGCTGATTTCCTAATGCATCACATGTGCTCCACTGGCTGGAGAAGTGGCAGGGAAGGGTGGTGAGCTGAACAACAGAAAGGATGGGAAGATAATGCTGCCACCTCCTCCCCTTTCAGCCTGGGAGAATCTAAAACCCAGGGAAGATCTGTGCCCTAAGTTTTTTAGCCCCCTTCCAAGCCAGGAGATGGGGCAGGATCTTTCTGTCCTCTGTGAAAAAGGAAACCACAGCACACTAAAGCAGCAAGGTGTCAGGCACAATGGCAGAAGCAGGGATCCACAACCACGTCTTCAGCATCTCCTATGCCCTTTTTTCAGCCCTGAAGCCAGATGCTCGGCAAGACAGTATGGGAATAGGGCACCAGGCTGGGATCCCCCAGCCTTAGCCCTGAGCAGTAGAAAGGCTCTGCAAGTGGGGAAATCCCTGTGCTCCCACTCACCTTCTGCGGTGTGAAGGACCCAAGGGAGCGGGCAGACTGGGGAAACCCCTGTAGCCCTCACGTCCCCAAGCCCCCGCGGTGATGCGCAGCCTCCTGATGCTGTGGGTGGGTTAGATCACATGAGACCTCTGGTGCCCACAGCAACAACAAACATTTATTAGAGTGTTGACTCTCCTCACCCCACACTTAATTCTGATGGGGTGCCAGAGGATGCTCTGTCCGGCCTACAGTGTGAAAATGAGTCCTCTCCTGCTCCTTCCCTGTGTATGCTGGAGATCCCCACAAGTCAGACCCATGTCAGGGAGGGGAAATTCAGTCCTGCTGCAGTGCACAGATACTAAAAGAAAAGCCTCCCCTGTGTAGTGCTCATAATGCCACCTTCTTCCATCTGGGAAGGCAGCCTGAGGCAAACAAAACTTTTCCAAAGAGGGGAGGGGCAGTGGGGTAAGTCTCCCAAAGTGTCTCTGCTCCCACTGAACTGCAGGCAGGCGAGATCCTAGTGGGCAGCAGCACAGAGGAAGGAGGCAGCCCGACAGGCCAAAGGAGTCCACCTGCTCATTCAGAGCACACAACAGGCTTCCCTGAGATCTTCAGGTCATCGAAGGGCAGCAAGGCGAGGAGCTGCAAAGACCAAGAGTATGGACATGTAAGCATCCAGGGTTGAGTCTCCACCAAGCGGGGGTAAGGGCCCGAACCTTCCCCCCACCCAATCCTGCAGCCTCCCACCTCCCCAGGGAAGTGCCAAGAAACCCTGTCTGGGCTTTTCCTAGGGCTTGAGGCAAAAGGCAGTTACCCACACCCCACACAGCCAGTGCCTACAACCTATAGGGAAGGATAGGAACAGCTAGAAACTCTTCCAGGGAGGTCCCCTCTAATCATCCAACTCCTGCACCCCCTGACACGCTTGCAGAGCCACAGGCCTCCCCCCACAGAGACTCACATCGTCGTTGCCATCAGCCAGGTCCTGAGCTGTCTCGTTCTCCATGTTCCTCAGCAGGGTGTCAGCCCCAGAGTGTGAGAGGACGGCGGCGATGGCAGCATCCTTGCGGCCCACGGCCAGGTGGAGCGGAGTGCACCCGTTGTACATCTGGGCATCCACGTACGCCCCATTGCGCAGCAGGAACTGCACAGCCCTGCGGTTGTGGCACTCCACAGCCAGGTGCAATGGGGTCTTCCCGCTTGTGCCCTCCTGCAACCCAAAGGTCACAAGGGTGTTGGTGGGGGGGGGGGGTCCTCTCAGCTGGGCCCTGCAGCACCCACCCACACCCCTTTGACTGGGTGCAGAGGGCAGCCCCCACCCTGACAGCTGTCACAGCACCCAACAACCTCTCAAGGACCTTTACTCTTTGCTCCCTCAAAATTCAGTGCCCCCAAGCCTCACAGCAGTGTCTTCCCCAGGGCTGAAGGGAGTGCCCAAGGGAGAGACCCACCATCCCAGCCTTTATAAAACATCACACCATGCCCAGTCTTACCCGAACATCGATGTTGGCACCACTCTCCAGAAGCAGAGACATCATTGGGATGTTCCCTTTCAAGGTACTGATGTGCAGACAGGCCAAGCCTGTGATGGGGAGGCAGAAGAGAGAGCCACAGTCAGCTCAGACCACCCTGGGGCACACCAATCCCAGCCCCATTCCCCTTCTGTGTGCTCCTGGATCCCTGCATACATATCTCATGATCTCTGCCCTAATCTGGCCACCAGCTCTGCCACTGGGCTGCCCTCAGGTCTCACCTTGCCAGTTCTGGAGCTGCAGGTCCTGGTGGTGCCTATGGGGCTGAGTCGTGCCATCCGCTGTGGCTGTGCCCTCCAGCAGCTGCTGGGCACACTGCAGGTGCTGCTGCTCACAGGCCAAGTGCAGCGGGGTGTTGCCATTGCGGTCCTGCAGCCCAGGGTTCACTCCCTTCTGGATCAGTGCCTGGATCACACTGGGCTGCTCCAGGTACACAGCGAGGTGGAGCGGGGTCTGGAGAGAAATTAGGAAAGGGGAGAATGTCCCATGGGACACCAGGTGTGATGAGCCCCATCAGTGTCCAGGAGCTAGCCTGGCAGCATGGGCTGACTGCCACCCAGGAGACCCCCATCCCTGTCCTGAGGTTACATGTGGCTGACACTGGTGGGGTCACATGGCTTGCTGTTCCCCTGCACCTCAGCTCAGGGATCACCCATGGAGACAGAGCTCATTCTCCCAAGTTATCTACCCTGCCACACTCCAGCCATGCCTCTTTCACAGCTGTCTGCAATGTCCTGGGGCCTTGCAAAGGAACCCTTCACCCCACGGTGCTGGGAGCTATCACACTTCTCTCTCAGGGTATCTCCACCTCCCTTCTTCCCCTCCCTGTAAAGAGGCTGCTCACATGGGACCTTCACCACGCTCTGGGGGAAGCAGGTGTGGGGTCCTGGGGAAAGGGCAGATGGATTGGGCATCTATCCAGGAAACAGCTGCAGCATTTCTCTTCCTCCCATCTTCTGCCTATCACAACAGCATACCTGGAAAAGATCATTTTGGATCTCCAGCACCTCCCTGGGTAGCTGAGCAATGCAGCAGAGTGCTACAGCTGGGACACAGTGGATAATGGCCAGATGAACCAACCTGCAGAGGGGATAATGGTGACAGGAAAGAAAAAAAAGAAAAGTAAGTCCTGAGTGCCATGCTCAGGAGCAGAGATCCTTTCCTGCTGCATGAAGGAATAATCCCCCCGCCTCCTCCAGTCTCCCTCCCTCCAGCTTGGAGCTCCTCCATCCTGCCCTCTCCCTGGGGAAGCTCAGCAGAAGGCCAAGGCAGGAACATGGTCTGAGGCTCCACAGGGCAGTCCTTTACTCTGATCCCCATGGGGAACAGACCCTCCTGTCCCTGCTAAGCAACACAGGGTCCTCCCTCAGACCTCACAGCATGTGTAGGATTTCAACCTGCCACTGTCCAAAGCCAGACCTCCAACTGGTGTAGGTCCAAAGAGCCTGGGATGTGTTTTCCAGAGTCCAAGCGCTGGGTTTGGTGGCTGCGGAGGGAGGTCTGGGCTCTGGCAGCTGCCTGGGGAATTCCAGTTCCCTGCTGCCAGCTGCACACTGTACTTCTGCTTTCCCCTCCACAAAGGCAAAGAGTCAAAGCTGTGCAGGAGCCCAGGGCTGGTCCAAGATCACCTGCATGGCACAGTCCCTATGCCAGCTGACCTGCCGGTCCACTTTGATTTCCTCTTCTCTCCCCCACATCCTTCCCTTTTAGCACTGTCACGGCAGGGCTGCACGCAGCCCGTCAGCACAGAAGGACACCAGAGATGCAGCTGTCAGAGCTTGGTGGCCAGCAGGGAGCTCTGGTCCTCAGGACTGTGGTCCTCACAGCCATGGGGTGGCCAGGCACCCCAGAGTCCCCCAGCCCCAGCACAGTCAGAAGACGAGCGAGACCACAACAGAGGCAGAGCCAAGAGGGAATTTACAGTTCCCCCTGCCAACCTCCTGTCTCCCAGGCCCCTTGCACTGAAGGGCTATCCTCCCACCATAGGGCAGCACCCTCAGGCCAAACCTGGCCACTGTGGTCAGCAGCAAGGAGCTCCCACTCTGTACAGCATGGCAGGCATGAGCTGAGCCTCCTGCTCCCTCCTCACCACTGCACTGGGGACCTTGGGTGGCCTCTCTCTCTGGAAGGAATCAGCTCCAAACTGAAGGCTGGGCTCTGTCACCCATGCTGCTTTGATGGAGACTGACAGGGCCAAGATATGCAGGGTGAGAGCTGTGCCAGCCCTGACAAGACACTCTCCAGACAGCTTTGGGATGCCACCTGTGATGTGGGGGATAGAGAGCATCCCTCCACAGGCAGGAGGGGCAACACCTGGCCCTAAAGCTTTGCAGACAAGAAGTGGGGCTGGGACTGCCTTTTTGCCAGTTGCACATGAGTGTGCTGAGAAGCTCAGAGGCCAGTCCCAAAAATGTCCTTTATTGACCTCCTCCCAAGTGCTGCTTGAAGATCAAGCCAGCATCTGGGACCCCAGGCATCTTCAGTTGAAACCTGATTTTGAAGGCGAAACAAGGCCAGCTCCTCTCCACCCTGCTGCCGAGGTACAGGCTGTGCCCAACAGGAGACACTTTGTCCCCAGGGAAGCCCCAGTCAGGGGAATTCCCCACTGGAAGGGGAGGCCACCCATATTTGCTTGCCTCTGCACAGCCACGGGGTGCCCCCTCACTGCCAGCACTCCCAGGGCAGGGGAGGGGGCTGCAAGCAGGGGCCATGCAGCCCCATGGGCAGAGTCTGGCCACCCTCAGTGGTCCATGGGGCAGAGGCACAGCCAAGGTGCCCAGCCCAGGAACAAGGCAAACAGCTGCAAGAATGCCCCTCCCCTCATCAGGCCTTTGCTGACCCTAGCCTGGGTATGATCCGAGCAGGGATATTCCCTGCTGCGTTTTGCATCAGGCCCCAGTCCCTGTGGCAGCACCTCTGCTGAGGTGGCCTTTGCACACTTGCAGGGACAGCCCCTGTTTCTCCAAACCTGCTCCCAGGCACCACGTGCGGGAAGAGGCTGCAGGATCTGCCTTTTTCAGGTACAGCAGAGTTAAGACTGCTCAAATAGGGGACTTTCCACAGCAATTCAGCTTGAACTTTAAACCGCCAGTGCTTTCGCTTTCCAGAGCCACACTGGGCTCCCAGGGGAGAGAGCAGGGCTCAGGGTTGTGTTCCATGGCAGACAGCCCTCGTGCCCCAGGAATCCCCCGGGCCCCTCTGTTACTACCCACACCACACTGCACTGTCATGTGGGGACGAGTGGGGCAGTCACCCCGGGGAGGTGGAAACCCCCGAGCAGCCCTCTGCCACTGCCAGCACCTCACTTTTCCTGGCTGGGCTGCCTTTGCAGCTCAACAAGACAGTGGAGCTGCTCGGGGCTGAGCTAGTTTGAGCATCCATGCTGCAGAGGCAACGAGGGTGACCATCATCCTCCTGGCCAGAGTTCAGGCTTTCACCTTGCAGCTGGGATGTGCCTGCTTTGAAGCATTGCTTCTCCCCCCCTCTTCCTTCTCCACCCGGTGCAGCCTCCTCCTGGGCTTTCATTTCTGCATTCGTTCCTGCCTTTCCTCATTGCCAACCCTCAACTTCCTGAAATGGCTGCAGGAACCTGAGCTACTTGGGGGAATCATGACAAGGCCAGCGGGCTGGGAGGAGCTCACCATGAGCACACGTGCACCGAGGCATTCTGTGCCACGGGCAGTGCTGCCAACCAGGAACTGGGATTCTCTCCTAGCCCAGGAAACCTCTTACACCCAGGAGACATGAGGCGCAGGCATCGTGCCAGTCTCCACTTTTTTCCACCAAGGCTATGAGCATACCTCTCTGTCTGTGCCACGGCAGCCACGTGGCCCAGCTGCTGATGGGCTGCTACATGCTGGCACATGATGTGCCAGAGCCAGGGCATGGCAATGGAGAGACACCTGCTCGCTGCCAGGCACTGCTCCTCGCCCAGCCACAGCGGTGTGCCCTTGCCAGAACGAGCCCTCCGCCCTGCCATCAGATCCTTGCCCATCCCGGGCTCTCTGCACATCTCTCCTCTGCTTTCCTCTACTTGCCTGCTCCCTCCCTCCTCAGGCTCTTGCCTGCAATGCTCCTGGCTGCAGCCACAGGGGTGGGTGTTCAGCAGGAACTGTCAGAAAGGGCAAAGGGGAATTTTGGAGAGGGCAAGGGATGGAGGAGCTGTGGGCAGAGGAAATGTGGCAGGAGTACAGACTGCTGGGTTCATTCTCAGCTTTTCCACTTGCTCACCAGCTCTGTCCTAGCATAAGGGGATTCAATGCTCTGAATCACAAAGGCACAGGACATCCCTGGCACAAAGTGATCTACCCATCATCATGGAGATAACCCTGGAGCAGAGAGGTTGGGGCTATCCCTGGGGATGTCCCTGGGACTGAACATGCCATGCCCAAAGTGGTCCTAGCTTAAGCACAGTAGAGCATCCATTTCCACAGTGACACCCAGCTCTGACACACAAGCAGAACTGATGAAGCCCCACCAGTTCTCTGGCTATCCTTTTCCACCTCTGTAGAAAAGGAGCTGACCATGCAGATCCCCCCATCTGTAGAGGAAGACACCTTGTCCTCAAAGCAGCCTCTCCCTTCACCATCTCACCTCAGAAGCACCTAAATCAGGGGATCCAGCATTCAATTGAATTTGCTTTGACAAGTTTTTCTCCCTCTCTAGACAAGGTCCCTGTCTGCAGCAGGAACAGCTCATTCCCAGCTCCTTGTTTTGGCTGAGTGGAACTGTAGGAAATCATGCAAACAATTCACACAAGAGAAACTTGTTCATGGGAGGAAATGGCCCCAGCAGCAATAGAAAGGAGAGCAAAGGAGGAGGAGAACAGGGGAATTCCACGCTTACCCTGCTCTCCTCTTCCAGCCCTGTAACCTGCGCTGCTAACCGCTTCCTCAGCCATCAGCATGAGCCTCTGCCAGCGGGCTCAGCAAGCACAGCTCAATCCTGCCCTGCAGCCCTGAACCAGCCCAGCCTGGCTCCCTTCCTTCCTCCCCACATAGCAACGCAATGCTGCCCTGCTCCATAAAGCTGTTCCAGCTGCCTTCTGTCAGCTCCAAGGGAGCAGCGGATCCCAGCTGCCTCCTCCCATGTTCTGTGTTCCTGCCCTGCAGGTTTCTTCGCCCCTTCCCTGGGAAGGGCACAGCTTGAATTTGAGTGGAGGGGGGGTTGGGATGGGACTGGAGGGAGGTTGCAGCTAGAGGGATGCAAAGTCCTTTCAGCCATGCTGGGTTCAGCATTCCTGATCTCCAGTCTGGGCAGCAGCTGCTTCCCAGCCTGCTGCTCCTGGGGCCCAAGTGAGAGGTGAGAACCGACAGGTGAGCAGAGGAGACAGTCCCACCTTTCCTGGGGTGCTCTGCAGAGGGTCTGGTCTGAGTGCTTGAGGAAGAGGAGTGCTGGAGGCTGACTGGCAGGAAAGGCACTGCAGGAGGGCTGTGGGTGCCTCATTTTTCAGTGAGGTGGGGACAAGAAGGTGCCCCGACCCTGGTCTCACACCCTCTAGACTGCACCCACACATTTGAGAATTTTGCTCCATTTCTGAGCAGATGGTGGGTCTGGGATTGCAGAAGCACTAAACATCAGATGCATGTGGGCTGTTCCCTGCAAAACAAGGGGCCTCTCCCGTACTACCATCTATGCACAGATGGGCCAAGCCAGAAAACAGGTCAGCCCACCCTAGCAGGGGCCAGTCACCGTCAGAGAAGCATGATGAACAATTTCAATAAAAGCAGTAAACATCCCAAGAAATCCATTGACTGTGGTTAATCCATATCAAACAGAACAAACTCATACCTCACTCCTTGGGAGGCAAATGCATTCTACAGTTTCTGTACACAAAGAGATATCTTGAGGTCAGAAGAGCCTCTAACAACAGGGAAGTGCCTGGACTTTGCCAGAGCCTGTACAACACATCCTAGCAAGCATTTACAACCCCACAGGTATTCTCACTGTCCCAGGATTTTCTTTTAATGAGGCACAAGCCGTGGGTCTAAGATACCTCAGGGGCTCCCTTCAGCCGCGTATCTGCCCCAGTCAGAGGGGCTTCCCAACGCTGTGACACAGAGAGCATCCCACGCAGCTCATTGAGAGGCATGCAGTAACCACTCTGACAGCTCAGATCCCACAACCTCTTCCTACACAGGCATGTCTGACTCCTCATTTATTCACATTATACTAAAAAAACCCAAACCCAAGCCAATAAAAAATGAAAATTTCTGTGTTAAATTAGCTGAGCCCAACCCTTTCCCCGCAGCAGTTGAGCCTGCCTGCAGAGTGCAAGGACCTGAAGCCCTCCCCATCTTGGCTGATCTGTTACAGCCAGGCTTCTGCATCTCAGGACATGGAAATTTCCAGCCATTTTTTCCCTTCCTCTGTGCGGAAGTTCCCTGTGTTTCTCCCCAGGCCCGAGGCAAACCTAGGCAGGCGGAAAGTTTGAAGAAACTTCCTCCAGGCCAGGCTGAAGTCATCCAAACAAGGAAAAAAACCTCTCGCATGCACGATCTCAGAAGGCTGCCAGGATTTACCCACTTTACACCAAGGCTGTATGTACGTGACCCCTGCAGCAGCCAGCAATTCCTGGCTGGAATTGGCATCCCAAAGCAACTTGTGCAGAGCTGCCTGGCCTTGCTTGGAGGGACACCAAGCTCTCTCTTCTTTACCAAACTCCTGAGCACGCACGGAGGAAAAGCTGAGAGTTCAGGGACAGGGAGCTGGACACGGGAAAATCTCTTCTTCCTCCTGGCAGACCCATGTTAGGACTCACTTTCTCTAAGGCCCCACAACTGGCAGCATGCTAGGGAGTAACTTGAGATGGACTTGAATCCTGGCAATCAAGCAAGGAGGTTTCTGAAGACCCTTTGGTAAAACCAGGAGCATCCCCACTTCCCATTAACTACAGGCATCCCACTGCTGGGCAGCTGGCAACAGCCCAGCCCAGAAAAGCAGGGGGACTCCCAGCCTGACCAGCAACAAGGTGTGCTCTCTGCATCAGACTTCTTTAATCCTCCTCCTAAAAGTGAGCCTCTCCAGTACTCTGCTTCTTCTTCCTTCCTTCCCTTTCTTTTATCTTCACTGTCACACTCTGAGCACTCCCCCAGGCACACAGGGCACAGGGGGTCAGCAACACCCCTGTACAGCAGGGACAGCAGTGAGAAAACAGCCACACTGGAGCAGACAGCCTGAATGGGACAACCTCTATTCCCCTGCTCAGGGAAGATCTCCAGGCCAGGACTACATGACTTGGGAGGGTTATGACTGGCACACGCCAGTGAATGGTTAGAAGTGGCTCTTGGCCCCTTCAAGATGAGCCTTTGTGCTCAGCAACAACCCATGCAGGCAAGGGAGGCCCCTTCACTGCCATCATGTGGAGCAGAGTTCAGAACATCAGCCCCCATGGGACCCTGATTTTACTCGATTAACTGTCCCCAAGCACTTGTTAAGGCATTTCAGCCCATGAGTCACTGGCACGTGATTTCTTATCAGCAGATGGGCACTACTTGTCTCTGGTGGAAGGAGGAAGTCAGGCTTCCTCTGCTCCCCTCCCTCCCTGAAACACGAACCCAACCAAAACCACACAGTCCCATTTTCCATCTGAAGGAGGCCTAGGTCTCCCTCCTGTGATTAAGCTGGGGTCCCCCGACCTTTACTGCTGCAGAGGTGCTGCACTGCTTTGCATACGGGGCCCCATGCAGAAGACAGTCACTCTCCAGCAGAGGCATAGCCCACAGCCTCTCCATCACTGCGGCATCAGGTACCAATGGTAGAAAGTGGTGTGTGGCCCAAGGACCAGCACGAGCAGAAAGGGAAACATATTTTTAAGATAGATGATATAGTCCTAGAGAGAGGAAACTCTGCTTTAACTTCACACACTAATGAATCAACTCTGCCTCTCCAGAGTTGGCAGAGGCTGACATCAGCCCAAGGAAATGGGAAGGTTTTCTCTTGTGCTGGAACAAAACAGGTGATCCCTTCACACCCCATTTCACCTTGAAGGAGCTGGTCCCACCCCCATCCTTTTCCCAGGATGCTGGAATTGTGCATCTGCCAGATGAGGCTGGGAGGGATGGGGTTTCCTCAGTGAATCTTAACAAAGATTGAGGTGGTCTGGAGCACAACAATAAATCTGCCTGTAGTCTGCTCAGAGGTAGCCAGGCCTACAGCTGGAAAGCCCCTCTCTTCACTTCCACGCAGAGCAGTCCCATCAGGACCCACGTCAGCAGAAAAGGAGCTTGTTTACATGGAAGAGACAGATATTTGGAGTCTTGGGTCACATAGAAAAGACAGATGCTTGGAGGAGACCATTTGAGCTTGAGTGCACAGGGTTTGTTCTCTACCTGCCCACACAATAAACGGGGTACAGATCACTGCTCAAGGTGCAGCCACTATCTTCCGCTTGCCACTCCACTCCTCATGCTTGACATCTCCTGCCCTCACAGCTGAGCCACTCTCTCAGAGACTAATGCACCAGTGCCCGATTACTGCAGCTCTGACTTCCCTGAGGCAGAGGGGCTGCCAGTGGCACTAGGGAGTCATGGAGAGGGTGACATTTGGGCAAATAATTCTTGGAAGACAGCACCCACGCATTTCACTGGCCATCACACCCCCATCTTCCCTGCTAGCCAACTTCCTTCCTGCCGAAGTGAGACTCCTTCTAACTTGGAGCACAGGGAGAGACAGTTTTAGCCCCATTGCTTCATCCTGCCTGCTTTGACGCACCTCTCCTGCGGAGGCAGGCAGGGAGGTATCCAAGGAGGATCCTGCTGACACTCCAGCTGTCCAAGCACCTCTGCTTCCACCTCCTGTTCTTACCCCACGAGTACCAGGCTGACAAACACAGGCACACCTTGAGATGGCACAGGTGGGTGAGCCTGAGGGAGCTATGGACAGTGAAGATTTTTGTCAGATGTAGAGCCAAGACTTTTGCCAGCTCCCTTTGTGCAAGCCCAGTGCTCCTCTCAGCTCAGTAGCAGCCAGGGCATCTGAGCAAACAGGAACTACTTGGTCAAAACCCCTGTACTTTTTGTATGTTCAAAATTACAATTACAGGAAAGTGTAGTTGCCCAAGTCTTCTGAAATATAATGATAGCATGATTTTAACTCTCTGCCTGGAGCTGTTTTGTGGCACACATTCAAAAAAGGCACACAAGGAAACGTGCTGCTGACAGAGATGAAAAGAAGAAAAGAAGATGGGTTTGTCTGGCTGATGAAAGGGATGTAGTCTGTGGCCCTGTGATCCCATCTCTCTTGGGACCTTCTGTCACTGGATGAGCAATTGCACCATACACTTTAGCATTACTATCAGCCCTGACTTGTTTTCACATACAAAACCAGTGGCAGTTTAATGAGTCGATGGGTGCTCACAGTCCCCACTTGCATCAACCTGAGCGGTGGATGTTCAGCACTTCTAAATATAAATGCCACCTACCTCTGCCGCAGGGTCAGGAGGAGAGACAAGAATAGCGGAGGCACAAATCCACAGCCTCACCACTCTAACCACAAGAATAGTTTCTTTTCCCAGCAGTGGGAGTAGATCCCAGGAAAGCTGTCGCCTGCGCGGACACGGCAAACCCAGAGCTGTACAACCAGCAGACCTATCACTCCCTCCCTCACTCTTTACAGATTTCCTCTTCTGAACTGCACTGTGAGTGAGAGAAAACAGAAGAGCAAAGGCAACCGTTTGGGGAGCTCTCTGAGAGCCTCTCCTGCCTACAGTAACCAAGGCACCACTGATTAATGTTTTCCTAGCTAATGAGATGTTTGCGTAAGGTCTCTCCAAGCAAGTCTGACAGGCAAAGGGCTTCAACCACCAAACAAGACAGCCTCAAGCACTAAAAGCATCTCCAAGCAGCTGCATCTATGGGGCTCACTAATAAAGCAGTAAGCAAGGAGCCCTGGGCACACCATGACAGACAAGCCAGCAGGGAAATGTTACTTCCACAGCTCTGATTAAAAGATGCCTGGCTCCCTCCATGGACACCTTGGCTGTAGCATTACAGGCTAGGAAAAGTGGTGAAGCTCCTCCATTCTGAGGAGCGGCAGAATCAGCCTGTAGATAGGACAGGACTAGAAAGCCTGTCTGGGGAGTGTGGGAGGCTGGGTTTAGTCTAACTTTGCTTGCCATGAGCCTTCCAGCCAATCCTCAGAACAGATCCCACAGTCAGCATTAATGAACTAATTAGCAGATGCACAGACTCCTTCCTAACAGGGAAGTAAACACTCAGGCTGTCTCCCAGCTCATCTTCAGCTTCAGTCCAGATGTGTTCTGCCAGGCAAGGACAGAGCCTTCTTGCTATTCCCGCTACTGAAGACATTTGCTTGCTCATGTCAGTGCTTCTTAGTTTCTCTTCCTCTTGCACCATTACTCAGTATTAAACTCCAGCCTGGGTTTGGGGCAAAGCTTTGCCCTCAGCTGTGAGAACGCTTCGCTCATGCTCTGCGTGTACACTCATGATGAAAACCTTCCATCGAGGGAATGTACAACAGGAAAAAACGCTGTGATTAGCTGAAGGTAATTACCAGAAGCCAAACCAAATAACTCTGGCATGATGCCTCTACCCTTGAGAGGGCATTTCAGATGTGGGAAGCCCCCCCTCATTAAGAGAAACACTTGTCTCCGTCACAGAACCTCAGGAGGGCAGCCCCACATCGGGGTGTGCGTCACAACTGTGCCAAACACTGCGGCTCTGCAGGCAAGTTGGCAAAGCAAGGCGATTCCCACCTGAGAACAAATAGTTCTTGGGTTGCTCGGTTGAGCAGCATCTAACACAGCCATTGCAAGGCCTTGCCCTGAAGAGCCAATCTTGTTTCAGGACTTGCTTATGTGCCATCTCACACAGCCAAGCCTCCCCCCATTGTGGAGGAAACATTGCATTCTCTGAGGAAGAGACAGTGGGGAGGGGGGGGAGCTTGATTTGCTCCCCCCTTTCTTCTAGTTGCTAGCAGCCCCCATGGCAAGCGGAAACTGGCTTCCTATGGTGGGTCCATTCTGTGCCATGTAGCCTGGGGTGCATCTCTTCCTGCTCACTCTGCTGGACCTGGCTCAGATACCCCTCAGCCGGGTGAGGAGGGTCATCCACCCAAACCTACACCAGGATGCCAAGCATCCACGCACAGCAAGGCAAGGCGGGAGGCTCTTAGGACAGGGGCACGGGGACTCCTTCACAGCCCAGCTGAACGGATGCTCCTCGGGAGAGGGCTGGGGACCACTACAGCCTGGCTTATCTCTAGGCAGCAGCTCCCGGCCGCTGGCCGGCCGCACGGGGAGCAGCCCGGGGCTGGGGGGCCGCGCTCGCAGCTCCCCGGGGGTCACTCACGTGTCTCCGTCCTCCGAAATGTAGGAGAGGGCCTGCAGCTGCTGCCGGCTGAGTCTCTCGGGCCGAGGCGGCGGCTCCTCGGGGCGGCCCCCCGGAGCCCCCGGCAGCCCGGGCAGCGCCTCAAGCAGGGCGCCGGAGCCGTAGCTGGAATCCAGGCGCTCCTCGGCGGCGGCGGCCTCGGCGAGGGTCTCCTCGAGGGCCTCAGGGCGGCCCTCGGGCGCGGCGGGGGTCTCCCTGCCGCCAGGCAGCGAGCGCAGCGACTCGATGCCCGAGTCGCACTGCCCGTCCTCGCCCTCCCAGCCCGCCGCTTCCTTGCGGCACTCGCCGCCCGCCGCCCGCGACATGGCTCAGCGCCCGCCGTCCGCCTGCCCCGGCCCGGGTCCCGCTCCCGGCCCCGCTGCCGGGGGGCTCATGGCCGGAAAGCCACAGCGCAGCGGCCGGTGCAGTCTTAAGGCGCCGCAGCTCCGGCTCCTCCTCCGGCCCCTGCCCGCACTGACTCAGCCGCGGCCGGCCCGCCTGCCCGGGATTCCCCCGCCGCCGCCCCGCCCCGGCACTACCAGGGGCTGCCTCTCCCCGCCCTCTTTGTCTGGGGGAGCGCAGAAGCACCGAGAGGGAGGCAGATTACGGTGGCCACGGCAGCGTAGGCGTGTGCAGGGGAGGGAAGCGGCCGCGCTGCACTTCCCTGCGCCGAGCAGCGCACAGCAGTGCGCCCTGAGCCTGCCTCCTCCCTTGTCCTGTTGGTTTGGGTTCTTTAAATAGCACGCAGGTTTGCCAGGGGAGGGAGGGACCTTGTCAAACCAGGCGGTGTGTGGGTGAGGATGCTGTTGCGTGTGCAGGTGCTGACTGAAGCCACAGGCTCTGTGGGAAACAATATGGTGGCTGTCACTTGTGGCAGAGGTGCAAACAAGACGTCTGCTTTTCCCATGTGCACACATCAAACTGTTCCACCCGCTGAGACACCTTCTCATCTGTTCTGCCTTTACAAGAAAAGCCAGGAGGTAGTTGGCTGTACAAGCCTCTTGGTCCAGCCGCTTCCCATCACCTTTCTGTGTTGCGAATAGAAATCCTTTCGAAGCCTAGAGTGGCTGCCAGGGCTCACACAAGAGCAGCCAAGACATAGAGATCAAAGTTGAAAAGAGAAGGTCAAATGAAGGCCCAGTTCACTGCCTGTGAATGATTGACCAGACTGCATTTCAGTGCTCTCCTCCCAGTGCCAAAACTCCAGTGGTGTTTGTTCCTCATGGATCTGCATAGATGTCATGTAATTACTTGCCAGTGTCCCAAGCAATGGGCTTTCCTCAAAAGACAACCTAGATAGCTCTGAACACACCTGACACTTTAAAATCAGTTTCACTTTTTGCTTGAGATGTCTTTTTGTCTCTGCAGGGTCCCCATTCTTCCAGTTCATCTGAGCAGGAGGGGAACAATCTCCTGCAAGGAAGCTTCCCTGGGAAGAGCTTGGTGATGGATACTGGATGGGCTCGCAGAAACCACATGCAGAGCGACAAATGTATCCTTATCCCACCCTGCAGCTGTCACTTTGGGTTTGTAGGAAGAAAGCTTTTGGGGTGTGAGAGCAGCAGCAGGGAGGCAGGTAAGTCTCTTTTGGCATCAATGACTTCCAGTCACAGGTTTTCCTTCCACGCTCAGGATCTGTTTCAGTGTCTCCAGTTGTGTCTCCGTGTAGCTGCAAGATTACAATTACTAAGGGAAAGGAGCATCTCCCACATCTGTCAGCTCTGTCCAGTGCAGTCTGGGGATCTGGGCCATGTATCCATGTCACTCCCTCTCACATCCTGGTGGTGGCTGCATCCCAGCTCCACCTGTAGCTGTTGTTCCTGATCCCCACACAGAATTTCTATTCTTTCAGCTTTCCATACCCAACTGCTACTAGGTTACCCATCAATTGCCTTCCTAAATGCCTTTTTCCATTTTCTCTGGTGACATACTAGCTGCAGCTCCATCACGGAATGGTTCCTTGTACACTTTCCTATGGATAAAATGGTCAAATCAGCACAAATCTATGTGGTGATACACAAAGATTTCATTTTTCTGTGAAGGAGTTGCAGCTTACCTTTCCATCAAGCAACAGTCACACCTTGATTTTATTGTGATGTACTCTTCCAGTTGGGGAATAGGTGTGGATCCTGATTCCAGGACTAGCACATGTCCAGGAACAGTTCAGCCAAAGCACAGAACCTGGAGTAGTAAGCCCTGGACCAGCTCTGCAAAGAGGCAATTCAAGATCTACCACTGGGGACTTTACAGTCTGGTCCATTGCAAGCTGTCTACGCCTCTGGCTATCAAGTAGCCCCTGCAAGTGGCCTTCCTCTGCTGCTGATGTGAAATTAGCTGGAGCTTGTGATCTTGCAGCTTCCTTAAGGTGAGCCTTGAACACTTTTGAGCTGGCTAGTGCTCTCCCAGGGCTGTGTTGCCGTGGTCGGCTGCAGCTGAGCAGGGGAGACCAGGCACTCGCCATTAACATCAGCTATGCCCCCAGGCATCCATGGCTAGCCACTCTCTGCTCTGACCTTTCAACTACGCCCACTAACACCCAGCTCAGGCACCATCTCATGCCATCCCTCTTCCGACTGGCTGTGCTTCTATTAACCTTTCAGACAATTTCACTGGAAAATCTGAAAGAGGAACTTGGCCACTTTGCCCCATTATTTGCCTTCTATTACTCATTCTGCAAGGCTTGGGCTCCCTTTCATGCTGTTTTCCTAATAGAAAACTTTTCTGCCTGGCTGCACAAGTTTTGGACTTCCATTATTTTCAGAGGCTTTAAATACAGAGAGATATACACATGCATAAATGCCTATATATAATATATTGAAGGTAGTGGTAGAGAGATTAAAAATAATTAAATGTAATATAAGGCAAGTCTTGATCTGATTTGGTTTTGAGGGTTTTTAAAACGAAGCTCTGATTCTGGGCTCTCTCCAGTCCCCTTTAATATGTGTCACTTAAAATGGTTAAAACTGCTGGGAAAATCCAAAGAGGAAGGGATCTATTCCCACTAGAGGTCAGTGTCAACACACGCTGCTCAAGGCACCAGCGCTTTACCTCCACACTGTGATGCCATGAGCATCAGGACAGAGCTTGGACATGGGAAGGAGTCCCTAGGCTACCGGGACCCTCGGGTATTGTCCCTGATAATGTCCTGTCCCCAAGCACAGCCCTCTGATTTACTAAACGAAACGAAGGCCTGGCCCGGCACCAGCATCTTCGCTGTTCTTTGAGCTGTTAACTGGGTAAAATAAGTGAAGTGCAGCTAGGAGATATGGAGAAAGGGAGATTATACCCAGTCTGTGTCTGGTCTGAGGAAAAATAATGGCCCTTCAATTACCAGCTGTGGTTCTGTAATTTTTAAGCAACATGGGTTACCTGACATTGTGATAAACAGTTACTGCTGCAATAATTCACAGCAGGCAACGTGACTGGTGCTACCTTCCCCCCATGCAGACTGTCCACTGCACAGCTTTGGTCCCACATGAGCACTGAGCTGCCCCATTCCCTGGGGATGCAGCCCTTTTCCCTCATCTGCAGAATCAGAAATGCTGAGTCCATAAGAAAGGTGCTAGATCCCCATTTGAGGAAGCTCTCTTTGCATTCTCCCCACCAGAGACGTTGCTGGGCACCCCAAGCAACAACCTGGACTTCTGTCTGGGGCTCCAGCTCCAGCTCAGAGAGCTCAGCCCTGTGAGGTGGGCATTCAAGGGAAGCAGAAGCCCTGGAAGAGCGATGAAAGTTGCAGGAAAGACAATAGACTCTCTGCTCTGATTGTGGTTCCATATATCTGACAGCAAATCCATTCTGTAGTGCACCAAACTGGGTCACTTCACTTTCTGCCCCAATAGAGGAAAGGAGGAACATGACTTTTCAAGATTCAGTGCCCAGAACCAAGGCCAAGCTTTCCAACAGAGCAATGCAAAGCAGGTCCTCCTCAGGTACCCATTCTCTGGGGTAGTCAGCCCAGAAAGCGCTGGCTGCTGTCTCCTGGTAAGTCTGGCTGAAGTCACAGGGTCACTTTGAATCTCTCCAGGGATGCTGCTCTGGGCATCTGCTTGCTTTTTCAATAAGGGATTATTTCCAGCCAGAATTTTTCTCCTTGCAGTCTGCGTTGGATGCCTCTCATCCTTCCGTTGTGCACTCCTGTTATGTATGGGAGCCATCATGCCAGTGTGGTGACACAACCCAGAGCGGATCAGGTTTGTCTGCATGTGGTAGGTGGTCGGCAAGTTGCCCAGCTAACGCCCTTCCTGAGAAGATTCCCACTGTTGCTCAGAGTCCCACAGTGAACAGGGAAGTTTCTACCTCCTCTGTTGTTCACTGTGTGTATGTGTGTGTATGATGTGTAGGAAGTTGGGCAAGAGGATTGGTTAATCCCTTGAATGGGGATCACACCTAACTCACTCTGCTCTCGGCCACAGCATTCGCTTCCATAAACAGAAAATGTTTGGTACAAAGATGCGCTAAAAATCCTCGAACTTATAAAGTGAATGAACAAACCCCCCAGATATTTTAACAAAACTTCATTCTAAATTATATCCCTCTTGTGTAATTCCTGTCAGCCTGGTGGCTGCAGCAGCAATGTTCTGTGCTTGCATCTGGGCAACTGCATGGCTGAGAGGCCTTGCTATGTATTTGTGTGTGTGTGTGTGTGTGTGTGTGTGTGTGTGTGCTCAGAGCTCTCCCTAAGGAGATGGCAGATGTAGTTATGAATGGGGAGGGGGTGGCAGATGGTCTTGGAGAACTGATAATAAACCCATGCTTAAATAGATGGTGAAACTGTGCCCTAGGTGAGAAATCTTGTCACCTGAGGCTCTCTTTACAGCTAGTGAAGAGACAGACTCAATTCCAGAGGGTGGCTCTGATAACCTCTGTCTGGCCACATCACTATAATGAAGAACGCTCCTCCCTCCCCATGGAATAGCTGTGGAAGACAGTGCTCCATCGCCGGGCTATCATTTATTCATGACTCTCTAAGTACAGTTCATCTGGCAGAGACTATCCAAGACAAAACAAAAACCTCAACCGACCCAAGCATCCCTCAGCTCACCTTGCCAGGGAGCACAGGACAGATGCTGCCAGTGCTGCATCCTGGGCTTCAGCATTGCCGCACTGGACCCGATGGCTGGTAGGAGGGAGGATGGGTTAACTCTCATTTTTGAGTTGATTCTGCTTGAGTTGCTTTCCCTGTCACCTCAGCCCCTCAGCGCAGCCCTGCACCCCCACTAGCCCAGTCCCTGTCTCCTGTCAGTGTTCCGAGTGGTTAGGTATTACTCATGCAAGCTCGGCTCTGCTCTCAGGAGAGTTAAACCTCCCAGCTGCCAGACTGAATTAGAGCTTGTGTCTCTCCACACTTGCATCAGAGTGAGTTGGGAACAGGTCTGGTGGAGCCACATTACTGAAAGCAAGTGAGGAGCCCAGGCAGGGGCTGGGAGAGAGGAGTGAGTGGGGTGGCAAGGAGGGAGGTAGGGATGAGTGAGCTGTTTGAAATATTCAGGTGCTGAGCAGGAGCAGGTGGCTATCCGTTTGGACAGAGCAGCTCTGAGTCCTCGAAAAAGTGATTACTAAGTCTGTGTTGCCCAGGTGATGGGGCACACAGAAAGTAGGATTGCAGCCATTCCCCAGGACCTTGGCCAGACTGACAGACCTGGCCTATACAATGATGCCTAAGCATTCAGGGGGTTTTAGCCCCTTCCCTAGAACAGCAACTTCCCTGCCAGCCAGGTCCATGGGGAGAGCTTGGTGGGACAGGATGATTCTCCAGGTCAGGGTATGTCAGCTCCAAGCCTTCAGTATGGGGAAGGCAAACTGCAACAGAAACCTATTTTCTTCTTTTAGGGAGGTGACTCCTGGGACCATAACTAGAGACAGACTAAGTTCCCTGAGCCATTGGTTTCTGTGGTTTATTCCTTTCTGGGGGTGATGGGCCAAAAATTTAAGTGAGAACAAAACATTTGCCAAGGGAAGATTTGGCTCAGTTTCCAGGCACTTGGGGCAGTTGCCACTGCTCTGGAGTTATGTCTGACAAATGTCCCGAGGACTGTCAAACAGCATCTGGGCAGTGCTGAATCCGCTTTTCATTTCTAGGGGGGATGTGAGGGAGGGCCCTGGATATCCTGCTGGGCTACTGCAGAGAGGAAAGTGATTTAACCTGACCCAGAAACCTCTGTGGAGCCTCACAGATAGCTGTGATGATGACAAAATAGACTCTCATGGGGCTGGATGGAAAACAAACAAACTGTATGCAGGCAGCCTGTTGGAAAAGAAAGGATCAGAGCGGGGATCAAAGACTTTTCAATGACAGCAATTCTATTCTGTGAAATGTGCCCCAGAGCAGCAGCTACAAACCCACCTACTTTGTGAGGTTTAGGATTTTGGGTGTTTGGGGACCACAGTCGTGATGTGTACCCCGTTAGTGATGCTAAACAGAAACAAGCTCCCAGTCACAAATTCATGACCTCTGGGGGTTTCCTTCCCACAATAAAAAAGGCACACCTGGATCTCCTCCCAGCAGACATGAAGTCTGAGTGTAGCAGATGAAAACATAACTAATGGCACATATTTCCTTGGGGACAAAGCTTGCAGAGGTAGATGGCACCCAGACAGTCAACACCACTGACCAGTCAACACTGGCAAAGGGATGCTGTTTAACTGGAGCAAGAGGCGTGTTCCTTCACCCACGCTCCCCTTGTTGCATTAATAAGGAATAATTTAATTGGAGTGACACATTCTGGAAGGCTCAGGCAGCCAGCACAAAGTATCCTTGAAATTTTTAAATTGAATAGGCGTTAATTTCTGAGCGTAGAAAATCCTGCATCCTAACACGAGGGGATTCTCTGCGACACATCTTTTAAAGAGACAAAAAGCAGCACACCGCTAGGAATCATTGATTGCTTTGGAACAAAAGACTGAGTTTTGATCACACTTGGTCTACTGGAAAAAATAAAGCTAAACACAATGATATATGTATCTATATGATGCTGCAAAATCCTTTTTTATATTTAGGCTACAAATACCAGCACAAGGATAGGTTATCTGTGGCCATCTGGTTTAAAATGCAGCCTCCGTCAACATTTTTCTAGAAATTAAATGCAAATTTGCTGCATGGGTGAGAACTAAAACCATATTTAAGCAAGAACTAAAAGGCTATTTTCTGTAACTACCAGAGACAGAAGAGTGAGACCTTTTGCGGTTTGATGCATTATGGAAAGTGAACGAATCCTGCTAATATGATGTCATGCTTTATGCCTGCTTGGAACAGATATGAATGTCTCTGCAGGGTGGCAGATACAGGGTTTCTGGAGAACAAACCTATTGATATCCTGGTAAGGGCACCACCTCTACTTCTGTTGCTGTGTCTTCTTTAAAAGCCTCCCTGCTTCCTTCAACCATTTTGTCACATCAGAAAGGCCTCCATTCCAGAAATGTCCTGCTCTCCAACATGATTTTCCAGTAGAGCATCCTGAAACCTACTGGAATAACTGGAGAGAAATCTCACATATTTTTGTCTCTTGCTGCCAAGAGAAGGAGGGTTGAGTGGATTGGGCAGTGTGTTGTAGTTACAACTGCTGGGTTCTCCTTCTGATGATGACACAGAACACAGTCTTGGATGCTGGCCATCTTGCTTTAGTTTCTGAAAGGCCTAAGCATCATGTAGTCTTATTTCTCCCATTCCTGGGAATCCTGTGCCCTTTGTAACACATTTTCAGCCGTGCCTTTGGGTTACGACCCAAGGGTCGAAGTCTGCCACATGCCTGTTTTCCCCAGAAAGTGGCTGAGAACTTATTCAACTTCAATTCAGACAAAGCAGAGCACATGACCTCTTTTGTGCCACCTCATCTCAAAAATAGCACAGCTGGTGATGTGTTTGGCAGTGTTGTCTCCAAGATATGCTGCCAGGACCAGTATCAAAGATGCCTGACACAAAAAACTCTTCCTCTGGTTCACCAGTAGCCACCGACTCCACCAGTGGAGGATAAATTGCATTGTGGGTAGCTCCATAGGGATGGCAGCAGTCTGCTTTCCCAAGGGTTAATCCTAGTGGATAGAAAGCCCAAAATGGGCACACCAAAGGAAGCTCCTTGAGTCCATGGGTGTGCTGTGAAACTCCTTGGCACAGAATGCATGAAGCATCTACAAGTCCAAAATAAAAAAAAATTTCAAAAGTGAATGGACAAATTCCTTGCATAAAGACACCATGGGCTATTATATGCAGAGACATAAACTTGTATCACCTTCCCCCCCCCCCCCCTTCACCCTTCTGCTTTGCTCTTTTTGTGTGATATTCACATATTTGAGGTAAAACCAGGGCTGTTCCTGGAGGGTGATCATCCCTCAGGCGCCTTTTGGTCTAGCTGAGGTCACATCCTATAAAAAGCAGAAATGCATATAGGAATGCAAATCATTTACAACTGTCTATTAGTGTGTGTGGAATATCAGGCAGAGCTGCTACAGGAATTCTGGCAGCTCTGGGCTTGTGCCTCTTTGCCTTGCTCTGCCATGACACACATGCATCGGTGAGCTCTCCTTGGAGGCATGGGATCCATCACTTGAGGATGGGTCTGAAACCCTCAAGAGCCAAAGTCTGCCGGGATAATTGGATAGGGGGTGTCTGAGTGGTAGGCAGCGAAATTCCAAGCAGGCTGCTCCTGCTTGCTGCTGTTCCCATGGAAACAGGGGAAAGGCGAGAGGAAACACATCCCCAGACTCTTTTGAAGATGAGCTCCTTCAGCAGCACCCCCGGCCATCACATCTATTCCCACAAGAAGCAGGGGTTGGCAATTCCCCTCGGATGCATCTCCTTGAGTGAGACCATCAGGCCTACACACTGTTTCTTCCTCATCCCAGGCAACAGTGAACAAGGGCATGCCAATCATCCCATCGCCAAGGCTGAGCCTCAGAACTCAGGAAAAGTGAAGCAGTTTCCAGCAAATTCTGCTGCTTATGTTTCTCTCCAGTTTGGATCTAGGGAAGCACCTGCAGAGACACCTGATTTCCTGACTGTCAAGGGAGCTGGGCCGTACCTGCAATATCTGGACCTCAGCAAATATGGAGCCTTCCCAAACTTTGTGTGTGTCCCTCCAGTGAGTTTAGATTGAGGGTCTGAAGAGACTTTTCCACTCATCCCTGTAACCAAGCAGGTTAGCTCTGTAGGTGAAATACGCTGCAGCTGGCTCTACAATAGCTAGCTGAGAACCTTTGAGTCCGGTGGAGACCATAGCAGGGAAGATCCTGCCAGCCTAAGGTTTTCCCTGAGTGCCAGCATCAGCACTGACGGTCACCACTACCCCACTTCCCCCGACCAGCTGGGGTGCCCGCAGATTAGAAAAGCGGGACACATGCAAAGTGCTCCTGGTTCTCCGGCTTCATCCCGAGGGAAGGAAAACCCACGGGACCCCTCGCCTCTCCATCAGCTGTCCGGCTGGGACTGAAGCCAGCCCGACGACCCCTCGGCGCGGCTGGGAGCAGGAGCTTTCCCCGACAGCGCCGGGCGGCAGCTCCGCTCCCGGTGGGGCTCGGGAGGGGCGGCTACATCGGGCTCCCTCCCTCCCTGCCTGCCTCCCTTTCTGCTGCCGGCCGGCGCTTCAAGGTCACCCGCCGCTCCGCTCGGGCGGCCGCGGATCCCGCCGTGCCTCCATCATCCCCATCCCCATCCCCATCCCCATCCCCATCCCCGCGCCGTTCCCCCCGCCTCCGCCGCGGCCCTCCCACCGCGGCTCTGCCCGCCCTCCGCCGCGTGTAGCGGCGCTGCGCTGCGGCGGGGCCGGGGCCGGGGCCGGCGGGCGGCCAGCGCTGCCGCCGAGCCGCGGCTGGGGGCGATGCCGCCGCGCCGCCCGCCCGCCGCGCCGCCCCGCCGCCCGCCCGGCGACCGGCGAGGCAGCGCCCGGCGGCGGGCGGGATAATGCGGCTGCCCAGCCCGCAGGCACCGCCAGCGGGGCGCCCCCGCCGCCATGTCCCCCCCGGCCTCGGCGGCCGCCGCCAGCGAGGGAGGCAGCAGCACGCCGGTGCCTCCGGAGGAGGAGGCGGAGGGGGCCCGAGAGGAGGTGAGGAGAGCGGCCGCACCCCCGCCCGGGGCTGCCCCCTACCACCCTCCCTCCCCGCCCGCTTTGCATGGCGCGTTCATTGACTGCCCCGCCGCGGGCCGGGCCGGGCTTTGCCCGCACAGGTACGGACCCGCTCGCTGAGAGCCCCTCTCGCCCCCCTCCGGCCCCGGGGATGCGGTGCGGGCCGGCGGGGCGGGGCGGGGGGGAGCTTTGGGGGGCGAGGATACCCTCCCGTCGGTCTCCGCAGCCGATGGGCTGCCCCGGCGCTTCTCTATCGCTCGCCCGTCACCTGGGCATCGCCGCGGAGCCTCCGGGGCTGGAAGGGAAGCAGCAGCCAGCGCCGTCCGGAGCGGGGGCCGGGGCCGGAGTGGCCGGGATGGAGGAGGAAGGGAGAAAATCACAAACGGGAAGCGCGGGGCACCGTTTGGGCTTACTGCCACGGGCAGAGCCTGTTATGCCTGGGAGAAGTGGACGTGGAGACCCCCTCCTTGCTGTGTGCTGGCTTCTGGGGGCATCCGGAATGTGGCACAGCTGCCTGGGGCACTGTGAGGGAAGACTCGGTGGGCAGCAGGGTAGAGGGCTTGGGGACATGGCAAAGTCAAGGGCTGTTGCTGGTGGCTGCTCCCAGCTGGAGGTTATCTAGGGAAACTGGAAGGTGCAGGTTGGGGCAGGCCAGGTACAGCGCAGCCTGGCCTCCAGGTGTGCTGCAGTCTCGCTCACCAGATGACTTTTCTGGAGTCTAGGCAGTAGATGCCATACAGGGTCACGAGTGGGGTGTCCTGTGCCTCAGGAGCAGCACCAGGAGGCAGATGTGCCAGCCCTTTTGTCTGCCTCTACAGCTCCTGCTTACAGCTTGGGCTTCCCAAGAAGAGAGCAACTGCACTGACTAGTGAGACTCACCTTATGCCATGGGGCTGCTGACCCATGGAGAGCATCTAGGCAGTGTAGGAAGGGCAGCGTTCTCCTGGTGTGGTGGGCTGTCCTGTCTGGTGAGACCACAGCTCAAAGGGCAGCTTGGGGGGTACTCAGAAGCTGGTGCATCACTTCCCCTTCTGCTGTTGAGGAGCTGCAGTTTGTGAGTGCTGCATAATCCTGGTATTCTCTGCCTCCTTGGCTTGGGCAGAACATGCATACCCATGCACAGTTATTCTATATATACAGATTTATATTTAGATATAAATAATTGCATGAGAGGAATGCTGAAGTTCAAGGACTGTGAAGCTGTACAAGTACTGTATACTCTGCTCTGTGTCTGTTCCTCTCTTCCTGCTTCCTTTCAACAACTGCTGATGACCTGAGCCCAGCTCTTCAAACAGATCCTGATGAGGGTAGCTAAACTGTGAGGTGCTTTTTTAGCACAAGGATATGCTTGTGCCATGCTGTGATGGGGTCTCTTACTGCTGCTGCTCTGGCAGTGCTGGTGCTACTTTGAAGACAGCACAGACTTTTCAGGGTGCCAGAGCAAGAGCCAGTTTGGGTGAAAGAAGTGTAGCAGGGATAGCACCCAGATGAGTTTCCCTCACCTACAGTGCCCCATGGCTTGCAGGGATTATGAGATTGTCCAGGCTTCGGTTGGTCCGCGGTGGCTGCCCACTATGGTGTCAGTGTTGTAATACTCCATGGGAGCAGGCAGAAAGGCTGTAGTCCATGACCTGCTCTGTTGAGGCTAAGGGCATCCTTCCTGTGGCCAGAAGCTATTGCAGACTTGCATGTAGCAGCTGACGGAGGAGAGGGAAGCTGCAGCCTCTCCTGACAGTGCCATGCTTGCTGGCATCTCATCTGATGCAATGAGGAGAGATTTTAGTGGCGAGCTCGGATTCATGGACTGACTAGTGCAATTCTCTTGTCTTCAGAACTATCAGGAGGGGAGAATGTTCCTCCTCCCCTCTAGTTCCTATGTAATGCCATACAGGCTGTGCAATGTCCTCATTTCCATCAGAACCAACTGCTGGTGCCAGCACTGCTGAATGTCCCTGCAGTGTGGCTGAATCCCACATGTCAGGGTCCATTGGCCAGGGTGAGTGGGAAGCCAGAAGAGATGTCTGGAAAATGGGAAATGTGCTCTGTCCTGTTTGAAGGTGCCTCATCTTGATATCAGGTTGCTGTGTCTAGGAGCCAGGAAACCAGGCAGGGCTTCAGGTGCTCCTCGGCTTGTCCCAGCAAGGCAAGTAGCAAGAGCTACTAGCCAGAGCTGACTGAGCCCTTGTTCCCTCTTGGCATCACACGCCTACACCTACATTTAGTGGTGGTGAACTGAATTTTACTCATCAATTCGTACTTGGAGGGTAGGAAACGTCAAGGGACAAGGTCTTCAGCCTGGGAACAAGCAAAAATATGTCCTTGTCCTGCTGCTCAGGTGGGATCTGATAGAAGGAAGCAGTCCTCCTCCAAGTTGCTGTGTAAAATGGAGACCTTGGTACCACTGCAGGATCTGACTGCTGGCAGGATTCCCTGGCTTGTAGATGCTCAGCCTTCCTCTGTCCTCTGCAGTTGGCAACACTGCCAGCCTGGGACTGAGCCACTTCTTTCTTCTAGGCAGGTAGTTCCTGAACCGGGGCTGTAGGCATGGGGTATGTGATGTGGGTATTTGCTGGGACCATCCTGGCCAGGAGTTGCCAGTGTTTGTCCAGAGCCTTGGAAGACAGTGGTAATTCCTAGAAATGACTGGATCCTCCCTACCTCCCTTATTCTGGGGATTTGAGGTCAAAGGGATCAGGGCTTACTCATTTCTTGTATGATGTAAGTGAATCCTAGGGAAGAGCCATGGAAACTGATGCTCAGGAGTCCCTCTGGAGTCCCCTGCAAGCTGCTGCCACCACCTGGCACTCGGGAGCTACCTGGGCCTTTGGGCTGCTGCTCTGGGGCTTCTTTTGGTTGTTTTTTCAGCCCTCTAGAGGGGCTGTCTCTAGGACACCTAACCCTCTGAACCCTAGGCCATCTCGGGAAATGAAGGATTAGCATTCTGGGGATGAATCGGAGATTTCATGGAGGTCTCTGCAGGAAGAGGCGGGTGAGAGGCATGGGAGGTGATAGCATGGAAACACATGTTAAAAAAGGGGACAGTGGATGGGACCTGGGCCAGGCTGATGATACAGAGAGGAGCTTGAAGAACTTGAAGGGTTTCAGTATTCAAAGTTGCAGGGTCAAGGTTGCAGGGGTGATTAAGGGATTTTGACCCATGAGCTTGACCACTGGTGTGCTGGGCATGTTGGTCCCCTTGAGGCTGTTTTTTAAGAAGAGGATCCCCCATATCTCAAAGGAGTTTAGCACAAGCAGTCATGGGGGTCCCCTCTTCTACCGCCTCTGCCCTGTGCATTGAGAGTGTCTCCTTTTGCTTCACAGCTGGTTGTGAGTCGTCCCCTCCATCCCCTCCATCCCTCCCCATGCATCCCAAGCAGCAACTGCAGGTGTGAGCCTCCATCTCCATTCTCCTCAGGGGCAATGTCAGAGGCCAGTGCCAGGCAGGAGGGAGGGGAGGCCCTAGCAGCAGCCTACTTGCCTTTCCCGAGATGTGTCACAGTTAGCGCCTGCTAAGGGTTGCCCCGTGCGTTCTGTGTGGTGAACTGAAGCACAGAGAAGGGAGCCGATTGAGATCCCACGACAGGTTCAGCCAAGCTATGGCCAGCTTTACCCCCTAGCACTGCAGGGATGTTTCAGTGCACCTGCAGTAGCAGATTTGCTTACCACTCTCCACTGCTGGAGTCTGAGCAGTGAGGGAGGCTCCGGTGATGGAGGGAAACCCTGTTTGCGGTGAAGTAGGACAAGTCTTTTGCCTCGTTCCATCAGACTGCAGCAATGGCAAATGACGATGGCATTTATATCAGTGCCTGCTCTCCTCCTAGTGACACTGTTCTGAGACAGATTTCTCTTTCCCCAGCTTTTTCATCTGCTTGTTTGCTATGCTGGACTTATCCGAGGCTGGTTAAGAGCTCAAGGAGACAACCTTATTCAGCTGCTTCTGCGGGGGAATCTGTGGAGCTGGTTGTTTGCTCCTGTGAGCCCTATGCAGCCTGGGAGAGGAGCAGGGATGCTGCAGTTCCTATTGGGATTAGACTCTGCATCTGGCTCCTCCTCCGTCTCTGCTGTGGTTATATCCCGTCATTGGCACTTGATCAGCTTTTGGAAACCCCACCAGTGTCGCTGAGGTGTATGTGTTTCACCTCAAAAGCCTAGGACAAAACCGGGTTGTAAACAGTTTACAGCAGGGGTTAGTGTGACCCCGTAAAAGCACCGCAGTATCTAAGTACTGCGTAGTCCTAGGAGGAGACTAATGCGTGGACTAGAGCCCTGCTAACACAGTTCCTGGAACCAAGCCTGGGCTGCATCGTGCTCCCTGCCCTGGGTGGGTAACCGCAATGGGGCTTGCCTACATCTCTGCAGGGTGACAGCCAGCATCGCCCTTCTCCCGCAACACAGGCAGTGCGGAATGTGAAGGGCTGGGGAGTGACTGTGAGGTGGAATTTGCTTTTCTGAGACAGACGTGTCCAAAGACTTGTCATTCCGGTGCCCCTTCCTCAGCTGGAAAATGAATGAGCTGGATGCTTTGCTTTATTCCTTGTGCTCCGTTTGCAGAGCTGCCTCCTGAACAAGGTGCTGTTTCTCAGCATTTACACCCCACAGACACCCTGGGTTTGGTGTGTACCACTCCAAGGCCCCTGTTCAGACCCTCCCCATGCTCCTCCTTTGGCTGAGCAGCTCCTTTAGATCCTCACAGTCAGAGCTGCCGCTGCCAGGGAAAGCCTGCAACGCAGAAGGCAGCAGTGAGAGAGGAAACCTTTAGCTGCCTGGGCAGTGGTACAGTATTCCAGCATGGGAGAGCTGTGCTGCAACCAAGCAAAGACAGAGGGATCTGAGCTCGCTCCTGTAACTGCAGCATTGACCTCAGGAGGGAGAGCACAGCTCAGCTGGCTGGCTCTGTCTCCTGAAAGGCCCTCTCTTTTTCTCCTCACTCCTTTTTCTCTTAGCTGGGGTTCCCTTCTTGCCCCATGACTTTGAGGCTGCTGCAGTGGTCAGTTGCACTGGGAAGACTGGGCTGCACGTGTGTTCATTCCAGCACTGCCAGCAGAGCCACCCTGCACCTCTCTGAGTTGCCTGCAGACCAGCACGACCCTGTGTGCCAGCCCTGGGCTCTGTCTGTCTCCAGCTCTTGCTCTCAGCTGGTGGCTTCAAAGAGGGGAGCTCAGCTGATGCTCGGGACTGCCAGTGGGATGTACCACCATTCCCCTTGCCAACAGTGGTTTCTCTGGTTGTGCCACCTGCTTTTCTCATCACAGGCTGGCTGTTGGGTTGGGCAGACAGGGGAGCTCCATGCTTCTAGGAGAGAAACCTCTGCTAGAGATTTGGGCTGGATCCAGCCCTGCTGAGTGCAGTGACAGAAGTCCCACTGGCAGGCTTTGACAAGGACAGGGAGGAAAGATTGGCCTGTGGGGCTCTAGAGCACCAAGCCAGGAATGAGGGGCTCTTCAGGAGAGCAAGATGCATTTCTTAAAGGAAAGAAGAGGCCCAGATCTGTCCCTAGACCTGCTGGTGGCCTTGTGATCTCTGTTTCTTGCTTTAATTTTCCTTTTCATGCCAGAGTGAAAGTGCCCCTCCCACTTTCTAACAGTGTGAGCCCATTCAGTTGTTTGGGATTCCTGGATGAGAGACCTCTCCAGCCCAGCGTGCTCAGGAGTGGAGAATAATGGAGCCAGGCTTGGACTGCAGCACCTTGAGTGGTGTCATTCCAGCTGGTGTTGGCCCCTGCCACGGTGGAGGTGATCTCAGGAGCTGCTGCTGCCTGCAGGTGCAGAGGGAGAGCAAAGCTCAAAGCCTCTGAGTGAGTTTTGTGGCATCTGTGCAAGGCTGGGGTTCTTGACCCCCTCTCTCAGGTTGCACCTTTGGAGATTGCTGGATGAAATCTTTTGTGTAAGAAAGCAAATAGTTTCTTTGCTTCTTCTTTCTTTGGGTGAGATGTTACGTCTCACAGACAAAGCTGGGTCAATACTTGAGACTCAGAGTGTTGCAGAGAGACAGAGGTTTCCTTAACCAAGTTTTTTCGTGGATTTGTGTGAAACTCTGCACTGTTCCTATGGTAAAGGCACCAGTGCAATCCCTTTAAAAAGTCCTGTTGCTGAAGTTTTGCTTTTTCTTCACCATGAAAGACCTGAGAGCAGTTTTTTCAGAAGTGTGGGCTGTCACAGCTGAATCCCAGTGCAAGCAGGGATATTTGCCAGCAGCTGTGAGTGGCCTCTTGCTCTCCTTGCTGCTGCAGATTGGTATGATGCTCCTCTCTTCCAGCCTGGACACTTTTTAGGATGTTACTCCATATTTGCTTTCTCTCCTACCAGAGGTGACTGCATTTCAATCATGGAAAAGTACTTTCTCATTGGTGTGGTTTATGAAGCACTTGAGAAGCACTTCAGAGCTCCTTAGGCTGCCAAGTGTTGTAGTGGGAATTGTCATTACCAAACACAGACGTTCCCAGCTGCAGAAGGTCTGTTTCTCCATCTTACAAGCACCCCAGGCAGCTTGTGCTGCCCCGGTGGGAGAAATTGGAATGTTGCTGTTGGTCATTACTGGGAAGCAGGGGAGACACTTGTGCAGTGGGATGAGCTGTGGTGAGGGGTTTAGGTGGGATGACATCAGTTAGAGCTGGAGCCTCTGACATTGCCCCTGAGGAGAACGGAAATGGGGGCTCACACCTGCAGTTGCTGCTTGGGATGCATGGAGAGGGATGGAGGGGACGACTCACAACCAGCTGTGAAGCAAAAGGAGACATTCTCAATGCACAGGGCAGAGGCAGTAGAAGAGGGGACCCCCGTCACCCTGTGCTGGTGGGGTGGGTGCAAAAGCTGAGGAATGTGGAGGAGATCACCCAGGCTCTTTTCTTGTGCTCCATGACCTCTCCCTGGGAAGTGGCGATGGTAGGGGTTACTCCCTGTTGAAGAAGGGGGATGCCCAGGGTGTGGCTGACAGAGCTGTCCTCTGCCACTCTCCCCCATGTCCATCTGGGCTCCTTCTGTCTCCCAGGGAGGGGCAGAGCACCACAAAGGGAAGTGGGGGTGACAGTTGCCTGCACTGCATGACTGTCATCCTGTGAGAGATCTGGGCCTCTGCCCTGCCCGCCGAGGCCGGGAGCCCCACGGCATCTGCTGTTTGTTCGCAGAGATATAGGTGCTACCTCAGCACCCTGCTGCCTGCTCCCCTTCCCCTGCCGCTGCAGCCTACTGACTCCTCTCTTGTTTTCTTTCTCCTTCTCCCTGGTCCCCCGGAGCAGCAGCGGCCGGTGAAGCAGTCTCTCAGCAAGTCCCTGTGCCGAGAGTCCCACTGGAAATGCCTGCTGCTGTCCCTCCTCATGTATGGCTGCATGGGAGCCATGACCTGGTGCCACGTCACCAAGGTGACCCGGCTGACCTTTGACAGTGCTTACAAGGGCAAGTCCATGATGTACCACGACAGCCCCTGTTCCAACGGCTACGTCTACATCCCCTTGGCTTTCCTGGTGATGCTCTATGTGGTGTACCTGGTGGAGTGCTGGCACTGCTACACACGCAACGAGCTGCAGTACAAGGTAGACGTGGAGAGTGTGCACGAGCGTGTGCAGCGGATGCAGCAGGCAACCCCCTGCATCTGGTGGAAGGCCATCAGCTACCACTACGTGCGCAGAACTCGGCAGGTTACCCGCTATCGCAACGGGGACGCCTACACCACCACCCAAGTGTACCACGAGCGAGTCAACACCCACGTGGCAGAGGCTGAGTTTGATTATTCCAACTGTGGAGTTAAGGACATCTCCAAGGACCTCATTGACCTGGAGAGCTACCCAGCCACACGGCTCCGCTTCACCAAGTGTTTCAGTTTTGCCAATGTGGAGTCCGAGAACTCCTATCTGACCCAGCGGGCCCGCTTCTTCACGGAAAACGAGGGCCTAGATGACTACATGGAGGCCAGGGAGGGGATGCACCTCAAAAATGTGGACTTCAAGGAATACATGGTGGCCTTTTCCGACCCAGACAACCTGCCTTGGTACGTATCTCACTACGTCTTCTGGGTGGCAGCTCTGCTGACCCTATCCTGGCCCCTGCGGGTGCTAAATGAGTACCGCACTTCCTATGTCCATTACCACGTGGAAAAACTCTTTGGGTTCGACTACGTGGCAGTGACACCGGCCGAGGAGCGCTCCTTCTGCCGGAGGATGCCCCGTGTCAACACGGTGGACAGCACCGAGCTGGAGTGGCACATACGATCCAACCAGCAGCTGGTGCCCAGCTACTCGGAAGCAGTCCTGATGGACTTGGTGGGGCTCTCCAGCTGCACCAGCTACTCTGCTTGCCGCTACGGGGGCTACCGGCAGAACTGCGAGCGGTGCCACAGGACTATAAGCAGCTCCTCCATCTTCTCCCGCAGTGCTCTGAGCATCTGCAATGGCAGTCCCAGGATTCCCTTCAGCAGCAGCCGCTTCTCCCTGGGCCGCCTGTACGGCTCGCGCCGCAGCTGCCTCTGGCAGAGCCGGAGTGGCAGCCTGAACGAGCAGAGCTGCCCCACCGAGCAGACACGCCTCTCCAGCCAGGTGACTGTGGAGGAGGAAGACCCCCCTCCTTATCAGGATGCCCTCTACTTCCCCGTCCTCATTGTACACCGCAACGAAGGCTGCCTGAACCACGACCACCGTCACCTCCATCGCAATGGGTCCTGCGTGGAGACCTCACTGTGAAAGCAGAAGGCGGTGAGATCTCATTGTCCATTGCCTGGCCTGAGCCAGTGCAGGATTTGGGGAGCAGAGCACAGGGGGGTAGCCTAGGAGGACATCAGGATGGAGTGGACATGGCATCCTGCTCCAGCAGCCAGCAAAAGCTTCTCCCGCTGTGGCTCTGACCTCCCAGAGGGCTGGATGCTGATGCTTCCCCTGACACGGCACAGAACTCTAGACCACATGCAAAAAAAAAAAAAAAATTTCAACCAAACCGACCGCAGAACCGTAATTCATGGTATCAAGACCCAAAGGGGGGAATAAAATGACAGGCCCGATGCAGGGAGGGGGTGGCTTTGGCTCCCAGCCCTGGCTCCAGGCTGGCTCGTGCTCCAAGGAACCAGCAGCCACCAAAAAGCACCTCGCTGCACCTCTGCCCACCCTGCTTCCCACACTGGAGCAAGACCCCTCACAGAGGGGAGGAGAACGGGTCCCTGGGAGCAGGGTGTCGCTGCCTGTGACGGAAGGTCAGGGGTACCCAGGCGCATGGAGCTGAGCGGCAGGTTAGAGCAAAGGCTGAAAGCCACAAATCCAGCTCTTCCCCTTCCCCCCTGACCATTCCCCACCCTCCCCACTTTTTTTTTAGACCATGCTCCGACTGTTACTTTGTTCTCACTGCTGGGAATGGCATTGCCTCCAGAGGATCCCAGGCTCAGCTCCTTAGGAAGCTTCGGCGTGCCAGCTGTGAGTCAGCATCCCCTTGGTAAAGGGTTTTCTGTTTGGGCATGCAGCACCGGGGAAGGGATGAATGTGCAAATCCAGATGGAGCAAAGAGCAAAGATCTGCAGTGCTGCTGGTGTGTTTGCTGGAGAAGGGCTCAGCTGGAAAGAGAAAATGGGAGGCCCCTGGTGAGCTGGGGAAGGGGAAGAGGATGGCACTGGGACAGACATCGTGGTATCAGGTGGCACATCAAGTGGCTGGGGACCCTTCCTGGCTTTGAAGTGAGTGCTAATTGGTTCAGCCAAGCATCAAGGAAGTCTCTGGTAGGTTCAGCTGCAGTTCACCTATTGATAATGGAGCAGCAGGTTGGTGCATGTCTGCAGGAGTGAATTTTGCATGAGATCCAGCTGGGCCTGTGGCTGGGGTCTCTGAGCTGTAGGCTCCTGGAAGCCTCATTTTGGCAGAGAGTTCTGAGGGGATAGGAGGGACAAATGCAAAAGCATGCTGGAGCATTGGGAACCTGGGCTTGGGAAAGGAGGAGCAGCACAAGGATTCCCTTTCTGTGGGACCCCACTATTGGTGCAGAACCTGTGCAGGAGGCATCTGCCAAGAGGGCTGCTCTGTAGAACAGAGGCCAGGGATACATTAGAGGAGAACCTGATTAAAACTCAACATTTTGCATGACAGAGGTTTTTGCAGGGAGGTGTCAGGCTGTGAGAAGTGAGGTGACTTCTGTGTAGCTCATTAGCTACTGGATTCTTCTGCCTTGCTCTTGTCAGGGCAGGTTGGTCTGAGCTTTGTGCTGTCCCTTCCACCCTGATGGAAAGGATCTCAGTGACATTGGGCAAAGAGCCCTTGTGTCACTGAAGCTGCATCAGTGTCTGCAGCATGCAGACACCCAGCTTTTCCTCCTTCAGCAACACATCCCCAGGTCTCGTGTCCTTGTTCTCAGAAAAGCTGTCTCCTTTCCAGTCAGCTCTTTGCGGGAGTGCATGCCAAATCGGGCAGCGATTTCTCCAGACAGCACTACTCCTCAGCCTCACCCCGCTTCCCTCATCAGCTGGGGCGAACAACAGCTAAGAGCAGCAGGTCTTGGGTGACAAGGGCAAGTCCATTGGCACCTGGGCATTTGAGCTTGGTGTCTGCCTCCCCATCTGTCGCAGAAGGGCAAACAGTGAGGCACTGTATTTTGTCCAGCCGTCTTCCTCCTGCCAGCTATTAATGAGGAGTCTGTCTCTCTCATCGTGCTGCTGTACTGCTTTGCCTCCCAGGTCTTGAGGAGGCTGCAAATGCACCCGATGTACCACACTGGTCCTCTTCTGAAAGTCATGTCTTGCTGGCAAGCCTGGAGTGGTCAGCACCTGTGGGCGTTGTAGGGCTCCACTTGTCTTTTCCCCAGAGCAGTCTGTTCTGCTCTTCATGCCCTGCGTATCCTGGTTAGTGTCTCTTGCCCTCCGAGTCACCTTGTCCTCCTGGATCTCGGGTGCTGAACTACAAACAGCGGTGGTTTGAAGTTCCTTAAAATCTCACTGTGTTTATGATTCTGTCTTAGCATCTGCCCATACTTTCACTACCAGAGCTAGATGCTGGCTTAAAGAAGAGGGTCCCTTGGAGGACAGAGAAGCATAAGGTCTCCGGTGTGGGCACATCCCTCTCTGCGTTTTGTTCTCATTATTTTTGGCACAGATTCAGACTGGGTGAAAGCAGCCCTGGGATTTCCATGCTTAGTAATGACATTTGGCTTGCTGTGCACTCATGCTTCTCTCTCCAAGGGTCTAATGTAAGCCAAGGCCAATGCTCAGTGTTCTCGTGACTCTGGGGAGATAATGGCGTGTGCCTGTATGTCCCAGTGAATTGAGACAGTGGAACTGCAACGGGTCATTAGTGAGGAATGAGATCCCCACATGTCCTTCCTGATGTGTTCTCTTTGAAGTCTCCTGCACATTGCTTAAATTAGGCTGTAATGGCTCATCTTTCTATCTCCAGCCTCCAAGGTGCCATGGACAGATGGATTTATCTAAGTTTTGGCAGGCCTTTTAGTTCCCTGGGGCAGACAGTCTTCACAATAGGGACAGATTAGCAGGGTCTCTGTGCCCCCCCGGCTTTTAGCACCTGCAGCAGAGTTTCAGGCACTGTGTCCTTGGCTCTTTCTGGGGCTTTCCATGGGAATGCCTTGCCTTGTTCCTCTGGCCCCATTTTCACCTATGAAATCTTATTCTGGAGGTGGTCTATCCAGGTGGATCTTTGAGGCACAGCTGCTGTTCTGACCTGAGGGATCCATACAGTCCTCCTGTTGCTGAACACCTTCCCCATGTACATGGTGCCAGCTGCAGCCAGGTCCCAGGTGTGGTCCCAGCTGAAGTCCCAATGCTGCTGTCTGTGGCTGTTCCAGACCCACAGTACCCTGAGAAGTGGGACCTCTCTAGCCAGTGTTCCCCACTGCATGCCAGGATTTCTCAGAGATCCCCTCCCTCATATTCTTGGCCCTGCTACCCCAATGCACCTGGTAGAGCTGCCCCCCTGGTCTATCCAATTCCCTTCTCTCAAGGGGGAAGACATTTGTGCCCTGCATCAGGCTCAGGAAAGGGGGATGGTGCACTTGGACATGGTAGGGGAGCTGGGCAACAGGGACAGGAGCTGCCTGGTGGCTTGACATAGAAGTGGTGGAGCTGAAGAGGAGAGACTGAAACTAGGGTTCATCCTGGCATGTCTAGTCAGGCAGGAAAGTTCAGAGCAGAAAACTGGGCTCTCCCTTCTGTCTCCTGGCATGGGACACTGCTGGCAAAGAGGGTTTCCTCCTAAGGGTTGGTGAGAGACCGTAGTGCCCTGGGCCAAGGGCAGCTGCTATAATTCTCCTTACGGCTCAGGCTATGAGCACAGATACCCAGAGATGGCCTGTCCCTGTTCTGGCGCACAGCCTCTCCATGGTGGAGTGGTCCCATCTCCTGGCACATACACGTCACCCAGCACTGGTCAGGTGTCTGCTCTTCCTGAGACTTGTGTCTGCTCTCTGCTGTACCCGTGTTGGTGGTGATGATTCCTTTGGCAGGTCATTCGATGGCCCAATCTGCTCCTCTCAGGATAGCCTTCTCCCTTATATCTAACCTGAGTTCTCCCTGCTGTATCTTAATCCCATTACTTCTCCTCCTTTGACTGGTGAGTCTAATTTGCTCTGTTCTTTTTTCTCATGGCCTTCCTGACACAAGCAAGCCTATTATCTGTAGCCTTCTCTTCACCAATCCCAGAGTCTTGATCTCCCTCACCAGACCCTGGCTTGAGTGGTGATGCAGAAGTTTTCACTGTGTAGTGAGTATGTCACTCCTGCTCTGAGCCTGGCCCAGGCAAGGGGAGAGGACCAAAGGTGCAAGCAATGCCTTGGTCTGTCAGGGTGGCTGTGTCCTCATTTCTGGTGCAGAAGATCTCTCAAAGTGAGCGGAGTATACAGAGCTGCTGGCCTCTTACACAAGGAAAGCAGGGCAGCACACATCACCCTCTGGGAAGGTCAAAGCTGGATGCTTGTCAGTATGATGGGGGCAATAACTGGGAGGATCTCTGCAGTCAGATGGCTTTGTTTTTTTCCATACATCATTCAAACATTGCAGCTTTCCATGGGCTGAGAGTCAGGCTCAGCACTGCACTCAGCAGCAGGCTTTCCTCACATACCAAAAGGGAGGCAGGAATGCTACCAGCTCCTCTTTGTGGCCCTTCACGGTGCTAATGCAACCCAGAAGAGGGCTGAGTCCTTACTGCTGCAAGGCTGGACAATGAGTGTGGGCTATTTGGTGTTTCCAGTTGCTGTCGGTATACTTGTCAGGTACTTAAAAGCTCTCCAGCTTTTCTGAACTAGAGAAAAAGAGAGAGAGAGAAAGAGAGAGAGGAGTGTGTGAGAAGCTCTGGATTAGGTGATCATCAAGACACATCACCACCCATTTATCTATCTTTCAGCACCGTGGAAGCTTCCCAGATAGTGCCTAGCCCTTTGCTTGTGCAGAACCTGTCAATGACACCAACCAGCCAAGTGGTACTTCTTTGAGCCCACTGTGTGTCATGTCTCACTCCACACCAAGGAGGGAGGTTTCAGAGAGGCCTGTCAGGGTGAGCAGCTGTAGGGGCATTTGTTAGGGTGGGGAGAGGAGATCTGAGCCTATGGCCAAGGCCAGGCCTTCCAGGCAAATGCGCAGTATTAGGGCTGAGGAAGCTGCTGTTCATCTGTTGTCAAGCAAGTGCACCCCCCTTCCTTTCTACTCCCTATAAAATGCACATTAGGGATCCAGCTGGTCTCTGCCCTCTTTGTTGTCCATTCACTCAAGAGGCTGCAGAGATGTTTAATAACTGATGGATGCCCATGGAGAGAGAACTGCAGGTAAAGGTTTATTAAGTGGAAGTTTAAGAAAGTTATGTAGCATCCAATGCCAGTAAAACAGCACCTGCTGATTAGCAGGTGGGACGAATAATGCCTTTTAAGGTCTCCTTCCAGCCTTTCCAACCACAGCTTCAGTACTGCTGTCTAATGTCACCAGGGTGCTGCCTTTAGCAGCATACAGATTGCTGCAATGTGCTCCTACTCTGCTGCAGTCGCTGTAGGGACTGGGTCTGAAATGCTACACCACCACCAAGATGTTGTGTTGCCAAAGAGTTGTAAGTCTCAAGTTGGGATGTGTCCTTCTGATCATGTTTCATTTATATTCAGTGGTTAGAATAAAGTCTGCAGCAATGTGATCTGGATCCAGGTAATGTCAGAAATGAGACACAGTTTAAGTGATAGCTCTGTCTGGTGCTGCTGCCTCCTGTGATGCACTTGGGCCTACACTCTCCACTGGACCAGGTATGCATGGGACCAAAGGCTGGTTCATAGGACCTGGGACTCCAGTGGGGACTTGGGGCTGAGCCTGCCTACGGTTGTTTTCCCTGTGGGCATTCTGGAAAAAGTGGAAAGAGGGCATAGTCGCACTTCAGGTAGAAATTAATGGGCTATGTTCATTGCTAGTGTAATTTTACTGAAGCCAGTGGTTCTATACTAATGTGAGGTTGGCTTAGCAGCTCCTCCGAGGGGTCCATCCTTGAGTCCAGAAAAATTGATCTGTCACAGTGTTGCTTTGATGCATAGAGTTTGTGTTGGGACTTAGCCAACACGAATGAATGTTGAATATCTGTAGTTTCTACAAGCAGTGGGTTGAATTGTTCTGCTCTACTGCCTCCATCACAGCTGCTCCACCAAGGGGAACGTTATGCCTATGGATGTGATCTCATCAACTCCCTCAAAAGCAAGCTAACAAGCAAATTGACCTCCACAGTACCTCCACAGCACTGGGAGAGGAGCCTTCTCCCACAGGACCGTAGCCTTTCCATCTCTGAGGGAAAAGAGGTCCCAAGGACAGAACTGAACCTGCAAGACCCATGGCCTCGTGGCTTGCCCTTCCTCCTTCCCTCCTTACCTCATGTCTGTCTTGGGGGAGGGACAGTTTCCCTGTGGACTTCAACAAGCTCCTCTTCCTGCGGCTGGTAAACAGGCTCTACTAAAAGGTATATCATCCACCTATGCAACTCTTCCAGAAGCTGCCAGATTTTCAGGAGCCCATTACAATGTGCAGCATGGCCATCCAGCACTGAGAATAAGCACAGTGGCTGCTGGAAAGCTAAGTGGGTTTTATTCCTCCCCCATTCCCCAGGAAGACTCTTTTTGTTGGGCCATTTTGTTTGTTCATTTGTTTGGTTTTTATAAACTTCATTTGGGGGAAATGAAGCTTGTGAGAAATTGGTGCCCATCCTGAACCCTCCCCAGTCCTTCGAACTCTGTGAATGGATGGATCACCTACTGTGATTATAATTTAGTGGATTTTGTAGAACAAAATAACTTCACATACAGACACATGAGGTTCTTTCACTCTCCATCAGCACAAGCTGCTTCTGCGATCTTAGCTACTCACATTAGTGAAAGAAAAAGCCTAGCTAGAATGTGGTGAGGTGATGTACTACTTTGTATCAGTCCCATGGTCCCAACGTCCATTAGCAGCGCCGTCAGCTGCCGTGACATGAATTCAGACTTTGGATGGCAGCCCATGGACCAGTCAGGGTGAAAGTTTGGGAAATCCCAAGCCTGAGTCTATGCACATTTCCAGAAGCAGATGCAGAGGGAGGATCAGCTGAAAGCAGGCATCACCTCCTGCTCAGCCCTGGCAGAAGCTGGTGGGCTCTGTTTGTGCTGCACCTGCCCCCAGGAAGAGCCTGTCCCCAGGGGCTGAGCACAGGGGAGTGAGAGTAGCAGTGTGTCTGATGGAGCAGCACTGCTCAGCTGACTGGGCAAACAGTGGTGACAACTAGACCCCAAAATAACAGGATTTCACTTTGGAAATGCCAACAGCTTTTTCAAACTGAAATGCAACTAGAAGGCCTTAACAGCTGCGAGACATTGCTCTTCCTTGCTTGAAAAAAAAAAGGATTTTTGGTGATAATGTGGGTTATCTGGGTTATCCATCTCTGTTAGTAATGTGCTGTGCTGGTAGAGAAGGAATGCTCAAGGCACATCAGGATGGTGGCCCTGTGGCTTTGCAGTGGGGTAGGTTGGTCAGAAACAGAGGCCGGAGTTTAAGATCTTTCTCTGCCCCTGGAGGTGTGACATGGCCATCCACCCGCATGTGGCAGGGTGGGGTTCTGCGTGCTCCTGCACAGCTGGGATCTGTGGCCCTGCAGAGGGGTGATATGTTTGTGGCTTTGGTGTGGTGACACCCACCCAGCCTTGGGGCAAGGGCTTTTTCAGGGTGACAGAGCATTGCTTGTTCCTCGTGAGAGGAAACTCCCGACCTGGTTTCTGTGAAGAGATGGTGTGAAGTGTCACATTTGCTGCAGCGAGTGGCAGGGAGCAGGGATAAAAGCATGGAGCAAGCTATGTTTGAGAACAAGCTGATCCATTGCTGGCTGCCTGAAACTGGAGAGCTGCCGGATCTGCTCCCTGGACAATGCTTTCCAGCTCTTCTCACTCTCCCCAAACCCGATGTGCAAAGTATCATTCCTCTGAGCTAGCCAAAGCACTCCCCTTGCCTGAACTCCTCTGAGGCTGTGCATTCACATCATTTTGGTCCCCTCCCTGCTGGGTGCCATGGGCCAGCCATGAAATGCCAGCAGATGCATGATGACCACAGGCATGCTGGTGGCCAGACCTCACCATACCCTGCCTGTTCACAGCCTTCCAGCAGTGCTCCCTGCCCTGGCATGCCCACCGCTTGCTTGGTGCAGAGCAACCACAGCACATCCTGGCTTCACTTTGGCATCACTTTTGCTTTCCCAGAGAATTTCACGGCACTTGTCTGAAGTGAGAAAACAGAAGGTCTTGGTGTTTTGGTGGTCCTGGTCTCCAGACCAGGGAGGAGAGGAGAGACAGGTCAGCTATTGTGGCAGTGCAGGACAGGGGACAGCATCGTGGTGAAAGCAGCATGTCTGCTGGAGAACTCTCCAGACACGGGCTCTGTGCTTCTCTGCTGGGGCCGAGGGCAGCTGATAGAGGGCAGAATAGCATGTGAATGCTTGGCAAGACACGGGAAGAAGAGGGCTGGTTGAGAACAGCTGTAAAAGGCTTTGCAAAGGCAGTGGTTTTTACAGGAGACAGAAGGCAAAATGGGGCAGGAGGATGCGGTGCTGGAGCAACGGTGCTGCAAGGAGAGAGGGTGGGGAGGAAACGGAGCAGGGCATTTGATGGAGAAGCTCAGGAACAGAGTGGGCTTTCAAAGCAATCCGTGCAGGCTCTGGCTGAGGAGACGGGCAGGAGGTATTCCTAAGCTGAAGTGCCCAGGCCATGTCTCGCTGCACTGTTGGAGCAGCAATGTCGCCTCCAAGCCCAGCGCTGACAGCTCGAGCACGTGTCACCAACCACGATGGTAATGCAGCCACAAGGTGTAAATGTCACTAATGAATAAATTGCCTTGTGCCTTGGAGAGGCTAATCCATCACAGCCAGAGACAGGGCTCTGACAAGCCTGGCTATTTCAGGCGTACCCTGTAGGGAGGAGGAGCGCTTCATTTCTGAGCCGTCCCCTCCACCTAGGGAAGCCGATGCAGGGCTTGGCTCTGCGCCACTTCCCGTCTTCCCAGCCACGTGAGCTTAGGCTTCATCCCTCTTCACTGCAACTGAAGAAGAATGAAAGGATCTAGGTTAGCCAAAAGTGCCCTGTCAGCAGGGTGGTACATGGGGCTAGCTGGTGATTGAGTTTGGAGGGAAGCTGCTGCACACCGGGCACGGGTGCTGTAGGGCTGATGAATACAGCGCTGGGTCCCCAGCGATCGGGAGAGCTTGTGTCACTTGTCTGGGTGTATTTCAGGCCAGGAGTGGTTGGCACTGTGTTTTAGAGGCGTGCTGTTTCCTCCTCACCCTACGATGCTGTCCCAGAGGCAGTGCACAGGACCCCCATTTTCCCCTGTGCTGTGGAACCCCATCCACCAGCACCTTGGCTGACTGTGCAGAGGACCAGCAGGTTCCAAACAGGCAGGGACAGCTCAGCCTGGACAAATCCAGCTCCATGGGAGCAAAGGGAGGCTGAACACAGCAACCATTTCTGTGCACAGCCTGTGCTCATCGTTGTGGCAGCCTGCTCCTCCTCCCCCAGTCGGTGCTGGAAATCAACCTGCCATCCTGTTTGTGACATATGCCAGTGTGACACCTTGCGAATCGATGCCTGCGTCTCTGTGAGCAGAAACCGCCAGGCTTGGGAAGCTGGCCACTGTCTCCTGCTGCCGTGTGCGCTCTGCTCAGAGCAGCAGAAGCCGGCCTCACCATCTGCTGCGGGAGGGAGCCAGCCGGGTGCCCCTGCTCCAGCCCAGTGGGACACCCACCGGCACAGCCCAAGTGCAAGCCCTCGTGTCATTCCCCCTCTTTACCTTCCGGCCACCCCGTCTCTCCTGGTCTCTCTGGCACAGACCCATGGGTGGGGGGATGCTCCCAGCTTGACTGGGGTCCCTCTTCTGAGTGTTGCTCATGCTGCGTTGGTGGGTGGTGGCACTACCCAAGCTCATTACCTCCTCTAGATGGAGGCCCACAAATGACCCCCCCCTCCTCAAAGCCTGCCAGTGCCCCTTGGAGATAAAGCTCATGGGAGAGCTAAGGGATCCATTCTGGCCCTGTACTCAGCACAGAGTTACCAGTTGCCCACCCTGTGGTAACTGGACCTGGAGCTGACAAGTGATGCACCAACAGCAGGAATGTTCACACTCCAACAATCTGTTGTTGCTGTCTGGCCAGAGTGCGTGGCATTTGAAATGGTTTCAACCCTTGCAGACTGGGAGATAGTTGACTGTTGCTCTTGGGTGTGAGCAAGTGGTGCAGGCTGCTTGGTTTGGACTTTGCTTTTTGGCCAAGAGATTGATGGGAGAGAGGGCAAAGAGTTCTCCAGGCAACAGCTATCTGTCCAGGCATTCCTGTGTGTGGCAGCCCAGGAGTGGGTTTGAAGGGCGCTTAAGTGGTGTTAATAGTCTCAGCTGTTTGCAGGAAAACGAGCAGTGAATATCCTGGAAAGCAAGTCAGCAGTTTATCTGGTGATGACATGTTTTCCCAAGCTGTTTTCTTTCCTTCCCTTGTCCTGACTGGCTTTGGTGGCCAATTCCTCCTCATGTGTCTGCTAGCATGGCTGCAGGATCTCATTGCTGCCCTCCAAGCATGAGCTTTCATTGCACAACTGGCTGACCAGCTGCAGCCCTGTCCTTGGAGCTACAGGCAGGCTTGCCTAGGACCAGGCCATCCCCATGAAACCCCCACCCTCGCTGCTGGAGCTGTTGCTTCATCAGCCTGATGCTGATCTGGGTCGTTTCTGCTGTTTCTGAACATGAGTTCTCATCTCATTGAGGTGTGTCATCCAGTGAAAATATTTTGTAAATGCAAATAAAAATAAATTAAGTATATTCAATACCTCGGTCTCGAGGATGGGAAACAAGTAGTGGGAGATGCCCAGGTAGGGAGGTTTCACAGCTGCTACTGCTGGTTAGGAATTCTTCTGGACGTAGCCCCTGGAGCATCCATCAATAGTTGGGAAGGGAGCTACACAAACCTGTGAGGGCTTGGGGCTGAGCCCTGTCAGCACCCCTTGTGTGGCCCTTGCTGTCAGGGCAGCCTCGCACTCCATCCTTTCTGATCTATATGGGCGTGACACAGTGCAGGTAAAGGTCCTGTTGGCCAGGGGCCGGTGGCACCGTCGGTGTCTGTATCCATCAGGCAGGGCAAGGCAGAAGCGGGTACGTGGTGAATAAATTCTTTTGTGAACACTGGGAAACAGTTTTTACTTTTCAACTCTGTCAATATGATCTAGCTCTGTCTGTCTCTCTATATATGTACAAACAGTATATCACAATGTTGCCTTTTTTGTTGGAAATATCAAAGTACAAAGATTGTAAACCAAATCGGTGTAATAAAAGTTTCAGATGATTCACTGAGGTGGTTGCCAGCAGTGGGTCTGTGAGCACTGGTGTTGGGCCGGGCTGGGAGGCATGGGAAGCTCCTGCATTGCTCAGAGAGCAGGAGGGGATGGCAGTCAATCCACTTGCTTAATTCCCTGATATCTCCTGAGCAGGGTGGTCAAAGGACCGACTCAGTCAAGCATGTGCCTTGTCCCATCCTCAGGTGACCACAGCCTGTAGAGCAAAAGGAAGCTGCTCCGTTTTGCTCCAAGCCCAAGGAAGCTGCACTGTTTCAAACTTGTGAGCTATGTGGGCCAGCAGTCCTGAAAGGACCCCTCTAGCTTGAAGTTATGCAGAACAGAGATTGTTTTGGACAGGTTTGCACAGAAGAGCACTAGTAGGTAAGGTAAGCATCTGGTTGTAAGGAATTCACCTGTTGCAAAGCAGGCTAGCACTGATCAAAAGCAGAGCAACCCAAAGCAGGAAACCATGGTGGTGAGACCTCTTGATTTATTGAATTTATTTCTATTTACTGTTCACCACCCATATCAGACTCCAGACAGATTTTACTATAAATACAAATAGATTATTGAGCAGAGCAATAGCCAGAAAAAGCTGCTGAGGAACTAGAAACAACATTCCCTCAATCCTCTGTGCCTCTCACATCCTCCTCAGCAAAACTTTAAAGTTAGGTCTGGACTAGACCATTTAGGTGGCAGAGACTTCATCTTAGCTGCTTTACAGGTGGAACAATATTCAGTTGCCTGAAGAAAGCTTGCTGCTGGAGCATATAAAAGCATCACAGGAGGTGAGATTTAGGGCGCAGTGAGAGAGAGGGCTTAAGGGGCAGATTGCTCTGTGGTGCCACTACAGTGTCTTGAGATCTAATGTCTGTCTCCAATTAAGTCTCAGGTTGGATGATGGGGGTCTGGGGAAGGCTGCTGTGGCAGCCACAAGTTAAGTGTTTCTCAGAAAAACAAAACCAAGACCCTGAAGTAAAGTATTTCCAAGACTGCACACCCAAAGTTCATTGCTCCCTGGAGCATTTTATTCAGAGGGGTTCAGCAGTGGGGTGCTGCAGAGATCCCAGCCTCGCTGCTTCCCGATTGGCCCACACAATTTGGTGAATGAGGAAACCAGTCTCCTGTTCCACCTCTGTGTGGCGGAGATCAAGCTTGGTCAAAGTCTTGTTGTTTGCCAGCCCTTCAAGCAGCTGCTTCCCACCATCCTGCAAAAGGATGAGAGGGGATGGTTAAAGGAGGACATCCAAAAAAGAAGTGTATTGCTCCTTTTCCCTCCTCCCCAGGGCAACTTCTGCTGCTGTCAGTTGGAAGTGCATGAGATGGTGCCAAAAGGGATAAAGGCCTTCACCCACGTCCAAAATGTTGCTCACAGAAGTGCAGAGGAGGAGTGTAACCTTATGTAGCTCTCTGTGATATGACACATGCTAATGAGTCCCTCTGGGTACGATGTCAGGAGTTCTCAGGCTCAGGCTGGTTAATAGCACGTCTGGCAATGATAACCTGAGAGGAGTCTGCTCCCCCAGCTTACTGCTGGCTGGGGACAAATGGATTAGAGGGCTGCTCCTCATCTTGGCAGTGGTGAGAGGCCCAGTACTGGCAGTTTTCTGCCTGGATGCCATTTCCCAGGCTGGGTTGGCTTTCCTGAGGGGAATATCTCATGTAACTTAAGACCAGCCTGCATGGGACAGAAAATGTGATGTAGCCTTAGGGAGGCAACTCGCTCTGAGACATTCCCCCCCCCCTTCCATGAAGCACTGTATTTAGGGATGTGACAATTTGAACTTTTTCCCGCTGTTGCTGTTCTCTTTCAGGTACCAAATACATCTCTTGCCCCATATCCTCCATCCAGATGGTCCCCTCATCCCAACACCCTGCCTCTTAGCCCTTTTGCCAAAAAGGGCAGAGCAAAAAGGACTGGGAAGAGGTCTCTTTTTAATGGGGTATGGAGGTCAGAATTGAATGCATCTCTAGCAAAACCCCCAATTTTCCCGAAGATAATACTACCAGCCAGCTTTTGGGCTGCCATGAAACTTCACAAATGGGTAACAGGAGAGCTCATCAGAAGGAGGATGCTAAACACAGAGATTATTATTTACTAAACAAAAGTCCTTCTATCCTTTCCAACCTTTGCCCCCTTGTATCATTAGACTCAAATGGTTTTCCACATCCCGGACCATAAAACTCAGAACTCACAAAAGGTTTTCTGCCATCAAATCCTTTTAAAACCCTTGTCAAACACATTGATGCCAATCTTCCTGCCAGCAGGGACAGCTGGTCTTGCTGTCTCTTTATTTGACAGTGAGAATAATTGAGGCAGCGCAGAAAGTTTAAAAGCCAGCATGATTGCTTTTGGCTGTCTAGTTTCAGATTTCTAAAGCTCTTTTTAATCAGCAGAAGAGAAGCGGTCTGGTTTGTGGGCATGTTGCATACTGCAGCTCTTAGGGATGTAGTAAGATCTGTGGATGCTCTTCTGTCTAGAAAATGTAAGCCTGTGTTTTAGGAGCCACTTACAAGCACACAGACACGACACCCCTGACCCACCGCACCGCTCCAGGGCCGCAGGGTGAGTTAGAGAAGCTCAACAACCAAGCCAATTTTCTAACAGTCTCCTCTGAGCGTGTGATGGACAGGAGAAATTCTGGGAAGGGTGACACTATCTGTGTGCTGCTGAGTGACAGATGGCACAGCAGATCCAAAGCACAGAGGATATGCGTGAGACCCTTATCTCATGCCGCCTATCATTAACTACGCTCACGTGTGCGAAGCGTCTGTGATTCTTCCCAGACATGCTTCCTGGTTTTCAGTTTCCTGGGGGGAAAACCCCTCTCTGCCCAAAAGCCCAAAGCCTCAAAGACAGATTCAGCCCTATGATGTACAGAGCTAGATGTAACGAGTGAGGTAAATGCATGTTCATGCACAGAAGATGTCCTTCTCCTTCCTCACATCTGCTAGTCTCTTCCCTGCTCACAACTGATTGTTATCCTAGCAAGAATGCAAAGTGAGGGATGCATTTGCCTCTGTGGCTTTGAGACAGGCTCAGCATCTGCTTTGCAAGGCCACCACGCAGGCTCACAGAGGGAGGGAGAAGAGGCTTCTCTTACCAGCCCCAGGTGGTTGCATGAGAAGTTGATGCTTGTCAGAGTGGTGTTCTGAGCCAGGACCTGGGAGAACACTGCAGCGGTTGGCTCTGACAGGTTATTACTTCCCAGATGGAGGGACTTCAGGCTGGTGTTGGTCAGCAGGGCACGGCCGATCGCCTCCCCGCCTTTGTCCTCCACGAAGTTGAGGCGCAGATTCAGGGAGGTCAGGGTGGAGCTCTCAGCCAGGCCTTGAGCAAGAGCCTGAGCTCCCAGGTGACAGATCTGGTTGTTACACAGATTGAGGGTTTCTAATCTGCTGTGGCTGATCAGCTTGCCGAGGGCTTGTGCCCCATTGTCCCTGATGAGATTGTGGGACAAGTCCAGCTCCAACAGGCAAGGATGATCCAGCAAGTTACGGGCCAGGAGCTTGATCTTGTCATCGTCCACTTTGCTTCGTGTCAGCTTGAAAACCTGTGGGCATAAAACCCAGGGTCACTAAAGCACTTGCTTTGGACTGAGCTTTGTCCCTAACCCTCAGGGAGCTAAACCTATGGTCCACCAGACAGGATTCATCTCCCTTCACTTCAGACACCTTTAGCTAGCAGGCTCAAGTAGTTGCTTTCTCAGTGGGGAGATACTTCCATCAAGCAGGGCATGCCACTGATGTCCCATGCCTATTCTAGGGAAAAAGGATTTGTCTCCTGGAAATGCGTGTTCCCCTCCTCTGACTGCAAAAGATCTCTCACTGGAGGCTAAATTAAAGCAAGATAAAGCTGTCCAAATGCTTGCAGCAACTAGCAGCAGAACCCACTCCAGTTCACAGTCAAACCTGTCTGAATGAACATGTGCACCAGTGGTAACCACAGTGCAATGTCCTGTGTGGCCAGGGCATCTTAATAGTCACAAGAGAGGTAATTTCTCTTCTGGAAGCCGTGAAGACATATTTCCCAAAGCCTGCTGATCTGTGGGGAGTACATGCAGCTCACTCTGGCTCCACTCTGGATAGCAATGCCCGTTGCTGTTTTGGGGGGGCTGAGTATCTGCACTGCAGTTCCCACAGAGCTGAAGATATTGTTAGTGCTTAGGAGGAAAATCCCTCATTGCTCTAAGGTAAGTGTGAGTGTTTCCCCATGCTCTTCTTGGGGGTCTTTGCTCCTCTGGGAGAGGCTGACATGTATTTACTGAGCAAAACTACCAAAAATTCCTTATGAAAGGCTCCCTCTGGACTTCTCCTCTCCTCCCTCCCAGAACTACATGAGGAGTTAGCACAGTGGAGTGCTGCTGTCCCTTATGCTACAAGCAACAAGTTTTGTGGGAGCAAGTATTTTTCTCACTGATCCTCTGACAACCTGTTCTAACAAGGACATGGCAGAACAAGATACTCAGCACCAGGCCAGCAGGTTAACATCTCTGCACTCTGACAGACTCTGTAACTTGCAAAAGGAAGGGTGTTACCAGCAAGCAAAACTGGTCCCTGTATTTCTATGCACAGGCAATTTGAAGATCTAGCTGAGGGAGTTAGGTTCAGTTTGGGGTATATTACTTTCAAGTTATGGCACATCTTCACGGCAGCAGCCAAGCTGAAGCAGTCCTGCTCAGTGAAGTTAAAGAGGCTCCACTCAAAGTTCATGCCACAGCTCTTCACACCATAAGTGAGATGAAGCTCTTCAAGGTGAGGGAGAGCAGTAATGAGATCTTTCAGGTCGTAGTGATGCGTGTAGGCCTCATTAAAGTTAGCATCCTCCTCTGTGTCAGTGAGGTCATTGCTCTCCTCCTTTTCATCCACCTGCACAGGTGGCAGGAACTGATCAATCTCCAGTTTCCGCACATAGCCTTTGCAGAGCGGGACGAGCTCTAGGACCTTTTTGGGGTCCGTGGTGCTGGGGATGAAAAACTTCAGAATGTTCTCCAGGTGACGTTCAAAGAACATCCGTTTCCAGCTGTCTCCATAGTTGGAGACGTCACACACTTGCCAGCGCTCGATACAGCACCTCTTCCAGTAGTCCTCATGGCTTACTATGTTGGCAGTCACAGTGAGTGGAAGGCTGGTGGAGAGCCTGTCCACCACCTTCCTTTGGTGCTCAGGCAGAAGATAGTTCAAAATAGGGTTCTCTGGAAGGGATAAAAAGAATGAGAGGTTAGTCTGGGTGTAGGAACAATTGCTGGCACTATGGTTCTGCCCGGGCCCCCAGCTGTGTGGCCATGCCCTCCCCTCTGCTGATACTGGCTCTCTTCTCGGCTGCTAGAGGCTGGAGTATAGAGCTAAGCTGGCAGAAGACATGTAGGATTCATTTGTACATCTCCATATACGATTTCTAACTTTTACAATGAAACATCAGCGTAATTGAGTTTACTCTCATAATATTTGGGAACTGCGCCAGAAACCGAGCTCCCTATTTAAACTTAGTTTGAATGCAGTTTGTATTCAGAGCAGGAATTCTGCTCCCAAGAGAACTAATTCAGCCTTACAGAGATGGGAGAGCTTGGCCTGCCATTTGCTGAACTTTCTCCCTTTTGATTTCTAAGCATATTGAAGAGCAGTATTTGAAAACAACTGTGTGCTTTGCATGCAGGTCCTTGTGCCTATTTATCTTAACTAAAGCATTGGTCTCATCTCAAATTGATTCCTGTTCCTTTTTGCTGAGGCATACTCCTAGCTTTTAGGTCCCCCTTGTTTAAATAAAAGTTCTGTTTTCCCAGGTACTCTTTCCCCTGAGTCTCTTTCCCAGTGCTTGCCCTAAATCTCAGATGTCTTTTCTGGTAGAAGTTCTTTGTGACAAGAAATGCCAGAGAAAAGCCACTTGTACTCACACCATGAATATCTGGTTACATACACACAGTTGTGTTGAGTAACAGAAATCATCAGTGGAGAGACCTGTCTGTGCATGGGAAACCAGATTATGAAACACAAAGTGGGGTTAGCTTTATATTTCCTCTGTTTCTGTGGCATTCCCTTCCTAAGAACACTAACAGTTTTACCACAGCCTCTTCCTGGAGTCTATTTTTCAGTGTCCTACAGCTGACACTGCAGTGACCTTCTCTGCTGAGTCCCACGACACAAGCAGAGGTGGGACACATAGGGGCAGGGCTGGACTAGCTTCACTCGGGCTCCCTCAGGCCACACTGTGGGCAAGGTGCAGCCTCACAGCTCAGGTAACAGCATGAGGGTCCCCATGACAATGAGCACACTGCTTTTATGCGTGCACAATGCAGGTCCCATGCATTTGGCATCAAACTGAATGATCAGGCTGATAGGGCTGCAAGGGTGTCCCAGCTCAGACCTGTTGCTTCCAAGGAGACCGGGGGATGGGCAACCCGGTGTGCCACGACCTTCCTAGAAAGCGTGTCCTGCAAGGAACAACTCTTCCAGGAGCAGTGTCCTGCAAGGAACAACTCTTCCAGGAGTGGTGGCAGGCCTCCCTGGGCAGCAGGTGATTTCAGCAAGTGTAGCGATTTCTCAGCTACAAGTGATACCAGCTCTTGTGATTCAGCTCTTTGTGAAACCACCCAAGGCGAACTCGGGGACAGAGAGACAGGAGCCTTTTACAGCAGTTCCCCAGAGGTAGCCTTTATTGTCCAGCAGCCCCTGTGAAGGGGTGGCTAGGGACAAGGCTGCCTACATCAGGGCTAGGGGGCAGAGGTTATATGGGGTAGGCAGGGGGTGGGGTAGAAACCAACTAGTCAACTGGGTTCAGGCTATCACCATATAGAAACAAGGCATGCTGGGGGTGGTTCACTTTCTCACCATGACCCAGAGGAAGGTTGCTTGTCTCTGGGGAAGATCATCTTGCCCTCAGACCTCTCTTCTCCAAGGGAGAGCAGAGGGCTCTTGTGCTAAGGGCTCCCAGCCCTCCACACAGACCCTCAAGTACCATCAGCTCCTGGCATAAGGCAGCACTGAGCTCCTCTGTACTGTCTTACAGTCCCAGTGTGGACATTGCCTTAAAACTATCTTTGGTCTTTGCTGCCACTTCACTGAGTCAGTCAAAAAGACAGGTAGGCCCTTTCTTCCCCCTCCCAGTCAGTTCTCAGACGAGATATGCTTCTTCTGTTTTGCTGTGTTTCATCAGTCCACCTGCTTCAAAAGCACATTCCCTGCCTGAGGATATAACTTGTCACATCACCACCAAAAGCCATGGAGGAGGGCTGAGCCTGTGAGTACAATACTGAGATGATAGCTCCTCTGGGCAGGGAGCAATTCTCCATCTCTTTGTACAGCACTCAGTACAGGGCTCCATCCTCGAGCGCTGCCCTAATGTGTATATGAATCAAGAGCAGGAAACAGCAACTCCACAGCCCCGGTCATGGTTGAAGTGAGTCCAAAAGAGCATGGATGGAAGAAGATGTGATAGAACAAGGTCAGGACAGAGTCCCATCCTGGACAGCAGCCCAGAGGACTACAGCCATCACTGGAGTATACAAGTGCATACTTAGCAACTAAACAGTTTGTTTAACTGGCTGCCCAAGGGGATATTTCTCCCCATCTGTTCCTTTGGCAGGGCTGGGTGCCACACTCTGCCTTTCAGATGCATCTGCCTGCCTTGTTGACCCTCTGCTCTCTGGGACTGACCCTCTCTCTCTCCATGTGCCCTAGAGTAAATGTGCTCCCACTTACTTTCGAAATTGTGAACGATGTGCTGGATGCAGAGCTCAGTGAGGTGGGGGACAGTGACCAGGGACCAACTGGGATCCTCAGTGATGCAGCGGCGTGTGTAGAATGAGCCATCAGTGAGGTTGGCCTGAGGTGGACATGATGGGGGAATGGCTGTGCTCTTGTCACCAGCTGCTGGCTGCTGCATCCTGCTCAGGACGTAGTTCTCCTTCAGGAGAAGCGAGGGGAAAATTCCTTGAGAGAGTCACCACCACGTGTCTGCCTGCAAAAGAAAAAGGCAGCTTTAGAAAGAAGCCAGCAATAAGAATGGTCAGCTCACACTGCTGTCCTGTAATGCACTTGACCTTTGCCTGCCTCCTCTGCTTTGGGCTGGAAGCACTGCAGCCAAACAACTATTACTCAGCCTCATCTTTATACCTTGCCCTGTGCAAAGAGGTCTCTAGGCACCACATGCAATAAGGAGATAATAACGTGGTGCTAATTCAGAGTGTTGTTGAAGAGGATGGACGGGAATTGATTGTTTACTGTCTTTCCAATAAAAGTAATAGGGGAAGATGGCAGGAGCTGGGTGTAAAGCAAAGGGTTCTTTATACAGGCTGCAGCTGAACTGGGGAATTCCTTGCCACAGGATGTTGTGGATGCTAGGAGTCTGTGCAGACTCTAGGAAAAGTCCATGCAAGAGAAACCCTTTGAGAAGGATGAAATGCACAGAAGTCATGTGGCTCAGAGTGAGCAGCTGAACACAGCCAGAGGTGGGGAGAGTGCTGGAGGAAAGAACACACACTTGCATTGCTTTTCTACTCTTCTCTAGGTGTCTGTTTCTAGCCACTGTCAGACATGGGTGTTTGGGCCAGCTATCCCCTGCTTTGATCCAGTATGCCTGTTCTAATGACTCTCTAAAGACAGATGCTTTACAGGTGAATACATTATAAGTGTATTCTTTTCCTGCTTTCTTCATTATTCTCCAGCTGAACTCCTTCCAAATATCCATTAACTGATGAGATGGCTCAGACCTGTTCAGACCACACTGAGCCTAAGCAGATATGAGCTAAAAGCCTGGAGCAGAAGGAAGGATGCCTGGTCCTATTAACTTTGCAGAGCTTTCCCAGACCAAAGTTTTCCATTTGCTGTTTCCTATTGCAGCCTCAAGGCCTGCACTCTCAGACATCAGAATCCCACATGTGTGGTTATTGCCTGGAAGTCCTAATGGTTCTCTAACCAGCCAGTCTGAAAGAGGCAGAAAAGACACCAGGAAGGAATCATCCACGTGAGTTCTGGGTTCCACAAGAGCATTTAGGTCTGGTGAGCATCCCCCAGGGCATACAGACCCACACTGATCCTTACTGGGGCTAACTGGACTTAACATGGCTGCAGCACAGGGCTGGGCAGTTCACCAGAGCTGCCCTGCCCTGCCGCAGGAGACCTAAAAGAATCATGAGACAGAGGTGGATGGCAATGTCAGAGGTGAGAACACCTTCCTGAAAGACCAAGAGGATTCCTCAGGGCAGTGGTGGCCTTGCACCACCATAGGGTCAAAGGATCCTGTGGAAGGATAACTGCCATGTAGTATCTTTGGCCACCATATCCCTCACCTGAAGGATGGTTTGATCCCAACCAGCTCCTTTGTGAGGGATGTGACCCACACAGTGGTCCCTAGACGAACCATTTTAGTCCTTCCTTCCCCTGCACAAGGTTGCTCCCTTCACCTCTGCCTTCCCAGCTTCTGTCAGCACTGCCCTCTCTCTCCCTGAAAGCTTTGGAGCTGGCTTTGCTAGTGTTATTCCCTCTGCTCCTTCCCCCTCCAAAAGGCGTCTGAGGAAGGGTCTGCAAAAGAAGAAAGAGAGGAGATCTGTGAAATGCTGAGGTCTAGAGGAGAGGAGCAAATGATTCATGCTGCAAATATGTCAGCAAAGGCTTCTTCAAATGCACTTGAGGCAGGCCTGAGAGTGACAGTCAGGAAAGGGTGGAGATGGCAGTGGCAGGGCATTCTCTGGCCTAGAGCAGGAGGAGGAAGGGTGCTAAGGGCAGGGAGGCTGTATTTCCTGGGAGGCAGTGGTGTACAGATGACAAAGGTAAAGGCTGTAGAAAAAGGGAGCCTGATCTGAAGAAGGGTGGATGTGGAAGGAGAAGGAATGAGTGATAGGCAGCTGTGAGGATAGACTGGGAGTCCTTTCCCTGCAAAGCTCCTCATGCCCTAAGGAAGGTGCTACGACGATGGGCCACCTTTCAGGGGGAAGAGAAGAGGCCTGATTCTCCACAGCACATTAACACAGCTGAAAACCAGCTCCTGGTGCTTGAGGGACTTCAGTGGAAGGGCAAAACACAGCTAGAAAGCAGTGAGGTGGCATTAATAGAAGTGACTGGGAAAATTGTTTTCTCCTTGCTCAGTCCTTTGTCCTATTCAAAAAGCATCTGTATCATTTTGTCCCCCAGGCCAATCACAGCTAATTGGAGCTTCTGATGGCTTTCCTGACCTTTTGGAAACAATCACTAAAGGCCAGCTGTTGGGGGGAGCCAGTGCAGCATTGGTGGCCTAGGATTATTCCCTGTCTGTTCCAGCAGATGATCCGATTGCCTGTTTACTGAAGGCAGGTTGATTTTCAGAGGGTAGGTAACCCATGGCACATGCAGGGCTGCTGAGTGGGCTCCAAGAGTCAAGGCAGGAGACACAGCTGCCCTGAGGCAGAGCTGTCCAGGCTGCTGAGAAGCTTTCCCTTATCTGAGCCCCAGAACAAGCCAGCTCAGCTGACTCCACCATCCCTACTTGTCATTCACTATAAGGCCAACAGGAACAAGGCTGCAAAGCATCCAGATCAACCCCATGTCTGTGGTGCCAAGTCTGACACTGAGCCACTGCTCCCAGTATATCCATTGCCACCACGCCAGCATGGTGAACACACCTGCCAGGTGCCCTCACCACCAGTGGAAGGGCCTCCTTCACTGCACACCCTCTCTGCCTTGGCTGCAGGAGTCTCACCCAGCCAGAGCTGACACACCAAGCCAGTTTCCAGAGCCAGGTTTGCTAAGCACGTATTTAAACACCGGGAAGCACTGTAATTCACTGTCAATAAACCAAGCCAACAGCATTAATGCACGCTCCTTCCCACCTGCTCTATCAGTCACCTATCCTAAAAAAGATTTATTAGATGATATACAATGAATGGAACCATGTAGTAAATTCCCAGGTTTTGTCATTTAACACCCAGATCAGACTGAAAAGTAAATAATGCTAGAACTTCTTAAAAAAATAAAGGAAATCACACTTCCTTTCCCCAGGAGGAACTGACTGAACAGAAACTGAACAGAACTGAACAGAAACCTACTGACACAATCAAATTATGCTGCTACTAACATGCCTAACAAACCTTCTTCAGCTGAACTTGTTTTGATCTGGAACTAAAAGATTTTTGCTCTTTTCATTAACACCAAATCCCAGAGAGACCAAAAAAGAAGAGCTGCATGGAAACTGGTGACCTTTGGCTGATGCTCCTACCAGCATTACAGAGACCCAATAAATGGAACAACTGTAAACACTGTGTTTACTGGAGAGTTTGTAAGAGCAGGATAAATTATTTCTGAGGGTGGTTATGCTCCAGCCAAGATTGCATTTGCACTGAAGCTCCATCTGCCCATTAATTGAGGAAGCTCTTATGCCGCTGCAGCAGCACCCTGAAAATGCCAGTTGTTCTGCAGGTGTGCTGGCCTTTGTGCTGTTACCTGCAGTCCAGGCAAGCCAGCCTGAGTCTGGCTAACACCACTGATCCCACTGACACCTGTGGGGACTTGCCATGCTCTGTGGCACTTCCAAAGCCTAATGCTAAGTGTGCATTAGGACACCATGTTGCAGGCTAATCCAGGGGTTGAGACACTGCAATGAGCTTTAAGTGAGTTTAAAAAAAAAAAAAAAAAAAAAAAAAAAAAAAAAAAAAAAAAAAAAAAAGGACCAAATGAGGAATCTATTTAGCTTCAGATATAATGAAATTTGTCTGTAATGGGAGATTGGGCAGAGTGAGGCCAGCTGGCCATTTGGGAATTTGGTTAATGTCACTGCTGTAATCCAGGCGGTGTGAAGGGCCAAAACTGGTCCTCGATCTATCTCTCTTAGCATGATCTGGGAAGAGCCACTGCCTCAGCGGGATGTCAGAAAAACGAAAGCCCTTTCGGGCCTGAGCACTGCCCACCGCCCCGGCCGCGGAGAACGCCTGGATGCTGCTGAACGCCGCGGCCCCCGCCAGCCCCCCCAGCCCAGCTCCATGGGATGCGGGCCCTGCGCTCCCCCCTGCCAGCCAAGCTCTTCTTCAGAGACCCCGAGAGGGAAGAAAACCCCTTAGCGCGGCCGCTTCGTTACGAATCAGACCTGCGAACTGCCGGGGGAAGAGCCCGGCCACCGGCACTGGGTGCCCCCAGCCCCGGCAACGCGGCGAGAGCACCGGGGCGTCAAACGCGAGGGTCCCTCCCGACCCCTGGGCCTGGGGACTCGGCTGCCGGCTCTGTCCTGCTGCTGCGGGGCAGGGAACGGGACCAGGGCCAGCCCGGCCCCCGCGCTCGCCACCGCCGCTGTCTCCACGGACGCGGCCGTTGCCGGGGCGGGGCCCGTGGCGAGCGGGGCCCGTGGCGAGCGGGGCCCGTGGCCGGGTCCGGGCCAAGCCCACGCAGGGCGCGGTGCTCCCCGGCCGCTGCCACACGGCCTGCCCGCTGCCAGGGCTTGCGGGGCGGCAAGAACCACCAGGAAGGCAGAGGGACGGGATTTGGGATGGCGCAGCCCGTCACCACGCCCCGCTGCAGCTGCTGAGAGTTAGTGCCGGCTCCCTTTTCCAGCACGGAGGAGATGTGTGAGCTCACCACCACGCTCCACGAGTGCTGGGCGGGGTGGGGGGGCACTTGCCGAAGTCCCGGACGCTCCTGCAGCAACAGCAGCTGCTGTGACACCATGGCATCATGGAAAGAATGGGGCAAGGTATGTATTGTGAATGGTTCGGTACCAGGCAGTGTTCAAAGGGTGAATACATCGCTGTCCTCGAGATACCTGTTTCCTTGCATGTTTGTATTGCTAAAGGTACGCTGTCTGTGCCTAAAATGGGCTTGCTTCAAGGCCTCATATTTTGTAGCAGAATGACATCATAGGCAGGTCTGAGGGGGAGGAAAGCAAATCTGAGAACTCCACTGATGGCAAGAAGATCTTGGTCCATCTGCTGCATGTTTGTCTCTTCTCCTTGACCTGTTTTTTTTTTCATTCTGCCATTGAGCATCCTCTACAGAGGTGGGGGAAGACCAGAACCTTCATCAAGGCACATACCGTGCTGTGGAATATACAGAGTAAACAAAAGGATGAAAACATGCATCTCCTCTTTCCCATATCTAAGCACTGCAGTATTTGCCAGCCTGAAACGTGTCTTTCTTTTACTTCTTTGGAATGCTGATGCACTCAGTAGCGGGCACAAGAGGAGTGCAGCCAGCCTGTGCCCTGTGGGAGCATACATAACACTGGTGCCAGCTCTCATGATAGTCCTGCAAGTCCCATAATAGCTGGCAGTTTTAGGAAGCTGTGCTGACTTTCATATAAAATTTACCTCCTGGTCATGAAGAAGATTTTAAAAACATGATCCCAGATCACCCAAAAGGCTCAGCAACAAAACAGTAAATGCAAAGAGGCATAGATTGAAAACAAAAAGGGTCAAGACTCTGAGGCTTCCTTTGTGAGTTTCAAAGATGGGAAGTTAGACCTTGGCAGCAATGTACTTCTTTTTCTAGGTGTGGCCTGATTCTGTCACTCAGCTCCCCAGAAGACAGTGACAGCACCTGTGAGTCAAGCTGGTGTTGAACACAGTGGGGGTGTCAGAAGCCTTGTAAAGCCCTTCACAAACGCTGGCCTCACACTGGCCATGTTACTCCTGGGAACACATCTCCAGGGCTTTTGAGACCTTGAAAAGCAGAAATGAGAGCAACATAAAACTAGAGATATTTTCTCTTGCAGTGATTTCCATGTACACATTTGGCCAGACTCCTGAACTGCAAAGGAGATAGCCAAGCTAGATCCAGAGAAATAGCCCCCCTGAGTTGCCTGCATAACAATGATCAATTTCTGAGCTGAGCCTTCAGCAAACCATCAACACTGAGGTTTTTAGCCCACCTCACAGCTAATATAATGCAAATGTCATGTTTTGGACACTTCATGGTCCCATGGAGTCTGCCCAGTCATTGATTCCCAGAGACAACAGTGCCCGATATTATGGTCTGTTGTCAAAAGGAGTGTAGACATAAGTGCTGTTCCCAGTGGGGTGTGCAGTGGCAGCTGCTCCTTAAATGCTGTGGAGTAGGGATGCAGCGTAAAACACTGCATCCATTCCCATCCCCACTGCTGACATCTGAGAGTGGGGATGAGGGAAGGTGCTGCTTCCTGGTCCTAGTGACTAAAGCAATGTCCTACCAGCAGACCCCAGGTGCCCTCCGTATCCCTCCAGCTGCCAGGTCTCAGATTTCCCCCAGAGAGCACCTGTGATGGTGTTGTGCATTATCAGCTCTGCCAGCTTTGCCTGGAGTCGGAGGACAGTGTAACAACAGTCAAACCTCATATCACAACAAATAAATTGGACAGAAGCCAGGTCCTGCAGTGCCTTGTGTCGGAGGAACATATCCCACAGGGCATCTTCTGCTGCTAATGTGAAGGTTCAGGTGCTGTTCTGGAAACAGAGCTATGGCTGTAGGGTGACAACCTTTTTTAGTGTCCCAGCATGATGGGCTAGAAACGTTATCCTCCCTGGCTTTGCCCAGCCACCAACACACCCTGCAGCCAAGCACTTCTCCCTCTCCCTCTCCCTCTCCCTCTCCCTCTCCCTCTCCCTCTCTCTCTCCCTCCCTCTTCTTCTCTCCTTCTCTCCCTCTCTTCTTCTCTCCAGTGGCACCAGCACCAGCTGTCTCCTCAGGGACTGCAGGAACATGTCTGGTGAGCTTTCTGCCCACAGCAAGTAGCAGGCTGTTTGTTTGCAGTGGCAGCTGGAGGTAGGAGGAGTGGAAAAAACCCCTCTCTGTGCACATGTCCTCCTGGTCAGCTCTGCTAGAGCATCTCCTGCAGCCCCCTGTGTCCTCACATCACACCATGATGGCCGGAAGTCACCAAACCAGTCCAGGATGTAATTTCATTTGAGTCCTGTACTCCATGTGGGGCAGCCTCTCTAGCTGATGCCCCTAGCAAGGTAACCTCCATCTGTCAGATGTGGTTCATCTCTCCGTGGGGAAGAACCATGGGCACAGCTGAAGGTCAGGTTTGAGAGGAGCCCATTGGTGTTTGATGTCTGCCTGACACCAAAGGGATTCATTAGGGTAGGAGCCAAGGTTTGTCCTCTTTCATGAATGGCTTCTACCCTCTCAATGAGGAGCATAGAAATTGCCAAAACTGGGCGCGACTCAGAAAATTGAGCATGCTGAGGAGCAGGAACTGGCTCCAAAGCTCTATTTCCAGGCCTTCCTCTGGCTGGCTCCCTGCAGCTCTTGCTGAAAAACACTGCTTACAAGCAGCTAGCAGTTCCTGGAGTCCTGGGGGAAGCAGCAAAACAAATGACATCCTGGAAGGAGGAAAACTGCCCCTGTACAGCCAGTGCTGAAGGATGGGTGAGAAGGATGCTCTCTGTGCTGCTGCTCTCCCAAAGCTTTCTGCTCTCCCTGGGTCCCAGCAGGAACCATGCAGCTGCTGACAGCTATTAATAGATGGGGAGAACGTGGGCTCTTTTTCCTACTGCTTCCTGGGATGAATGGTAATTACCCTTAATGAGACTGGATTTGGTTCTACCTCCTACCTTCCAGCCCCCTTGCCTGTGCTGGCAGGGAGAGACCAGCCCATCTGCTGCCTGCACTGGTTCTGTGGGGAGCAAAGATTGACAGCAGGAGTGGAGGATCATCTCCCCGGGACATCCCACCGGCCTTGCTTGTGGATGCTGGGCACAGGGCAGGAGGCAGAGCCCACCAGCTGACAGGCTGCAGCAGCTCCCCTCAGCCTGGCCTTTCCAGTGGCACACAGGAGCCCCGTGGGGGGTGAGATAAAGGATCCCACCCCAGGCTGAGGGTGCAGGTGGCTTGGATGCTCTCTCTTTGAGATTAATTAAAGAAACAAAACGGGGGAATAATCAGGGGATTTGGCCTGTGCTATGGTTGGCATCCCCATCATCATGCATCACCCCAAGGTTTGTGAAAAGAGGTATCCTTCCTCCCTTGCTGGTGTAAAACCAGTCCCAGAATATTCCTCGACTTTGCCCCCATCTCCCACAGGGCACAGTCTAGCTGCCGTAGGGTCAATCAGGATATGATCTGCACGAGGGGGGTGGTTTTGTTCTTCTCACACCACTGCACCTCTGGCCTGAACTCTAAAGGTGGAAGGTTTCCTCCATTCAGGTTACTTCAAAAACACTGCATAAATAGTGCAGGAGGTCGTCTCCATCTAGTGGGAGACTGTGCCTCCTAGGAATCACCTCCAAGTAGATGGAAGCAAATGTAGATGGCTGTTAAATCTTTCTTGTACATCCCAGACTCTGGCTCTGGGCAGGACATCCTCTGCATTAGTGTTTGCCCAAGATGCTTGCTAAGGCTGCACTTCATTAACCCCACCTCTGTGCTGTCCTGCCCACCTGAACAGCCACAGTGCCTCAGTGTATCCGTACTGCTCCCTGAAAACGTAGATTTTTCCTCACTTGGTTCGGCTTAGCAGCTGGTAACACTGTCCACCATGGGAACCCCTTCCCTTCACCGACCCTTGCTGCTTGCAGCAGGGAGAGAGGAAAAAGGCTGTGCCATCTTGCCAAGCTGAAACTTCCCAGGCAAGACAGTTTATTTGCCTCTTAGTTTTTAATTATTTTTTTTTCCAGATCATATGTTTTCTTGACTGAATCAAAAAAAGCTTCCTGCAGGCAGGATCTGTGCCCACGGTCCTACTGGTTCCCATTTGCAAACCCCTGCCCCTTGCTTCTGGAGCCCTTTCTTTTTCCCTCTCTCTGAGATCCCTCCAACGTCAGACCAGAAGTTCCAAGTCCCTCTGCTGACTCCCACTCAGCCCCTTGTGTTACATCCAAGTGCCAGATGGCCCTCTAGGCTCAGGAAGGAGCTGTGCCAGGCTCCCCTCCCTTTCTCTCCACCCTTCAATCTACGGAAAAGAGACAGAGAACCAGCACTGCCAGATTTCAGGCTGCCGTGTTTGTGCCAGCTTCTGTGGTCTTCAGCCCCAGTTGTGGTGGGATTGACATGGGACATCCTGGCACAACCCTGGAGCAAGGGGTGCCAGGGAAGAGAGGACCTACTCTGAAGCTCCTCTCTGTGCCCAGCTCTGTGTTATAACTAACAACCGATGCCGGGGACACAGCCACAGCCACTGCTTCCTCCATGCTCCCCTGGCCCTGCTTCCGTCCTTTCTTGTTGGAAAATTTCTTGTTTGTCTGGGGTTGCTCACCAGCACTGGGTAACTGGCTGCAAGGGTAGGTGCAGGTCTGCAGGTCTGAAAGTTTAGCAAGCTCCTCTTGGGCAGGACAAGTGCCCAGGCCCCCTATATTGAAATGAGGAGGAGGAGGGGAAAAGCAGAGCAACTCTCCTACCAGAAAGTGGGTTACAGAGGCTGTGGGCAGCAGAAACACCCTGTTTGTGAGCTCTGCTGGGAGCATGGGGCTGTGTTTGGACAGCAAAAGGAACTTGGGAAGGATGTGCTCAGATATTCCCAGCCTTTCTGCTTCAGATAGCTGCATTAGCACAGTGTCTGCTGCTTTTGGCTCAGAACTGGCTGGCCCCTTGAGTAATCCCTCCTTTCCTGGAGGGACTCTGGCACTTTTTCCTGGTTCTTCTTGATACTCAGGGATGGGCATCTCCATTAGCAATGCCTGGGCTCTAGGGTCTCTGCTGTCACTACTGTGTCACAGCAATCCCCACAGGTCCTGTCCCTGGAGCATGTGTCTCCTCACTGCCAGGTTGCTGTCGCTCAGCTCCTCGGAGGGGATGTGGAAGACACATCCCTTAGCAGAGTCCAGGAGGAGACATGCATGGAAGATATGAGATGCATCATGCTGCAAGAGGGCAGGTCATGAGGGAAGTAGTTAATACAGAAACGCCAAGATGTTGCTAGCCCTCCTCCTCAATTCCTGGTGGATGGGGTGCTGTTGTGTCCTTGCTGTGGCCAGCTTCCCTCAGTTGTGCTGGTCACATTCTGCCCTGCCCTGTCCACATGGCTGCTGGCTGCAGGGCTCTGTGACATGGAGGCATCAGCACTCGACAAACCTGGCAGCGAGCGCGTGAGCCAGGCTGGGGTGCCATGCGGGAGAGGAGAGCTGGCTGCATATTTGATTGGAGGAGGGAAAGCTTCTAGTTAGTGAGTTCTATTCCTGTCTGGGCTTGTTGCAGACTTCACGACATTCAGAGCAGGTGTGAAGCTTTTCCCTTACCAGGCTGGGGATGAGAGTTAGTGGGAGGCTGTTTCCCAGCACTCTCATGGAGATGATCCATTGGTTTTGCATGGTCCCTTTTTTCCACAGGATGGTCCATGATTTGCATTTTAACTTGTGACTCTGTGTCATTCCCTTCCCTACCCCAATTTCCACCTCTCCTTTTTGTGCTATATTTAGATAAATCCAAGTGCTTGTGAGCCTGTAGGTGCTCTAGAGGGATGTGAAGAAGGATCAGGTCCTACAGCACAGGCAGTGCACATGAAAACCCCAGGGCAGGCAGTGCAGCCACCTTCCATTGTGTGGCAACCAGAAAGCAGCTCAGAGGTCTACGGTCCTGGTTATATTTGAAATGAGGGCAACATCCCTGCTTGCCTTATTTACCTCCAAGGCCAGCTTGGCTGTGATATCCCGTGCAGAGAGACAACCAACATGCCTCACAGGTAGAGACCCCTTCCCTTGGAGCTGAGGATGCTCCCTGGATCCTGACCCACAGAAGGAGAGGAGTGGGAAGGGGATCAGCTGGGCTGCGTGGGCTGGGGAGGTGGGGGCACCTGGGGAAGGAGGCACATTTTCCATCTCTCAGAGCCTTGGTGTGCCCCAGGAGCAGCTCCATGTATCTTGTATCAGGAGCTGCAGGGCCTGGTGTAGGGCAACTTGCAGGAGCAGGAGGGGACCCTGTTCACTCCATCACAGCGAGAACAATGTCGGGGCGGTCGCTGTGGTGGGAGCTGGACGCTGATGGGATAGGACAGCCAAGGGCTGCTGAGTCGGCACTGTCCTTTGGTGCCCTCTTCCCAACCCAGCGGAGCCCAGCACCGGTGGAGCTGTGGAGCTGCCAGCTGCCATCACTGTCCCTCCAGAGCCATGCTCTGTGACAGATCTGCTTCCTGCTGCTGCACCCAGCTCCCGGGCACTCCCTGGCCTCACTGCAGGGGCTGGGGGCCATGGCAGAGCCACAGTCCCCTTGGTGTTCCCTTTCAGGGCGAGGCTGGTGGAGCAGGGCCCCAAAGCATCTTGCTGTGTGCTGTGGGGAGCTGGGTGCCCGCTGCCAGATGCCCCCTGCTCCAACTCTCTGCCACTGCCTCCCTGAAAGTCTCTGCCGTGTCCAGCAGCACTGCAGGGCAGCTCAGGGAGAATCACTGCGCTTCCCTCTTGTGCCCCATCGCTGCATCCGGATTACACTGGCAAAGGAGCTGGGCTGACACGCTGCAGGCTGTGCCTGCAGCTGCTGAACCAGGCTGTCTGGAAACCCTACATCTGAGGATTTGTTCAGGGGTCAGAGATTGCCTGATGCCTGCAGGGTGCTTTTGAACCCACAAGGAACAACCTGGAGTGTTCCCAAGGACTTCTGCAGTGCCAGCAATGTGCCAAGCCCAGCTGCTGCCTCTGTGCCTCGTCTGTCCCTGGGTTATGCCTTGTGGTGCTTCCTCCCTCCTTTCCATCCCTGCTTCTAAGTCCAGCTGTCCCCCTCTACTGCAAGGCCTGTGGCTCTGCCTGCTAGGGCCAACTCATCCTGCTCAGCTGTGGTTTTTGGCTGCACTGCTTGGTGGGTCTCTTCTTCTTCCATCTCCCTGGCTGAGTGCCCGGGGTGATGCTGCTCCCCCAGGGCAGGAACCCCAGCTGCAGAGCCCTCACTTGCTGTCTTTTCAACAAAGAAATGCCAGTGTGCGAGCTCCATGGCCCTCAGATGTGGACAGGGGGGTCTCTTCTCCCAGACCCTCCCTCTGGCAGGGAGTGGTGGTGCCCATGGTGGGGACACCCCAGACATCCCAGCTCATCCTGCTGCTGCAGTGCTGTGAAAGCCAGCAACTCTTGGGTCACTCTTGGGGCAAGCAGCTCCAGCAGGAAACTCTCCTGGCTCTCTGGATGTCCGGTCTGTTCCAGGTGGGTGATTCCTGTGCTTCTAACAAGGCAGGGGAAGAAAATTAAAAGCCCAAGTGAGCAAAGCAGCCAGGCTGAGCCAGGAAATGTCAGAAATGCCTCTGTCAACACTGCAGCTGAAACAAGCAGGCAGGCAGGTTCTTAATTATTGATGGTGCTTATAAATAAATGCTGGGACAGGGAGGAGAAGGTTATAACAGAGCAGAGAAGCCACTTCTGGGTGGGGGAGGGAACCTGAGAACTTGCTTGTTTTAAAGGTCATTTAGTTTTGCCTCTGTTTCCCCTTTTTTCTGTGAAACTCAGTGATATTTGAGTCGGTGGATTATCTTCCTTGGGTGTCTTCTTCTTGCACCTGCCTAACCTGGCCAGCCAGGAGGAGGAGAGAGGAAAGACAGCAGTGAGAGAAAGAAGGGGGAGGGAGGAAGGGAGGAAACACTGTGTGGAATGTGGGACAAACAGGCAAACGAAGAGACAACAAAATTAGTAGAGCAGCAAATCCCAACCCGAGTGTAAATAATTTTTCACCATGTGAAAAGAAGGTCTACGTAGGCTCAGATTTATCTTCCTGTTCCTGGAGCTCAAGCCCAGGCAACCTCTGATGCAAAGCAAGAGGAAAGTGCGTGACATGAGGCTGGGCAGGGACTAGAAGGAGATGCAGGGATCTTGGTTGGGGACTGGAATAGTAACCCAGTGTCTGCATAGCCTCAGGGACTTTTGCAGCAGGCTCAGGGTGGAGTGTCCCAGAAAAACCAGACCATCTGATGGCAATAGTTCTGGGATAGGGATCCCACAGCCAGCTGAAAACACAGGAGGGGTTTTGGGTTAGGATTTTGGACTGGAATTACAGCAGTACTTTGAGACTGACAGCCCCCATGGGAGTTTTAAGTGACTGTATGGTAGGGCTTCACAACTCCAGAAACTCCCCAGCTTACAAAAGTGAACACACAGGCACTGGGTGCAATAGGGACTCAGGCACAATGGAGCTCCTTGTAGTCTACACCACAGCAGACCCTACAGGGTCACCTTCCACCCCCCACCCAGTCTCAAGGGAGCCATTACATGTGGTGGGCAGCAGCACCCCAGTGCCTGGGGTGGGTTGTGGGTATAGCTTTGGGTATAGCTTTGCTCATCTTTCCACTGGGGCCTGCCATGGTTGCACACCTGCAGGATGAGCAGCTCTGCAGTGCACGGGAGATGCAGCAGCACGTGGCTCTCTGGATGCAGACTGGGTAATACCATGGCAGCCTCTCTGCATTCCCTCTGTGCTGACACACTGGGACCCCGCAGCCACCCTCCAGTGACGCAGAATGACATCAATAAATCAAAATTGAGGCCTCGATGGAAATGGGCTGCTCCCTGTCAGGAGGGCGGGCTCAGTAGCAGGGTGCTCCTGACAACAGTTGGGGTGGTGATGGGGAGCAGATGTAGGGGGAAGCAGAAGCATTCTCCCAGCCCTATGGGTTTACCTGGTGCTTTCTGGAGGAGAGAGGAGGTTTGGGATGCAGCTGAGCAAGTCACGCCTCTCTGCAAGTGGCATGGAAACGCCAGCTGCAATCCAGGCTGAGGAGCTGAATGCAAAGTGCCAGTGCTCTCATGCAGGGAACCAGCTGGCCGTGAAGGGCACGCTGCAAAGGCGGGCTGCTGGGATTCCCCAGGAAATGCCTCTCCTGCCTCCTTGGGCACTCAGCATGTGGCTGTGGACAGCGTTCTCCTGCAGTGGAAACTTCCTTCTCCCCAAAAATGCTCCCCAGAAGCTGGGGACCCAGGGTTGGAGGGGTGATTCAGCCATGGGCCTGTCCCTGCCCAGCCCATGGTGCCTGTCCCACAGCTGAATTCCTCTAGCACAGAGCCATTCCCTCCTTTCCCAAGCATCTGGGATGTGGAAGGTGAGCAGCAGCACCAGCTCTACGTAGCCCTGAGCTGCTCCCAAGGGATGGGAACTCTCGCCTCACCATGGGTGCCAAGTCCATGGCTCCCCTCTGCAGCCTCGTGTGTGCTGTGCAGGAGCTGCCCACGAGTGGGTGCTGGCTGCTGCAGGAGCAGGGAGCTCGCAGTGCAGGGCAGCGTGAGGGTGAGAGCCTGCAAACATAACCCAGAATCCCACAGATACGTGGATGTGTGGCTTCCTGGATTACACGTGTACATGTGGGATGTGACCAGCTCAGTGCACACTACCACTACGCAGGCAGAATCACAGAATCATAGAACAGTTTGGGTTGGGAAGAGCCTTTAAAGGTCACCTCTGGTTCCCTGCCCCTGCAGTGCTCTCTCTCCCTGCAGGGCTCAGCTTGGACACGCTACATTACATTCGGTGTCTCTGGGAGACGGCTCAGCTCCAGCTGTGAGGGACCAAGCCCCACAGCTTTTGAGCCCGTGGCTCAGCAAGCTGTTAACATGGCTCAGCCCTGATACTACCACCACAATCCCAGGACCTTCCTGAAGGGAGTCCTATGGCACCCAAGGTGCAGCATGTCAAGGCCCTTGGGACAAGCAGCTTGTCCCAGGGCTTGGGGTGGCAGAGGTGCCTAGAGAGAGCTGGGCTTCTCCCAGACACTGTGCGCCAACCTCCCACTCTTCAGCCCAGGCTACTGAGAGTGAAGCTCCTGGACCAAGTGCATGAGAAGAGACGTGCAAGTACTTTCTGCTCCCCTTTTGCCAATGTCAGGTAGTTGCTTGGGGTTGAGGCTGGCAAGCCCTTGCATTGCAGGTGCCCTTAAGGGACCTCGGGGTCCATCTGGCCTTATGAAGGTGTTGCCAACCTGACAGCACACGCTCACAGCAAAAACCCCATCATCTTTTAATTAGTTTCCCACTTCCTGCTGTCCCTTCTGTGTGCACTGTGTTTGGAGGTGCAAATGTATGCCCAGGATGCTGCTTGCACCTTAGCTCTTTGGTGTTTGTAAGGGAATGCAGGCTGCAATTTTGGCCAGAGAACTCTATTTCAAACTTGTTTCACTTCCTGAAGCCTTCCCAGCTGAGCATTGCCTGCCCTGCTGCTGACATACAGGGCACGCCAGACACAAATGTGGCAGCTCCTGCAGCTGCAGCACAGGATGTGAATGTCTTGTCCTCCTGCAGCAGGGAAAGAGGAGGATGGGATGTAAGTCTGCACACTGGGACTTCACTGGGAGAACGACAGGAAATGGCCTTTCCTAGGATCAGCAGCAGCCTGGCACGGCTGCAGCACAAACGCCAGCATTTCTACTGCAGCGACCCACTTTACCAGCCTGAGATGATATGGGCACCACGGATGCCTCCACAGAATCACTCTTTGGTAGGGTAAGATCCATTTTCTCCTTCAATTCCAGAGCAGTTTTAGTGCTACTGGACTTACAGAATCAGGATTTGGTTATGCTGTGATGTCATTGATTCTTGCAAGCTCAGAAAGGATACGGGAAATACTAAATTTCATGTCTATAAAAGCCAAGAGCAGCAAAAGAGGAGGAAGAAAATTGGGTTCCCAAGACTGCCCCAGCTGAGGCAGAAGAGCACCATTGCAGAAGCTGCATCCCTGCTTACGGACCAGGTGGTTTTTAAGGTTTATAGGAAGGTGGTGCAGAGGATGCAGCAGCCCTGGGTGTGTTAGGTGCTGAGGCTGCTGCAAATACCCTGGGAACAGAGAGTCATTTTCCCATGGAACACAGGAGGGGACAAACAGACCTGGAGTGCCAAGGCATCAGGTCTTTGCTGCTCACTCACCACACAGTGCTGAGAGCTCAGCAGCTCCCACAGTGGACATGGATCTCCTTCCAACAGCTCTAAGAGCCACCGCTCTGTGGCACCTCCAGCAGCAGCCCTTGGCCTTCCAGGAGAGTGATGTCAGGGGCTCAGTAAGGGCAGCACCCAGACCTCTGCCCCTTAAGGGGTTGGGCAAAAGTCTATGAGGTCAGTGGCTTTTAAGCTAACAATCAAGCCAAAGCGGGTTAATTCCACAAGGCTGCTGCTGGCAAGCTCAGGCTCTGCTTTTGGAGCATCATGCAGGAGCAGCTCAAGCCAGCATTCCTCTCCTCCTCCTCACACCTACTCTCCAACACCTAGAGGAGACATCATCTCCTGTAGCAGCTATTAATACAGTAACACAACAGCACGCGGGGAAAGCGCTTTCCCAGTAACACAGAGCGCCCTTTCCCACCCCCTCCTGGTGCTGCTGTGGCCTGAGTCAAACACAGGAACTGTGCAACACCGGGCACCGATGCTGCTTTCAGCTGATGGCATGAGCCATCCTCTGGGACTCCACACACCCTCTCCAGCACCCTACCAGCCTTGTCACAAGGGACCCAAAGCACTGGGCTAGGTGTTCCAGCTCTGCCCAGTACTCAGATGCAGGGATGTTAAGAGCACCAGTAGCACCACTGCGTCCAGAAATGGAAAGAAATTTGAGAAGACACCAAGCTGCTCTGCCACAGTGGAATGCAGGCAGGCTCTGGGATGAGCAGCAACCTGCCCCACTTGCAGTGATGAAAGAAAGGGGCCTATGCACCCCTCTAATGGCTGAACTCTTGGCAGCAGGGGCAGATGCCCTGAGACCTTGGCTCACAGATCCCTTTGCAATAAGCCCTGCTTTAAGCTTCCTGTCTGGAAGCAGCATTTACTGATCCAAAGGCTTAAGGTCTGCACTCTTGCTGTAGCTGTCAGTGATTTGGGGGAGAAGGGGAGGACAGTTGGGAGCACCACCAGCCCCTAAAGGCTCCACATTCCTTCTGCCTTTGAGCCCTCACACTTGTATCTGGCACTTTCCAATGCAAAACCAGCTGCTGGCACTTGGCAAAGATGAGTAGGAGCCACATTAAGCCATAGGGACCACATATGAGATTTTGGGCTGGACAACCACTGAGATATTGAAGAAAACCCTTTCTCTGCTAAGGATGACCCGCAAAGTCCACATTCCTTTTTCCCCTGAGGTAAGCTGTTCACTGAAGAGAAGGGAAATGAGGCTCTGCTCACAGCAGCTGTTCACCCTCCCTCAGGCAAACAGTTAAGCGGGAAGCCTCTCATTCGGACATGGCCATTCCCCACTACCTCCTCTTCACTAATCTCTATCTGTGTGACAGCCATTTCCTGCTACCCATCCATCAGCATCACTGTGCTTCTTGCCCTCCTCCCTCTCTCTCTCTAAAAGCAGGCAGCTACTGGTCCTCCACCTCCCTTCACAATGACAGGCAACCCTACCTGCTGGTGGAATTCATCTGTGTCAGGCTGCCGTTGCTGCTCACAGGGTGAAAACCTGCTTGTATTACTATACCGTTGCACTTTTGCCTCAGCTACGATTTGTGGTCTCTATTTAGGTCAATACTGTATCTGAAATAATGATGCTTTAGCCAGGAGCTCTGACCATCACTCTAACACTGAAGTCTGAAATGTCTTTGTGAATTGAATTTACTGGGTCCACCACTGCTTGTGAAGAATAACCAGTTTATGAGACCTGCTCACCTCAAGACAAAGCGTCCTGCTGCAGGCACTTCCATGCTGCAACACAGCAACAGTTCCCATTCTCACAACTCGTAAGATCAGTTGTTGGTTTTTAGGTAGGAGCTGGTAAGAAGCCAGAAGAAAGGACTTACAAGGGAGTGGCAGGAAGAAACTGAAATAAGAACATTCATCCAAAGCAAAGAGGTGGTGAGGGCGACAATTTTGTTCCCTCCATGCTAAGGACTGGCTTCAGCACTACCCATTGCATAGCCTAACAAGCCTGAGCCCACAAGCAAGGTGGGATTTCTCTTTCCATTTCTAAATTAGAGTAGCATTTTTAATCAGAGGGGTGCCCTGAGTTCTGCAGTAGGACGGAACTGCTTAGACAAGAGTATGTGCTGACTTCTGCTGCAGGGGCAGAATGAACCCCTCTGGCAGAGCAGAAAAAAAAAGGTGCAGCTAACAAGAAACATCAGGTGAATGGATACTCTCTACCCTTTAATGGCTTTAGGATAACACTGTGCCAGCTCCCCATGTTCTCACAAAATCTCAGTGCTGATCCTGTGGCAAGACTTGCGCTGTTCCACAAGAAGCAGGATGCGCTGTTTGCAACTAGTGCTTTCCAAGGCTCCATCCCCATGTGCTTGTGCTGGGAACAAGCAGTATCATTCTGTCAGTGGGGTCTCTGCTGATCCTGGACGGTCAGAAGTCAAGTGCTCCAAAGCAGTGGTTGCAGCAATGTTCAGCTGCTAATCCTTTCAGAGGGGCAGAGTATATGCTTGGTATCGAGTGTCCAGCTGGGTGCATACAGCTGTCCTGGCACTAAAGCATCACAGTTTGCTCTGAGCGAACTCCAGTGCAGTAGTCAGGGCTCCCTGCATGCCTTTGGCATTTCCACTGCCCTTAGCAACGATGGGAGAGCCTCCTGCCTTCCCTTCCATCTGCGTACAGACAGCCACGGCCCAGTCAGCAGCAGAGAACGTGGGGAGGCAGTTCTGGGGAAGAGACACAGACAATTTATTTGTACTGTGCATTATTTGCAGTCTATGAATAAAGAAAGGTAACAGCACCCTCTCCTCACCCAGCCTGAGGCAGTCATGACTGTGAGGACCATAAAGGCTGAGCTTACATGTTAATGCTGTACTTTGCCCCTGGGAAAACACAGCCTGGAGGATCCAGGGATATCCGTGCCCAGCAGAGACTGAAAGCACATTTGGTCCTGCTACAGTCATCTCAGGTTCTGCCCCTGTGTGATTAACCACCAACACTGGACAAAGCCCCAGGAAAAGCCTCAAGCAGGACCTGCTGAGCAGCGGGTCCAGCCCCCTTGGCAGGCAGGTTCCCCTTGTCTCTACCAGGGTTCTGCTTACCTTGGACACCTGACAGGCACAGAGCACCTCACCCGAAGCCTGAGGGCTGAGCAGCAGGACTGATGTGCCAGGAGACTTGTGACACAGCTGGTTCACTACTTTCATTAGGATCTAAGAGAGGCAGGGAGAAGACAGGTCAGGCAACAGCAAAGGAGACTAGCATCCAGCAGCAAATGTGCCCAGCAATTCCCTCTTGCTGTTTGCAGCACCTGAGGTATTGCTGGGCCAACAAAGAATGTGGATCACTCACAGAGAGGGAATCAGCTGGGACAGTATCAATGATGACAGGCTGGTTGCAGTATTTTGCTAGCAAGATTTGCGCCTTCTTCTCAGCCTGGAGGGAGAAAAACAGCACTTTGAAGGGCTACAGGTGGCACGGGGGGGCTGGATGGGTGTTGCGGTGACCCCCCCCACTGTGGGGCTGGGGCAGCGTGATGCCAATCAATCCCAGCCCATCCCCCGGACCGAGTTTCCCGAAGAGGCAGACTCAGAGGGTGGGTCGATGGGCGGCTCAGAAGCCTAAGATGCACCCCCTGGGCGGTGCCCGGATCCAAGCCGCCTCCCCCGGTTCGGGAAAATTCCCGGTTACTCGGTTGTTCACTGGTTCTCTTTTAGAACTCCCGCCTCTCGGTTTACCCCAGTGGTTCTTGTTAAATTGTATCCTCCCCCTGGCCTGTAACTCATTGGTTGTTTTCCCCTTTCACCGCGGTTTTCAAATTCCCTATAAAACTGAGGACAACCCTCGGGGGAGGATCCCATCGCATTCCATCCCTTCCGAGCTTGTTCGGGTTGTGAAACTTCTGACAATAAACCTGTTAGGAGGCAGACCAGAACAGCCTCTCTCTTCCTCTGTCTCCGAGCTAACGTGAGCCGGTCCCATCGGCTCCTGCCGTGTTCCCTCTGCCGAGAAGCCAGCTAGCCAGCCCAGCCAGCAGCACCCATCCTGATGCCAAAGTCGCTTCAGCGACGCACAGAAGAACGCAGCTGGACTCTCTCTGACCGGGGGCACGCCAGAGCTCGTGCCTTGAGCACAAGAACTGCGTTAGATGGGGATATATGCATGCAATATACACACAAAAGGAATGCCAAGCGCTGCTCTGTGGGACAGATGGGAGATGTTTGATAGCAGAAGTCAAAGTAAGACTGGTGGACTGAAATCTCCATGTGGACACCCGTACAGCCCTCCTTCCCCAAATGCAAGCAGAGATGAACCTCTGTCAAAAGTGGAATAGGGAGTGATTCATTCAGTCCCCAGCCTCTTTCCTGGACCTATACAGCGCCACATGTCTCTGGAAGGCTTCTGTGGCAAGATGCTCCTACTTTAAGAAAGGGATAGTTCTTCCTGAGATCTCTAAGTTACCAATAAGCATTTCTAATCTCTTTTCATGTAAATTGGCAGAACACAGACACATGCGGGAAGCACAGCAATATCCATGTAGCTGAAGGAAAGATTCTGTCCCGTCACTGTCTGACTGTATAACTTTGTTAAGCCCACTGTGAGGACCATCTCATCCTCTCCATGCCTAAACAAGGAGGTGATGCCCATCTGCCTACTGGTATTGGCCAAAAATGCTTGTATGGGTAGGTCTCTGTTCTCACAGGCAGGAAGACACGGAAATTCTGCAGGTGCTAAAAAAGCCCAGCCACTCATTCTCTGCATTTTAAACAATGGCCCTGGATAATGCCAGTGAAATCAACCCAACAAAGGGCTTGTGTTGCACTGTGTGTGACTGTATGGGCTTTCTTCAGCCTTCTAATGAGACCCTAGTAACTGAGTGGCTGTGAAGTGTGACAGAGACACCAGGTGCCCTGGTGTGTGCTATCACCTGGCTGCAAGTCAGGGTGCTGCTGCCTCAGTACCTGCTGCAGCTCCAGTTTTTTGATAGCTGTGTTGGCCGTTCGCTGCAGTGCTTTCAGGCTGGTCTGTAGTTCTTTTCTTTGCCACTGGGGCATTACAGTGCTGGCCACCACCTGCAAGACAAATTGCTCTGTAAGAACATTAAACTGTACCTAGACATAGAGTGCTAGTTCTCTGGGAGGTCAGGCTGGAGTATGGCCTCTTCACAGACCCTGCTTTAACCCATGTGATCAGGGCAGCCAGTCACTGTGGTGAGCAGCTTTCTCTTTTCAGCTCGCCATCTGCAACACAGACACCTGGACACTGGCAAAAATCCTTATGACCAAAGAAGCAACAGCAGGGAGCAACTTGCCCTTGCTATTGACCATGGTAAGATGTGAACCTGGTAGGGAAAAAGTGTCTCAAGTGGATAAAGCCCATACTGGACTCTTTCTATATAGGACTGTAATCCTTACTTGGGTCAACTGGCCCACTTCTTTGGAGAGGTTCTGCATCTCAGGAATAGAGGTGATCCTCTGCTGCATTCGTAGAGAGACAGAATCCACTTCCATAGCCAAGCACTGGCCTACTTCCCGGGCCTGCAGAGATGGAAGGAATGCATGCTTCAAATGCAGCAACAGAAACAATCCACAGGGATGGAGAAAGGGAGGAGACAGCAGTCATGAGCACTGAAATGCTGCTCAGAATCCAGTAAGAAGACACTTACAGATGGTTTAGGAATGACTGTTCCCACAAGACTCTGAAATACAACATTCCTCTCTAGATTTGCAACCAGCACTAGATAGTCACACTCACGAGGACCAAGCTGTCGAGCTTTATGTGGTATTTACGGTCAAAATTCATGTTTCCTTAAAAATTTGCACCAAAATCATCAGGATTTCACTGAGGAAAAACTGGGGAGCTCTGTGGAGCATCTTAGAGCTTTTTTCATTAGCAAATGCAATCTTGAAACAAGTGACTGAAGAAACAAGAGAAACACTAAAGCTGAAAGAAACCTCATCAGCTGTTAAAGCATATTTCCTGAGTTTAGCTATCCTGGTATATTTGTTATTGTTTTCACCAACAATGCTACTATTAATAAGTTTTTAAAAAGCTATTACAAGCCTTTTTCACCAGTGCCAATCCTTATGGTTTGGAGCATTTCCTCCCTGCCAGATGTCTGTGCCCAGGATGGTCCTGTGAGATTTTAGAGCAGGACAGCAGAGGACTGCTCTGCCTAGCTAGGATACACAACCCTTATTTCAAGTAATTCTCTCATGCCTGCAGCCTCCCTTGTCTCATTAACACTTGCACAGAGCTCCTCTCGAGGGCTCTCCAGGTCAGCACTTCCAGCAAAGCATGAAGATGTGCCCTGCAGCTTTTTGTTCTTCTGCATGAAGAAAAGCTTCTCTGGGACACAGATGCACAGGGGACGGCCAGCCAAAAAGTAACAGATTTGCAGGGGTGGGCTTTGCCTTCAGTGTTTCCAATTCCACTGACTATGAGTCACTCTCCTCTGACAGCAGCCTTAAAGGAAGAGCGAAGGTTTACGGGGCACCTGACACTTCCAAATACTCAAAGGACAGAGTGATCTCACAAACTCAATAGTAGGTTGCTTACTTTTTATACACACCCAGCCAGACCAGAATCACAGTTTAGCAGGAGAAGGACTAAAGAAAGGAAGCAAAAGGGCTGTAAGAATGAGGCCAAAGCCCTGTAATCATCAAGTGCAAATCCAGCTGTGATAGGCAGGAGGTGAAATCAATGCACAAAGAATTACACCTTTAAATACCTACTGGGGGATTGAAATTTATAGACCAGAGGCTTCCTGATATTTTGTGCCAAGTTTTTATCTTGCAAAAGAGGGTCTGAAGGGAGAAATGAAGGTCAAGGAGACAGAGAACTAGGATGGGAGGGAAAGGAGGTGAATAGTGAGGTTCAGTAGCAGAGCTGAGTCTTAAGGGTGAAGCAGGAAGCCAGATGAGGCACAGCAGGGAGGCTCCAACCAAAGCAGTTGGAGCTAATTGTCTATGAGGAACCTACAAAGTTTGGTCTTTCTGGCATTGCCTTGACATGGGCAGAAATCTCAGTTCCCTCTTTCTTACCTCTTTGGCTTGTCCCCCTGTCACTGCAATGACACGGCTAATCCCTCTGACAAGCTGGCGCTCGCTGACGATGGCCAGATCTTCCACAGATCCTGTTCGGAGAAGGTGCCTAAAAAGTCAGCGGAGAATAGGAAAGAAAGCACATTGCTCTTCACAAACAGAAATCAGGAAGTTTGCTTTGTTTTTAGAAAACTCTAAAGTCCACCAGCTCTTTCCTAATCCCAATACCTTGACTCTTTTCCCATCCCTAAAATCCTGATGGTACCCTGTTAGGCAAGAGATAGCAGGGTTGAAGCTACTCCAGAGGAACCTCTGTGCTACCTGCCCAGCAGGCTCCAGTCAAATGGTGCAGCCAAGTTTTGTCCTCCTTTCCTCTCCTTCAGCAGTGAGATGAATTGGCATTTTTCTCTACTACTCAGCTGCTACTCCACCACTTTTTTGTCAGGCCAGCTCACAGCCCGGCCAGTAGACTCCAGACAAAGGATAGTTGTGCAGTCTCAGGACACTGACAACCTCCCTTTTCCTTCTTGTTTATTCAACACTGGGTATGAAAACTACAGTGTCTTGGGTTCTGTTACCACAAGTAATCATTCCAGACAGCTTCACAAGAACTGATCATCTCTTCTCCCATGCAGTTTCTTGTCCTACTACTCCCAACAAGATCTCATGGCTAGAAAATTTCTCATTTTCAGCTCTGTCTGCTCTAAGACCAGTTTGTTCCTTCTTTTTTTTTTGTGTCAGCACTGTCCTAAGATTGATTAACTTTTCTTCTACTCTCATTACTGCTAAAAGCAGAAGAGGGTGAAGATAATTAATTAAAATAATCAGAGCAGTCTCAAGTTCTCACAGCTGAATGGGAGTCTCCAGCTGGGTCCCCAGCCCTCCTACAACCCCAAAGGCAAAGCACCACAACCCTGGTGTGACAGGTCACACACACCTTTCCCACACTCTGCTGGTGCTGTGGCTTCCAGGTTGCTTTCAGACTATGAAGTAAGGAAAAATGCTGTGCATTTCATTAAAGTTTGCTCACCCTGGAACTTCCAAAGCTTCGTAACTAGCCCTGTCCTCACAGTATTTTTTCAGTGAGGAAACTTAGTTTCACAGTGACAGGGAGTTGAGCTTGTAGTGATGCTTCTATCTCAGCCACCAGTGCCCAAAAACATGCCTTCTGGCTGCAAGTAAAAGTCACTTACGTCCCACAGCAGAGCTCCACAGAGGTCTGCATTGCAGCCTTGGAGTCACAGGTCAGCACATTCTCCACAGGGACCCCCAGGGACACTATCCTCACTGGATCTGGATACCCCTGACAGAGGAGATAGGGATCAGCAGCTAACAACATGGTTGTTCAGGGGCACTTACAGACTGACTACATGGCTTCAGGTGTCTGCCTCATTTTTCCCCTATTCTAGAGCAGCCCCTGAGTCAGGGGTGGCACTACTTCTCCTCCACAACCAGCCACCAGTGGGGAGAAGAAACAATTGGTGACATGACAGGCTTTTGGTCCACAGGCATAAACAGAAAGCCTGTGCATCACCAGTCTCCATGTTCTACAACACAGTGTCCTGAATCTCATCTCTGTCCTATTTTCCCTTAGGAGTTTTGGGAGACAATTCCCTTGCAGAAATATGTTGTGTCAACATCTCGTGTCCCAGCTGATTCCTGCTGAAGGAGAAGGCTCACGAAGATGTGTGCTGCCATCCTGTCATACCTCATCCACTGCCCGGAGCCCCCGAACTCTTCTTGCCAGTGTGAGGGGCACTTCAGCCATATGCACCACCTCGTTTTTTTTGATCAGATCCTGGACCACTTGCTCCACTTGCTGCAGCTGCTCCACGGTCACATGGCCCTGAGGAAATCAGCCACACTCAGGAGAAGGCTCCTGAGAGGTAGAGAACGAAGGAGGGAGAACTGGGACAGAGTCACCAGATGACTCAGCTTGGGCACACCACTCTTCCCCTGCATCTCATCTTCTCTGCTTGTAAAAAGGAACTGTGAACATCATGGCCCTCCCACCCTCTCCTCCCATGACAGATAAGGATTTTTGATGCAAGAGCATCAGCCAAAGCCCTCAAGAGAGATACTGGAATGAGTGACAGGTTACCAGGGCCAGCACTCAGCCTGACCCAAAGCTTCACAAATGCTCTTGCCTGAATGTCTGACATCAGATATGTGCCACAGCCAAGCACCATCTCTGAAAGACCCCTTTACACTATTTCGTGTCAGTCCCATGACCACTGGCCTTGCTAAGTCCTTTCCCTTCTGACCCCCATTCATCCCCTCAGCAAGCCCTGCTCAGGGCCAGGACAACGCAAAGCGGACGCAGTCACATCCAGAGGACCAAGCTTCATTACTCAGATAAAATGTGACTTGTCTCTGAAGGAGTGATTACGGCAAGAGGGGAAAAATCCCTGGAGAGAAGAGCAGTACTGGAATGGTGGTACTGCTGAGAACTAGGAAACTGGATTTCAGAGTCACCTTGGCATCAAAGTCGAAGCGCAGCCGCTCTGCTGTCACATGGGAGCCCCGCTGCTCGGCGCTGTCACCCAGGACGTGGCGGAGCGCGAAGTTCAGCAGGTGCGTGGCGGTGTGGTTCGTCATGCAGGCCAGGCGCTGCACCTGAAAGCACACACCAGTCAGCAGGAGTGCTGGTTCTCCACAGCTCAGGGGAGCAGGGCACGGCACAAAGAGATAAGGAAAAGGCTGCATGTGAGGGGATAGGAGAAGATGGAGGAAAACCAACGGGTAGCACAGCTGTCAGATGAGTTACATGACAGGGCAGATCTAACTTCTTTTTCCATGGGATCATCTTTGAAAAACAGTAAAGGGTAGGCTGGATACTTTTGGACAGACCAATGGCTCGCAAAGATTACAGAGTCAGTTGTGATGTCTCCTTCCCACTGCACACTACAATGAAGAACAGTGTCAAGAATACAATGGACAAAGACCTGCTGTGCCCGGGTTACTCAGGACATCACAAGGAAAAGGTTAAGAGCAGTTAGCTTATCAACCTCATCCACAAAGAGCTGCACTTGGTCACCAACACGCAGGGTTTCCACAGCAGTGACCTCATGGATCACGTAGCCACCACAGAGATGAACTGACTCTACAGGGAAGAGTACATCCTGAGAAAAGAGACAGAAAGATGAGTTAGGACACAGGGAAGATCCAAATACCTGTGCTATGTATCTGCTTGACCCAAACACAATTCCCACCAATCCCTAAAAGAGAGGGACGGGTGGGAAAAGCAGAGAGAAGCTTACTGCAAACATAACCAAAGTGTCCCAGACCTTCCATGTACCCAGCCACTCACTACACACATACATTGAGGTTGCCAGCTTGCAGTGGAGGGGCACTAATGCCACCCGTGCTGATGAATTTTCTTAGCAAGTATGCTCATCCATGAGAAAATGGACAGCATCTCCCAAGGCACCTGTCTCTGGCATCCAAGGTACCATTTCTGCCTCAATGGGATGGAAACAAAAACTGGACCACCACTTTGGCTTGGGGGGAAGTGCTGAGCAAGGCACTGTCACATTCTGCAAGGCTAAAAAGGCCCAGGGGTGATTATCAAGAGCTGGAATGGGGAAAGGAGAAAAAGCTGCACCTCATGTAACTTCCCAGGACAGGGTCAAAGCTCTCCCTCTGGCAAGGCTGAAGGAACATGCTGCAGAAGTGGAGGTCCTCCCTGACGCTCTTGGGGGGAATATGAGTTTTTGCACTGGATGTCAGGTTGGGCACTGCTTGCAGCTGTCCAGGACTGACCAGAGGTAAGTTACTTAAGTCACAGACTCTGTGGTCAATGACTGCCTTCTCTCAGCATTACAACCCCAGCTGGCAAGAATGCAGCACATTGAAGGAAGACCTGAGAAGACTTTAGTTTTCCTCAGCAAGATGAAATGCAAAGAGCTGTGAGAGACAACCAGAGCAGCAAGTACACCTCTGTGAAGTTACTGCTGATTCTGCCTCACCCCACCTTGATGCCAAGGGAACTGTCAAGAGACAGCAGCTTGCGAATGAACACAGTAAACCCATCACTTGGGGAATTGTGCCTGGCCTCAGAACCCGTAGCAGCCTTGGGTTAGGCAGCAAAGGGCCTTACCTGCTGTCCTAAACGTATCATGTAGCCTTGGTCAGAATCTTGCCCACCCTGCTCTGCATAGAAGTTAGTCCTGTCCAAGATGACACCACAGCGCTGCCCTGCCCCAACCTCCTTCTGGAGAGACTGATCTCTGTACAGCATCAGGACAGTGGCCTGGCATGGACTGAACTCTGTCAGGGGAAAGAAGACAGCAGCAATTAGTGCACACATCCTGTCAGATTGCAACAGGAAAGGAGGGATCACTTCCCCATGCCAACCCTGCCAACACCCGGGCTATACTGAAAGCTGGCACTTTGCCTTGGTAGGAGAGGAACAGCTACTGGTAGAAAGGACAAAGGACTAGAACTACTTCACCCCTCACTTACCTAATGACAGAACTGCTGAGTAGCAGCTAAGCAGGCAGGGACACCCAATCCGGCTCCACATGAGCCTGGTAGAAGAAAATGTGGCACAGACACATCTGCATCTTGCTACACTGCAAGCTTGGCAAACCTGACTTTTATGAAGAGATGACAGACATTGTGGATATGGGACAGCAGGGATGTCACCTTCCTGGACGCAGCAAGCTTCTAACATGCTCTCCCATAGGATCCTTGAACCCAAACTTGGGCACTATGGACAAGTGGACCATAAGGTGGGTGTGTAACTGGCTGGGCAGGGGGCCCCAGAGAGAATTGCTCAGTAGTTCAGTGTTCAATGATATTCAGCTACTAGTAGAGCTACTTGGTGGCTGTAAGGGACAACACCACTCAACATCTTCCTTAATGACTATCCCTGACAAAATGGGATGTACCCATATCCCACTTAATTGGCAGGGACTGGCTGATATCTTGAAGAACTGGACTGCTTTACAGAGGTATCTGAGCAGTCTACAGAAATGGACTGACAGAAATCTTAGGCTCTCAGGAGCAAGCTGAACATAAACCAGCAGGGTGCCCTTGCAGCAAGGAAGGCTGCCTGCCTGCTGGGCTGTATGAACGCAAACATAGCCAGCAGGTCAAAGAAGAGGTTATTCATCCCTATTTAGCATTTGGGAGACTACATCTAGAGTACAGAAAATTCTGGCTGTGTGTAAAGAAAAAAAAACTTTACACTCTAAGAGTGATAAAGAACAGGGAACAGAGAGGCTGTGAGATCTCTGTTCCCGAAGATACTGAAAACTTAAATGGACAAGGCTCTGAGCAAGGTGATACAACTGTGAAACTGATGTTACTTTTATCAAGAAATTGGACATCCAGAGATCCCCTTCAACCTGAATTATTCCATAATTCAGAAGCTGAGAAGGTGGGACAGTTCTAGCTTGGAGATTTCAGCCAATGTCACTGCTAGGCTTTTTTCCTCTGTTGTGCTCTTGCTGTAGTATATATAGCTTGAATTGCCTCGCTTTCTGCTTAGCGTGGGCTGCCACCGGCACACTGGGTAAAAGGGAGTTGGCTGTACACAGCCATCTCTAATTGTCTGTGACAGCCACACCACCTCTTGCTCCCCGTGGCTTAACTTCATGCCTTCCATAGAGCATCAGCAACCTCAGTTACCCTGGATGCCAAAAAGCCTGCGCTGGCACCTAGTGGTATGCCACGGAAACAGCAGGGGCATGGTTTCACACAACTACATAATCCCTTTGCGTAATTACCCTTCTTTCTCCCGAGCGCACACACCCAGAAGCCTAATTGTTGGAGACAGACTTTTCTCCGGAAGAAATCAACAGTCCCTGTTTCACCACTGCACCCAGGTGGTGCCAATGCAGAGCTCAGCCTTGTTACCAGCCCAGAGCCTTCCTAGGGACATACCAACAGCACTAAGAAAAGCACCTAGTTTGGGATGAGCTACAGCGGTAGGGAAAAGCTGCGGCAGCAAGGTGGACAGGTTTGTACCACGAAGTACACGTTGTGCATGCATGAGGTTAGGCAGCAAAAGCAGTCATGTGAGGGACTGCAGCAGAGCTTGCCTTGCAGGAGGCCAGGCACTCACCGTAGTGCCCGTGCCGCCCCAGCGTGTAGGCGTACTTCGGGGAGTCGTCGGTAGCAGGCACGCTGCTGCTCCGCAGCTGAGCCAGCGAGTGCACATCCAGCTGGGTGTTTGTGTTGCCTGGCTGTCCTGCCTGTGGGCCACCAGCCTTCCGCTGCAGCAGAGCAAAGGCACGGTTAGATGGGAGATACCTGGGGGCAAGCAAACGTAACTGGAGCTACAAGGCTAGGAATGATTTCTTCCACCTTCATGGAAAAGGCTTGTTCAGATCCAGGCTGATGTAGGCTACTGTTAACCAACCCCATCCCTTCAAACCTCACAAGCACTCAATACCACTTGTGCTAGCCTTGAGCCAGGCCATACACAACTCTTAACACATTGCTCCTGGCACAGCTTGCTGTGTAGCTGTGAAGCTCCCAGGTCATTAAAGCTCAGGACAGCAAGGCCTCAAACCAATTACTGCACTGGGGGGTGGTGGTGGTGGTTGGTGGGCAGTGCAAGTATTTCAGCACTACAGAGACCAAGGAGATTTTGTAAACTCTTCACAAATAATTTGCTTCTTGGGCTGTCTAAGCTGGTTCTACCTTGTGTGAGAAGTTAGACTACATGACCGACAGAGGAGTCTCCTAACCTATATAAGTATTTTATAACCTTCACTCCAGCAACAGTCAGCATCATAAAATACCTGAAGAAAAATCGCCAGCCAGTACTTCAGTCCCACATTCAGAAACAAGAGGATTGTGATGACACTGCTATTTCAGACTCACTTCCCCTTCAGCGAGAAGGTATGTAGTCCTGTGGTGCTCCAAAGAGCCTCAGCAGTGAAAGGGAGCCTGCTTCCATGTTCACAGGAGATAGGTAAGGCTTTGAATGACTCGGACAAGGCAGGTTTCCCTCTTACCTTTGCATCTTCCAGAGCAAGTTCGTTAAAAGCAGCTGAATCCAAACTGATTCCCTTCTCTTCAAGCATCAAGTCAATCAGATCCCGAGGGAATCCCAAACTCCCATAGAGAGACCAGGCTACTTCAGCTGTAAGACAAAAAGAAGGACAAGAACTCTGTGTGAACACAGAAGGCAAAGGCATCTCAAGATTTGTCTGGATGGGACCAATCTAGTGTGTGCTTTGGTAACTGGATCCACCTGTACTGTGTGCAAAAGTTAAAGGGGAAGAGAAGCCATGCAGTTCTTTTTGCATGGGACTGAGTACTAAGGATGCTCTACAGCCCCATTCCTGCTAAAATTCAGTGCAGCACATCTAGACAGGCAGCTGCCCTGGTTGGGTCTTGTGCTACTCCTCTCAGCTGTGTGTTGTAAGGACCTAGTTATCAGTCAATAAAACAGCAAGGGTGTCGCTGTTGCGCACAGGGACAGTGAAAAACAACATAGATTCAGGTCAGAGAAGTATGGTCGAAGCCGACCCCTTTAATGCCAAAACCCCATCTTTTTATAGCATGGGTCGCAAAAGAGAAATTACGTGACTGGCCCCTTGGCTAGCCACCCACCAAAGTGAGTGGCTGAGCAGTATAACCACCCATTTCAAAATATTATTCCCAGTGAACCAAAAAACAATTCCACTATGTTCTCACAACAGCCCTGCACCTGGAAATGTTTACCAAATAGCAAACCGTCAGACAGCTAGCTTGCGTGAGAACGGAGACTTTCACATGAGACAGTAAAAAGCGGAGAATTTTTCTCTGCTAGCCTTCTCAGCATCTACACAAGGGCATGTTTCTAACTTGCTTGATGCCTAGTTGTTGTGAGAACAAAGTACTAGAAAACAACTGCAATCTGGAGAAAGGAACATCTGCTGCTCTGTCTGGGGCTAGACGGTCACAGAAAATGCAGGGGAGACAGACACCAACCAGTTTTGACTGCCATGCTTGTGAGGACCTGGAGCAAACTGTCTCTAAGTGCAGCTTGTCAGAGGAGGGACCCTCACCTGGGAAATTTGTGGAGGGCTCCATCTGCTGCACTGTCCGCTCGATGATTCGCCTCCCACGCTCCAGGGAGGACAGAAACGCGGCCTCGTTCTCATTGATGATATCCTTGATCTGCCCAAGGATCAGAAGAAGGGTTAGCCACAACATTTCAGGGAGTTCCCCAGCTCAGCTCAGCCCTGCTCAGTCAGCTCAAAGCATATCAACTGCCCTTTGTGTTCTGCAAGTATCCATCACAACATGGCTCTGATGCATTATTGAACAGTGCCAAAGTCATTGTGCCTCCTGTCACCATTCCTGTCAAGGAAATATTGACCATCCACGTGGGGGAGGCTTTAAGCTGACAAATGTTCCCTATTGGGCATTCTTATCTGTGACCCAATTACAACTGTATGTCTGGAACAGCCAGAGAAGTTGCTGTCAGTGGAACCAACCAGGGACTAGCCTTAAATCATCACTCCACTTTAGACAAAGAGTATGCAGGCAAGGACAGGCTGTACTTGCACTCAACAAAAAAAGCTACTGGAGCTTTTTTAGAGCAACAGCTTACACAGGACATGCAGTCCCTGGTAAGGATCTAGTGGAGCTCCCACATGGAAATCTGCCACAGATACTTCTTGTGCCCAGCACATCTCAGCCCACCCACGAGAACGTGGTTACAGAGGAGGCGATGCAAACTCCTCCAGCTAAGTCCCAAGGGCGAGCTGATTTCTGGCCCTGAGAGCAGTGCCTCACAAAGATAATGAGAGGGGGGATTCCACATTGCTCACCTGGTTGGCATTCCTCGTCAGCTCTGGATAAGCATCTCCCTGTGAAAGTGAGCCTCAGTTAGTGATAACATCCTCAGCATCCTCCTCAGGGGATCTCACAGCATGTCACAAACATTATAGAGGTTACTTGCATACACTTACACATGCTTGTGCTGACTGTACCATTGATGACACTAGGCCCCCTCCCTCCCAAGTGATACGGGGACAAGAGGTTTTTAATGCTGGAATGCACATCATCAGGTACACCTTCCTGACTGACTCCTGACAGTGTGCAGACAAGGGACATGGGGCTGAATAGGACATGTGTGATGACTTTTTTCCCCAAGACAGCAGTTTTACTCACCAGCACTTCCACTACAGTAGGCACCAGGGAGGCCAGGAGCCCAGGTGGAGCCTGCAGAACTTCAGAGCAAAAGCGTACAGCCCTGCGCAGGATCCGACGCAGCACCAGTCTGAAAACAGGGCAGGATTCCTCAGACAGCCTTGTGAGCATCCCTGTCCAGCTCCCACATCCAGCATCTCCCAGCTCCTCTGGTCTGATTTATCAACACAGGCCAGCTGCTCCCAACACTCTACACCCATCCAAGGGGAAGTCAGCAGATTGGAACCCCCTCCCGGCTCTCATCTTCCTGCCTCCCCAAAAGCTCATGCGCTCCCTATCTTGGGCCCGCACCAGAACCTCCTCCCTGGCTGTTCATATTCCTTCCTAGACCTAACTCCCTTCACCCCATGCCATTTCCTTCTGTCCTTACTCTGCTCCAGAGAAGCCTGGGTAGATGCCATCAGTGATGCACACGCACAGGGTGCGCACGTGATCTGCCACCACGCGGTAGGCCATGTTCACATGCCCAACATCAGCATCCCCAACCAAACCTTGGTATCTGGGTGCCCTGCAGCCCTAAAAGAGAAAGTAGGGAGACAGATCAGCAGAAATTAATGGCTGCAGAAGAAGTTTCAGTGCAAGAGGCAACCAGCCATGCCTGACACCATGTTTCTCAACTACCTCTGAACCTAAGATGTACTCCTTAAATCCTTCCACACCACTACAGACCAAGACTTCTGTACCTTACACAGGTCAGCCAATGCCCTGGCACTGAGAAATTTAAGACACTTTGAAGGAAAAACGAATCAGCAGTGCCAATATTCCAGCAGATTTCCAACCTGGAATTCTCCCTTTTTTCTAGAACGCTGCACTGGACCTGGAAGGACATAATCTCCTGTCTCAAAACACTGCTCAGTAACATGCAGAGAAGGCTGTACTATGGTACCCAGCAAACAGTCTGTGTGCAAGGAGCTTTTGCTGGGTGGTGACTCTGAGGGAAGCACCATCACCTTGTGAATGGCATCCAAGATGGGAGTGAAGAGATCTGTGTCATAGTTGGAGCGTTTGTTCTGCAGAACTGTCACCAGCCTTTCCAGACCCATTCCTGTATCCACATGGTGCTGCGGCAAGGGAAGGAGATTCCCCTCCACCTCTCTGTCAGCCAGGCAGGGGAAAAAAAAAAGGTAAAAGAGAAGCAAGGATCAGTTCATGGGCAAAAATAAGGAACAGGTGAATCAAAGAGAATGGGAAACTGACAGGGGATGGAAACAGTGGGTGACCCAGCATAAGGAAGCTCAAGGACAAGACTGCCTGCCTTGGCCCTATCAGGCAGCCAGGATCTGACCGTCACATAGTCAGGATAGGCTGCAATGTTAAGGAAAAAGGCCTTCCCTAATAGGGCCAAAGGCCTTTTCCTCCTCCTCCAGGCTGCTGCAGACCTCAAGAGATCTCTGGAATGCAGCATTAAGGGAGAATAGGCAGTGTGTGGATACAAAAATGCTGTTAGCAAGAAATTTTCCTGCTTCTTTCTAGGCCCGTGGGATACTTTTCTCTCTCATGAAGATATTTGCAGAGTTCTGTAAACCATGAACACCTGCGACCTTGTAGGACTATGTTTATGGTACAGTAGAAAAATATTTTGACAATGGATGTTTTAGGATTCTAGCCAATCACCCCAGGGGGTGGCTGATCCTTTGACCAATTAGACTATGAAGAAAAAAGTCTATAAAAGAGTTCGTAAAATAATTAAATAAATCAATCTTGCTGCACAATTCCTGCCTGCTGGATCTTTCTCCTCCTCCCTAGAGCTACAGGATACAGTACTAGCAGTGAAGGTTGAAGAAGACAGGGAAATAAAGCAAAGAGGACCAAGAGCCATGCTCAAATCCCCATAGCTTCTCTCTTGCTCCTGGTATTGCCAGCTCCTGGAAAACAGTGGTAAGTCTGAGAATATACACATGATTTTGGAGTCAGGCTAGGGAGAAAGGCTCTGGAGTTCAGATGAGATGCCTGGTACCTGCTGTACTGCATGAAGACCAAGTTCCAGATCTCCACTACATCGGGGTTGCCCTGGTTCACCAGTGCTGCAGCATTTCTGCCACCACCCACGTGGTCATAGTGGATCTCTGTGCAGGGACCGCAGGGACCTGTGTCCCCCATCTCCCAGAAGTTGTCCTTCAATGAGAAAGGAAGCACGTGACTGGCAGGCACCCTGGAAAGGCAAACAACAGAGGTGGCAGTGCTGAGGCATATACACAAATCACACAGTAGCCTAGATCACAGAGAAAGTTGGAAGAAAGGAATCCTTTCTTCCTACTACAGACTCAATAAGCAAACACATTAGAATTCCTCTGCTTCTGTTCACAGAGAATTACTCTCCTTAGCAAGATTAAGTGGGCCAAAGCAGACAGGACCCTAGCCTCAGCCCAAAATGACTGGCAAACACAGCCTGGCCCCTGCTGACCGAGACAGGCTCCCCACTAGGTCTGTGGAGCACCTTGCTCCTTGGAGCAGAGGCAAGACCTGAACACCACCAGTGGCACAGAGCTGGCTGTCTTGGGTTCAAAGCAGCCTTGGGTACATGCAGCCTGGAACAAGCTCCCAAAGCACAGCAGTGCTCTCTGCAACGGCTGCACCCTCTCACTGAAGCAACCATTGCTTCATCTCCTCCTTTCAGAGGAGAATGTACTCTCACCATGCAGAGGAAGCAAAGGACTGGAGATCCTGTATGCACTTCATCCACGCCAGCCAGTTTTAGGCACATACCCATCCCCACCGATATTATCTGAGAATGAACCAAAAGTTCAAGAGACTCAGTGAGCTCAGAGCCCAGCTGCCTTCTAACAGCCCAAAGAAACCAGAAACAAAATGGGTTTAAAACATAATCTCTGGCCCCTATAGCTGATGAACTAAAGAGCAAATGCAAAACTGTGGAAAGTGAAATGTCAGCACCTGCTGCTCAGAACCTCTTCTCTAACACGCTTACCCCAGGCGGAGCCACACATCCCTGCACTCCTCATCTGCGCTCAGCCCCAGCGAGGGGTCTCCACCAAAATAGGTGACGTAGAGACGATCTCTGGGGATCTCATAGACCTCTGTCAAGAGCTCCCAGGCCATGCTACACGCCTCCTCCTGAGCAGGTAGGGAACATAAACGAAGCACAGTAATTCAGGAAGAGTCTTTAGAATGGGAGTCAAACAACAAAGACGTTAATTTCAGCTGTTTCTCTCCTTTTCTAATTTTCAAGTGTATTTCAAAGAGCAGGATGAGGGTCAGGAGAGTGAGACAGATCATTGCTGCCAGCAGAAAACTGACATTCCTAAAATGTTATGAGACCTTCAGCATGGTGTGCATCTATGTGCTCACCAGCAGAGTTACATGGATATTTTTTTTTCACAGAAAAAATGTATTCATTCGCCAGCTAAAAAACCTAGCATCCTTTATTCTTCTTCCCTTTTCAAACTTACTAGTAATAAGCATCAAATGAACTGGTAACATCTTTTCACCATATTAAATGGTCAACACTGGCATTCTCACAGAAAACCTTGATTTTTATGTGTTGGTCACAGCTTTAACAGGCTGAGTGCTTTAAGAGTCTGCAGGGCACATTTAGTGACAGAGCCCATCAGCTGACCATCTCTGCTCCAGGCCACAGAGCTCCCAGGAAGTAATTTGGACCTTACCAAAACACCTTCTGCACACATTCCTATGGCACTACAGCACAACTCCAAAAGAAAGGTTGCGTTTTCCCCTAGAAAGGGTTCACTCCTATCACCTCACCTTAAAGTAATCCCCAAAGGACCAATTCCCCAGCATCTCGAAGAACGTGTGATGGTAAGTATCTCGGCCCACATCCTCCAGATCATTGTGCTTCCCTCCGGCACGCACACACTTCTGGCTGTTCACCACCCGCCGGTGCTGGGCCAGCTCGCTCCGGGGGTGCACCGTGCCCAGGAAAATGGGCTTGAACTGGAAATGAGAGGCATCCGCTATTGACAGATGCCACCCAGCGCAGGGGGCTGCGCCTGGGGCTCCTGAAACACAGAATGGGTCACGCTGGAAGGGACCACAGTGGGTCATCTGGTCCAACCTCCCTGCTTAAGCAAGTTCGTTCCAGAACACATGGCACAGGATTGTGTTCAGGCAGTTCTTAACTACAGCCAGTGAGGGAGACTCCCACAGCACTACGGCACTACGAGAGGCGTCCGGGAGGACGGCGGCGCGGGGAGCCCAAAGCACCACCGAAGACCTCCTTGGTAGGGGACACCCCAAGCCGGGCCGCGCTCTTCTGGAGACGCGGAAGCGCCGGGGAGCCGGAGGAGGGGAGGAGCGGGAGCGGGGAGAGCACCTGGTTCATGCCCGCGTTGACGAAGAGAAGGCGCGGGTCGCCGCGGGGCCGCACGGGGGCCGAGGGCAGGCGGCGGTGGCCGTGGCGCTCCTCGAAGAAGCGCAGGAAGGCGGCGCGGATCTGCCCCGCCGACGGGCAGGCGGCACCGCCGCGGCAGGGGCTGCAGCGCCAGCGCCACGGCACCGCCAGCAGCAGCCGCCGCCGCAACCGGGCGGCCGCAGCCATGGCGGCCCACGGCGGACGGCAGCGCCGGGACGCCCGGAAGGGGCGGTGCGAGTGGAAGGCGGGACACGCAGGAGGGCGGCGGGACTGCGGAGGGGCACCGCGGGACAGTGGGAAAGCGCCGCGCCATCGTCCCAGCGGGCTGCTGCGGCGCACGCGCGGGCTCCCGTCGCGGCCCGGGCTCAGTCAGGGGCGGCCGCCCCGTCCCGTCCCGTCCCCGCCGCCTCCGCAGCAGCAGCGATCGCTCCGGCCGATCGCGGTGGGCGGGCGGGCGCCATGGCGGTGCGCGGGGTGCCGCGCCTGGCCTGGTGCCTCCGCCGCGTCGGGGCCAGCTGCGACTGGCTGCTGCTGGAGGCCGGCACGCAGGTGAGCCGCGCCGGGCTCCGGCTCCTCGGAGCGGGCGGGTGGGCACGGCTCTCGGGACACAGTTTCGGGGATCTCGTTGTTTCTTACAGCACTTCCCAGGAGGAAGAAGCACCGCCTCGTCCCGCTTAAGGAGCAGCCGCCGTTCGTGGCCGTTCGGAGGGGCCGCCCGGCCTCCCCTCCGGTAACGCCCCGGTAACGCCCGAGGGTGCTGGGGTCGCCTTGGCCAAGCCTTCGCTTGTTTATATCTTTAAACTGTGTCGCATTTAGATAGAGTTGTTCGTGTGACGGTAACGTAAGTGAGAAGGAAGGGAGTCTGTAGCCTAAGTAACAAGGCGATGCTTTGGCGAGGTTAACAGTACATAAGGCGTAAGGCATTCAGGTGTAAACGAGGTCATATTTAAATTGTTTGGTTATGTTTTGGTGCGGTACAGAAATAGCCGTTTTTTTCAGCGATCGCGTTTTTTAATTGAAAAACGGGCCCCGGTATTCTTCCCTGAAACCCAGCAGGCAAAGACATGTGGTGAGGTTGGGGCAGTGTAAAAGGATTGCTCTTCTGGTGGTCAAAACCAGATAGGTAGTTAGGTGGTGTGGTGATGCTGTGGCCAATGCCTTTGTGCTCACACACTGCAAAAGGCACCCATCCTTAAGCAAATGTATACTTTTGTTACTTTCCCATCATGGACTTGAAACCCTGAGGTGTGCAGACATGCTCGGTGAAGGACTGGAGATAACACATCTAGAGAACTTGCAGCTAGGGTGCTGATAATTGTGTAGAGAATCCAGTCTGGGATGTTACTGCTCTGATTGTCTGCACAGTGGTTGTCAGAGGCAGCAGGGAGGCTGATGGCATTCTGGTGCTGTAGGTGTGGCCAGGCCAGAGAGTGCAAACAGCTTTTGCTGGGGATTTAAATCATAATCGTAGAATATCCTGAGTTGGTAGGGACTCACGAGGTTCACTGAGTCCAACTCCTGACTCTGCACAGCACAGCCCTAAGAATCACACCACATGCCTGAAAGTGTTGTCCAAACACTTCTTGAACCCTGTCAGGCTTGGTGCTGTGACCACTTTGGTGCCGAAGGACACTGCTGAGGTGTGGGGGTGTGCTCTGACTTGCCAGTACTGCTGTGAGCAGCACTGAACTCCAGCAGGCGAGTGGTAACATCTTGGACCCCTGTTTGCTAAATGAACTTGATCAAGAGGGAGTTCTGTGACTGGCCCTGCTTTCTCTCACTCGTATTGGTGTGTGAGGCCCTGCAGATGTGTGTGACTGGGCCCTGAGGATGCCACTGCAGGAACGAGTGCAAAGCTGATTTTATGTTTGAATCCCTATGAAGAGAGGAGTCTTTATCCATTCGAGTCTCTGTACCTCTTACATATGCAATCCATGTTGACGGAACACTAATCTATATGAAACATTTAAGTGGTAGGCACCAACGTGGTTAAGTTTGCTTTTGTCATCTTATTTTGCTTCTTTGCCTTTGGTTATGACATGGGAGTCTGAGTTCTTGCTCTAAACTCAAGGTGAGACCTGCTCAGGTAGTGCAGTGCACAGATGAATTGAGAGAAGTGTGCAGAGGAGGCAGCAGAGAGAGGGAGAGCAGGGGTGTGCTTTAAATGGCAATCTGAAATTAGATGAGATTTAATAAGATACTGTGCAATGGTACAATTAAATTATGTGCCTTCTTCCAGAAGATACTATTAGAGTCTAATCCAGTTATTTAGATTACTTTCACTACTGGTTATGGCCTGCATGTAGCTTAGATTCTGAGCCATGAGATCGATGGTGGGATTTACAAAAGTATCATGTATTTAAAGCAATTTGGAGTGTGCACTTTTTTGATGGCACTTTTCTGGGCTATTTTTCCCTGTATCTTTCCTGATCACAAACGGTTGAACAGATGCAACCAGCAAAAGAAGAGGGTAAGAAGTAATCTTGAGACCCACACGCAGTACTGCTGGTTTGAAGAAATGGCGTTTGGTTAGGTAATGACTGAGGTGGGACACAGATGGTTTGTGAGTGGCTTTGAGCAGCTTTGCTGCTGAGGAAGATTTCCATGAAACCAAGGCTGTAATGTGCCTCAGAGAAATCAAATTTTCCTCAGTGGGAGAGAAAGATAATACTTAAAACTTTGTAAGTTTCCGTTTTCTATCTACTCTTAAATGAAAGAAAATCATACTGTGCCAGAATTTTTGGAAATAACCATAAGATGTTGATCTAGATTTTTGCTGTACTTAAATTGAAATGACATAAACTGAATTTACCATGTCATTGCTGATTGCAGTTACTAAACTACTTTATTTTTAGGTAACCATAGGCCGAGGATTAGATATCACGTACCAGCTGGTGTCAAAAACCTGTCCCTTGATGATCTCTCGTAAACACTGTGTCTTCCAGCAGAATGCAGAAGGGCAGTGGACTGTCAAGGATAACAAGGTACAGAGACCAGTTGAAGACCCTGTACTGTGAGATTCATTGAATGGAATCCATTGTTTGGGATCTAGCAATGTATGGGCTATGATATAGTATGATATAAGTGTGATAGAAGTCCATGGGAATGTGTCTTGCCTGTTGTGCACTTCCAGCAGGAAATTTCAGTCTGCTGCAGTTGGGATGCAAACTGTATTACTTTCTGTATGTAGACCCACCTCTTGGTTTAGCATTTTTCAGACCATTGTGGCCCTGCCAAGGGCACTTTGCAGTCTGTGAACCTGTTTTGTGTCGCTTTCTTAAAAAATACCCCATGAATTTTGACATAAAATCTTATCTTTTCAAAAGGATAATGTTCTTTAATTATAATAAACTTCAACAAGAATCTAGTGTTAGAAAAACCATGTTTCATGTTGTGTTCAAACAAGTTTCTCCTGAAGGTTCTTCTCAGCTGATTAGAATAAAACATGGATGTCAAAGTCCTCACCTGGGTCTCACTTTGACTTCAGTGATCTGTTTTTTTATGTCATGATCTCTCCACTTTCTCATTCAGTGTGAAAACTGTAAAATGGATTATTTGCTTTAAAACAGCACTGGTAGAACAAAAATGTTCAACACGTCATGCAGATTTGAAGGATGTTTGGGTCAACAGCAGATTGGTCAGAAAGGAATGGAGTGGCTACTATTAAAATTACACTGCTCTTAAACAAAAGCCTCTTGTAGTACATGTATAAACTTGAAAACTTAATGGTACTGCATGATAGGAAACATCTACCATAGATTAACTATTAACACTTCCTCTGTATCATCACTGTTGACCAGTTGGTCAGCTTGTTCCACTGGATCTCGTTGAGACATGTCAGTTCCTAGTGTTTCTGCAATTCATCATGAGCACAGACCAGTTTTGCTGGTTTTGAAAACTATTTCTTAAGCTAATATTAAAACCTTTTTTGTGCTTTGAACATTATCTCTAGAAGAACATTTTCCTTCTTCCTTATATTCTCCTTGTATTTATGGAAAACTTTGTTTCCTTCAAGGAGTATAACCAATGCTTCTTTTTCTTTCCTGTTTTTTTCCCTGGAATTTCAGGTAGCATTCATTGTCAAGAATAATTACTGCAGTATGCCATGTTCCTGACAATGATCTATTGTGGAGTCTTTTTATTAGTTAGTTCTTACTTCTGAAGTTTTTGTGTAGGTTTTTCCCCTCAGAGTTCATTGTTTTCCTTCTGCATAAGCATGTGTGTCAAAATGTTCTTGGTGCTTGTACACAAAATCTATAATGCAAGAATAATATGCAGTAAATAATACAATGCAGTAACTGTAATAAATGGAACACTGAGCCAATAAATTGGATATTACAAGGTTTATTTAAAGAGGTGGCTTGTTCTGATTGAAGCACTGAAGAGGTTGGCTGTGTTTATTTACAGTTGCCAGAAATAACTTGCAGAGGACTCTGTAACTACATATTAAATTTTAGTGATTCTGTGTTTATTGGCAGAGTCTAAATGGAGTCTGGCTTAACAAACAGCGCCTGGATCCATCAAAAGTCTATCCTATTGCTGAAGGAGACCGTATCCAGTTGGGAGTGCCTTTGGAAAACAGAGAGACTGCTGAATATGAGTATGAAGTAATTCAAGACGAATGGGAGAAAATTAGACCCTTTTTAGCCCAAAGAAGTGACCTGGGGAAAGCTAAGAGTTCAAGAACTAAACGTAAATTTAGTTTGGAGGAATTGGAGACATCTGCATCAGAAGGCCCTTCAAACTCCAGATGCAAAAGAGACAGAATGTCCTGTGACAATGAACCTTTGGATAAATCATGGGGACAGGTGGAAGAGGCCAAACGGCTAACAGAGAAGATGGATGTCAAGCTGCCCTCTCCTGGACCCAGTGAGGGCGATAGTGGTCCAGTGCCTGGTAGCCCTGTTCACTCCAAGAAAGCTGTGACTGTCCCCCAGAATGACCAGAAAGGCTCCAGTCTTGCAGAGTCATGGACTGGCTTGAAAATGCTGAGGAAATCTCTAGTAGATACAATGAAATTAAAGGTCAAAGTGCAGGAGAAGCAGACTGCAGTTCTAAATGTGAAGCAGAAGCACAGGAAATGTGATCAGAAGGAGATCCTGGTAATGGAACAGGAGCTGCAGGAGTTGCAGAACCAACTCTGCATGGAACAAGAGCATCAGCAGCAGCAGGTGGAAGAGCTGGAGAGGACATTCTGTAAAGAGCAGCAGAAGCTAGAGGTATAGTGGTGGTAATAATTTTGGCCTGTGTCTTCACATTTATGGAATGCCTCGTATAAGGCATTGATCCAAAATAGCTCTTGAACTATACAGTAACATAAATAGTGTGTGTGTGAATTACCTCTGCTAAAATTATCGTGGAAGTACTTTAACTTAGTATGTAACACAGTGCACGTACCAAAAGAAAGTGCAGAGACAGAAGAGATTTGGCTGCATGGGGAATTTAAAAAAGGTGCAAAATAAAGCATTTCAGTTGGTAAAGAAGCATGTTTTTAAATAAAAAATGAAAGTCTTTGCCTGATCTCATGGTTATGAAGAGGACAAGTTGAAAAGTAATAACTTTAAGTGTGAATTTCTCTCAGTATATGGCTGAAATAATGCCCAGTTTGCATGGCAAATGCACTGTCTTTACAATCAATGAAATATTGCATGCCTTAATCCTTGGAGGGAGGGAGATTCTTTTCCTACTTCCAAAAAACCCTTTCTTGCAATCTGTAAGTACCTTTAAGCAGTAAGTGTATGTGATGAGTTGCTTTTTTGCTAACAGACCAAAATCTGTTCAAACTTGAGACTGCTCAAAATCTGGTTTAAAGAAAGTAAGGATTTGTCTTGGAGTGAGTTTAATGATTTATCAGTTACTTCCTTAAAGTCTTCCTTAATGTAAAGATACCAGTATCAGAAATACAGAAACTTTGGAGTTGTGTCCTTAGAAATAGTAGGAAGTTTACGTGGAGCTTTAGGTATCTCTGACCTCTTTGAATGTGCGCAAAGATAGAGTTGCAGCATTTAAACCGTTCATGATCTCTTTGCTTCTATGAATACGCTGGTGCCTTTTGAGCTAGAATAATGCAGAGGTATTCCAAATAAGGAACTGTAAATGATATATCCATTTTAACTCTTCACAGTAAATGATAGCTCTAATTTCTGTTGTACACATGTAACACTAGAGAAGAACATCTCACCATTTGTTGAAAATCAGTGTTGTTTCTTTAAGCATATCCTCTAAAGAGAGTATGCAGAGCAGTAATTTTCTGTCTCTTACGTTCTTCAAGTCTTTTTTTTTTTTGTCCCACTTCTTACCCCCCCCAGGGAGAAAAGTGGCAACAAGGGGAAGAGAATCTGAAGGAGCAGCTGACCCAGGTCCTGCAAGAGGCAAGTGATTATGGGTCTAGGTTTGGTGTAACTGTGTAACTCAGATATTTAAATCTTTCCAAGTGCTGTGGCCTCTTGGTAGAAGACAAGGACTTTGCCTTACGTGACTGTAAAACCTAACTGAAATGAAAGACTAACCTGGAGGAGGGAATGCAAAGTGTGATGGCACTGGGAAGGTCCTAAATAACTGGCAGTACATTCCAATTTTAAGCTATGGATAAACTGCCTTAACACCTCAACTCGTATGTGTTGCTGCTCTAGGAGGAGATTAGGAGAAATGAGTATGCTGAACCTTATGACTATGGCCATGTATTTTTAATAGGATAGCTTATAATGGCGTTCTTATAACTTCTGGAATGGTATTGTTACAGCATCGTGCTTTGATGGAAGAACTGAATCGTAATAAAAAAGATTTTGAGGAGATAATTCGAGCCAAGAATAAAGAACTTGAAGAAACCAAGGTAAGGAATAACTGCATTCTTAGTTTTATTCATAAGTGAAACATGATATGCTGCAGTAGAGGAAGTGGTTTAACATTTGCCTTGGCTCTGCCTGGATTCCTATAGTGCAAAATTTCTGTGTTTTGAGGTGGCAGCTGACTCTGGTTTCCAGCACTGGGGGAGGAGGCACCTTGCCCTTTTCATAAATTAGTGTTGAACAGTTGTTACTAGATCTTTCTCGATCATGAAGAAAGCCCAAAGCACCTGAACTGTGCATTGTGGAAGAGAAGTGGGCCCACTGCACCTTTTCTTTAAAAAACAAACAAAAAACCCCAAACCAAAAACAACAGGAAAAAACCCACCGACAAACCAAAAGTGTTTGAAAAGTGAGGCTCTTCATTTTCAGTTAAAGCGCATTCAAATAAAACTGCAGTGTGTCAGCAATTCTATAAGGGAGTGTAGGACTGAAGCAACATGGAGTTTGAATAATGAATGAGATAAGCCACAGTTCTTCCTGCCCTTGACACAAAGTGATGAGTGGAAAATAATTAAGGAGATCCTTTCCTGTGTCTTAGTTTGGGAAATTATCACATTATCCACCACTGACAATTTGCTATGGTTTTTTAATGTCATCTTTGGAAATTTGTTGCTGTTTCAACTATAGCTTCAATTAGAAGAATTTTTCTGTTATTTTTAGAAGATGGAGTGGGTACCTAGCCTAATCAGCCTAATTTAACTCTTAACAAGTAAATAAAAAGATTATTGGGTTGTTAAATGCAAGTAAATGTTTTAAACTTCAGTGCTTCCTTTTTTAAACATTTGAGGTGTTTTGTCTGTTGAGTGTTTTGCTTTTTATATCAGGCATCAAAAATAAGTTGATTAAAGCCAAACTCTTGCCAGGAACAGGTTGAAAAAGATTCTGAAAAGATTGTTCAGGTGGTAGTTCCTTTAGGCTGAAGGGAATTTTGGTAATGGCTGCTGTTCTTCCTTCCAAGTTCTCTGTAGTGGATGGGAATATTCTCAATATTGCTGAGACTACAAAGAGGAGAGAGGTTACAGATCTGGGTATATAATAGATCTCCACTCCACTTGACATGTGGAGATTTGCAGTATGATTTTCTTCCCCTACACACATACTTCTGCCAATTGAGAAAAACCTTGTTCTTTGTTGATACACAACCCCATGTACTTTTCCACTAGGAGGAGAAGGAAAAGGTGAGAGCCCAAAAAGAAGAGGTGTTGAATCAGATGAATGATGTGTTGGAGAATGAGTTGCAGTGCACAATCTGTTCTGAGCACTTTATCGAGGTATGTTTAAACCTGTATGGGTTTGCAGTAAAAAAGAGACTTGAGAAGCTTTCCATAGTTCTATTAAAGCAATATTTAAGCCTTTTTCTTTACTTCACTTAACAGTCCCAACAGACCCACAGTGAGTTATGGGAAAGAGTCGATCCAGAAATCTATTCTGTCTGCCCTGACTCTTTGCTTGACAGCAGGTTCAGCTTTAATGTCTCTACTTGCATAAACATGAGTGCTTAATCCTTGAATGCACATAAGTTTGGAGCACTTGCGTGGGTTTTTAAACTGGTGCTCTGAGTTGTTGCTGACAGCTACTTGGGCAAGAATTATTTTGTAGTGGGCCTTGCTTTAAGATGACTAGGGTTGGACTGTGTGAGGTTTAGATATTTGGAGAGGTTAGTAAAGGAGGGGAAGTACGGTATTCAATCAAGTCCTGAGATGTTTATATTGTTCAGATAAACTCTTTCTTTGAGAAATTGGCCTGTTTTCATTTGATTCTACAAGTAATAGGCTATGCTTGTCATGTAGACTGTTATTTTTGTTCTATTTTGCTATAAGTTCAGTTTCATGACGTTATGTTTTACTGTGGGAAACCTGATGCGTTAGCCTTGTTGTAACAGCTTAAGAGCTAGCTGAAATTTTAATTTCTGGTTTCTCAGTATATTAAGATGCTATTCTGAAGTTATGTGAGTTTTTGCATAATTTATCCTTTTCAAATTGGGGAAACTTGTAATAAAATTAATGCATTTTTGTCTGTTTCTGACTTGCTACGACTCCATTAACTGACTTGTAAAATGGCCTGACCTCTGGCATGGGAGAGTTTGTGTGTGACTCCTGCGAAGGCCCTAAAGGCTTTAGGCTCTCCAGTCCCTTTCCGTATACAAAATATTCATCTAACACTTCCCTGTGTTTTTGCTTGACAATGCCTGTGCGAGCATGCTGTGACCAGTATCCTTGTGCTGAATTCCACAGGCGGTCACTCTGAACTGTGCTCACAGCTTCTGCTCCTACTGTATCAATGAGTGGACGAAACGTAAAGGGGAGTGCCCTATCTGCAGGCAGGAGATCAAATCAAAGACGCGCTCTCTGGTGCTGGATAACTGCATTGACAGGATGGTAGAAAACCTGGATGTGGAAATGAAAGAGCATCGCCTGACCCTTATCAGAGAGCGGAAAGGTGAGAGGTGGGTGGATGTGGCATGACGAGTACAATCTCTTATTCCATCTATTTTGTACAACTTTCTTTCGCACCTATATACCAAGAAGATGCTCGGGGAATGCTGCAGAAACACTAAAAAAGTAATAATGAGATCTCTTGAATAACTAGCTTTACTGCACAGTAAAACAAAATTAATACAAATTTGGGAAAAGACTTCAGTATGAATTCCACAGTCTGGCGGGACAGCTTAATTTAACCACGCTAAAGGTTATGCTCTTTCAAAGAGATCACTAAATAAAAGCAAAAATACATAGAGTGGTCCTTGAAAAATTTACCAGGCACTTCTGATTAAACTGTGGAGTATATAATTACAGAAACTCAACAGACCTGACAAGAAGCTCTGAATTCTTTTCTCTGTGCTAGATTTATGTAGGAAATCTCTGAAAGAGACACTGGTATATCACGTAAATGTATGACTGAACTGACAGTTGCTCTGACATGTTTATTTTTGTGCAATTAAAGCCACTGTGGCTTATGGGCATAACGTCTTGTCTAGTTGTTGCTAAAATACTGTGCATGATGGAGATAGCTTTAATAAAACCTCCAGTATGGGTTGTTCCTAATCTGCTTCTTTCTTCTAAATTTATTTCTAGAGCACTTGACACTGGTATCTAGGTGCTGAAATGTAGATGTCTTTTCCTGCTACCCCTTAAATTTCTATTGCTGTGTTCCCTTAAGTAATTGTCTTGTTTTCCGTTCATAGAGATGAGTGCATGATCCTTAATTTTGCAATGTATCAAGCCTTTTACCAAAAGAAAGGTGCTTTTGAAACCTTTCAGATGCACCATGGTGACACAGAATGACATCACTAAGCAGTGCTAGTTCAAGCCTAGTTACCTGTGCAACCCTCTCAGTCTGATTCCCTCAGGAAATGCTGCATTGCTCAGAGGCTGCCCAGCTCAGCTACAAGAATTGCTTTTACCTCTGAGGCAGCCCTTGTGCAATGTGTGCATCTGCAGAGTGCCACAGCGCTCCTGAAGTGTCTCATCAGGTAACTAAGGGGCACTAGCTGAAGTGGTGCCTTCATTGGAGCCCATTGTGTGCTAAACCATGCTCTTCATCCTTGTTTGAGCAAAAAGCAAATGAGTTCACAACCTACCTTCAGAAATAGCTACCTGTAGGAAATCATTTAGATTCACCGTGACACGCTTCAGCTGGAAGCTGAAATGATTTCTCTGCCTTTTTTTTGTTCAGTGATGGAAACATTTTGATTGAAATGAAGATAACTACCTGTCTATTTAAAATTAATTCTTAAGAAATATACCTGCTGAAAGAAGAATAATGTTGCAAGTGGCACTTCAGAAGCTGTCATGGCTTTCCAAAAACCTTTCTAAGAGTCTTAGTAGCCCCAGCACCAGAAGGACAGCTTGCAGTCTTAAACAGATGAAACTTTTGATGAGGCTGTAAGTGTCCTGAACAATCATTACTTGTTTGAGAGTCCCTTACACATTTTTTCTTTCCCTCTCTTACCTGTCAAGGCACTGTAATAGTTAGCCACTTCCATTGCCAGTTGTGTGCTGTGAAGGGGTGGAGAATGTCTCCTCCTCATCTGTGTTACCTTAATAAGAAAAGACATACAGAACACTTTAGAACACTTAAGAAAACAAGAAAACAAACCCCATACCTTTGTTCTTTTATGCTGAAAACTGAGAAGAAAAAGGCCTGTGTCCTGCAGCTTGAAAGACCTATTGCAAACTGACAGTGAGAAGACATAGAATAGTTTCAAGGACAGGTAGTAATTTAACACTTGTGGGTACAGTGGTCACAGCTAACTTTTGCATCTGTGTGTTTTAAATGCAGAGAAACAGAATGTGATGGCGAAACCAGCCACAGACAATGACAACGGTGTCCCTTCTTCCACCTACTCCATCTTGTCAAGGAGCAGTTGTGAGAGTGAGGACTCTGAGGAGGATTCTTCCTATAGTGAAAGCTACTATGTTATCTGAACACTGTAACTGCAGATTCATTGCCTGTGTGCTACCCAGAACCAACCTAATGGTGTTTGGTTGACTGCTGCTGGAGGAATGGACTGGGCACCTGGAAGAACTCTGTGAAGAGGCTGGAGCTGGAAACTAGCAGCATTTGGAAGAAGGATCTTGTTTTCCAAATGAATGCACAGAAGCTTGATCTCTAAAACAAAATTGGGTTTGTGAGAGAACAGACTGCCATTATGCTGGCTAATTGGTATACAAACCTAAACTCCCATGATAGCTTGTGACCTGCTTGGTGTAATGAAATAGTTTGTATTGCATCATTGCCCTTTCCTTAGTGAATTACATGTTTACATGTGTACACCAGTTTCCCTTATTTCAGGCAGAAGAGGGAATGTCCCAAGCCTTTTGAGAACTTGGCCATCCCCACCAGCAGGCAGGAGATAGGCATATCAGGAAGAAGTGCCAGTGTGGGTTTTCTTCTTGAATTTCATATGGCAGCAAGGGTCATCTCAGGCCTTTGGCATTGAAGGTAATAAAGGGTGGGACACAGACACTGTTGGCCGCAAGTGCATTGTAAGCTACCTGCTGGCCATTGGCTTGCTCTGTTTATGTAGCCCATTTTCCATTAGATAGGGATGGAGGAGATGAAATCTTCCAGAGTTCTTTAGCTAGTGTTCTTCTCATGTAGTGTCTCTGGTTTGTTCCCTCTTCAGGCTTTTTGCATAAAGGGTTTTAGAACTGGGAAGCAGCAGTGACTTTAAAGACATATAATCAGCAGCAAGAGAGGAATCTCCACCTCTTCAGGTGCACTGCTGTCCAAATCACTGAAATGTCCTGTTGGCAGGGTAGGAAAGCAGTGTATGTAGACAACCACAAGGCATAGAATGAAGCCCTTCATTTTATTGTTTACAAGACATCACTGTTGAGCTGTGGGTCGTACTACCCTCACAGCAAATCACTCGTTCCTAAGAGACTGATCAAGTCTTGCCTCATCCTGTCATGTATTTGTCTATCAAGTTCCATTCCAGTGACTTATGCTTTTGACTTAGCTGTTACATGGAAAGAACTGTTACACTGTGAGAAGAGGATGGGGAAGCCCTTGTCATCTGTAATATATCTTTGGCTTTTCGTATATACTTTTTGGTTTCTATGTTTATTTTGTTTAAGAACGGAAATACAAATCCATTTCTGCATTAGTCTTCTTTGGTGCAGCCACTGAGATGAATGTCTTCTAGTTGTCTTTAGACTTCTTTGAGAAAACAGATTATCTCATTTAATAACTTTGTGTCACGTTTTGATTGCTGTACGCAGTGTGACTACTTTAAAGTTATTTCAAAGACTTTTGTATTCAGGAACTGATAAAAGACAACCCAATCCTTCAGGACTGTGACTACTCTAATGCCAATTTAATAGCTATCATACCTCTTGCCTTCTTCCACCAAGAAGGATCCCATTAAAAAGGTGCATGAATGATGATGCTGTCCTAAGGAAGTAGTGCATTCTGACAAATTTGGTCAGTAGGATTTAAACAGGGGAGGCCTGATCTGTGGGCCAGGCAACTTGCTTAAAACTTTAGTGTAAGGTTTCTTTTGTGAAGGACACACTACATCTTCTGTATTCTTCTTTCTCTTTTAATGTTCACTTTCTGTATGTGCTCTTGGAAGTTTCTTTTATGAATAGATGCTTTCTAGAATGTGCAAGAGAAGAGCATTCCTCAAAATGCTCATGAAATAGGCTGATGTGGAACAGGTATTCCCGATGAAGAGGAGTAGAAGGAAAATACTCTGGTTCCATAGGACTGCAAATTCTTCTACTCTGTAACTCTTCCATATTGCTGCGCTTTTCTTCTCATTTCATTTTGCAAAATACATATTTATTTTATTATGTTGGTGTTTATGCATATTGCAGAGAAGGATAATGCTTCCCTCGGTAACAGAGTGGTAATCTTCAGTTTGAAAAGAGTTTGTCCTCTTTTCACTAGAACACAAAGAATGTAAGTGGTGTATACCAAATTATTTTCACTCTTACTGGTAGGTGCACAGTGTGTACACGTCCACAGAGGGAGGTTAAGTATTAATATTGTTCACTTACAAAAGCTTTTCACTGACAAAAGCAGACCTGTATATCTAGCAGTGTGCTCTCCTTTGCTCTAAGCTCTGGATCCTTTCTTCTACTTGGTTGTACTTGGATGTGCCCTTGGAGATGTCATGCCCTGAACTGTTACCTGTCTTGGGATGGCATCAAGCACTTCCAGATGTCAGGTTACAGCTGAGCTAGTCACAGATGATGCACGGCAGGTTCAAGACCTGCTGTTTTGCCTTGAAGACAGCTGTCAGGTAGCGTGATAATCAAACACTTTAAGAGCAATACACTGTCAGCATCAGTGGAAGAGTTGGGAAGGGGTGCTAGTGAAATGGAACCATCACAGAGGGATGTTTAACTCATGCAGATCTGTGGAGTCCGAGACCAATCTGACAATCTCGCGCAAGAAAAATTTGCCTGTCACAGGTAGAGTGGGAGCTTCAGACAAAGTTTATTGAAGAAGCCCTCCCATTGAGTCATGAGGTGCAGACAGGGCCTCCTTGCTTTCTAAAATCCTTCTCAGAGAGGAGCCTGGATCCAGTCTTAGCCTCAGATTGTCAGTGGTTTATGTGTAAAGGATTATATAGGTGTAAATGAACCTTTATACAACTTTGTCCTGGAGGATTTAAGGATGGCAAACCAGATATATAAATATATATGATTTATTAGGATAATGATTGGACAAAAAGATCTTAATCAGAATTATTTACTACACAGTATAGGGAGGTAGAACAGCTGTAACAGTGCACTATGATGCAATATTGAAGCAACTGTTTTAAAGCAATTGTATTAAAGCTAGGAAAAAACCAATTAAGTAGAGATGATGTTACTCACCCATACGAATGTGGACTAATCTCTTTTGCTTAGACATGGGAGCAACCTTGAGCAGCATCCCCAGGGAGAAATCTCCACACATACTCTCCAAGAAGGGGTATGTTAGAAGACCCTGCCCTTAAAATTTGGGACTGGGCTTTTATAGTATGAAGTTATTGATTGTCAATCATATGTCTCCAGGCCAGCTGTGTCAGCTCAGCAACTTTAGATAAACTATCAATAGTATCACTTGTTTGTTCCTTTATCTGGGTATTTTACCAGGGCTACCACATCTTCATCTCACTATCAGGATACTTAACTTCAGGACTGATGAGACAGACTGGTTTCAGCATTATTGAACACCAAAAGCAGCATGATGATCCCCTTCTTACCACGGATAGCTTTTCCAGTAGTCATTGAGTTGTTTTTCCCATTCCAGGCAAGCATCCTGCTACAGAGCCTTAGCAACAACTGTCAAATTTAACTCTGCAGAACATGTAACAGGCAATTTAATAATCCAGCTGTGTGCTTCTTCCCCCAAGTGAAGTGTGGGTTTTCTTTTCCAATGGTATGCTCTGACTAGTCAATGTTTTACTTCCTCCTCATCCTCCTGTCCTAACTTGACCTATTTAGACACATAGTTTACAGCAACTAGATAACCGTGAGCTACGCTTCCCAAGTAGGATCCTCCTGTCTCTTGATACTACCGTGTTTGCTTAGGTTTTGTGAGACTAAGCATTCAGTCCTGTGTGCTGAGATGTATGTCCCCATGTTTCAAGCTTAATGCAAAGTACAAGACGGCTCCTAGGATCAGGTTGGAAAAGACCTCTGAAGTCACCGAGTCCAACCCACGACTGAACACCACCATGGGAACTAGACCATGGCACTGAGTGCCACGTCCAGTCCTTCCTTGAACACCTCCAGGGCCGGTGACTCCACCGCCTCCCTGGGTGGCACATCCCAGTGTCTGTTCACCCTTTCTGTAGAGTAATTCCTCCTGGTGTCCAACCGGAACCTGTCCTGGGGCAGCCTGAGGCTGTGTCCTCTTGTCCTGTCGCTGGCTGCCTGGGAGAAGAGGCCGATCCCCACCTGGCTGCAGCCTCCTTTCAGAGAGTTGTAGAGAGCAATAAGGTCACCCCTGAGCCTTCTCCTCTCCAGCCTAGACACTCCCACCTTCCGCTACGATACACGATCGATAAACATTTTTATATCCATATATTTACAAATTATTAACTCTGCGTAGCGCTTTACGCAGAATTTCGGTGTTTTCAGCCCGGCCGGGGCTGCCCGCCGCCCGCCTGTGGGAACGGCCCCGGCGGGGCGCGCGCGGGCGGTGCGTCACCGCCGCGCGCCGGCGGCCGGGGAGGCCCCGCGCGAGGGGCGGGGCGGGGGCGGTGACGACGCCGCGTCCGAGCGGGGAAACGAAAGCGGCGGCGGTGGCCTCGCGCCCTCTGCTCGCCGCGCCCTGGGAGCCGGAGCCCTTCGGAGCCGGAGCCCTTCGGAGCCGGAGCCCTTCGGAGCTGGAGCCCTTCGGAGCTGGCCGCGGCCACCCGCCTGCCCCGCTTTCGCCGTGAACGCCGCCCGCTCTAGCGCGGCGCTGTCCGCCGACCCCGGGCGTGTGCGGGTCAGCGCGGAGCGCGGCCGCCGGCGGCTCCCGCGGTCTCCCCGCCGCACGCCCTCCGCCTGCGGGGGGATCTCGGCTTGGCCTTTGGGACCGGGGGCTGCGCGGCGGGCGGTGTGACGGGGGTAAGAGGCCGGAGAAGGGCAGCGAAGCTGGTGAAGGGTCCGGAGGGTAAGTACTGTGGGGATTGGCTGAGGGAGCTGGGGGTGTTTAGCCTGGAGGAGATGAGGCTCAGGGGAGACCGAATCGCTCTCTGCAACCACCTGAAAGGAGGCTGTAGCCAGGTGGGAATCGGCCTCTTCCCAGGCAACCAGGACAAGAGGACACAGCCTCAAGCTTCGCCAGGGGAGGTTCAGGTTGAAAATGAGGAAGAATTTCTCCACAGGAGGGGTGATTAGACATTGGAATGGACAGCCCAGGGAAGTGGTGGAGTCACCATCCCTGGAGGTGTTCAGGAAAAGACTGGACGTGGCACTCAGTGCCATGGTCTAGTTCCCATGGTGGTGTTCAGTCGTGTGTTGGATTCGATGACCTTAGAGGTCTTTTCCAACCTAAATGATTCAGTGAGAGGCCGGTGGTGCGGTGCAAGGGGGCTGTGGGGCATGGCTGGGGATGTGGAGGGGCTTTCCCTCGCAGCTGCGAGGCTCCTGAGAGACTGGGTGTCCCTAACTTGCTCCTAATTTTGCATGGCTTGAAATCTGTCGGGAAGGCAGGTGTGCTGAGGGACCCTTAGTGAGGTTCGGAGGGTGGCGGTCTCGACAGGGAGCTGGCAGGGGTGAGCTGAAAGTGTGTTGGTCTCTCATTTGGCTATCTCAGAAGAAATATAAAGTGGCTGGTTTGTTAGAGATAAACAAGGGGAAAAAGCCAAAACCTTTAACTGAGGCAAGAGCAGATAAAGGTGAGTTGTCTGCAACAGAACTTCTGGTGGAAGTGGAAAGATTTCTTAGCCATAGAGCAGTGAGGTTGTGGGATCATTCTGCAGTCAGAGTTGTGGGGATAAAAAAAGGATTTGGCCTTAAGGTGCCTTGTATGTGTTTGTGGAAATACGTTTGATAACTGAAGGTTTGAATTGGTGACGTGGGGTATCTTTTGTAGCCCAACAATCTTATGTAGAATAATAAACACTAATGGAGGTTCAGTTTCTTTTTTTTTTTTTTTTTTTCTTTTCAATAGCAGGGAGGTTTTAGTTGGTGTGCTAAGCATTTTTGCCTTTAAGTTTTTACTTGCTTTCCCTTTCCTTGCTTCTTGTCTTCTGCAAGTCTTCCAAGCTGGCTTCTGTTAACTCTGTCTTAAGAATTAGACCTTTCTCTGGGTTTATGCCAAGTTTATCAGCCACATCCAGAAGCTGGATATATTGCTAGTGATTCTTGGTGAAAAACACAACCAACACACACAACTTGAGCACACATATTTAATGAAGTTCTGTTATACAAGTAATGTAGAAAAGCTCCTTTATTAATTATTGCAGAGGTGAGGTCAGAGTTGTTTGGAGTCTCATGAGAAATTTGTTCCACCTTGCATATTCTCCATTAGATTAATCTTACATTTTTTCACTGTGTTTGGATAAAATGAATCTTTGATTCAGTAGTAGTAGTGAACTGCCATATATTTCAGTTATCTAAGTGTCTGTGTCTGGGTTGACTTCATCTACTTGCATTTGGGGGATAAGTAGATTGTAGAAGTGATTTGAAATTCATCAGTTACAGGGAAACTTCCATATCAGTTTCCTGTTTAATTAATTAGATGTTTAAAAAGGCAGGTTCAAAAGAAGCTAATATTTTCAAGTTGAGAAGCCTAATACTGAACAGCATAACATGATCTATGCCACCATGCTGCCGTGCCTTACAGAAAGTTAATTTGCGTAATGTTTGCCAAGTGTGATCTTCTTCTTTTAGCATTTCAGGAAAACATGAAGAGAAGGACAGAACCCGAATTTAGCAGCCCCCAAAATAAGCAGAAGAAGAGGATGGAAGATTTGGGATTAACCCTCAGTTCTACTTCAGATGATGAAAATCAATATAGTAATCATACTACTCAAGGTAAGGTTGGAGATCTGGTATGTGCTGCTGCAGGGGATGTAAATAATAACCAGGAACTGAACCTACATCTCCTAAGTGCTAATTAACAGCTTGAACTTCAGGGGCATACTCTCTCATTAGGAAAAAAGCTACATTATTTCTTTTCACAACCTTGGATTGGTGTGAATTCTTTTAGGCTTTTTTAAAATCTTATGTAAACTTTTTTGTTTGGGAATTGTATGAATTTAGATGTAGAAAATTGAATTTGAGGCAGATGACATGTGCATGATCCAAAGCTCTAAACATTCTTGTCATATTGGTCTTTTCAGTTTCAGCAGTTATTTCTGGTTTGGAAACTCGGTACTGAGGCACTGTGGGTGTTATGCCATAAAGAAGCATCATAATCATAATTTTGTTTAAAGAGGAAGAAAGAAATCAGTAGTCTTATCTAATTTCTGCAGATGGGAGAAATTGAGATGAATACAGAGGGGCTGGTTGGTTGGGGCTTCAACTTTGTAGGACCCATCTCTTATGCTGGCTCCGTGTGATTTTTCCATGGGAGAACAGAGTTGAGAGAGCTCACAGGTGTTTTGTTTCAGAAGGAAAATCAGAGTTAACTAATTGCCTGCTTTTTCTTGGAGTATGCTTTCTCACCTGGAATTGGGATATACAACAGTTGAGGCACGTGCCCTACATAATTGGTATTGCTGTTGTGGGACACTTGAAACTCTCCCAAGATGGTACTTCAGGTTGCCTTACTGTCATGCCTGCTACATCAGAGTCTTAGGATTTCCCACGGTCATGAAGTGTTCAAGAGCCTGAACACATAAAGAAGCCTTCCCTTGTGAAAATGGAAGGGGTTATGTGTGGAAGATGAGTGGGTTGGGAGTAGCTGTAGTTGCAGGGTGTGTGTGGGTACCTGTCTGGCAAGGCCCAAGGTGAGTGAGGAGGTCAGAGGTGCAGAATGTGAGAGCTCGGGTAGGGAATGCTCTGTGCACTCAGGGCTGGACTAAAAAAATCAAACAAATGTTTTTTTCATTCCCCACCCAACCTTTTGATTATTGAGTTCATAAATGTTTCAAAATAGGCTTTAAGCCGTAGTGATTAAAAACCAAGTTGATACAGTTCAAGGACAACATTTTGGGTAGAGTTAATTGTTTAGTAGTCTATTACACCCGCTGTGGTTTCTAATGAAAGAGGGGAGGTCGGGGAAAAAGTGATTTGAGATCTAATGTCAGCTGAGCATGGCTTAGCAAGTCTTAAAAACAAGAAGAGTTGTGAAGGGACTCCCGTGAAACTTATGTAGTGGGTATTGGGTTTAAGGCACTATATGAGTCTCTAGAAAATAAGACACAGCTCAAAGGCAGGTAGCAAAGTTAACTGAAGAAGCAGAAAGCAGTAGCTGACCCTAAAGCAAAAATCCTTTGTGAGTGTGTTCTTAGCTAAAAACTGTGAAAGAAACAGAAATAGATTTTGTGGGACAGATGTTTGAAAATCAAGATGGGTATAGAATGTTGCAAACACAAGTTGAATCATAGCCTTCCTTGTCTGGAGCTGGAAGCCTCAAAGGTTGATACTGTAAAACTCAAGTGTAGTAGTTATGTGGGGACACAAGTCCTGAATCTTAAAGTCTGATTGCTCAGCAACAAGCACTGAGGACACGTTGAAAAGGTTTTAACTACAGTTGCATATTTCACTGTGGTGTCTTTCATTTTTACTTCACTTTCTTGTAATGGCCTTTTTTTGCTAATTTTTCAGTTGTTTCCTGTTACTTCACTGATGCTCAGTTTTCCAGAACAGGAAAATACAGAGATCTGTGAGTTGAGAGAGAAATAGTCTGTTTTTTCTTAATTTAGACAAATGTAAGAAAAGTTCAATCGTTCCTTTTAAGTATTGAAATATCTTTCGTGTTTTTTTAACACTTCTGTGGAGCTAAATTATCCCTTCTTAAGTGATAAGCAGGAAAAGATCAACTCTGCTAACAATCTTCTGTGTTATCTCAGGGCAACTTTTGTAGTTCAACTTCCCCTAGTTGTACAAAGCAGCACAAAGTGATTTCTAGCACTTGGCAAACAAGGGAGTTCAAGAGGCAGAGGGCCAACACAGAGCATGGCTGTGCTTGCTGTGGATTGCTGCTCCTGCAGTCTGTATAAATTAGCTGTAGTAAGAAACTTGTGCCACTGCTTCATCCTCATAGTGATATTACCCCAGGAAAAACAGAAGGACTCATTGGATTTTGTAGGGCTCCCCTTGGCACCCAGCTGGTACAGAGCAGGCTGAGACAAATGAGACTACCATGATTCCTGCCCAGATCCCAGTTACATCCTGCCTGGAGCGAGTAGGTTTGGGCATCTCACAGCTGGAGTGCAGCAGTGAGGACTATACAGCTCATACAGGCCTAGGTTCTTACCAACTACATTCCAAGGGGGAGCTGGGCACAGACAGAGCTTCATTGTTTGGTGCCCATGAAGGTTCTGATGCATCAGTTTCTGGTGAGAAAGGTTTATTTTGAGTGCCTGCTATGTATGTTGATACTTATTACCTTGACTGACCCGTTGACTTGATTAAGTTCTTCCTCAAACCTCTTTCAAGGTATTTTAAAAGAGATTGGTGTCTTCTGACCTTAGCTTTCACTTGAGTTTGTATGTATCAGTAAGCTCTAGATGTGAAAAACTCCCTCGCTTGCTGTAGTGAACTTGGGGATCCTTGCTATTTAACTAGATAGTGGGGGTCAAATTGAAGTATAATAAGTTTAACTTTTCTTTCTTCAGTGTTGGCCATTTGGTAGATGCCTGTGTACTTGATGTGGGTTTTTGGTTAAGTTAGGGATGGATTTACACTTGTAGTTAGGTAGGATGTGGAGAGAAATTCAGTATGTTTCATCAAGGTGTGATTGTCACTATTCTCAGGAGAGAATCCCTGTGGACCTTCTCAGTTCCTCAGGATCATTACAAAGGTCAGGCACACCACAGTACTGTTGTGGTCATGCTGTGGCTGCTCTGCTGGTGTGATGGGGTTTGCCCAGTCCTTTGTGGGGCTTGGAATCCATGGGGTCAGAGAGGTTGTGTGTGTCCCTGAGGCAACAGGGAAGATAACCAAGTGTTGGTCGCACAGGGTGTTTTATATTACACCTGCGGGCTTCCTGTAGCACATTTGAGATACTGAAGTGTCCTCTATGTGTGTGTTCAGAGGGTTTAATGAGTCACACTGTATTCTAATGTGGTTACTGAGATGTCTTTCTTCCATTTTATTTTTATTTTCATTCTCACTTTTTTGTTTGTTTTCAGAGTCCTCCAGTAGCACCAGTGGGTCTGACAGTGAGAGCGATGAAAAAAGACCAGTCTTCAGAAATGAGTTCAAACAAGACTCTCTTGTGGAGGGAACTTCATCTCGCTACTCAATGTATAACAGTGTCTCCCAAAAGCTTATGGTAGGTCAAAATAGTTTTGGACCAAACTATTTAGAACTGATGAGAGCAAAGTGAAAAGACCAGTTTGTTATAAAAAATGCTTTGATTCTGATCCTCTTCGTAGCAAGGTTCTCTGCATCTTTGAGCTGTATACTAGCAGCAATCGGGAGGGCTGAGAGATCTTGGTTTAAGTGGATCTGTTAAAAAAAAGTTGAGTTCAAGGTCTAGGAGCAGGGAGGTGAATAAGAAGGAAAGGATCTCTGGGTAAGTCAGCTTACTGAGCATGAAAAAAATGTCCTATTGTGTTATTTTTGCAATGCTTGACTTAACAAATGCTTTGTAAGAAAGGCCATAGCAAATTACGTGATTGCCCTTAATTTGTTTGGTCTTGGAGGCTGGCTGGTATGCTTTTGTGGAATTATTGCCTTAGTTATTAAGGTATTTCTTTCCCTTTCAAGTCATACCACTCTGCCTTATGTAGGGCTGGAAATTTCTTAGAAAGGCAGGGAGTTGTGAAGGATAGTGGCTGTGACAACTAAACTTTGAAAGTGATCAGCCACCCCTTGACTGCACAATATTAGCATGGGCAAGAAAGTGCTTTTAAAAAGTTCTGAGAAAATGGTTGGCAGTTTCATGGTAGTCCCAAATTTGGCAACTTGTTCCTGAATTTAAGGCAATAGCAGCCTGTAGAGAAGTTGAGTCTCTTTTGATGCATGCTTGTTTCCTGATGCAAACTTTGTCTCTGTAGTATCGTGAGTATCTCATAATCATGAAAGAACAGAGAAACAAAAACGTTATTTCCAAGGGCAGCAGAGAAGATGAAATGTATAGCTGTAATTTGGGACTCACTGAGGGCCTGAATGTGGGTCCTGCTTTGTTCTGTGCTGGTGCTGTACTCACAGGAGCTTGAGTTGGTTATCTTTCCATGGTGGTAGACCAGCTTGTACCTGCCTTTGCCAAGTTAGAAGTGCAGTGTTCTGCTGGGAAGTGATAGCTGCTGCTAGGAGTGGAAACAGGGAGTGGGAACTGCTTCTCAAGGAGTTGCAGTGCTGCTGATGAGCAGGATCATAGCTCTACATGAAAAAAGAACTTTCTTGCTGAATTCAAAATTCAGTGGAATCCAGAGGCTGAGAGTTGCTGATTGTGCCTCTCTGTAGTTAAATCTTGTTGCTGATCATTCAGAATGTGTCCATGTGCATTTTTGGCACTGGGCAGCAGTTTGCTGATTCTAGAGTAAGACTGTCTGTCCTTGGAGACTTCTCCTGAGCCTGTTAGGAAATGTGTTTTCAGTTGCTCCAATACAGGTGCTTTACTACTGAATCTATGAGGCTTTTTTTAATAAGCCCTCATAAATTTGTATTTAAAGTTGATTTGGTTAAAGATTTGGCAGCATTTGGTAAGTAAAAGGAAAATGGTCCTTAATTACTAGATTTTCAAAATTCTGTCCTTAGAAAACTGGTGTAAAACAGATTCGGTGGCTGTGACATCTGGTGTACATACTTCAAGGTCTGATTCAGAGCAAAGGCAATGGGAAAACACCATGTACCTTTGTTTAAAACCTGTCAGATATTCTTGTGGTGTTCCTCGTACAGATTGGTAACAAGTGATTTTTTTTTGTTTCTCACAGGAAGGAGTATATGGATAACATTCAAAGTGAAACACTCATTAAGTCTTCTACTTCCTTACTGTCTTGTGCATATGTGAAATTGACTGCATCCCTGCTTTTTGTTATTGTTCTCTTATTGCTAAAATTCACTAAGAGAAAAGCCTGAAAAACTAGCAATTAATGAACACAGTTCTTTTAACCTGAGAGATGTGTATGTGTTTCAGGAGCAGTGTGTCCTGCATTCCTCCTCTGAGTTTTACATGAAGTTTTAACTGATACTTGAAATGTGTGTGAATGCATGTTGACAACAAAGAATATCATCACAACGTGAATATTTTCCTGTACCAGCATCTTTTTTTAATGAACCATCCATGCTTACTGAACCCTGTGATGAATGGCTCCAGGCTCCTCAGTACTTTTTTCCCTCTGAGCAGGCTGTTCCCGCATTACTGAACCTTTTGGAATTTGCTGTCATCTCAAAAATCATTCTTCAGATCTAGTTTTTTTGTGTCTTGCCTCAGTGAAGTGAACTCACTCAAAAGTCCTGAAAGCTATAATTGAGATTAAAAATGCTCAGTGCCTTCAAGTCACTTCAGGGTGATGTGCCATTTTCCCCACTAGTCTTTGACCTTAGCAGTACTACAAAACCTCAAGTTCACTTGCCTCAGTGTGCTCCCTTTGCTCCCTTTATAGGCCAAGATGGGCTTCCGGGAAGGAGAAGGTCTGGGAAAATATGGCCAAGGCAGGAAAGATATTGTTGAGGCATCCAATCAGAAGGGAAGGAGAGGCTTTGGCCTGACCCTCAAAGGATTTGATGGGGAGCTCAATATTGATTGGCAGGATGAGCCAGAGGTAAGTACTTCCTGTTTTAAGTCCCGTTTCTCTTGTTGTGTTCAGCAAAAGCTGGAGAAAGAATGTGTAAAACAAGCATCGAATTTTTTGGCAACTGTCTCTTTTCCAGTGTCTCTAAACTGTACTTTGAGTACTAGACTTCTGTTTTGCCTTGATTATCAGACTCTAATAAAGGGGAAAGTGGTGAGGTGGCGTTTGAAGTCCTTTTTAATTTTGAAAATAAAGAACGACATGTTTTAGTCCAGGAGGAAAAAACTGTATGATTGACCCTAAAGTCATGGCATAACCCCTTATGCTAGCATTGGGAGGCAAGCTTTTGGGGAGCAATTTGTTTTTGTGTTTTTCTAGTAAAAACATCTTTGGCTCTTCCCATGACTTGTGTTTGCAGCCTAGTGCCTATGAGAAGGTAGACTGGTGCCCTGAGTGTACCACAGAGATCCCAGATGCCGAGGAGCTGAAGGAGTGGATGACTGTGGGGAAGGTAATTTTTTATATCTCGTTACTTACCAGCCTAAGACAAAGCAGGAGTACTCAGCCTGGATCAGTTGCCACGTCAAATAGTTATAGAATAGCCTAGACTGCAAACAACCTCTTGAGGTTGCTAGTTCGGCTTCCTGCTTAAAGCAGGTCCAACTACATCTGCTCAGGTTGCTCAAGGCCTCGTTTAGTCATATTTTGAGTATTTTCAAGGATGGAAACTTAACAGCCTGTTTGGGCATCTGGTCAGTGTTTGACGACCCATTTAACAAAAGAAAATTTCCATATGGCTAACTGGCATTTCTTATGTGGCTTTTGTCCGTTGTTTCTTGTCACGACGCTGAACATTTTAGGAGCCTAGGTCAATCTTTTCTGTCTCCTGTTGTTAAGAACTTGTCCCATTGTTAGGTACAGCAATAGGATCTCCCTTTCTGCATTCTGAACAAACTGTTCTCAGCTTTTTCTTACACACCAGGTGCTTTTTCACCCTCATCATTTTGGTGGCCCTTTTGCTGCTTTTGTTCCAGTATGTCTGTTCTTGTACTGGGGAGTGCTAAACTGGATGCAGCATTTCATATGTGGTCTCAAGATGCCTAACAGGGGAGAATAATTCCTCAGCCTAATTGCCACGCTTTTGCTGATACAGCCTAGTATGTGATTGACAGCCTTCATCCATTATTGGTACATGCTGCATCCTGAAATGACAATATCGTGTTTGCTAATTGCTGTGTTCTTGTCCTGTTGCAGAGGAAGTTGATGATTGAAGATGAAACAGAGTTCTGTAATGAAGAGCTTTTACGCAGTGTCCTGCAGTGCAAGGTGGGCCCCCTTTTTAGAGAGGAACTGAAATTTTGGAGAAGCAAGTGAAATAAATAATTGAAAAGGATTGAGTAGTTAGGTAATTGACAAGAGTTCAGAATGTCCTCTGTCACCTCCATGTCACTGGGATGACTGAGCATCCTGTTTTTTACTATCTGTTCAGCAACCTTTTTTGAACCTCAGCCTTCTAAAGGATTGTCTTGGTTTAACTCCAGCGGGCAACTAAGCCCCCTGCAGCTGCTTGCTCACTCACCCACCAGCAGGACTGGGGAGAGCATGGGAAGGGTAAAAGTGAAGAAAAGTCGTAGGCTGAGATAAAGACAGTAAGTAAAGCAAAAGCCACTCAATGGAAGGAAAGCAAAACAAGAAATTAATTCACTATTTCCCATGGGCAAGCAGGTGTTCAGCCATCTATCTCCAGGAGAGCAGGGCTCCATCATGTACAAGGGTTACTTGGGAAGACAAAAGCCATAACTCTTAATGTCCTCGGCTTCCTCCTTCCTCCCCCAGATTTATATACTGAGCATGATGGGATATGGTTTGGAATATCTGTTTGGATAGTTGGAGTCACCTGTCCCAGCTGTGTCCCCTCCAAGCTCCACAAGAGTGCACTCCCAGCCTACTTGCTGGCAGGCTGGTATGAGAAGCAGAAAAGGCCTTAATACTGTTCATACGCTGCTCAGAAATAACAAAAACATCTCTATGTTATCAACACTGTTTCCATCACAAATCCAAAATGTATCTCAATGCTAGCTACTATGAAACAAATTAACTCTACCCCAGCCAAAACCAGCACAGAGATGATTGAAAACAGTCACCCGCCCTTAGTCTGACTGAAAGGCTGAAGGCTTGAATAAGCTAAGGAAATGAGCTCCCCTTCTTTTCTTGTCTGTTCAGTCTTCCCTCCTAGATTTTATCATGCCCTTGTATATTGCAGTAGAGTGTGTGTGTGTATATATGTGAAAGACATACGTTAGGCTGGGACTGCTTTTGAGGTGGCTAACCAGATTATCAGGCTCTGGAGCTATCAGTACAGAATTTGTCAGTGTTATTAAATTTGCTTAAGAGCTGAGGTGGCTTAGAAGAAGAGCAAATATCATTATGAGACAGGAAAACATTTTGTATCAGTGAACCAAATCTTGGAGTTTGCTGTCTAAGGAGAGAGAAGCAAGAAGATGGGAAATGCTGATGCCTGCCTATCCCTCCAGCCTGTGCCATGTCCAGCTGAGCTTTGTTTCTGTTTGTGCAGAGTGTATTTGATGAGCTGGATGGAGAAGAAATGCGTCGAGCCCGAACAAGGTCTAACCCCTATGAGATGATCCGTGGAGCTTTCTTTCTGAACAGGTTTGTAAAATGTCTGGTAGTGTAGTCCTTTTCTCATTTATGTTCATTTTCAGCTGTGGGAGCCAAGGATGAAACTTAACAAGGCCCTGTTTATGTGTTCACAGGGCTGCGATGAAGATGGCAAATATGGACCATGTCTTTGACTACATGTTTACAAACCCTAAGGACTACCAAGGGGTGAGTGCCTCTAACTTTCAAAGAGCAGTGCTTTCTCAGAGAATGTGAAAGGTGGGAAGAAAGGAGAATCCTTAGGATGCTAGCTGGGAAAACAGCTAGTTGAAAGACTCCTCTGAGCAGTGTAGTTTATGGTGTATGTGGTTTGACTGATGGGAGCTGTTACGGGTCAGTAGAGTTTCCTCAGTTTCCTTTTGCAGGTGCCTTTGATAAAGGAGTATGATGCAGAGCTGCTCTACTTTGCTGATGTGTGTGCTGGTCCCGGAGGCTTCTCTGAATATGTCTTGTGGAGGCGGAAGTGGCATGCAAAAGGATTTGGCATGACCTTGAAAGGACCAAATGATTTTAAACTGGAGGACTTCTATTCTGCTTCCAGTGAGCTCTTTGAGCCTTATTATGGTATGTCGTGCACCCATGAGTGTTACCTGATATTTTTGCTTATGCTGCAGCCTCTGTATTAGTGGCAGGGCTGGTATTGATACCAGCAGGGGGATCTAGGAGAAGCCTAGGGAACCATTTTGCAAGGTAGAAGGGGGCTGTCATTGGAGAAGCGGGTTGAGATTGGTGAGCTTGCATATCAAGTCATTTTTCTCCACTTACTACCAGTCTGGCCTGGGAATGTGTTTCATTGTAGTAGTTGATATTTGAGTACTTTGCTTATCTGAACATTATAGAGTGTTTTAAGATTGCTTGGCAATGGTTTTCTCACATCACTGATCTCAGCCTGAAACACAGTAAATGAGATGACTTATCATAGAATCATAGAATTGTGTGGGTTGGAAGGGACCTTAAAAATCATCTAGCTCTAATCCCCCCCTGCTGTGAACAGGGACACCTTCCAGGAGACCAGGTTGCTCAAAGCCCCATCCAAGCTGGCCATGAACAGAGACTGGGCATCCACAACTTGTCTGGGCAATGTGTCCCAGTGACTCATCACTCTGAGTAAAGAATTTCATGCTAATGTCTATTTTAAATGTACCCTCTTTCAGTTTAAAGCCATTATCCAATATTCTATCACTATACTCCCTCATAAGAAGTCCCTCCCTATCTTTCCTGTAGCCTGCTTTAGGTACTGGAGGGTGCCTAGACTCCCTAGAGCCTTCTTTTCTCTAGGCTAGATAGCCTCAGTGTTCTCAATCTATCCTCATGGGAGAGGTGCTCCAGCCTCCTGATGTGCCCAAAGATCTTTTAGCAGGGCCAGAGATAGAAACCTCATTTGCCTGACTGTCAGCATGTTTCCATATAAGAGCTTACTAGCTGTGCTCTGATAATTGATTGTGGGCTCTTAGCAAAGATAAATAAAACAGATTGGGGCTAGAGGCTTTATCTGAATCACTGTGACTAAATATCTGCTTAATCCAAGGATATTTATTATGTTAACATGTTCTGCCTTGCTTCCAGACAGACTAAACAGGTGTACACAGACAATTGCTGCATCTCTTCTCATGCATCGTAACTTGTTAATCTTGGTGATATGTTTGAGCCTCCTGTCTGCCTTACCTTTAGGATCAGGAGGGGAAATCCAAGGATTGCTAGTATTCCTGCTGCTTATTTCAGACAAAATGAAAGAAACTGGAAAGTGACTGTCTTGTAGAGAAAAGGGTTTGCTTTTCCATTGTGCCTGGTGTGGTTTTTTTCCTCTCCACCACTGACTCTTGTTGGCTGCCACTCTTGACACCTGACTATGAGCCCTTAGAGAATGGTTAGTAGCACTTAAGGGTTAGGTCTTAGTTAAAGTGAAGGTTCATGGCAAGGGCAGCAAGGCTGATAAGCACCTTGTTCTAATGGTTGCAGTGTTTGGATCTTCATAGCTCACTGCAATCTGGTACTATGGAGAGGAGGAGATACCTGGAGAAATTAACAGCCCAATGATTTTGATTCATTTTCTTGATCCTTTTCTGTTTTGCTATAAAATCTAGTGAGGTTTGTACAAATTCTCTTCCACTGATGGGAATAAAGTAGCCTGCCATGATATTTCTGTTGTGAAGAATGGTAACAAATTCCAGTGTCACTTCACTTATTGACAAGATGGTTGGTGAGGAGTTTAGTTATCAAAACACTATCATGCATCCTGATCTCTTTTGCTTTTTAGTCCTCCAGTTGAGGTAATAGAATCTGTAGTTGTAGAAGATTTACAGGGACTAATACCAAACAGAAGTTCAGGCTTCCTAAAGGCAGAATTGGTGAGCTCTAGAATACACCTTACGTCAGCTTTTTAAAACACCAGCTGGGGGGCAATGTAGCTCTCTTTAAAAAGAGCCATATGGGAGAACTGTATGAGTATTTTTGCACAAAGCCTATGTCTCTGTCCCTACTCTCTTTATAAACTTCTTCACAGTTTTTTTGGGGGTGTTGCTTTTTTAAAGCCCAAATTACATTGTGTTTGAAAATAGACTATTATGTTTTCTTTGGAATGATTTGAATTCTTAGTAGGAGGTTACAAATGCACAATATAAAGAATTCTCCTTTGTCTGTAATAACATGTTTTTAACAGGTGAGCTGTGCAGTGAGGTTGCATCTTACATTTTCAGTAGGTTGAGCTATGTGCCATTCCTGCTTGGATGAAAATATTATGTTGTCGTATCATCCTAATTTGTCTTTTGCTGAGGCTAATGTACAATGCATCCTTTGAGCATGGTTATTTTATGGTCTTGTTTTTGCCTGACCACACAATCTGAATAATTTTTCTAAATTAAATAGCATCTTTGGTGGTGAACAAGGGACTTTGTTAGTGCTTATTCGCCTATCAAGGTCTTTGTAATTTCTGACTAAATGTTGATTGAATACTGTAGATCATCTGCACATACTGATCTTTTGTTTGTACTTGCAAACGTGCTATTGATTGTCTCCTTTTTTTCTTTAGGAGAGGGTGGGATTGATGGAGATGGAGACATCACTCGATCAGAGAACATTACTGCTTTCCAGAATTTTGTTTTGGACAATACTGATCACAAGGGAGTGCATTTCTTAATGGCTGATGGGGTTGGTCAATTTCTTTTCTTCCTGCATGAAAAAAAATGTGACAAAACTGACACCTTGGTCTGCATACAGCAGGGTATTTGACATGTGTCTGTAGCTACAATGTGAAATTCTGCAAGCCTTGCCATTAAAATTCCTGGTGTCAGTTCTTTTACCTTAAAGAAACAGAAATGATCATGATTCCATGATTTAGTTCCTCAGAATCCTTTGCTTGACCAACAGATGTGTGGAGATACTAATCATATGCTATGTGCTTTGCAGGGTTTCTCAGTGGAGGGTCAGGAGAATCTGCAAGAAATCCTAAGCAAACAACTCATGCTTTGCCAGTTCCTTACAGCACTGTCCGTTGTCCGGACAGGTATGTTTTGTCCATTAATCTTCCTCCTTCACTAAGGTATGGGTGGCTCTGGGGAATGTTGCTGTACAGTTTTTATTAGTGCCTTGAAGTCTGCTCTGCTGTGAGGCCAGGTTGCACAGAATTGAATGTGTATGCATAAATCCTGAAATGGTTGTCACAAAGCTAAGAGGGCTGGTAAGAAAAATAAGATAATATTCACCTATTTTGCTTTTAATTAAAGCATGAGCTAAAATGCATTAATTTAAAGCACTTAATTTGTTGGGTTATGTGGCTGTTTTGGGGTAGGGTCACGCAGTGTGATAACTGGACAGTCTGTCTGAGTTTTATGGCAGTAGCTGGACCAGCTTCCGGAATATTCCAGCTGATTGGAACAGAGAGTAGTCTTTATCCAGTTCTTCCTTTCCTCTGACTTCTGAAGGCTTTTCTCCTTTAAATCTGCCATCTGTGTGATCAGAACAAATGATGCCTCACCCTGTCTTAGCTGTACCTCATTGCTGCTAAATGATGGACCTTACAGCTGTGTTTGATTTTGATGGCTCCTCTCTTCCACTGAGTTTAGTCAGCCGTTGGCGCTGATATAGAAGACAAAGGACAACAAAATGATCATTTTTTTTATTGTGCCCTATGTTTAGAAGAACCTGAGGCAATGATCTACTTAGTAGTAGTCTCAAATGTGATATGATAGAAGGTGCAGCCTTCTTTAAGTCTTTCCTACATGGGTGGATGATAGTTCTGTAAAAATGCCTGCTTTTTGCCTGGGGAAATTGGGAATCTTGTTGAAGGAGAGGGGCAACACAGACTCTTTCTCTCTAGATGGCAAGTTATTCTCTTTAGGTAAAATCAAAGAGTCTTCTCCTCTAGTCTATGGTTCCTTGTTGCATATATCAGGGCTCCTCTTCCCTGGAGGCTTTGGGATAGCATGCTGCCCTGCTGTAGGGCACAGTTTAGGCCTGGAAGGTTTGCTTGGGAGACAGCCTACATACAGACTAGATTCTGGTCAAGGGAATGCTTTTCTCTTTGCTGCAGAGACATCGGGAAGATGTTTCATGAAGCCTTGCTGGCCCACTTCATAACTGTGTTCTGGATGCTGTTTAATTGCACAAAAACCCTGTTACTAGTTCTGCAGGAGGATTGAGGTGCTTGATATCTCCTTGTTTCCTTATATCTGCTGGATTGGTATAATTCCTCTTTTTTTTCCAGGAGGACATTTTGTCTGCAAAACCTTTGACCTATTTACTCCATTCAGTGTGGGACTTGTTTATCTGCTGTATTGCTGCTTGAGAGAATTGCATCTTTAAACCTGTGACAAGCCGCCCTGCTAACTCGGAGAGGTGAGATGCTTGAGCATGAGGGTCTACTAAAGAAAACCATCTCTAAATACAGTGATAGATGGATTTGGGTAAGCCTCGTGGAAGCTTTGTGATCTGCCTCAGTTAGCAGCTGTCTTGGAGGATGAAACATTTTAGATGTTTAGCGAATTACGGACAAGGTAAAGATGGTATTTGCCAAATGCCTTATGGGAAGGAAGCTGTGGAACTGGATATATAACAAATCCTATTTTGCATAAAACAACTATGTTTTCAGTGAAGCCAGGGGATATTTAAGAGGTTGGACATGAGCTGGCACTGTGTTGCTCACAGCCCAGAAAGCCAGTGGTATCCTGGGCTGCATCCAAAGCAGTGTGGCCAGCAGGATGAGGGAGGGGATTGTGCCCCTCTGCTGTGCTCTGGTGAGACCCCACTGCAGTGCTGCATCCAGCTCCGGGGTCCCCAGCAGAAGAAGGACTTTGACCTGCTGGAGATAGTCCAGAGGAGGAACACCAACATGATCAGAGGGATGGAGCACATTTCCTGTGAGGAAAGGCTGAGAGAATTGGGATTGTTCAGCCTAGAAAGAGAAAGGCTGAGGGGTGACCTACCTGGTGCCTTCCAGTACTTGAAGGGATCCTACAAGAAAGATGGAGAGGGACTTTTGCCAAGGACATATAGTGACAAGAGAAGAGGGAATGGATTCAAACTAAAAGATGAGTAGGTTTAGGTTAGATATTAGAATGAAGCTCTTTACTGTAAGGGTGGTGGAGGCACTGGAACAGGTTGCCCAGAGAAGTGTGGATGCCTCATCTCTGGAGGTTCAAGGCCAGGTAGGATAGGGGCTTGTGAGCAAACCCTGGTTTAGTGTCCATTGCCCAGGGCAGGGGATTGGAACTGGATGATCTTTAGGATCCCTTCCAACCACAAACCATTCTATGATTCTGTGATATTATCTGTGCTTTCATTGTACCTGTCAAGTTTAGCAGAATTGATTTACTACTTGAGGGAGATCTTTGGGGGTTTACATAGGGTTGCATTTCCCTGTCTTTGCAGGAGCATAGAAGATGTATGATGACTCAGTGATAGGTGAGATTGCATCTTCCTTAGGGATATCCAGGAGGAAAGAGTTCCTGTGATTGGAAAACTGTCTTTATAATGGGAGTGTGGCAGAAAAGTTGGCTGGTGAAAGAACTGAACCCACCTGATCTCTCTGCCTTGCTCTGCAGGTACGTGGTATGCAAAGGCCTGAAGTCAGGGATGATGATGTGCGGGATTACCTCTTCACAGTGAACATCAGACTCAACCAGCTGCGCAATTATGATGGGATGTGAATCTTATTGTCCCACTGAATGTGATCAAAGACAACCAGGATTTCTACAATTACATCGTCCAATCCAATGAAAAGTGAGTTTACTATGGGTCATGGGGGCTGCTGGCTGTAGGCAGATTCATTTAGCATGGCTTTCAGGTGTAACTTCCTGCAGTCATGGAAGTACTTGTTGATGCTGCCACACTGCTCTGCTTTTGTTCCCTGAGAGGCTGAGCAGAGCAGGGGACTCTGTGCAGACAGAAATGCTGTATTACTGTTAGTGACTGGCTTCTGAGTACTGTGTAGAAAAGAAAGTACTGCCTAATTAATTCCAGTGATCATCCTGTCAGTTTGAATCATGTTGGCTAAGATCCCTCATTGCTCTGTGAATCAGACTGGCTTCCCCCTGTTGTCCCAGCACTCTTTCTTGTTTTGAACAGTAGAACAATCTTGGTGGTGATTAATTTGCTCCCTGACTAAAACTTTTCTTCTCTTTTAGCCACTGCAAAGTTCAGATAAAGGCACTAGCCAAAATTCGTGCCTTTGTTCAAGGACACGTGAGTATATTCCTCTGGGCTTTTGGTGAGGACTGAATTAACCTACTATTAATGAATTGCTTTGCCCTTGTTTAATAAGTTCTTGATTTGAGCTGGTACTTGTCTTGGCCTTTGGGGCCAGGAAAGTGAAAAGTGCTCTTAGGTAGCTCAGTTTGTGTGTCTACCTGAGTTATTTGCAGAGACATGTGGGTGGCTGGAGGAGTCCTGAAAATTGATGGTCTGTTATCACCCTTGTTGAGAAGGCTTCCTTGCATTGCATGATTTCCAGTTACCATAAGTGAGCTTGCTTCTTAGCAGGAATGTAAGCAGAAAAACTTGCAGCTATTATGTTCAATTCAACAGTAACCATCCAAGTTGAGTGTGGTTCACAGTTGTTCGTTTTTCCAGGGGCAGTTCAAAGCATCTAAGTTATAGACCTAGAATTACCTAAGCTTGACATTAATTTCTTGCATAAAACTAAAGCCATTGCAATGTTCTCCTGCCACGACTCTTCTGTTCAGGTGTTATTCAGACGTAATACATGGTGGAAAGCTGAGTGCGTATGGTAGTTAGGAATTGTCTTAGAGCCGATTCTACCTTGACACTGTTTTTTGTATGGCCTTCAGCAGATCTTCACTGTTATTCTTAAGTAGGGCTGTATACCCAGCTCTTGGAGATTAGCATAAGTTTGTACTAATACATAACTTATTGAAAATATTTATACCCAGTGGTACTTTCATGGAATGAAGTGATGGCTGATAGTCAGAAATGCAGACCATGAAACAAAGCTAAACACAGGAACTGGAGGGTGGGGAGGGAAGGCAGCATCCTCTTTTGTACAACCTGTTGTGGAGCAACATATTTGTTGTTCCCAAGCCAGATGCTGAAAGTTCCAAATTCCATAGGGCTGGGATATATAATGCTGTAAGATCAAGGAGGTTTCACCATCTTAACAGTCTGCTGTCTTTCTTTAGAACACTGAGTGAGCCCCGGCAGGCTGAAATCCGAAAGGAGTGTCTCCAGCTGTGGGGGGTAAGTAAGGTGTCAAGCAGGCAGATTGTGCAGTGACAGAAGAGTGGAGCTGCAGTACAGATAGGCCTTTCTAGACAGATGTTTAATATCTTGTCTTGTGGGAAAGTCAGAAACTGTTTCAAGCTGTTTATGTAATCAAACAGGATGTCCCTGATTTATTGTGTATGGCTTAACTGAGCAGGCTTCTTTGCAGTTGGGAATATTTCAGTGTACACAGAGTGAACTCAGCACCTAGATCCCAAGCAGCAGAGCTCTCTAAAAGGTCTTATGAGTCTGCAGATTCTGTTTCCTGAGCTTTTGACTGCAGTAGGGCCATAGATATGACAGTTTCACGGGCGGATTGTGTGTTTTTTGATGAAAGGTATTTCATCAAAATATATGTGAAATCAAAGGTTTAGATGAAATCTTTCTGGAGTTGCCAGTTGGTTTGTGTGAGATGTGGTATACCTACATTAAATTTGGAAAACTCACGACACACTATATTTGCCACATGACATCTCTTCTTCATCTCTAATCCCAAGAGCAGCAGTTTCAGGGGCAGGATGTTGTGTCGTATATTGAAACCAGAAGTGTTTCTTTGAATGTGCCAAAGAATAACACTCAGTATCAATTGTTTGGATTTGTTTTCAGATTCCTGATCAGGCTCGTGTTGCTCCTTCATCTTCAGATCCCAAGTCCAAGTTTTTTGAGCTGATCCAGGTGAGACCTTGCCTAGAGTCCTTTCATACAAATACAACTTTTTTTTCATATTGGAATTAAGAGATGAAGAAGCTAGTCCTGGATTATTTGTTTTGTGTAGAAGTGTGTTTACCTGCCTGTTGATGTATTGTGTCTGTCTTGCCTTTTCCATACTTTGCTCTTTAGGGCACAGACATTGATACCTTCAGTTACAAACCCACTCCTCTGAATTCCAGCACACTGGAGAAAATTCGCCAAGTGTTAGATTACCGGTGTATGGTGTCTGGAAGTGAGCAGAAGTTCCTCTTGGGGTTAGGGGTAAGTGCTAAAAAGTTTTGCTGATTAATTTCAGTGCTACTATTCTGCCTTGCAGTTTCATCCCATCCTTTCTTGTCCTTAAAGGCCTGAAAGAATCCCCATCAGTAGTACCTGAGACTGCTAGTTATTTATGTTTCTTTCTCCTGATGTCACTGCTTTTCACACTAATTAACCCTGTTTCTGTAATCTCAGCCTATACAGAGACCTGCACTCCTGCTAGTGTCTCTAATTATCTTCGCTGTCCTTTTAAAGGTGTTCTATTTCTGGTTCTTTGTGTGGATGTGAAAAGTCACCGGCAGATTAGAATCGGTGTTTTTGTTCCTTTGCTGTAGAGGTTAAGGTTCGTCCTTAAAACTTATGGTAAAGAAATGCTGTGACAGCCTAGGACAAAAAGGTTCTCTGAGGGTGCTCCTGCAACCTCTCATTAGAGGTCTCTTCTCCACCCCTGCCCTCAGGAAGCCTTGGCTGAATCTGACTCTGTCTTTATGTACAGAAATCACAGATCTACACCTGGGGTGGTCGCCAGTCAGATCGCTGGACAAAGCTGGATTTGAAAACTGAGCTGCCACGAGATACTCTTCTCTCTGTGGAGATTGTTCATGAGCTGAAAGGAGAGGTAAGAGCCTACTCTCTCCCTTACCATGTTGCTGCAAATACAAAGAGCAGTTTCACCTAATCTCTGTAAGATACTGCAGAATAAATGTTCCATCTGTGTCAGGTCCAAGTTTTTCTTTTTTGTATATGATCTTTAGAGTAACTATTTTGGATTAAGTTCCTTCTTTCTGTCCAGTCCTAGAGATATAAACTTTCAACACTGTTTTGAAAACACTTTGGACCTGATGTGTTGCTGTTCTATGTGGAACGGCAGATGACATTGCCACCATGACTGAATGTGTCTGTGGCTCTTTGGGTACATAACTGCTCAGTAGTGACTGCAGCTATGGGGAGAAGACCTTTGTGGTATATTCACAGTGTAAAGTGAAAAATCCCAGCTGCCTGGGAGTTCCCTGTCCTCTTGCACTTCAGATGAGGATACTGTAGTGCACTGGGCTTTGTGATACCTGATAAGGCACAGATAGCTGGTGATGGCAGCTGTGGTCCCACCTGCTCTCCCTCCGTAAGATGCAACTGGGTATTTGAGATACACCAGTTCTGGAGGATGCCATGCTACAGTTTAATGGGCAGCAGGGAATTTGTGTGTTTCTAGTATCTGGAAAGGTGCTTTCTTGCTAGAAGAGATGTCCTGTCAAAAAACAGGCTCTAAATCAAGCTGAGATATCAACAGTCTGAATAATAAATCTCTGTATTGCCGTCCTTAGGGGAAAGCCCAGCGAAAAATCAGTGCCATCCACATCCTGGATGTGTTGGTGCTGAATGGCAATGATGTTCGAACACAGCATTTCAACCAGAGGTATGTAGGGTCTGGAGAAGAAGCTTTTTTTCTTGTACGTGAGTAGGAGTGACTGGGAAACAGTGATTAGACAAAAAGCAGAATGCTGAGCACAGGGAGACAAGTGCATTCAGCTGAAACACTGCTATAAAGATGAACTGTGAATGAAGCTGCTCTGAACTGAAGTACATATGGGCTTTTCCAACTGTGTCTTCTCTGTGTATGAGGGCAGCTCTAGCTTCTTTCTTAGTGTAGGATGAGCTAGGCATGGCTGGGGTAAACTGACCATTCTGGGAAATATAAATGAGCATAGTTGGTAACTGGCTGAGGGAGAAAGAACCAGCCCCTCCGTTTCCTTCCTCAGGGACATGATGTCTCTGCTAGTCCTACTAGCCTAATAAATATATCAGTGTTCAACAGCATGTGGGCTTTTAGAGTAAGCTATGGAGACTCATTCCTAGTGGATAATAGGCAGTATCACTGAGCACTGAATTGGGAGGGTGGGGTGAAAAGAAGTCTTGCTAGACCCATTTGGCTAGCAGTGGAGGCAGTCTGGGTGTCCTGAGTTGTCTAATCAGTTACTCTGTTGAAACTGTTACCTACCCGCTGTGCCAAAGGCCTCGTTAAATTGCTGGGCTCTCTTTCCATGTTCATTCAGGATTCGGCTGGCAGAGAAGTTTGTCAAAGCTGTTTCTAAACCCAGCCGGCCAGACATGAACCCCATCCGGTGAGTGACACCTCCTTCCCTCAGCTTGGCATGTGTTGGTGTCAGTGCGTTGGAGGACCTGAAGGGGAGTTACATTTCAGGCTGAAATTCGTAGTTGTGTTATGTTCTTTGGAAAGAGGCTAAAAGCTTTTTATATATTTAAGGTAAATACTGTTAACAGAGAAGTTGTGCCCTCCTTTCACACGTCAAACAGTAAAATTTTCATCATAGGTGGATTGGCTGGTGTTGATTCCAAATATGTATGATTGTAGGTCTAGCACCAGTGAGCTTAATCATTGCAAAGAATTCTATGTCCTTGTCTGCCCTGAAGGGTCAGCAGCAGTACAGTGATGCTGACTGTTAGTAAATGCAGTACTAAGCAGCATCTGTGAGGACAAGGCTTTGGTTACAACCCCCAGGAAAGTTCCTGATAAAGGCCTTCAGCTTTGGTTGTCTCCTGGCCTTCCATTTCATTAATTCTACTGCAGTGGAACATGAGAGCACCACTGTGAGGGTGTCAGATATGTATTGTGGACAAAACAGCTTCTCATACAGAAGCTTGAAGTGCAGCAATATTATGAAAGAATTTGGAGGAAGGGAAAGAGGATGTTCTCCTTGATGGCCTGATGAAAGATAATAAGTGGAATCTCAGCCTAATGACAACAGACAGTTGTAATAATTGGAGGAGCCCAAAATGTTGGGGAAAGCTGAGGTGAAGTGAGAAGGAGAGCTGGGGAAATGGATTGTAGAGGGGTCATTTGCTGCTCCTGTGGAAAGGTGTTAAAGTGTTCCTGCTGTGCTCTTTGAAGCCTAATGCTTGTAGCAGTATGTGGGAAATGAGTGGTTAGGGTGTCTGATCAGAGGCAGTGCTTTTTCAACTTACTGATTGTTTTTCTGTGTCTCAGAACAACAAAACCAGTTTGATGTAATGACAGAATGATGACTCAAAAGAATCTTCCCTGATTAAAAAAAAAGGAAGTTCTTTTTGCCTCAGGGTAACTAACAAGTTTGTGCCATCTCTGAGGATAATGGTGAAGATCAGGTTGTTTAATTTTACTGTGAGGCCAGCATGCTGAGGCCAGAACCTGCCTTGGACTGACCTTGGTCAATTTATCTGATGGGAAAACAAAAGCATTTCACTTTCACTGGTTTTACTTTTCTGTGTAGTCAATCTGAGATAAAAATGCACAGCTTCCTTAGTAGCAAGGATGCTTATCTGCTGCTTACAGCAATCCAACCATAAGGATGCAGATGTCAGGTTTTCTCAAGCCAGGAAAAACCAGGCACTGAAGCATACGATAGAAGAGAAGGGTTGTGCCTGGCTACCTCATGCTGTATAAAATCAACCATTTGGCTGCTCCCTGTAGCTGGGCAGAAAAAAAAGCACAGTTTAAACTTTTTTGAAATAATGTTTTTGACTTTTCTTCCCAGAGTGAAGGAAGTATACAGATTGGAAGAAATGGACAAGATTTTTTGTGAGGTAAGCAATTGGTGCAAATAAAGCATCAGGGCCTACTGAGGTTATCAGTCACTGGTGCACAGGAATGGGAGGGATGTTCTGATCTGTGCTAGAGAAGTCATGAAGAAAGAGCTGTGAGAGCTTGTGGTGGCTGCTGCTCCTGAGATGCTGCTGACTCAGAGCATCATTCTGCTGCATTCTGATGCCATAGATGTGGCCAATGCACTTCATAACAGCTGGAGCAGCAACAGTGCTTGAGATTGGGTGCAGAAGTATCAGTGGCTTCTCAGTGGCTTGAATGGTCAAGCATTCACACTTGAAATAGGAATACCATTTGGATTAATTATGGTAGCTCATCACAGGTTTTTCACCACAACACTCAATTTGCAGCCTGATCTAGACAGGTCTGACTGGTTTCTCTTGTCCTTTGTGGGAAGGCAAAAACCCAAATTCTTCAGGATGTGATGATTTGGTCCTGTCCTGTGCAGTGCTTTCAGTTCTCGCTGTGACACTCTGGAGAAGGGGTGCAGGTGGTGCGATGTGTGCACACACATGGTAAAGGAAGAGCCAATCTCCGTCACTGCCTTCTCTCAATATTTAGGTTAGAGATGAAAGTCATCAAGAGTTCAGGGGGAATGCCGCGGCTGTCCTACACTGGCCGAGATGACCGGCACTTTGTGCCCACAGGACTCTACATCGTACGGACTATGAACGGTAGGAAGAGAGAGTCCCCACTCCCTCTCAGCTTTTCTTTGTCTCTCCAAGTGAAAAGTATTGACCAGGCTTGCTCACCTTGTAACTTGGTAAAAAATTAATGGCAATATTCCAGTGGCTAGAGACTTAAGTGTTTGCACGTAATGTAGCTTGGATTTGGGTAAGGTTTAGGGTGTTTAATATAATAGAATTTTCTGTTGTGGGTTGATTAGCTATTGTGTGGGTAATTCCATTTCTTTACATGACTGATTAACCTTCTTTTTTAATGAGATAATAATTTTTCATCAAGATGGTTTTCCAGATTAATAGGACATGGGAAATACCCTATTTCAAATGTCAACTTCTAAATGCAGGGAGAAGGGATTTTTTCTCAGTGAATAGAGAACAGCTTGGAAGCAGGTTGTCCTGGGGGAAGGAAGGAAAAGGAGTAATGGAAGGATCACAATTATTCTATAGATTTCTCCTCCCTAGTTGCACTGTATTTCTTCTGTGATTTTTTTCCCCCTTTTATTATCTGTGTGATCCCTGTAACCCTTCTGCTAGATCCCTGGACAATGGCATACAGCAAAAATTTCAAGAAGAAATTCTTCTTCAACAAAATGACCAATGTAGCGACATACAACCTCCTTCCTGAAGCCATTGCACCCTTTCAGTGAGTATGAGCCGAGCTGAGGCTATGGAAGGGTATCTGCGTGCGAGTGTATGGTGTGTGCCTGGGTATTGGGAAGGGAGCTCCGGAGCGCTGTGTCCTTGGAGTCGTTTGCAGTGCAAGCGCAGCTGGTCGCCAGCAGGGTGTGCTGCAGGAGCCGGCACCTTCTCAGGTTCTCAGGAAACTGCTGATGTGGAATCATGGATTTTGCAATTAATGGCTATGAATAACAAACATCCCACAACTTTGTTCTGCTGTCTGCAGCAGAGTACGAGTTACTGAACCTTCTCCATATGGGGAAGTAGAAATTGAGCCCGGCAGCTGTAGTTTGCTGCATCTCTGTATTTAACATGTTTGGTTAGAAGTTGCTCATTTAAAAGCAAATTCCAGTTCATTTAGCCCAGGCTCTGCAATAACCTGTGGGAAGCTGGGAGCTTTTTTTTAAGAGACTGAAAAACAGTGGCTCCTTGGGAAAGGATAGAGGCTTGTCATTGGACAGTCATTAGCATTGTGGCTGCTGAAAACCATCTGTATCTACTGAGTGCTAGGCTGAGGGCATTACCCAAGTGCAGCAAATCCTGAGTCTGATGCTTCAGGGCTCCTGGGTAGAGATGTTCTGCACTACCACCATTACCCAGGACTGTGCTTCTGAGTGAGAACTTGATATGAAATAGCACTCCTGATTTTCTCACTTTGAACTCCTTACCTGTCTTAGAGCAGCACTTTCAAGAATCCTTAAGCTTTCTTCATGTGGTGAATGGCAGCAGAACAGGCTTAAAAAGAGAGGCACGTGATGCTTTTTTCCCTCCATGTGTCAGGATGTGGTTACTTCTGCCTATGTACTCTGAAATAGGCCAGGATGAACCTACAGGAATGGCTGAGGAGGTGGAGGGAGAGTGCTTGTGTGGGACTCCAGAAGGGATGTGTTGTGGTTAGTGAGTACTAGTATGTCTATAATTAGCCACTGACATGCCTGTGCTCTTGTTGCTGTGCTAGTACTGCTTTGTTAGAACAGAAGCACTAAAGTAAGCTATGAATATTAAGTGTCAGTAATTGTACAAAACTAAAGGCTGCTGTGTTGGAAGTAATTAGCAGCTTGATTTCATTATAGCTGGGACTGTGTTGATGCCAGTTAGGAGGGCTTGTCCTTGATGGATGGAGTTGGGAGATGGTATTGTAGGACCAGAACTCTCAGCAGCCAAGCAGAGCTCAGTTATTTCACATGAGGGGAAGGAGGGGAATGTTTGTAGCTGCTTTTGTACAGTGGGAAGTGCTGTTTGTTTGCAAAGCTCCAAGGACAGCTGTTACTGATTATAGTAGGTATGTGGTGAGTGATTAGGTTGCTGCTCCTGGCAGATTTTCTAAATTCCTTCATTAAGGCCTTTCCATTGCCTGCAATGACAGTTTCATCCTTGAGGAACTTGGGGGAGGTAGGTTTTTTTTTCCCTAGTGACCTGACTCCTTCCAGCAAATACTGAAGTGAATTTTGAGTGAAGGTAGAATTAACAAGTTGTTTCCATGGAAATCTCTTAGGCTTGGCTGTTGCTGTACTTTGAGGGCTGTAGAGTTTGTAAGGTGAATGAATGAACGCCCTGGTCTTTTCTAAGGCACCCTGTTTGAGTATTTCTGCGTGGCTCCCATTGCAAGGGCAGCTGTCTCTGGCTGGGATGAAAGTGTTTTCCTTTCCCTGCCAAACTAACCTTGCTCTCCTCTCTGCCCACAGTGTTTGCCATTACAGCCGCCTCTTCTGGAATGGGGGAAGGTGTCAAAGTGCACGACTCTCAGAAAAGACAAGATCCAGAGAAGCTATCAAAGGAGACTGTCCTGTCTTTCATCCAAGCACACCACCCCTAACCCTGCTCTCTTGAGGGTGCAGGGAGGGGCTGAGCCCAGCTTGGATTCTTTGAGGACTGATGGGACTGGGAAAGCTCCACAACTTCTATCCTGGTATTCTCCAGAGCTGATTTCCTGGAGATGATAGAACCCAGAGGGTGGTATGCAGAAGGCACAGGATGAGGCTTTACCCTGGTAGTGTATATAAGAATACAGCCCAGGTAGCACCTGGTGCCAGGGTACCCAAGGTGACTCCTGGAGCCGAGGCCTAATGTCCTTTTGTCCTGACCTACTGCATGAGGCCAAGGGGCTGGCAGCTTTCTTTGCTCCTGTTCAAACGTTCAGTAAGGTTTGTGGAGCTCTGTGTGTGCCAGAACTCCCCAGGCTTCTGCTTCTCTTGCAGTGTGGGATGGAGCAGAGATGTTCTGATGGCAGAGCTAGTCAACAGCACATTGAAGCAGCCCTGCATTGTTCCTGGCAGCTGTCTCCTTGGCCTTGTCAAAGGCTACACAATCCAGTGGAGGGTGTTAAGTCTTTGTCGAGCTGTGGGCAAAAGTTATATATTCTTGTCGGTGTCTCCAACACTTCTGTTTATCATGGCACTCAGCTAGCCACTGGCAGTTCTTATGTGATGGGCAAAGGCCAATGCAGGTGATGAGTAGAGTTCCTGGCACAGATCTGATGTGCTTACACCTCTGCAAGCTGCTGTGACAAGGATTTCCCCTCTCCAGGTTAGTGACTGATGCCAAGCCAGCAGCCTGGGACTAATTTGTGAAAAGGTACCATGGTTGTTGTACGTGCTTCATGGTACTTCTGAGACCAAGGTGCTTTGGTTCTTGGTACTCAACATTATTACCTAAACCTTCAGGAAGGAAAGTGGATGTGGGAGGAAAGACACAGAAAAGCTAGGATGCTGAAGTTTCTGGAAGAAATAAATTATGGGAACGTCTAACTTAGTTAAAAAGACCCAGGGCTTCGGTAGAAAGGTATCTTGATTTTAACCATGTTGGTTAATCAGAAGAAATCCAGTCCCCTGACTGTGCCCACTGGAAAAGTTACCAGACTTCCCTTTATAAAAATCAGAGTGGCTTTGAAATCCTCTGTATCTCATTTGGCTCTGGAACTGCATTTGGGGTGAAGGCACAGAGCCAGGAAACTCTCACTATGGCATTTGTGTCAAGACTTCTCCACGCACTTCTGTGCCAGGCTCAAAGTTGGCTTCTGTTGTATGTTTTACCTTCACTTCTGGCTTCCATGGCACTTTGTCAAGTCTTCCGCACAAATCAGAAGATAACACGTAGTTGAATGCTTTTGGACAAGCAGCAAAATAGCCCCCTTTGCTTTTGTTTCGTTTTTTGTTTGTTCTTGGCTTGTTTTTAAACACTGACTGGCAGTAGGGAGAAAAGTGATTTAGGGGTTTGTCTGAACTGTGCCTTAAGGAAAGCTATAGTTCTAGAATCTATAGCAGATGTTTAGACTGTGTCTTTTTCTCCACATCCATATGAATGATTTGAACAAGCCTGTGCAGCAAAACAGAAATTTTCACTTAGACACAGGTCTGTTGAAGCAGTGGAAGGACTGCAGGCTAATGCATCCTCCTAGCTGATCTGTAGACCCTCTCTGTTCTCAAACATTGGTAAAACGTGTATGAAAGAAATGGTGGCTCTTCCCACTAAACAACAAGAGGTGTGTCACTGGTAGTTTTGTCTTGACAAAGGCACTTCCATGAGGGATGAGGAGGAATCTCTCCCAGTGGGCAATAAAGTACCTCAACCTCTGGTGTCCAGGCCTGTGTGTACAGTTGGCTTTTTAAGCCAACCAGCAGTAGTTTGAGTTTTGAGGACCTCTGTGGACTGCCTTGAGGCTGTTCCAGTGCCAGCAACGCATGCTGCTCCCTCTGCCAGGCTCCTTTGTGGAGTGTTGTGTCCTCAGCTCAGGGCTTTGACTCCTGGTGGCTGGCAGACAGAAGTGTGATAGGAAGTAAGCTAGGATCAGTGTAGACCTTGGAGGGTACAAAAAAACCTGGTCAGTCTGCAGGCTAGCTTTTATGAATGGATACTTTATTTACTCAGTTGTCTCTAGTTCCTCATTTTAATTTGCTTTTATTTTTGATGCACTGAACCTTGATTCTGAATCTCCCTTCAAGAAGGCAAGCATGAGCCACCCAGCTACTTGCTTCCCTGCTAAGGGAAGAGGGAAGGGGAGGTGAGGAAGGTCTTGCTGAAGGGAGTGTGTTTATGTATGTTAATTGCACAATGTATTGTTATTAGGCTTTGTATCATTTTGTGTTGAATTCTATGCTTTCATGTTCTATTACCAATACAGGCCCTTTGGTTGACAGCAGTGCTTCTTTCCTTTGCTTCCCACAAAATTCTGGCCAGCAGTGTGTGCCATTACGGCAACAGAGAAATGCCCAGCAGAGTTAAATTTTCAAGGCAGTCCCTTTTAAAGGTTTTTGTGGCAAGTTAGAGCATTGGAATGAGCGGGCACTACAGGGGACAGTTTCTAGCACTCCTGCAGCATGCTAGGATCCTGTTCCACTCAAAGGAAGTACATTCCAGGCCACAACAGACCAGTAACCCACTGTTGAGACCTCACTGACCAGGGGATTAAGTGCCTAACCCAGTCTAGGCTTACCATGGTGCAACGTGTGCCAGTAGGGAGATAGCAGGATGAGAATAAAGCAGTGACTGAGAAACAGGACACAACAGAGAAAAGAAAACCAACCAAAAAAAACAAATCAGGAAATTAAAAGGCCAAAAGTCAAAATAAATTTATTTTATTTAAAGCTCTACAGAAGCACTTCTATCTCTGGGGGTTGATAGTAAATTCTCTTCTGCAAGCACTGATTCTCAAAGGCACAAAATGGCTGCCAAGCTCTTACACACTGGAGAGGTAGGCAGATCTCTCACAGCCCAGGCAGCCAGATCTCAATGTGGATGCTACCTGCTTGCAGAGATACCTACATGCTATCTGCTTTTGTGGAGGTAGGATTCCTTTGATTCTGGAAGTCAGGGTGGAGGAGAAAGCATCTTTAGCTCAGCTCTGGGAACATATAAAATCACAGTACTTACAGATTACCCTTTGAATCAAGGGCTTGGTCCCTTCAGTTTATGGCTGTGTCACAGGAGCCAAGAAGATGGTGGGTATTCCACCTGGGCTGGGCAGAAAGCGCACCTGTCTGCTATTACAAAGATCCTCTTCAAAAGGGAGAATGTATTGCCTTCCTGGATCAGGCTGGATGGTCCTGACTGTGTTTGAGCAAGATGGCACCACCTTGAGCTCTGCTTGACCTGATTTCCAAGCCAAGTGTGCTGTGATTTCTGGTTTGTCTCCTGTCCTCGATTTGCAGAGAAAAATCTTCCCTACCACAAGGTTTGGAGACAACAAACAAGAACAGTAATTTGAAATGCTGATCCTCACCCTTGGGGGAGGCACAAAGGTGAGAGGAGGAAGAGCTCCTTGCAGGAGTCATTTGTGCAGCAGGGAGAATTCTTGAGTGCAATCACATTGTCCAGCAGGCGTAAATAAGAGCAATCAGCAATGCCATGGCCACAGCAAGGGCAGCATTCTTGCGATTTTCCTTACGAAGCACACTCAGTTCTTTCTCTGGGAAACAAACAGAAGACTTGCCTGTGAAGGTTCTTCATGTTGCAGCTACATCTCCTTTCAAACTCTCTTAGAAGCACAAAGCTACCTTGGCCACAGGCAAAAATTTTGGGAGCAGTATGCAAAGCTGCCAATTATGGGATATGCTGAATGGGAATTAACTACCCAAACTAGCAGGAACCCTTTCATTTGCTCTCATCCTGGCACTCGTCATAGCTGTGCTTGGGAATACTTCAGTGCCAGACCAGTTCCTGTTGGCAAATAACATTGCTGTAGGCATCTACTAAGGACAGACTGTCACTAGAATAATTGTTTGTCCCCTAAGAGAATGAAGGACACAGGAGGGCAGAGAGCTATTTCTGCTATCTTCTACATGTAACAGCGTGGTAGCTCCTTCTAGTGCTAAAATTTAAATACAACTGTGGCCACCTTTGAATGTCACAGAATCTGTTGCTTACACCTCAGAAGGATCAGTGTGGAAAAGGTCTGAACCTGGACACTCTTATTCTCTTGGGGTCTGAAGCTTTTTAGAGATAGGTTGCTTTCCCTCACCCTGCTTTACATAAGAACCACAGATGCAGAGAGAGGAAGACAGTGGCTACTTCAAGTGTGGAGTCTTGCCAATCTCCATTTCTGTCTGGTTCCCTTTACCAAAGATGAGAACCCCACTCTTGCTAGTTCTGTTCCACAAAACTTTGCTGGCTGGTACAGGCAAGCAGTGAGGCCTCCAGCCTTACACACTGCATGGCCAAACAGCAGTAAGTGTTTGGCAGGCAGGGTTGGGTGTGGACTGTCTCCAGAGAGACTGCTTTTGTTGCGGAGTTCATCGGCAGTGACTGCACAGGTTACTGCCTCTATAGTTTGCACAAGCAGCCTCCAGCAGTTCCCCAAGTGGTGTTGGTAATAAAAACAGACTTTCAGCTGTTCTTTCTGCCCCCGTTCTTCACCTAATACAAGCATTCTCATGCAACCACAGAGCAATCTGCTTGAATCTGCAAGGCCACAAAGGAGATGACAGGGTCACATAAACTCATGCACAGCAGTGCCAGCTTAAACTGATGCTGGCAATGCCATTGTCAGCAGCTGCAGTTCATGGCCTTCAGTGCATCAGCTGGAATAAGGAAAGATTTAATCAGAGCTCATAGCAGTGATGTCACCATTAGGTGAGGCTGTTGCTGCTGTCTGAGCTGTTGTCAGACTGCTCTGCTGCTGCCATCAGGGATGGCTGACTGCTGGCTGGTAAAAGGATGGCAGCAATTTTCAGTCTTCTGCTGTCTCTAGTGGTAGGCCCTTAGGGAGCAGCTTTCAGGCTGTTTAAAGTAAATGTTAGTCTTCTGGAAACAGTCCTCTAACATGAGTTATAATTACAAATTTGCTGGCCATACCCCAGGTTTCAATGCTCTAGAGCTAAAAGAATACTTGTGCCTCTTCCCCTTGTGTGAGCTCTGGTGCCTGCACAGCTGCAGAGTACTGCCAAGCAGATAACACACTGATCAATACCAGGAGCCTGATGATGTCCCAAGCAGCATCTCTAGTGGCTGTCAAGTGTGGTATCTCAGAGGGACTCTCTAACTGTCTACAGCAGGACTTGCATCAAGGAAAGACCCTGGCTCTCTAGAACTGCAGGTAGCACATCAGTGTGAATTGCTATGCTCTTGTGCTGAGTGGCCCCATAAATTGATGCGGTAAGAACCTTCCCCAAGGAAGGTATGCTTTACTACATTCCTGATAGCACTTACCTTCTTGCCTAGCAAGCCTCTATTAGGGAAAAAAAAAAAGGTTGGGGATAGGGATGTTAAAAGCTACTTGAGCCAATCTGTTAGCTATGATTATCTAAAGACTGGTAATTTGGGGTCTGTGGAAGGGGCATTTTCTCCCCTTCATTAGCTGATGCTTATTTTTTTTCCCTATGGTAGTACAGCTCAAGTAGGAGGATGCAGCCTCCTGTTATAGTATGCTGACTACATCTCCATTAGTCTAGCTCCCTTTGGTTGAATCTAAATTCAAAGGCAGAAGTCAGAGGTGGCAGGAGCTTGAAGACAAAGCTAAGCTGCAGCACTGATCCCATCCTGCCCAGAGGGACCATTTTTAATGAAGCTCTTACCATAGTTGTCAGCTTTGGTCATTAGTAAGTTTCTCTCTCTCTCCAGTGACTTTCTGTAATGAGAAGAGGAGTTCATTACCTGCGAGGCACAACACAGCCTATTTCTTTGCTTACATGATGGAAGAGAGACTGTCCCCACTGCTGGGGATATCTGCTCACAGAATGAGCCCCTCACCCCTCCCTGTGGAAGGGTGACAGTTTAGAAGTACCCAGTTGTGCAAGAGAAGAGATGCAGCATTTTAGATTATTTTTTCCTTCCCCCAAACTGCTTCCTATCTCTCCTTTCAGGAGAGCAGTGTAGGCAAACAGCTAGAAAGGGCTCTTGGATCAGTCCCCTACTCTAGTTCCCCCCAGGTGAGGCAGGAAGTTCTCACACAGCTGTGGGATGAGGTGGGGTCCCTATATGCTCTCTGGAGGATCCTGCCCCTCCACCACATCTGGCTTAGTGCTGGAACAGTAATTCTTCTCACCATTTGAAGCTGGGATCCCTTTGTCAGAGGTATCCAATTTACAGAAATTGGCGAACTCAAAAAAACAAGCTGAATCCAAGCCCAGTACCAACCAGTTATTAGACTTAAGACTCATAATAACAGTAAAGACGAAGTCAGGCCAACCCAGCCCTTGTCTTAAACTGCACAAGATAATTAATTGATATACAGTATAAAATATAAACCCAAACCAAAATTCCTGAAAGCAGCAGTGTTTCCATTATGGCAGTGAGGACACAGTCAGTCTTTTCAGACTGTGCACATAAATAAACATGCACTAACAAATTATCTCCTCATTCAGAGAAGGCAGCAAGTGTACCAGAGTTTGTTGTTCCCCTTGGGGCACAGCAAGAACAACCTGTAGGAGGAAAGAGATCCAAATCTATGTATACAGCTAGTTAAGGGAGGGCAAGAAAGCAAGCTACGTCAGGAGCAGCAGGAAAGGGCTCTTAAAGAAAACTGGGGAAAGGCAAGGTGGAGAGCAGCCAGGAGGAAGTGAGAAGATAGATTTACCAACATGACTGAGCTGCTACTTAGAAACTTGCCTTGTGAAGAGAGTCAAGGGAAGCAGCTTTGAGAATGAGACATGAAGAAACCATGACAACTGAACTTCAAAGTGGGAAAGCAGAGCTCCTCTTTGTGTGCTATGCACTGAATTGATAATTTTGATCACGGTACCTTCCTTCCAGGGTTTTTCAAAGGGTCTGGGATAGGACAATGGAAGTTCTGTTTCTATTTCCATAGAAGCTGTAAAATTCATAGGAGGCCCCAAGAATCCCAATTCATAATTCTTTGCTCTAGGCCCTATATTTCAGGCAGAAACCATTAAATATCCCATCCTGTCAAGTTATCATAACTGTAGGTTTAGTTGTTGGCCACCTAAGTACCAGATAAAGAATACAGACAGTAAACAAGGAGAATTTAGGCCAGAAAAGGATTGCTGAGATGAGAGGCAGGAGGAGACAGGACCCTGTCTAAATATGGAGGGGGATGTAAAACTCCTGTAAAGGAGGACAGGGGAGTGCAAAGGAGAGTTTAACAAAGAAGTTAAAGTGAGCCTGGTAAGTATCAGGGGATGGAGACATCACTATTGCTATGATCATTTCTAATGGGGTTCTAGAGGACAGTATTGTAGAGCAAGCACCAGGATCATCAGTAGTACTCCCTGGGCCTATGATTGAGCTTCCCAGCCTTTTTTTGCGAGGAGCAGAGCAGTAGGATGCTAGTGACTGAAAAAATGTCCTCAAGCAGAGGGATTTGAGAATCAAGTGGGAGACCTAAGATCTCTTGCTTCATACTCAAGAGAATAGCAGGTTCTGCCTGTGTTTGCTACAAAAAATCCAGGCCAAAGTCCTTGCTTGAGTCCCAGCTCTAGAAGCCAACAGTTGCTGCCTCTACAGCAGCCACAGATTTCAGGGGAATTGTCCCTCTTAGCTTTCCCAAGAAAAGCCAGTGTGTCAACACATCCAGACACATTAGCAACGCAGGCACAGATATTTTCCCTCAGCTGCTTCTGCAGCTGGATCCCAGCCTGGTTTGGCCCTCAGTAGTAGTTGCTGCACATCTCTCTGATTGAATTTGGGTGCCTTCAGCAAGGCTTGAGCAGCAGCGTGCAGAAAACCTTTGCCAGACTCACAGAGCAGGTTGGTAACAGGCCAGGAGCCAGGTCTGCAAATGAACTGGCAAGTTTGAGGCACTACTTGTCTGGTTGTGGCACAGGCTGGAGTCAGGCTGTTAATAAATTACAGCTCGCTCTCTATATTATTGCATTTCTCACAGGGGCAAGTTTCCCAAGAAAGCTCCAAGCTGGGGGAAAAGAGTCTTGTCATGGGGAAATCACACATTCTGACCCCTTCAAGAGCCCTTGCTTGGTCCTACAGCAGGATGGCAGCTAGCTGAAGTGCACAGACAGAGCTGTGAAAGGAGCTGGTCAGCAGTACCTTCCTTCGGGGCTGAGCTTCTCCCTGCGCAGCTTAAGATCCACCTCTTCCATGCTCTGTCTGCAGCGTGCCAGCTTCTCCTCCAATCCATCAATCTGAAAAACACACACCAGTCACTGTCATTTCTTCTCCCAGCTTACAAGGAACCATTCCCACTCAGATGGTGGCAGCTCAGCCACTCCACCTTCTTCCTCCCCAAATCAAGGGAAGAACCCCGTATCTCTGTAGAGATCACAGCACAGAGAGCTCATCATCTCCCAGATCAGCCTGTATTCTAGCCCAGACAACGGTAACGTCATCATCCCAGACACACCCAAGCCAGCCCTGACACTGCCTATTGAGTGGCTGGCCAGCACTCTTTTGCTAGGATCTGATCCTGTTCCAGGCTGTTCTAGTTTCTTTGCGTGTAGGTCCACAATTAGAGGATAAAAGAGAGACACTGGCCTAAACCAAAGCCTGAAGGACAAGGTCTTCATTTAGCCCTGTGAATGGATGTAGAAATTCATGGGATGTGACTACAAAGCTGTCTGGTTGGGTGAAGAGGGAACAAAAGGATACCTACAGTCTCTTACCCAACTACATCTACAACAGCACAGGAATCTGCACAGTATGCTCAAGAGCATTTGCCACTGCCTCCTTCAACCTGTACCAAGTGTTGGCAGCAACATATTTCTGTGCAGAAAAACGTTGGTTAGCTCATTGTGTCTCTTCATCAAGTATCCCAACAGCCTGAGTCTTCCTGTGGAGGGGAGTAACCACAGAGGGTTGATTTCCTTGTGTGTAAACAGACTGCCCAGGAGGGAATCCCACCATGGGCAGCAGTTCTGGGAATTATTCCTCTCTTCTGCCTGGCAACCACAGCCTAGACATCTTGAGGAAAACTTTATCTTTCAACCTTGCTTCCAGCAGGGAACCAATGGGACTAATCAGGTAACATGAACACAACAACCTACCTGAAAGAAAACAGCCTTGGTGCACTGAGGTGGCAGTGACCTCTCTTTTGAGCTACTTAGTGCAACACTCCTGCTGTGCCTGGTTCTCCAGGGAAGGCCAAAGCTGGCAGCATGGCCTCTTTGTGGTGGGAGCGTTCTCCAGACGCTAAGAGGGAGCAGAGTCCTGGTTAAAGGTGGAATGAGCTGCCTGGACTCCAGCCTCAGAGACAGCCCAGAGCACAAACACACTCATAAACAGTAATAAGGAAAACAAAATCAAAGGTAGCGATCCCTAATTATTGCTGCTTTGGGATCAGCTCTGTTCTGATCAGCTCCTGTTAATGAGCTCATTAACAATCTCACACCTTCTGCTCAGGAAAGGCAGGCAAGCATTATAACTAAGCAGGACGAGAGAGAAGAGGCTTGACATAAAGGAGACCATGAAAAGAAGTTTAACCAGTCAGTTAAATAGGCTGGAAGGAGCACAGCAGAGCTGGGGAGGGGGACACATATTGGAAAGCTCAAATAAATCTTTGATTTATCAGATAGTAATTTCAAAGTCCTGGGTTATTAGGCAACTCTGCCAGTGCTGTTGAGATGCCAAACTCCCCAGAGGCACATGCACAGCTTCCTGAGCCCAAGGGGAGCACCAAGGCATATCATCTGATCCCAAAGCTCAGGGAATAGCACTTCTGTGTTTGACAATGCTTGGGTTTGCCTGGATGAGGGTAGTTGTCCTCCTCCATTCCCAGCTGCGCCAGTTAAGAATGTTAACTCCAGCTGCTCATTGCTATGTCATCCACTACAACTCAGTCAGCATGATGCATTGCCCCAGTCTGCTTCAGGGCCAAGGAAGGACCTCACCCAGGCCAGCTCTGACCACACTTATCAGCAAGTTAATTTAATAGCAGAGTGCAGTAGAGCAGAAGTGGGGTGTTGGTCCAGTCAAATTTAAGAATTACCATCTCCCTCACCAGTTCCTATCATTTGCAAATGGCTGTTTCTGCTCCCTTAGCTGTTGGAAGCCCTTCCATGCACACACAGCAAAAGATGCTTCAGGGTGTGTTAGCTGGCTCCTCCTTAGCCAGTTAACTTATTACAGTGCACCATGGCTGCTCTGGATATACATTTAAAAATACTGCTAAATAATATGTTAATGAATTAATTAGTTAGTCAGCTGCCAACACCACCACTAAATTATCCATGCCACTGCACTCCTATCCTCTCCTCCAGAACTGCTCCTCCTGCTCAGTTTGCAGTTGCTGTCACTAGTACATTCTCTGCCCATACTTCCCTCATTCATAAGACTTAACAAGAGTATATTCTGCTCAACTTTGTCAGTGCTTTGACTTTCTGCTGACTAAAAATCTCCAGATTCCACATAATACTTTAAAGTTTCAACTGGTTTTACTGCTCTTAAATCAAAACCCAGGTTTGGGTCCCCTGCTGGAGAGCAATAATTTGCTAATAAAACACATGCCCTGAAACTGCACCATCAGCTGAGCTGGGGGCACAAGGGACAAAAAAATAATCAGAAAAAAAAAAAGGCAAGGAAGGAGGAACAGATTGCTGAATGAACAAAATACTTTTCTTTCAGAATCTCACTGCTTCTTTTCTTCTGGCTAGTCTGGGTTATTAGGGGTTCTAAGAAAGGACAAGAGTGAGGATTCACAGATGCTGTCCATTCACTGTGCCCCAGTTTTCCTACTTATAAATTAAGACAATATAATCTGCTTCCTGAAGGCAGCTCATTTGAGTAAGAAGCCTCAGACATTGACCCAAACTATGGGCAGAGCACTATCTTGGTATGTCAGTGCCATTGCCTTGCTTGGCATTTAGGATCTGCTCCTGGAAGCCAGGAGTCTCTTGCCAACTCAGCCATCCAGGTAACTCTTCACTGCAGGACGGAAGACAGAAACAGAAAATAAGCACAGGGAAAAATCAGAGTAATGCCTGGGAACTACTGATTACTCTCTGGGCTGCTGAGGAAACTCCTTGGGGGGCCATAGTCCGTAAAACTGTAGCACAAGAAAATCTGTAGAGCTTTGGCATCATTCCCTGCTGCAGCTAGCTCTCCAGGACAGCCATCCTAGAAGCAGATGCTTCTATCTGAGCTTGCTGTGGATGGAAAGCTCTCCCCCTCCTATTAAATAACACGAGGTTAGTAGGTGTATGTACCTGGGCACACTGGAAGCCTGCAGGAAAACAAAGAGCCAAGCTCGCTTAGCTGAACCACCCCTGCACTTCACACTGCCTTATCTTTTTAGTGGCAATCTCAGCACAGTGCCTCCTAAGTTGCAAAGATGAACCCTTCCTCCTTTCAGCTCTCCTTTCCTTGAAGGGGATCCTCGGGGACAGAGCTGAAATGCAGCAAGCAGAAAGCTCACATGACAACTCCTCGGGTTCACACAGATGGTAGCAGGGACACAGGACTTCATTCACAGCAACAGCTTTAAGTAGTTCCAGTTAAAAATGGGGAGTGAAATGTGCTTCACATCCAGGCAGCAGATCTGAACACACAGAGCTGCCCTTCTGAAGCTCCTCAGGAGACACTCCAGAAAGTCAAGTCCCAGCAGCTTTGGATGCACTCAGGGATCTAAGACCAGATGCCTCCTTGGCTCCACAGGTATGACAAGGCATTCAGGTATTTTTGTTGAAGTCTGGCAACGCTTGCTCGTGATCTGGAAACCTTTTTAAACCAGAGAGACCTGGAATGGATTTCAATCCAAACTGACTTACATGCTTATTACAGATTCCATTTGTTGGGACCATCTTGGGCAGGGAGCCCAAAATGCCTCACATAAAGGCAGAGACAAAGAAGTGAAAAAGAAGCAGCTTTGCTTATAGAATTGAGCTGAATCCCATTTAATACATTTTGTAATGAATTAATGAAAGCTTTCTTTCCAGCAGAAAGGCTAAAAGCGCTTTTCAAGAACTGGCCTCCACCCTCTGTTTTTATGAATTCCCTAATTAAGATACTGGCAAAGAGCCATATCACACATTCGTCGACATCCAACAGCATTAGGTAATGAGGTTTTTGTCTTCTGACCCTCATAAAACAGATCAAAGCCAACTGAAGAGGTGGGGGCAAAGAAAAAACCCTTTCCTGAGCAGTCTTTACATGCCTTGTCACCTGCCAGCACACTTGAGCTGTTCTTTCATGGAAGAATTAATGGTTCCTGCATCCACAAATTTGGCTAGATTATTAAAATCAGTCCAGCAGAGACAAATTTTGTTTAAATTCAAGAGCTAACTTGCAGTTCATGGACACGCTTCCATTTTCTCCATGCTCTTGGAATAATTTTGCATGCTGGAAAATCATTTCACAGACATTCCGCCCACAGCATGCTTGGAAATATTTACCAGATAAGCTAGTAACAGCAGAGGATGATCCACCAGCAAAGTCCAAGATGACTCCTGCAGAACAACCCTGTGTGTTGCTAAAGGAGAAGAGGCTGGATCCTACCTACACCTCCTCCTTCAGCCTTGCAGGGACCATCTCGTTAGCCAGGGTCCTGCCTGAGCCCAGAGCAGGACCGCACACAGACCTGACCCACAGATTTTTGAATGTGAGTAAAAACTGTGTTGGCCTTTCCCCTACTCTTTACGCTCTGTCATAGACACTGATCAGCCATTGCCCTGTCAGAAGCAGCAACACATGTAACAATAGTTTCTACAAACACACACCTGACATTTTGCAGCCCTGGTACTGCCCGAGTGCAGGTGTTCTCCTTGCATTTAATGCCCTTTTCTGCCTCAGTGATTTTTTTTCAGTTGTTGCCTGAGCCCCAAGTATATTTTTAATGGCTACAACATCCGCTGGCAAGAAGTCTCACAGCAGATTATGGGAAAAACCAACCCCTCCTGTTTGTTCTGAGCTTGTCAGCTGCTGGTTTCATTTGATAGCCCTAACTTTGTATTGATAGCATATGTTTGTTTAAAGCCACAAATAGCATGCAGAGGATATAGACCTATATTGGGTCCCTTGCAGTCATGTTTTTCAACTTAAAAGGACCTGGAATGCTTGGTAGTTTCTTGAATAGAAGTTTTCCACACCTTTGGTCATCCATGTCACTCTCTTGAGTTAATTCCATTTTCACTATTTTGGTACAAAATGGACCAGTCTTGCCAGTTTCATTTTCCTGCTGAGTGTCCTCAAGAAAGTCCTATGCAGCTCAGCATTGTCAATAGGGCTGCCTATCAAAAGGCTACAGCTATGTGAAAGGAGAAGTGGCATGAACTTGAACCACCACAACATTATGGAGACACATTTACATCTGTTTAAACCAGATTATATCAATTACATCTGCAATTTGTAAGTGCAAGCAAATCTGATAAGTGTCCATCTAGAAAATTGCATTCATTTAGCATCATGACTTCAGTTAAACAAGCATGACTCTGCCTAGATGAGGCCTTTCAAAGCTAGTCATGCATCACGTCATATTAAGACTCATTTGAAAAGTTTTCTTTACAATCCTAACAGCTCAGAAGGTAGTACTGAACAGAATAAAAGTTTAAATTATGAAACAAGTATCTTGGTCCTCATGCAAACTGAAACACAGCCCTCTCTTCCTATGGCTTAAAGGGAGATTTTTCTTTCTTCCTCCGTAACTCCTCTTCAGTACTGTTCTCATCATTGCAAGTGGAAAGAATTTTATCTTGTAGTAGTGTCTTTGCACTAAGAAATTTTCACCTGTAACACACCAAAAAAGAGTAGTTCTACAATCCTTTCAAAACTAGTATGTTCCATGATGAAAACTTCTAAAAAAACCCCCCAAAACTAATCTAAAGTTACTACAATTCCTCAAACACTTTGCAAGAATTTTCTGTGGCACCTAAAAATCAGTCCCTTTTCATTCTGTGAACAGCAGGTTCCTAACAGGCTGAGCCTTTTTGCCACCTCTCTTTTTGTAAGGTAGACCCTACCATCTCTACTCTTCTTGTCTGCCACCTCTCAAACCACAACCACAAAAAAAATTGCTATTCAACTCTCCCTGCTAGGCTCACCAAAGGAAGCTTGGACAGTCAGCACACCCCTCTGGACTCCCTTTGGTGGTTATATTTGGGTTAGAGTGCCCAGAACTGTTTGCCTAATGAAAGTCTAACCAATGAAACAGACCAGAAAACTATAAACGGAACTTCCACTCCACACAGCAGGATGAGAGGGGATCTCATCAATACATATCTTAAAGGTGGGCGTCAAGAGGATGGTGCCAGACTCTTTTCAGTGGTGCCCAGCGACAGGATGAGGAGCCATAAACTAAAACACAGGAAGTTCCACATCAACACAAGGAAGAACTTCTTTCCACTGAAGGTGGCAGAGCACTGGAACAGGCTGCTCAGAAGGCTGTGGGGTCTCCCTCTGGAGACATTCAAAATCTACCTGGTTATGTTCCTGTGTGACCTGCTCTAGGTGACCCTGCCTTGGCAAGGGGCTTAGATGAGATCATACCCAGAGGTCCCTTCCAGCCCAAAGGATTCTGTGACACTCACCTTTATATTACTAGCTGATGACACATATATGACAAGCCCTGCCATTTCCCTGGCCTTTCTAGTCTGGTTACCTTGGTCTGTTGTGCATGAAAAGGCTTCAGGACAGAGAGGTGACCAGTGAGATTCACTGAATCAATTCTGCCCCATTTCAGCTATTTGTGAGGAACGTTCAGGATTTACTGTCCCCACATGATCCACAACCCATGGACTTGAACTATGGGCTCTCCACTGCCTCCTCCAAGTCAGTCCAGACAGCACTGTTCAGTGCAGGAGCCAGAAAGATGTATGCTTCAGAGACCTTAACTAACACGACTCAGATTGTTAACAGAAATACAGATTTTCAACAGAGCTTACCAGCAGCCCTCCTGCCACCCAGGAGATCATAGAATGGGTAAGGTTTGGAGGGACCACAGTGGGTCATCTGCTCCAACCTCCCTGCTCAAGAAGAGTCATTCTTGAGCACATGGCACAGGTGGAATCTCCAGTGAGGGAGAGGAAGACAAAACACTCAAGCACAACAATAAAAAGGCAGCTTTAGAAGGGAGGCATGCTCTTAAAACCCAGCCTTTCCCCTTTCTCCTCGCTGTGGTTCACAGACCCCTCACACGCTGGTTCACCACTGGGCTCCTCTCAAGAAGCAGCAGCACACGGCTGACTTCCAGCGCCGCACACACACACCGGGCTGGGGGCCACGGCCGGCCGTAGCACCCCCACGGCCACACACACCCACCGCCCCTCCCGGCACTGGCTCAAGGGCTCGGCGGGAGCAAGGACACCACGTGCCATCGTTCAAGGCCGACATTAAGGATGCGGCTCCAAGCCCCCCACTAGCCCAGCCGCGACAGCGGCCACCGCCCACCCCCTCACCTCCCAGGCCACGCTCGGCCCCGCTCGCCGCCTGCCCATGGTCCGGCCCCGCCCGGCCGCGCATGCGCAGGGCCGCCCCGCGCACCACCGCCCTGGTGCGGAGCCGCGCTGTGGGGCGGGCGGGTGCCATCTTGGGGAGGGTGCTGCTGCCCGCCCGCTCCGACGGGGCCACCGGCCCCAGCCCTGGGTCTGGCCCTGCGAGCCCTCTCGGCGTGGTTCCGACACAGCCGAGGGCGAGCTGCAGCCAGAGCGGTGCCTCCCGCGTTGTGCCAGTGCTGCCCGCATCCTGCTCTGCCCTGTCTAGTGGTATCGGATGAGGGATGGCTGGGGGAGCCAGCAGGCTGGGGAGCTGAGGTGGGACTTCTTGGTCATGCCTGGTCTTGCCTCTCCACCCCTCAGAGACCCCGGCTCCCTCGGGTGCTGTCAGTCTGGGCAGATCCGAAGTGGTCAGTTAGTTTTCCCACAAGCAGAGCCAGCGCATTCCTGGCCCCTCCAGACCAGGTCTTGCAGTGCTGGGTAGTGGGGATCTCTCAGGGAGAAGGCAGCCTCGGAAACACAAGGCAAACCCAGGACGGCTGCTTTACAGAGTGTTAGGATAACAGAATTTTTTTGGACATCAGGAGGAATTTCTTCACAGAAAGTGTTGTCCAACATTGGACAGGGAGGTGGTGAAGTCACTATCCCTGGAGGTGTTTAGGAAAAGACGACGTGGAACACAGTGTCATGGTCTCATTGACATGGTGGTGTTCCATCAGGTTGGACTCAAATGGTCTCAGAGGTCTTTTCCAACCTAATTGATTCTGTTCTTGTGTCGTTCAGATTGTCCTTGGGGCTTCCTACTCAAACACTAGCTTTGTGCTAAAGCAGCTGAGGAAAAGCCGGCTGTGTGATCTACCTGGGGACAGCACTTTGTGCATGCCAGGCAGTTCATTGTAAGATGCTAATCATGATGTTACATATGCATGACAACTCTTGTTCTGACCAAGAAAGCTTTTTATGAAACACTGCTATCTTGTATTTAAAAAAAAAAGCAACACCACTGAAATGCATCTGTCTTCAGGGTAGGACATGGCTGCTACATGAGAGAGTAGCAGAGCTATTTGCTGGCAAAAAAGGAAGGCTAGGCAGCAGCAACGTTTATTAGACATACAGACTGAAGTTTCATTTTGACTAAATACCCTCTGCTGACTGAAATTTTGCTAGAATAGCGGGAGTGCAGATGCCTGTCGTAGAAGCAGTGATAATACTGATAACTAATTAGTGTGTTTCATCTTTCTTTAAAACACCTCCCCCCCCCTTCACTTTTACTATGTGAGGTGGCATGTGTTGGTAACAGCATCACTCTCATTTTATGTCTGGAGAAATGAGGGACAGCTGTACTCTTTTCTGCTTCCCAATGTGGTACTTGACTCCATGTAACAGAGTCTATACTTATGAACCCAAAGGAGCCAGAACTCCCACCTCCAAATGGAGACACTGAGATAACTGCTTTCCAAGCAGAAGCAGCTCAGTCAGGAGGCAATAAAGAAGCTGAGTAGGACCCAGCCAGCAGCCCTGGGGAAGCACAGCGCCAGGGGGAGGGAGAAAATGTAAAAGAGGGAGAATGTTATTTTTTTCCCCCCTCTTAGACAGAGGACTTGATTAGTGAGTGTAAATAGAATCTAAAAATGCATAGAGGTTTGAAGAAACCCATCTGTTATGGTTTACAATTGGCTGAAATAGCCATTACTTCAACAGAAAGCATTTTCTCCTTCACAAAGGTGAATATTGATTCAGGGGAGGACTGTCAATTCTCACATACACTTCGCCACAGAGAGACGAACGTATGCTATTTTGCGGGGAGACGACTGTGACCTTTGTTGTCACATCTTTTGGGAAGACAGAAAAGGGGAACTGGTTCCTCCCTCATAAGATAAACCACCATTCTCACCATTGCAAGCAGCAGTTTTCAATTCATGTATTAGTCCTCCTGGCACTCCTGAATCCATCAAGCTGATAACCTGATTATGCCTGTTATCTGATCTTGTGTCTCCTGGTTCTGCCCTCAGCTGACACCTTCTCTTCATCCATCCATCCCTGTTATGTCTTCATTTCCTATTGTACTAGTTTGAAAACAAACTAGTGGGAGACACCAAGTCAGAATAACAATTTAATAGGGAAATAAAAGGAGCGGGGAAGAAAAAATAAAGGCGGATAACACTGGGTTAAACTGACAGAGTTAGGATACAACCTGGCACCCTGTTAGGCAGGGTGGTGGTAGCAGTCTGGTAGAATGGTGGCTGCAGTCCTCCCAAAGCTGCGATCCTGTAGAAAAAGGATCTGCTCCCCCTCAGAAGGTCCAGTGAGAGCTGTGTAGCTCCTGTCCTCTGGAAATCCAGTGGGAAGGTTGTCTCTGGTGTTCAGAGTCTCAGATTATATCCAGGATGGAATGCTTGGTTCCTCCCTCTGGGTGGAGCATCTCACAATGGGGTAATGAGTCATGAGGCCAAGTGTTGATGAGGCTCATTAACAGAAGATAGTCCGGAGGGAGTTATCTCTGAGTCAGGCGGCAGGACAATGATGGGCCATTAACAGCAAGATAGTCTGGGGGGAGGAGGCAAGGAAACGCTGCCCCACCTGATTTCAACGGCTCCTGAGGATGGTAATAGAATACACTGCAACCCAGGACACCTATGTAACATCATTTTTGTCATCTACATGCTAAGGCAAGAAAGAAAAACTGTTCCTTTTCCTCTGCAAGTTTATAGTATTTTCCTTCTTGAAACCTGAAGAAGAGATCTGGAAGTTTTTCACATGCAATGACATCAGCTTCTGTGTTTTAGAATATCCACGGACATGAGTATGAATTTTAACTACTCCGTATCAGGCAGCTGCTACTGTCAACATGCATATCTAAGCCGGAAATCAAAAGTTTTTAACTTAGAGAGCAATCATATTATGGAACATACCTCCTGCCAGAAGGGTAGGAGGAAAAGAATGAAATAGTTTTTCGTAGGGTCTGGAATGGGATGATCTAACAAAAAGCCTGTAAGAGGAAGGCACCGGATGTGGTGACGTACAAGTGAACACCAAATAACATATCCAGTAATGAGACTGGATATGGTCCTGGTGAGACCCTGCTCTGTGTCTCTGATTATGCTGTCCCTACTGCATCCTTGCAGTCAAAATGAGTGACAAAGTGGTGTTAGAAACTAAAAATACACAACTGTCAGCCGTAAAGGAACATATAGAAGACACTGCACCTACGTGCCCAGAGGCAGGATCAGATACACTGAAGCCACCCAAGCAGGTGTTTGCTGTACCTGTGCTTAACCCAGCAGGGATGCTGCCACCTCCTCAGTACCTGTAACACTGCTCATTCACTGGTAGCTGGGAAGGTTTGCCTCTTCCTTGTAACCTAATTGAGCTTTTTGCATCTTGGCCTATTCTCAGCACACATGGGGAGCAATTGATTAGCATTTTCTAACAACCTTATACATTTGAGGTTCATTATCATATTCCCTCTTCTGTTTTCTTCCTGCTAGACTCAGTCCTCTTCTTTCAGCTCTATACATTTTGCACCTCTTATACTGTTTGTTACCTTTCTCCAGCCCAAACCTGGACTAAACCTATCTAACTTGGGGGTATTGAGAAAGCAAAAAAGTATCCCCTTTGTCTTATAGGGAGTGTTACTATTGCAGCCAAGAAGGAAATTTGTCTTTTAATGCAATACTTCCACAATGGCAATTCATATTTGTTTCACAGTCCTGTAGCTCCTCAATGTTTCCTCAGTGCTGAGGTCTAGTTAGGTGTTCCCCATTTCTTTATTGGTGCATTTAATTTCTTTCCCTTATCCATTCCGTATTTTGAACCAGTTTTATGAAATTTAAGCTATCTGAATGTGAGCTATTTCTCCAATTTCCCAAAATAATTTTTTTTCCTATTGTGCCTTCAGTCTTTCATGATCTTCCAGACTCGGGGCCAACTATGCATTTTATAAACATACTTTATTTAATTATCCAAGTCACTGGGGAAACCAGTTGATAGATCTGTTCTATGTAAGTCCTCCTAGTCTGATGACAAACTGCTGATAACTAGTTTCAGAGTGCATACCTGTGAAAAATATTGTTTCAAAAAGCCTTACTACACATCAGGACAGCCAGCATTGCTGGGCTTGCTCTCTCTACTATTTCAGGTACTGTGACAAAGAAAGCTAAACAGTTTATGTGATTTGGCTTTTTCTCTGCTGGCTTTTTTGTATTACCTGATTATCTTTAAGTGATAACAAATTGATTATTTAATAATTTTTTCCACATTTATTGAGGAGATGGGAAGGTAATGGCTGAGGAATCAAAGTTTTCAGGAAGGTTTAGGGACACTTGCTGATTTTTATCAGGGCAGTGCTTACTCTGAGGATAATTTAATAGAACAGACATTAAGTCTTCACTAGTAATTAAGTCTTTACTAGGAAATTGAGCAACATCAGGAAATGCTCCTAGAATACAATCTCAACCTTGAGATTTACATGTCAGTGTACCCCTGGCATGGTTTGATTTGGTCCCACCACGACTGTCCCAGACAATTTCCAGGCATGATTTGGGAGTTATAGGCAGAGGACCATTCCCAATGGGCTTTTTCATGAGGTCATGGTTTCAGAGGTGAAGAGAGTTTAATGATATGGATGTGAGCCATTCGGTGCTAGTTTACAGGATGTGTCTAGGAGAATGTTCCCGGGCACTCCTGATTTACTACCTTCCTACCTCTTTTTGCCTTCTCCATCTGCAAGATTCACTGTGCTTTGTAAGCACAAATGAATCAGTCCTCTGACAAGTCTGAGAGGAAGCTGAGGCCAGACATCTCACTTTATAGATGTGAAGCAGTATCTGACCTAATCTTCACAGCAATGAAGTAGCTGGGTTAGCACTGAATCAGGGGCCTGACCTCTTATGCTTGGCTATACCATGGGGAGCAGCCCTTTTTGTCCCAGGCACATCCTTCCCCAGCTTGTTAGGCAGTGTCTCAGTGGACCTTGAGATGGGGGGGATCTTCTGAGAACAGGTTTCCTGTTGCAGTGAACCATGTGCCCCTGCAGTTTCCCCCAGAATAGTGAGCCCAGCTCTAGCCCAATGCTATGTCTCCTCTCCCCTCCCAGCCCTGCTGTACCACATGCAGCCGGTCACTGGGATCACAAAAGGAAGGAAATCACTGTGCTGTGTCAATGGAGAAGCCTCTCGGCAGGGAAAAGCAGAGGTGGGAGCAGGCAGGGTGAGCTAGCCTCCATCCGTGTACTTGCACCTGTGAAGAGATGGAGGGAAGCATTTGATGCTGAAGGCAGCCAGGAATGGGGAGTCCCTGCAACATGATGACTCCTAACACACTGGGATAAGTAGAAAATTTCTCCGGGGTAGAGATTGTGTGTTGACCTCCCAGAGGAAACAAAAACTAAGTGCAAATGAGGCAGACAACAAGTTGAGAGGTGCCATGAGCTAGAACTGGGCTATTAGCTTTATTATTCCCCCCGTTCCCTGTTGTAGGACTAACATATAAATTCCCTGCCTTCTCCCCAAGCTCTGTAAGCAGGGATGAAATTGCATCTTTGCGATGATGACCAGGGGACAAAAATTCCAGTGCAGGCATGTCTGCCCCTACCGGCGAAGATTGCAGAATTAAATGCCGCCAGGGAGCAGAAGAGGAACAAAAAGCACTGTCAGATTTCAGTTGTCTGAAAGATGCTCCTGTAGGGTGGGGTGTTTTTTCCCTCTGGGAAGATAAATATTGAGAATCCAATGGACTGCATCTTCAGTTTGTGTGCATCATGTTCTCTGCTTCCACCTTGATGGGCTTCACACAGTTTCTGGGAACAGCTTGAGATTACAGAATTAATTAAATGAAATTAATCAAAACAACCTACCGGAGACAAAACTGGCATCGGTGAAATGCAGAGTTGGACTAAGAAGGGATTCTGTAGTTAGGGCTAATGCTTGCCCTCATCAGTAGATTCTGTTTGGACGAAAGCCTGTGTCATATACGGCTCAGTCAAACATGAGGGGCTCTGAGGAGTTGTGTGCCTCATGCAAGATCACGTCTGTCCATGCAGGGTAGTAATTGTGGTGGGAACAGATGGAGTCCTGCTTTTCACAGAGCCAGGCACAGCGTGTAATCACAGATCTTGCTTTGATGCTGAATGAAGCTGAACTCCAAATCGTGCTGTGTTAGTGCAGAGGAAGCAGGAGAACTGGAGAAATGGCTTTTAGAGATGTGATCTAAGAGGGTTCCATGGGTCCAGTGGTTATGTTCCTGCAGACCTGGAAGCAGAGGTACAAATTTGCCCAAATGAATTACTGAAATTGGAGATTCCCCTCTGCTTTAGTCTCTGCCCAGTCCCTCGGCACATGTCAGCCCAAGTGTTCTTATGCCAGGTGTCAGTTTGGAGGCATTCTTTTGGGCCTGTCCCAGTCATTTATGTTCTGTGCTTTATGAAAGTATTGCTGTCCTCCCAAAACCACACTGCATCATCCTGAGCATCTAAGAAATTGTGTGGGTGTGGTTTCTATTGAGCAAGGACAAGAGCGCAGTTACAAGAAAAAATATCTGTTCGAGGGTGAAGTGGTCAGATATATTGTGGGGATGGGTCGCTTATAAATATCTGAGAACAGAGAGAGGCCCAAGCAGCTTTATGAAGTGCTGTGTGATTGGGGCCACAACCCTGTGGCTGAGTTTATTCTGCGGCCAGCAGAGGTGCATCCATCACAGAGACGGGCGGTGTGATGCAGAGGCAGTACAGTGTACTGCTGGTTGCCTGGGAAGTCATGGGGAGCTGTGCATTCTGAATCAGGGCATGGCTGAGTAGAACAGCATGCCCTGCTTTTAACATTTGGCAGGTATCAGGGAAGGGAAAACGTGGCCATCACAGTTTCCCCAGACAAGTTTGCTTCTGACCTGCTTGTGGGATCTTGAAGAGTCTCTTGAGGAGAACCCCCTGGCCTTCCCTGCCAGTTCAAAATTGGGTGACCTGGCTTTATAGCAATGCTTTTAAATTGGGGTCCCTCAGCTATGTTCAGAACCTGAACCCTTGGAGATTTATCCCCTTGAATAGGCTCCGGGGAACCAGAAAGTACTTGGCAAATAGGCTGCAGAGATTTAGGGTGGCAAGGTTGGCCTGGTGATGCAGAGCTCACACACTTCGTTTGTGGTCCTGTGCTGGGTGTATGGTTTCTAGCTCAGTCATCTGGTGCACAGAATCTCCATTCTTGCCCTTGTCATCCCATTCTCACCTGCTCTACTTCCTTGCCTGGCTGTTAGGAGATAGTGGCCGGGTGGCAAATTGTCTTCTGTTCCCATCTTGACTTTTCTACTCAGTTTATGTGTGGCATTCCCCTATCTCCTTGTCCCAGGGGCATTAAGATCTCTGGTTTCAGTTGACAGTGCTGTGGAAGGCATGAGGAAGCTGAATCACATCTGCTGTTTGTCAAAAGCACCATATTCTATCCAGATCCCATGGGGAATTTGTCCTACAAGGTTCCAGGTGCTGTTAGAGTAGTGAAGTGCTCAAGGATGCTGTGATCTTGCTGACAAGAGGCAGGAGAAACCAAATCTGTACCTCTTCCCACATTGTCTCTTCTGCAGGCCTGTCATGTGGCAGAGAGACTGCTGAATGCCATGGCTGATCCAAACAGAGCTGTCAGTTGTTGTGAGAGAAGACAGCCATGTAGATGTATTCCCTGGCTCCTGCACCTTGCTGTGCAGTCAGACTGAGTCCATCCTTGTCTGCAGGGACAGTGAGGGGCTTGCCCTCTAATGTGTCTTGTGATTTTCTGGACAGCGAGATGCTCTTTGAAAAGAAAGTGCCTAGTATTTATGCTAAGCACTGTCCTTCCTAGTCACCCTCCTGCTTCAAAGCCCCTCTTGTTGATCCTGGTGGTCATCAGGCCTCTGTGCTCCTAGGAGAACATGATTGACCCTTTGCTTCTCATTTTCCCTAGGGTAATGGGAGAGAGGCTTGTAAGGACAGGGTGCTTCGGGCTCCCTGAGGAGGGAGAAGAGAGGAATTTGCTCCTACATGAAGATGTCTGCAAATGGGAGGTGACAGCCCTGTGCATCCCTGCATGCTCTTGTCTTGTTTAGGTAGAAGGAGAGTGATTAGATCCTTTCAGGTCTTTGCTGACCTCCAAGGGAACGTGCAGCTCACTGCCTCTGATCAAGAGGAGAGTCTGAAAATAGCATTATTTCTCATGCTATAATTTCTGCTTTCTCAAATGACTTACTGGGTGATTGGTGGAGACAAATGCTCCAGAAATGGGAACCTGGCAAGGAACCTGAATGCCCCCAAGTCTAAGATGACCAAAGAGCTGAAATCAGACAGACAGGCACACACACATCATTAGCTGCTAGCCTGCATGTGAAATTAATTGAGATTTCCTGAGCTGGGATCCAGCTGGTGCCCTAATGAGGACTTCCCCTCATTCTTGCAAGCAGACAATAAAAAACAACCCAGATACACCCCCAGCTTCCCCAGCCATTTCTATTATATAAGTAGTCCGGGTCTTGATCAGTGTTTCTTTAATTATCTGTGTGCACCCACATAAATATACTCTGTGTGTGTTCACACAAAATCCGTCTATTTATCCACCCCATAAACCATTTTGCTGAGAGACAGCATGGTCTCCTGAATTTTTTATGGCTCTGCTTAGGTTGGAAACAATCCAAAGGTCAAACACTGTGCTGTATCTCCAGTCACCTTGTCAGTCAGCACCAAGCATGGGTCTCTGATACTTTCTGAATCTCTGGATCGCCCACAGGGCACTAAATTACAGCTATTACACTGCAATTCACGGTACAATTTTATTCTTTGATACACTACCTGCCTTTGTCTGTCTGCATAGCAGTGAGAGCAGTATGCATTATTTACCAGGCTAAGTACACTGCTGCTGCTACTGTGGGGGAAAAAAAATAAGAGAACAGGAACAGGCCTGAAATATAAAAAGATGGCACAAATACAGCTTCCTGGTTTCACAGTTATGTAAAACTTTCTGAAATTTTGCAGTGCCTTTTGCTTCCCTTCACAGAGGTGTCTGTGGCTTCCCAAAGTTCTTTAGGAAGAACAGAGGTTCTAGGGCAGATGGGAAGTCCAGTCTGGCCAGTGGCTTCAGGAGGACCCCATGGCAAGCACTGTGCCTGATGGGGAAGAAGAATGAAAAGCACATAGTGAGGAGAGCAGGATGCTGCTCCTCTCCTCATGGGATACTCCAGGGCCTTAAGTTGCCCTGTGTTTCTTCTATTTTGGTCAGAAATCCTTCTGGACACTAAGAAGCCATTCCTATGTTACTTCAGTTGGTATGTTCCAGCCTTTCTTCAACCTAGCCATGGTTTGTATTCCCTCTGGTTTGCCCCTTTGAACCTTGAACCTACTGAGGCTGGGATCTGGGGAATAAAATCAGTTCCAGAAGATTTCCATTTAGTGCAGAGATCATCAAAAAAGTGCTTCCTCTACTTTGACAGCCTGAGAAAATCAGGTGATAGCTGGGCTTTGTTGCCCTGCATTGGCTGCTGTGTCCTTTGGGCTTCATTCCAGGGCAGGAGTCTGTCTGCCAGGCAGCTTTCGGAACATGCCTGGGTGGAGCTGGCTGGGTGATGCTGCCCCTGGCTGACCTGCTGAGAGGCAGCTCCAGGCTTCCCTGTAGTGTTAACAGCTGGTGGAGGTGACAAGGCAGAGCTGGCCAAATCCTGGCAGGAAGGCAGGAGTGAGTGGCAGAGCCAAGGCCAGAAAGGGAGAGCCTGGGATAAGTAGGCTTGCTGTTTCCACCTGGTGAGAAGAGGTGGGATGTGAATGGTGACCCACTTGTTATTCTTCCCTGCAGATGTTTCCTTCATTTCGCCCCCGTCAGCTGGCAGCAACAGCCTGACCGGCTTACTGTGTCTCTGGTTTAGGCACTACACAGAGCAATGGTCAGACAGCACCTTATCCATCAGCCTGTGAGAACACTGGGTGCTAATCCTGCCAGGAAAGTGAAATCAGCTCTTCACAAGCTGCCTGAAGGAAGAACTGAGTGGAGCCATGCACTCAGACCAGCTCCTGGTCTTTTACTGGTTGAGATAAGCTGCAGACAAAGTGGTTTTAAATCTAGTCTGTGGTCAGGAGTTTGCTTAATGTTTGAATGTCTTGAGACAGATTTGGAGGGGAGAGAGAGCTGGGGCTCTGATTAGTGCAGAGCTGCTTGGAGCAGCATCATCCTGTATTGTGGTAGTCAGTGTTCTGATTGTTTTACACTCTCCCCAGTGACTGGAGCCTTATACTTTCTTTCCATCTGCTTTTCATCTCACCTGGTCCCATTATTGCTCAGCAACACAAAGTAGATTGCAGGTTGCTTTCTCTGTTTGGTCCCCAAAGCAGTCCTTACAGGAGATGATTGAGATTCTCCCTGTCAATTGCTGCAGGGATGTTTCTTTAACACAGAGCTTCATTTGTCTTCCTGTCCCTTGTGGGGAGCTGGGCTCAGGCTGCCAGCTGTGGGCTGTGCTGGGCAGTGCTGCCCTTCCTTGGGCCTGAACAGTTCTGACTATGGGAACAGGAACTGAACCCACGCTTGGATGAGATACTTACAGCTCCCTTGCTGAGAGCCCATTCCAGCCGGCCTCTCAGCATTTGTTCCAGGTTGACAGTATATTTTTTAGCCCAGTCAAAATGTGTTCAATTATGGGAATCCCTAGGAGACCAGGTGAACCTGTGCATACCAGTTAAACACAGTCTGAAGTTTGGATGGGGTTCTGTCTACAAGCTGTGCTGGAGGAATGCAGGAGCATCCTTTTTGTTGCTGGTTCTGGAGGCTACTCTGGCAGAGCAATGTGGATATAGTCCAAGAGACTTTTTAGCTCAGCTGGGAGGTGGTTCAGGAACAGTTTGATGCGCTCCTACCTTGTTTCAGGGGTGACACTTCAGCCTTCAGGATGCTGGTATGAAAAGGGACTTCCCTTTGCTGCGACGTTTTCCTTCTGGGCACAGCAGAGGCTGTGGCTATGTGAAGCAGACTAATAACCTTATTACCTTCTCCTCTCAGACTGTCTGTCTGATGAATGTAAAGAAGTGAAACATCAGCACCATTTTCTCCATCCCATCCTTCATCTGACATTATCTGCTTGTGTCTCAGATCTGAGAAAAGCTTTAAGTGTCCAAAAGCTCATCTGTCTTTTCCAGTTAGAGCAGTTGGAAAACTGATTCTCCAGTGTCACTTATTAGGGGTAATGCAGCTGTCCTGGTTGGGCTGATTCCTCTCCCAGGAAAAATATGACACCTTCATGCTCTTCTGATGGCTCTGAACCCAGGCAGCTTGCACGTTGAGATGAAGCCAGATACAGCTGTCTGTGCTGCTCCAGGTTGTGTCTCACAGCCATTGCCTTGGCTGTGAATGTGGCATTGGCAGGCAGGAGGGAGACCAGGGCATGGGGGAAAGAGGCCTCAGCACAAGGTATGCATTTACTTTTCTAATTTGAACTGTGTGTGGCACATGCAAGTGGGATTTGAATGCTTTTTGATAATTTTATAAAAGGACTCCACTGTTCCTAGATTTTACCACCAGGAAAGAGAAAGAAATTAGCCAAACTACTTAGCTCCAGCCTTCAATGTCCAGTCCTTAAAATGACATCAAGCATATTGCTCCAGAGGTACTGTCAGGGTTTGGAAGAGGATGGAGAAGTGTCATGAAACAGAGCGAGACATCTGTAGGGGAAACAAGTAGACAGGCAAAGCTGTTTTGTGTACCAGCGGCTGCTAAGACTGACAAACATGGCTTAGCCACATTTTGCTCCCAGGCAGAGAGGACTCAGGTGTTTTTCCCACATGTTCATCTTGCAGTTTAACCCAGAAGGGAGTCCTTTGTCTCAGCTGACATGCAGCCTAGCAAACACCATGCCTTACTGACTTCACTCACGCTGGCAGATGCTCTTTTGAAGGCTTTATGGACAAACTGACCTGTATCTTACTGGAACATGTTGAGACCTTGGCCTGGAACACCAGTCTCTGATGTATTAAGGTTGCTGTAAATTCCTTTAAAGAAGGACCCATTCTGGGACTGAAGGTGTTGAAATACCATGAAAATGTGGGGTCCCAGAGCACTCCTGCCACTTTGCTTCTGTGAGATGAGTTGCTTCCTATGCAGGGAAGTTTGAAGATGGAAGTCATGTGGTTCCCTCACTGAAAAAGCATGCTGTTCCCCTGCTTCACATTTTGGACTCTGAAGGTCTCTGCCAGCAGCAGACCTTTTAAAGGACTAGAGACAAGGAGTCTGTGAAGGGATCCCATTTTTCCTGATATTTCCCACATGCATTTCCTACACTTCCCATGGGAGTGTGCTGAAGGCAGCAGTTTCCTGTGCAGGCTGTCATTACTTTGTGCAACCCTGGCAGGTGACAGCTTTGTTCAAGAGCTTTGTGTCCATTGGTAACCCAGTGTGTGGGCAAGAAAGAGACAGTCTGAGAGAGAATCCAGCTTTTGGCAGCCCTGACTCTGTGTTGAGCCTGGCTGCTTTTCCCTGACTGTCCTGAGGGACTGTGGGGAGTAGCAGAGAATGCCACTGACCTGATACCAGGGTGAAAGAGAGGGACAGGGGCAGCAGTGGCTGTGAACCTCTTGGCTCTGTGCTTCCCCACCATGGGGCCAGAGGATCCCTGTGGAACAGAGGGTGCTGCAGAGCCTAGCTGCAGGAGTCCCTAACACCCAGTGCCGGGTGCCTGGAGGTGCCTAGGGTTTGGTTGGGACCTTCTGTGTCCTTGTCTCTGCTGACAGAAATGCTTTTTTCCCATCAGACATATGTTTGGCTTATGAAGGCAGCAGGTACGCCAGCTAAGACCCATTCCATGAACTGCATTGAGGCAATGCTACTTCCTACTTCAAACATGCTCAACAGGAGACCTGACTTTTAAATTAGCAAGAACAGTGTTTTTATGACTTCTCTCACAGTCCCTGAGTGGCTGCTAGCCCTGCAAGCAGCAGGAACCCCAGGCTGTCATTTGAAAGCCCCGACAATGGCAAAGTGGTAACAGAAAGACTCTGGATAAGCATCTTGGAGAAACCCTTAGAGAAATTCAGTTCAGAGACTGGTATTAGCTAATTTCTGCTTTCCTGTGCCCTTTATTAGGAGGCTGGAAGCAGATACCTCACCCCTTTGAAACGTCTCCTGACTCTCCCTGTCTAGTCTCCATCTCCTGTCACCAGCATCCCAGGCACCTCTGGGGAAGTGAATGGAAAAGCTGTGCATGGCAGATCGACAGGCTTGGTAAGAGAGCAGATACCAGGAGCCGGTAGCAGTTTGGTTCAGAGGTTAATATTCCATATGGGAGCGCTCCAGGAACACAATGTGCACAATACCTGCTATGAAAGAAAAATTTACTCAGCAGGATGGTAGTTTCAGTTCACGAGAAGCCAATCCCTCATTAATTTTCTGCTGTGTATAAAATAAAGCTGTTAATGATATTTAGTCCTTCTTTTGCACCTTCCCTTTGAGGAGCTTGAAAGCATTTTGCAGGCACTGATTAGTAATGGGTTGCAACTCCTTGGGAAAGCACAGCAAAACCTTAATCTTTTATACCTGGGGAAACTGAGGAAGGAGGACAAGGCATTTCCTACACGAGGCCAGCAGAGCACAGAGCAGCAAGTGACTAGGTTGGAGGTACAGTGGGGGGTCTGTATCTGTGTGTGTGTAAAGCAACCAGCCCTGTTTGCTCGGAGCAGGCCAATGTGCAAGCACAGGACAGACAGCACAGGGCAATCTGCAGCCATCGCCTGAGACAGCTGTCCCAGGGTTTGCAGGAGCAGCACAGGACTGTAGGAAATCCTGACCCTTGTCATCTGCCTCTCAGCTTGAACTGCAGTAGCTCTGTCTGCTCTGCTCTGACAGAAAGATGGAAGCAGAAATGAGTAAAATGGTTTTGTCTATTGAAAGACAGGCTGAACCTGAGTACCTACCAGAATGCTTTGTAAGCTTCTCTGCTGAGGGTCAAAGAAGGAAAGAGGAATGAGGAAGAGAAGATACCCCCTGTCATTGGGTGGCTGGTGCCTCTCCAGAGTTTGCACGAGCTTTTCACATCAGAAGCTCATGACTTGCCAACATGCTTCTATTTGCTGGGCTGTAAACCCAGCACATTCAACAGCAGACAACCGTCGAATCTCCCTTGTCCTACTCAGCAAAGACACCAAATGGAATGCTTTTAATTGGAAGAGTTCTGGGAGAAGGACTTTGTTCTCCAGGTGACCAGGCACTGCTCTTTAGGTGGGTTTGGGTGTGCTTGAGTTCGACTCTGCCTGTGCTTCAGCCTGACTGAGAGGGATGTGTGGATGGGTTGCAGGCAATGACGCAATTGTGGCCACACTGGAGATTGGTCTTTCAGAGCTTTACAGGCACAGCCAGTAATTTGTAGGCCCAGAAAGACAGTAGCTCATCCCACCTGCATAAAACAGGCTATAGAACTTCATGCCGGTCCTTTGTATTGTGTCCAGCTGTGGGAACAGTCACACATATTAGCCACTGAAGTCCACTCCCCCACTCCTCTCCACCGAGCTCTGTTTCTCACTGCCAGCTGGGAGGATTTGTGTCTCCTGCAAAATATTCTCAGCATTTTATTCTTGGTTTTCTTGCCTCTGCAGTGTCAGGCTTGGTGTTTTCCTCTGCCCTTTTAATGAGCACTGCTTCTGCAGGACCTGTTCTCTGGGGGTTCTGCTTGGGTATGCTTGAAAGGTAGCTTAAACCCTGCTATGAAGGACAGTGGGAATTTGAACACAGAAGGAAGATGGGAAGTTATTTATTTTACTTTTTTCCGGTCTTATCTAAGTTCAGTAAAGGTGACTTTTCATCCAGGGAAAAGGCAAGCTGTCTTCTACTTTATTCAAGTGAGAAGAGATTCTCTTGGAGGAGTGTATTTTCTACTTAGAAAAGTATTTGTCAATTATTGTTATTAAGACCTGGTGAATGCATGGCAGCTACTGTGTGAAATGAATTTGGCAAGCTTATTTCACATCCTAGACTGTAAAGTACAGGTGTCAGAAACCAGGAGCTGTGTCTTGTTGGGCTGTGGCCACTGAAGAATCCAACAGCCTTTGGGATCTGGGACCTTATGAACTGCCAGATCAATTGCAAGGCAAGGCAGAGGGAGAAAAGTGGGTAGTGTTCCTTCTCAGCATCTCTGCAGACAAATCACAGGATTTCTGGAGGTTTCAGCTGGTTGCCTTTGTCTGGGGCTACACAAGAAAGCGAAGAAGAGGCATTTCAAGGTCTGACAGGCTCAATCTGTAAGTGGTTCATCGACACCATGCCTTTGCTACTGTTTTAGAAAGGTTGACTGACTAAGGGTTAATTGCTGCTGGAAAGCCTCCCCCAGGCAGCTCTTACCCTAACGTGGCAACAGCATGGCTGCAGTATCCTCTGATCCATTAGAGCCTTATCTGGAGTTCTTTATTCATCTCCTAAAATCCCTGTAATTCATGTCTTCCCAGAAGACAATCAGCCATCTTCTGACTTCATCCTACTTAGCCATGTATATAATCACCTAAAGTAATTCACAAAAACAGTCCTGATACCTTGCTGCATGGGTAATAAAAATCCACTTTATCCTCCATAGGAAGAACTTTTTTATTTCTTTCTTCCTTTTTCTGTAGACAGATTAATAATTTCCTGGGTTTATCACAACCCCCATGGGTGCCAGACTATTCCTCATGCCTGGTATAGACTGTACTGTTCTTTGATGCTAAGTTCAGCATCACTTCCAATATTTTAATAGCACTCCATCACAAGTGGTTGTTTATTATTTGCTATGTGTTCTGACCTCAATTCTTGCTTATTTTTTTCACTCTAGTGTCACATAGATTTGATTTATTCCCTGTGGGTGGCTGTGGGATGTGACTTGGTGTATCCCTCAACAATACCTGGGAGCAAGGGCTACTGAGTGCAATTGTGTGTGGTGCATGAGAGCGAGCAAGCATCTGCCACTCACCTGGATCTGCAAGGACAAGTTGACTGGTACCTCACCTGGACCCACAGAGCCCTGGATTAGGCACCTTGGCTTTCTGATAGGGAGAGAAAAGGTCACAGCTAACCCAGCCTTCTTTTGATACTCATGCACCTGCTTCAGCCTCTGCAATCCTCCCTTGAGGTCAGGAAACACTGCCTGAAACACAGCCTCTCCTCTCACCAGCTTTTCATTTATCACTTGTCCAATGCAAGATCCAGGAGCTCATCAAGCTGTGCTGACAACTAGGAGATTCAGAAGAGGAACCTCCTATTCTTCACACATCATGTAGCTAAGCAGCAGAAGTCCTTGCCATGGGGTGTTGTGTATTCTTAAACTAATGCTCAGGAGAAAATTGGATAGGCTCCTGGTGGCTAGATGGGTTTGGTGGGGGTGAGCCAGTTTCAGGACGTTTCTTACAGTCCTTGACCCAAAAAAGAGATGGGTTCAGCTCCTAGTGGTGTGCTCGGGGTGATCAAGCCCAAATCCCAATAGGAGCTGCCTGGCTGAACACCAAGGCTGGTGGCAATAGGTTATTCTCCAGGCTTTCTCTGAGGAGAGAAGAAGAAGCCAGATGTGGGCTAATGTGTTGTAGGCACGGCAGCGGCAGTTTCCCCCAGCTGTGTTCTGCACAGTGGCAGCATGCTCTGAACAGGCCTAGCGAGGGGAAGCAGGCAGGTGGAGGGTTGCCTGGTTGATGTATTGCAATGCTCTTAGCTACTCACGGAGCAATAATTGTGCCTTATAGGCCCTGCAGGGATGTTTTAAGGATTTGCATTTTGTGCTCACACAGGCTGCTTAATTCACATGTTAATTTTTCAGGTCCAAATGGAGATGGTTTCCAGCCACCTGCTTCCTTGGTGTGTTGGGCTGCTGAGGCAATCTTAATGAAATCTTCTGCATTCTTGGAATGAAGATGGTCCACAGAGGAAAGAGTTAACATGATCACCCCTAGGCAGGGGAAGGTGGCCTTAGAATGAAGGCCTAAGAGATTCATTACAAATTTTCTCCTTGGGACAGATGGCAAACCACATTCCTCTGCCACACTTGCTTCTTCTGGGAAGAAGGGATAATGAGACATGTCTCATGGGGAACCATCAGTGCTGACCTCAGTGAGCAGCAGTAAGTGAAGCTGACCTCTTCTGAGTGAGGGTAAGTACTGAATGCAAAATGGCACCGATACAAGGCCAATCTCCTCTGTAAATCCCTTAAAGAATCACTAGCACCTAAGTATTTACTCTCCAGCTTCAGGTAAGTGTAATTATTTTATAACTTTGGCTTTTCTATGAAAATGCTGAAGTTATGGGTGATGTCAAGATGGTTAGCTGAAAACCAGCCAACTGTTTTGCCAAGGAGAGATACTTTGGTCAGATTTGCAAGAGATAAAGCAATAGCTTCATCTGGCAGAATGCAGAAAGCAGGCTGAATTCTCCTTTCCCAGAGATATTAAGCTGCTTCTTTGGCCTTGGGAACCAGCAGATGGCTGAACAATGAAGAGATGGAAATGAAAAGCAATTAAAGTCCCTTCTACCAGACCGCTGGAATTATCATACGAGAGCATCTCTGCTGCCCCTCTGGCTGGTTTCTGTCCTCTTTCTCCTCCCAGCACTGAGAGTTGCAGAGAAGGTGGCAGCCACTGTGGTGGACATCCACAATTTAGAACAGAGAACATGGCCAGGATGCATGTCCCCTCTCCCCTCCTAGTCAAGCAGTGGAGGTTCTCACTGGGCCTGGAGGAGTTAAAATCCTTCCCAGAGAGATTTTATTCTGTCAAGCGTAACAGTGAATATTTTCATTATTCATATCGATGGCTTTTTCTCTTCTGAATGCTGCTAAGCCTCTGTTCTCGGTAAAATTGCATGGCAGTGAACTTTACAGGTTAAGTATTCATTGTCTAAAAATAGTTTTTCCTTTTATCAGTTCAAAATTCATCGCCTTTCATTCTAATTGCACGTCCTCTGTTCTGGTATTATTGGGCAGTCTGTATGAGGGAACAATTTACTTCTGCCTGTCCAGGGGTTATTTTCTACCTATTTTTCCCATCCCTTGTATTCATCTTCTTTTTGTATTACACCACCTCAATCTCCCTATCCCCATCAGAAGGCTCTACTGGCTTCTAATCGTTTTTGCTACGCTCTCTGTTTCCTATTGTGTCATTTTGCAGAGCTGTCATAGACAAAGCCAGAAGATGGAACTCACCCTTGTGTGTCCCATGCTTCAATCCCAGAGTCAAATAGGGCTGCACTTGGGTGACACAGTGGCAGAGCAGGCACAGGCCATTATCACAGAATCTTCTGAGTTGGAACTAATCCCAAGTTCCACAAGGATCATCAAGTTCAACTCTTAAGTGAATAGTCCATATGGGGATTGAACCCACAACCTTGGTGTTTTTAGTACCAGGCTCTACCAACGGAGCTTGTCTGGGTCTGTCAGGGTTTTATTCTTTATATCTCATTCTTTATGCACTCAGATGTTGCGTTGACAACATACTTGACAACACACAGCCCAGAGGGCATTTGCACCCTTTGGGGTGCCACATCTGGCAAGGAAAGGTGATTCATGTCAGCATTGCTTGCTGTGCTCCACTTGTGTCTGGCATTAGAGTCCTGCATCATCACAGCTGTGGTCCCCCAATGCATCACAAGGCAAGAGGCAGCTCTAAAATGAGTTGGCTTCAAAGTCGTGTTGTTGTAAATACTTTGGTTCTGTTGTTGTTGAGTTTCCTTTTATCTCGGCTTTTAAAATGCTTAGCAAAATGCAACTTCCAGCTTCCAGCTGTTTCTGTAATCATGTGGTTTGCAAATCTATAGAGGGATGAGACAAGCTGAGATGCTCAGGAAATGGCATGCCACCAGGAGGTGAGGATTTGAGACTCCCCTTTTCCTGTCCTTCGAGTAGTATAAGATTTATGGAAGAAAGGTAAAGATTGGTAACCCAGGCTCAACTGGCTTTCCATGGTTCCCTCCAGGACAGGTGAACACAGACACTTTCGTGTGATCTCGAAGAGGTGGCAGAGGTGCTCTTGTAATACAGCTACACAAAGGGAGGAGGAGAATGCTGAAGACTCCTTTCTGCTGTGATCATTTGTTAATTCTATTGCCCATACAGCTGCTGCTATGTGTGAAATCACTCACCAGATTGACCACTGATTGTGTTTTAGCAGTTCTTTCAACCTGTTTTTGATCTTCAATAGCTGCTTACATCTTGCTTTTGACTGCTTTGCTTTCAAATAGTGCCAGTCAGCTTGAGGAGTGTAGATGGAGGTTTTTTGACAGTCCAAATAAACCACCTCACTTTTCCTTTATCTGCTATTTTGCTGACATGCACAAAGCATTCTAGAAGTTGTGTGAGGCGTGAATACTTTTGCTGAAACAGTGTTGGTTTGTTCCTGTTATATCACCACTGTCATCTAGATGTTTTATTCTTTGAGCTTTAATTATCTTTTCAGCTAATTTGCCTAGCTCAGAGTAAGGCTCATTGGTCTGTAATTCCCAGGATCACCACTTATGCCAATTTTAAAGATAGGTATGCTTTTACTGCCCTCTAATCCTCCTTCAATACAGTAGCTTATTTTAATGAACCATCATAAGCATTAGAAGACCTGGATAAAGCGTTGAGGCTCTGTGCCTTCCTGATCTCTGGATACATTAGGTTGTTGTGTCAGCTACTCTCTGAGCCTCTCAGTCCTTTGCAATCCCTTTTCCATTTTGCTCAAAGAGAGTGATCCTGGACTAACCTCATCCTCTTACTCCCCTGTCCTCCAAATGTATGCCAGGAGGGATGCTGAGGAGAGATCACCTTTTTTCCCTGCAGTGTCTTTCCTTGCTCTAGCAATCTCTTTCAGTCTTTTGCAGCTGACTCCTGGTAATGCTTCCTGCTCCTGGCAGTACCTTGAACAGAGGTTTCCCAGCCATTTTGACCCATGGACTGACAGTTGTCCCTCAGTGGTGATACAGACCAGTACCCACCAGATGTAAGGCCTCAAGTGGCCAGTGTGCACTCCTTACTCCTCTTTACATCCTCAAAGAGGGCACAAAGGCTGTGGGGGGAAACTGCCTTGTTGCAAATCTCGTTTCTTCAAGGGTTTCTGTTATCACTTCAATGGCTCCCTGCAACATTTTGGGGCTAGCATTTCCTCATGTCAGCTCCCAGCAGAACTGCAGGATCTTTCAGACAGTGGAAGCAAAGAGAGGATAGTCTGCTTTCATCACTTTCTGGGTCTTCAGGCTGCTGCCAACTTGTTTATTGCTTCCTTTAGTAGTGCTGTGTTCTCGTGAGGTGAAGAGCCCCAGAGAAGAAAAGGTCTTAATGATTTGAAGACTGCAGGTGACTTGTGCAGGGCTGAAGGGCTTGCTGGGGTTCTAAGCCAGGGGAAAGGCTGTGCTGTGAATTCTTGTGGTGTAAGACAGAAGTCTTTCCTCCTGGGGGCTCGAGGTGGTCCATGGTACATTCAAGCCAAAGTGCAGGAGGCTGAAGAAGCTTTGCATGGGCCACGTCAGGGTTCAGCAGAATCTGTTGTTGTCCAGCTTCCCTCAGCACCACAAAGGGATGATACACATGCTGAGGCTTTATGAATAAATTTACAGGTGAATAAAGCCTGGAGCAGATCTCTTAGTAAAGCTGGATCCTTTATGAGGCATTAGGGGAGGCAGGTACACTGCTTTTTCTTTCACCTCCTCCCATGCTGAACTGTTCTTTTCAACGAGGATTGATTTATCTACATAAGAATGACATTTAAGGGCAATCTGTTCACATTTGGTACATAGCAATTTATAACCCATATCTGCACCTTGTTTAATCCTGCTGCTCTAAAGCAAGTCTCTTTATCATCAGCTGGAAGGCTCAGTAAGTGAAATGATACATCTTTGCTCATTAAAAACACAACTCCCTTTCTCTGTGACGAGTATGTAGCATAAAATATTTTAGCATCCCATTTGCTTTTCATTTTCTCATTCTCAATATCTGTCAAATGGGTCTTTTGCCTCTTAATATACTGATTTTGTGTGTGTATGCATCTGCCTTTCAACAGCCTTCTCCATTTCTGTAAAGTGCTATGTCAGAAATCACAGATCCGGTGGTGGTTTATAGACAATGACTCAGGTGACCTCTGGCTGGATTTTCTCCTAGCCTTTCCTGGTAATGTCACACCTAAGGACTTTAGCATACGTGTCTGAGACCTGACTGACTGTGTGTCTGAGGATGACATCTAAGCGTAAACTCAGTCTTGCTGGCACAAGATAAGCTGTGGTGACTAATAGCACATCTAAATCACACCGTGATCAGCAGCAGTGTCAAACCTCTGTGTCCAGTGCTGTCTGGAGATGGGGCAAACATGGTTTAATGCTATCATCTGCTGTGTTCCACAGGAGGCAACCTGCTGATCCAGCTTGGATTGTCTAATGATTAGCAGTGGGATGGAGAAGACACCAATTGTTCAGTGCCAAGCAGGGGCTCAGTAATCCCATTTCAGCCAGAACAGATGGAGTAAAAGCAGCCAGCACAGTCTGCAGGGAAATGCCACACAGTGAGCCATGCATCTCTGCAGGCTGCATCGGCAAAGGTAGGATTTAGTTGCTGAAATATGGATGGATGCCTTGTGCTCTTTGAGACACCTTGGGGCATCCAGGATGTTCTCACTGAACCCAGAGCTCTCTGAGGAGCAGCCTGAGGGTGGCTGGAAGTCCACAGAGTCATCATGCTAGAGCAGTGAATGGCTCAGCTGTGGGGGAAACATGTTACCTTGAACTCTTATGCTGGGTTCAGACTGATTTTGAGATGGGAAAATGAGTGGTCATAGGCACTGATATAATGACAGAAGGCATTCATAGAATCTCAGGGTATCAACTCAGATAATGGTATCTGAACATCTTCACCCTGCTGCATCGTGTCAAATTGGTTTGGATGTGGAGAGGAAAAGATCCCAAAAAATGCACATTAGGGAGCTCCTAAACTTAAAAAAGAGAGTCCTTATCAATGCCAAAAGAAATGCCCACTTTTGCAGGCACTGAACAAGCATCAGAATCTGCTTCTTTTCTCAACAGGATTTCTAGTTCAGAGGGGGAAAAACGCCATAAAATAAAGTCATGTTCTGATATCCTCAGCAAAGTGCCAGATACCTCTTTCATACCCATCCACCTAATCCCTGCACACAGTCAGTGTCCTGAGGACATATACTGATGACACAGCTTCTGGAGAGATGGATTATTGCACAGATACTTTATGGACTTGCCTTTTGTGTGTGCATAGAAAATAATCTGGCAGCAACATGTAAGAAAACTGCCTGGGTAGCTAAGGGACAAATGAGGACACCGTGTTTAATTTTAACTGTCGATGCTACATGCTGTCCTCATTTGTTCCTCAGCCAAGCTACTAGCATGTTTTTCTCTTAATTTGATCTACTACTCCTAACCTACTTTATTTCTAGCCCAACCTTTCACCACAACAGTTACCCATCTGCCAGCTGCACAACCGTTCCTATTGCAGGGAATAAAATAAGACGTCTCCTTCTGTGCTGGAGCTCCTGAAAGCCCTAGACCAAACCTGTGGGTGATGCCTGTAGGGAAAGCAGCCCTGGTGCCACCTGGAAGAGGCTCTGAGCATCTTGCACCCTCTGGGCATAAGCCACTGGGTGCTGCTGCCATCTCATTCCCACACAGGCCCTTCTCAATTTGCTTTTTGGCTTGAAGCAGCTATATTGCACTGTCAGCATGTTCTCCCTCTTTAGATGGCCAGCTGAGAGAGAGCATTAGGTACCAGGCAGTCAGAATGATCACATCAGGGTGGAAGCAGACTTCAAATGCTGGATGTGGTCAGTTTGGGTAATTTGCATTTCCAAACTCTGAAAGACTTGCATGCAAATGACAAGCATCTGGCATGGAGCTTTGATACATCCTTCAAACTGTGATTAACACCTGATTAGAGATTAGCAAAGGTAGTATCTCTGGTTAATAAGGGTGATATGTGTTCTCTGGGCATGTACTTGGCCATGTCTGACCTCAGCAATATTTAAAGATTTTGAGCCACTTGTGAAGGATGGACAAATTAGAAGAGGTAAATGGAAAAGGTCATACAATGAAACATGAGTTTTGCCCTTGGCAGATCATGACAGAGCAGTCTGATATCTTTCTTTGAGAAGGCAGCTGTTTTTCTAGACAAAAGAGATGTGGAAGATCTGTTTATGTTTCAAATACAATTTTGATAGGATACCACTGAGAAACCAGTGGAATTGAAGTATTTGGAAATCAGTAGAGCTGACAAGGTAGAAAACTAGCTGAGGAGGAAATGACAGCACAGTGTATTTCACAAGAGTGTACTGACCAGGTTTAAGGGTCTAGAGATGTGTTTCTTAGGGATGAATCTTGGGACTGATCTAATGTTTTCATGAACAGAAACAGAGGTGTCCTCTGGTAGAATGTGATACTCCTGGAAAGACAGGAGAATCAGCAGGACAGAAGAGGATCAGAGTATCATGCAGCAGAAATTGGGTTATGTTCAAGACTAGAGAAGTTTACAGCCTGCTACTACTAATTGCAGTGTTAGAAAGTGGGAGAAACTGCTTATGAAAAGCTCAGCAACTGGCTGGGGGTCTGTGTCCTTGAAAGAGTCATCAAGACAGAGATCCTGGGAGTGCTACTGCATCATATGGGCTGGAAAAAATGAAGACTGGTTTCTCATATGTACCTGAAGGGAAGATGCAAGGAAAGCAGAGCCAGGCTCTTTTCAGTGATGCTCAGTGGCAAGACAAGAGGCAGTGGGCACAAGCTGGAACACAGGAGGTTCTTAAACAGCAGGAAACACTTTTTTGCTGTGAGGGTGACCAAGAAGTGGCACAGATTGCCAGAGATGTGGTGGAGTCTCTATTCTTGCAGATGTTTAGAAGCTGTCTGGACACAGACCAGGGCCACTCTTCCAAACTCAACCTTCCCATGAGTCTGTGTGAAAATGATACAGCCTGGAGAAAGGCAAATGCCAGTCCTCTCAAACAACGCATTTCCTGCAAAGAGTGGGAATTACTACTGCTCTCAGAAGGGCTGCTTACAAATAAGAGTGGGCTGAAAAAAGGCTTTGTGAGCATCAGAAAGCAGTGAGGTTCTGGAACGGTTTCTCAGCTGGTGTAATGGGAGAAAAAGCTCCAGTGGAATCCAAGGATTTTGTCAACATGTAAGAGGAATATGGTCATTTGCTTGCCAGAAGGGACAGGGGATTTGGCTCAGATGCTGCAAGTGCAAGCCTGTTTTTTAAAATGCCAAGAAGGGCAAATCCACCCTTTAGGGTATTTCTCCAAACCTGAAGCTTCAGAGAGGGTCCCTTGGTATCGGCAGGCCAGTGTTTTTTCACTTTCTAGATTGTAATTTTTAAGGCCTTGCTGAAAGTTCACCTCTTCTTGTTGGCTTCCTAAACTGGGAAAAAGTACGCGCATCGCAGACTTGAAATACAATCTTCTGTGCTTTTCTAGGTTGTTAGCCTAGGTTTTGGGAAGTCAAATATGTCACTATAATTGGCCTGGGCTGCCTCCCTGATGCTCCCTGCTCCTCACAAGAGATTTGTGCAGTATTTCCTGTTATTGGAGGGTCATATTTTATAATAATATTCCAAATAGATTTAACAGGGCGCTCTGGGAAAATTACTCCATTCAGCAGTTTCACATTTCTGGGACACCTGCTAAGAAATGTAGCCCTCTAAGGGCATGAGCAGTGAGCTCAAGCCCCTCATTCTGCACATTGGACCAGGAAATGTTTGCATTCCCACTTTGAATTTTCCTGCTCAGTCATGGCGGCTCACAACCTTCATGGGTTGCTCTGCATCCACCTCTGCTCTCCTCTAACTTGCACTAGCCTGCCACAGGGCTAGGATGGCAGGAAGAGAGGTGAAGGCATGTAGGCCTGTGCCACATAGAGGTGACAGAAGCTGGGGGAGAGGAGGGTCAAGGACATCTCTGTGAGCTGACTCCCAGGTATGGTCTCTGATGTGCCTCCTTTTGCTTTCCGTGCCTCTGTATATGCTTGGCATGAACCTTGGTGTTTGTCTTGCAGTGCTGGGCTTCCTGAGCACCAGCCAGCCTGCTACAGTACTCAGAGCATTAGGGAGACAAGGTTTCCAAGAGAAAAGCTGATTCTGGACAGGTCTGCACATACCCACCCCTGCCTCTGCCATGAACCCTAGGCCAGCCCACTGCACATTGCTAGAAGTTTCTAAACACAGGAAGCAGAGAGATGAAATTCAGATACCTTCATCCAGACAAGCATTTGATGAGTGTGTCCTAAAGCCCAGCCCTGCATTCAGGTGCTGGTCAGTGATAACATCTTATTTTGGGCTAATGGAGGAGCTGTGGCATAGACTTAACTGCAAGCCATAGGGAACAGCACAACACTGATGGGTCTGTCAGTAGAGAAGGATAATTTTTTTTTTCTGTTGGAATGTATGTGTGTATTTTACTGACAGTTTCAGCTGTAAAAAAGCAGCAGAAAGATGTTTGTGCTATAAGACGTGCTATATTTGTGCTATATCTGTGACATGCTGGGGATCTGTGCCTCTCTGGTACCTGCATCGTAGATAACACTAATGTCACAGTGCATCTCCACAGCCGAGCAGAAACACCACCACAAAAGCAGCCCAGATGCTGCAGCCCAGAGTAATGATGCCATTGCACCCACAACTATTACTCAGAGATATTCTCCTTTCTGTGAATATGCTGTGTGCATTCAGGCTTTCCCAGCTGTGGTATATGTTCTGGTCAGCTGGCAAGGCAGTCTTAGAGAGGCTGAGATGCTGGCTTTTAGTTCATCTTTCTAGTGCAGCTGGGAACACAAAGAAACTGATAAATGAGAAAGGATCTGGCCTGCATTGCTCCTGACACTAATGGCATTTTTTACTGTCGTCAAAGTCCCACCTGGCCAGGCTCACACTGGTGAGAGATGCAGCAAGAAGGAGCTCTCTTTGTAGCCAGTGCTCAGAGCTTTCTCCAGCCTTGCCTTGCTCTGGGAACCCTGTCAAAGCTGGGATTGAAGCAGAGGGGACTGAGAGCTACCATTCTTTCATGTGCACCACAAGAATGAAGAAGAACCAACCCAAGAGCCTGACAGTGTTTGCTTTCTGGAAAAAGCTGGAGCTTTTGAGGTCTTGTGTTCCTGGGCTAATTTCTGTTCCCTGAGCAAAGTCTGAGAGCCACATTTGCTGTGCCAGACCCCCAGTCAGAAAAAACGGGATAATGAGTCCACTAGTAAATACTTTATTGTTTTATCTTATTTCCCCCCCTCTGTTGCCAATTTGTAGAGCTCACTCCTTCCCGTGTTGCTGACTGACTTGTTCAAAGTGCTACCCTAATGCAAGCAAGTGATGGTGACAGGTAGAAGGTCACCCAGCATGCCCCTCCAGTAATCTGTAGATTCCTCTTCAGTGAGCTATAACTTGAACAGGCATGGCCCAAGAAGCCTGTGGAGGCGGCATGGCATCCAGCGTGGAGGTGAGGGAGGTATCACTCTGTTGGGGTGCTCCTCAGGAGATGGGTGCACAACAGGGTCCTGGCCCTCTGCAAGCTGTCTGAATCCTTGGCTGTGTAGGAGCATGCAAATGCTTTTCAGGTGAGAAAGACTGTGGAAACAGCCTATGATGCCACTGCATCTCCTAGCTTAGCCCAGAAGGGACTTAACTGAGGAACAAAAGTTCACCCATGTACCCCGAGGCTCACTGGTGCTCACTAGAGCAACACAGGAGCAGTGCCTGAGCTTCTCATGTGCAGGCAAATCATGTTTCAATGGACCGAGTCTGGAATTTGTCTGTGCCTCACTGAGCTGTAGCCCAAAGCCACTCCCTGGCTTGCCCCCTGTCTGCACTGTAAACTCCAGCCTGGGCTGGGAGATTGCCTCAGCATAGGCAACAGGCTGCTACTATATGCTGGATAAATGGAGCCCATACTGGTACAAGGCATGTCCCAAGCTTGGTACATCCCACAGGCACTGCAGGTGTTTTAAGCCTGAACTACCAGCAGCACCATGAGCAAAAACATGTGGATCACAGAGCCTTAAGGGCTCATGACCCTCACAGATCTCTTAACTGCTTTTCTCACAGCATGTAATACTGATTGGAGTGGGAGAAACCTCTTCAGGGATATGTGATATCTTCGGGTTTCTTTCTGTTTCCCTTGGAAGAGTGCAGCACCAACCAGTGCCAAGAACTGGTCACACTGAGCCCGTCAGCTTCTCTTTTCTTAGGGAAGCAGGCTGAGCTACTGCTTCTTAAGATTCAGGAGACTGTAGAGAATATTTCAAGACTCATTGCACCAAAGCCTCCCTCGCTTCAGAGCTTTGATACGCAAAATATGGAAACAAATCCAAGCTTCGCCTTTTCTAATTACTGCTTAGTGCTTGAGATGTGTCTCTCGCATTTCTGTCTGCCATGGGAAGGTGGTGATGTGGAAAACTGATGTATATTAAAAGAGTGCCGGTTTGGCTCCCTGTTGCTGCTGGCTCTGCTTCTCTGAGAGCCTGCAGTACATCCTGAATTTCTGTAGATGTTGCTGCATGCCTACAGTCTCCCAGCAAAGCTTTCCACAGAGGGAAGCCCACAAGTGCAGAGCATCTGGAGGGAGCAGCACTTTCAGAGGGGCCTTCTCTTTCCTCCCTGGTCTCCAGAAAGTGAAGATGGGGGTGTGGAGGCTCTTCTCGGATGGCTGACAGTGGGCCTTGAGGAACCAGCTAGCTAGGATGAATTGGGATGGGTGCTGAAAAGTCACTGTGGCTAAACCTGGTGGAGTTAAAGGTTTACTGAAAATCATTGCTGATCTGCATTGCATTGCCTGTGCCACTGGGTTCCTCAGCACTGGCCCCACAGTGGTGGGTAGGGCCTGGTCTGGAAATACGGCTGTTCCTAATGTCATCCTTCCAACCTGGGGAGTCAAAAGGTTTGCAGGTATCGCATTTCCCAGTATGTGTCCCAGCGCATCCCACAGTTCTGAGCCTGGCCTTTCTCTGCATTGCATGTACCTACCTTCTTGGGTTACAGGAACCCACTAGCTCCAAAACATGAGGTCTTGGAGCAGAGGGAATGTCTGGTATAACCTTAGACTGCCATGGCCTCTGCAAAGTCATATGTAGAGTTACCAGCTGAAACTCTTGGTGTGCGAGCCCATGCGCTCCCTGCTGCCCTGCGGATATTAGCTGAAGCCACGTTAGAGATTGATGTGACTGCTCTTGATTGAGGGCATGTAGGCAGGAATCAGCTGGGTCCCAGGAACCTGGAGTAAATCCCAGCAGATGGGAAATACTCCTTTTGACAGATGCAAGACCTTAGAAGCAAGTAGCCTTCAAAGATGATTACCCTGAGAGGTGATCTGTGCCAGGCACACACAGAGTGACTGGAAAGACTCAGTGCCCTCAGTGCCATGTGTCATGGGACTCCTCAGCCCCGTGGGATGGACACAGCAGGTTGGGGGAAGAGGAGAGAGAGTGGGACAGCAGGCTTGCAGTTAGGGAGGGAGATAGGCTGCTGCACAGCTCTTCTCCTCTCCTACCACCTGCAGCAAGCAATGCACAGGGTAATGGAGATGGTGGAGTTCTGCCTCCTTTTTCTATGCCACTCTCAAGTAAGTCCACCCTTGTTTTATTAATGCAAGTTTCTAATTTGCAAACACAGGAGAAATTTCTCATGGGAGAAATTACTTACTCTGGTTTAAAAAAGCAGACATAGAAACATGGTAATGGGTTTAAAGAAACAGCCCTGACTGAAAAACACATAGAGCTGGAACAGAGAACTGAGATATTCACGTCAGGATCTGCTGGGGCTGATCTGCAGTACATGGTAGGCTTGGCATGAGATTTTGGCATGTTTGTTTATAGGTGGTGTTTCTTTTCAATGTTTATGTCCTGAAATGAAAGGTACGATGTTTTGGGGAAGCTGACAAGTCACTTGTCACTTGTCATTGTCCTGGAGTAGGGACAGACCTGTGAGCCCAGAACGGAGGCCAGTGGTACTCAGAATAATCAGGCAATTGCAGTGGGGATGCTGTTATAAAACTATGGCTCTGTCCTAAAATGGTGGTAGCCAAAGGACTTAGCAGTAAGTGAAGTATCTTGCAAAGGTTGGGATGCAGGGGTTAGCCCTCCTCATCCTTACCTCTATGTGTCAAAACAGCCAACCCTGGCTGCTGGAGAGGAAGTATCAATATGTTGAAGGGAGTGCAAATAGTTACAAGACTCAAGGAGTGGGCAGTGCCACCTGCAGCGATCAGGGCACAGAAGAAATGCACCCTTCTCCCTCCCCTTCTCCCAGTCTTCTGCTCCCTGCCAGTGGTGTAAGTCATGGATGTTGTGAAGAGTACAGCAGCGACCGTGGGGCTGTCAGACTGGGCTGCCCAGAGCACAACCTGGCTGGTTTGATAAACTTGACACTTTTTGTGGTTTGACCTTAGCTGGCAACTAAGCACCACACAGTTGCTTGCTCACTCCCAGACCCTTGGTGGGATGGGGAGAGAACTGGACGAAAAAGTAAAGTTCGTGCATTGAGATACCATCTGTTTAATAGGACAGAAAAAGAAGGGAAAAATAATTAGAATATATGAAACAAGGGATGCACATTGCAATTTCTTACCACCCATTGACTGATATCCAGCCAGTACCTGAGCAGTGGCCCCTGGCCAGCTTTCCTCCTAGTTCATATCCTGAACATGATGTCATAAGATATGGAACATCCTTTGGATAGTGGGTGTCAGCTGTCCTGGCTGTGTCCTCTCCCAGCTTCTTGTGCCCTCCAATCTCCTTACTGGTGGGGTGAGGTGAGAAGCTGAAAAGCCCTTTACTCTGTGTAAACACTGCTTAGCAACATCTAAAACACCAGTGTGTTATCAACATTATTCTCATCCCAGGTCCAAAGCACAGCACAGTACCAGCTACTAGGAAGAAAACTATTTCTATCCCAGCCGAAACCAGAACACACTTCTGGCTCAACTCAAATCCTGGAGAATTTGTTTGTCCTGTGTGCCCCACTCTTGCAAGGATGTGTGACTCCTGTGGAGACTGAATGCAGGAGCAACCAACAGAGCAGAACTGATGGCTGCTGTGAAGGAGACACAACAGGGTGTTCATGCCCTACATATGTATGGGTTCACATGCTGTGCAGGCGTGCAGCATCCAGATAAATGGCTATCCAGCTTGGCATCTCACCAGTTGGTCATGTGTGCTTGGGATAAGTGTGAGAAAGAGACAAGTGTGCAGTGCAGCCTCTCCAAAATACTCCCTCAGATCCCAGAGACCTGAATTCAGGGATTCTCTGATCAGAGCTGCTTGGTTAAGCCATCGATAGGTTTGTCTTCCTTGACTTTAGTCCACTGCCATTTGTATCCGTGTTGAGCATTCCCAACACCCTGTGGAAGGAGTCCCACAGCCTAAGAAAGCATTGCATGAAGAACCACCATTCCTTTTTTGCTTTGGACCAGCCCCTTCCCTCTGATGCTCCCCCTAGTTCTGGTAGCAGAAGGGACAGCAAATATCTCTGCCTTTGGCAGATGCACTGAAATCTACTTGACTTACCCTAGATCCTGGCAAGTCTAAGGGCTGGCTTAGACTATATTCGGCTTGCAAACTTTAGATTGCCTATCACTTGTAAGATTTTCAGTTACCTGGACTCAGATACCACCCTACAGCTCCAATTTTAGCAAGGAAAGGGAGACCTCAGCAGATATATCAGCTGCCATGAAATGCCAGGGTCAAGGCACAGGCTGCTCAAGAGGTCCTTGCTATGCAGGCAGAGCTTAAAGGAGGGCAGAAAACCAAAGGTGTTTTGAGTTCCTGGTATTGCAGCCCCCTTGCCTCTGTAGGCTCCCTGTCTGACTGGCACTTGGTGAGCAGATAGGACCCCAGTCTGGCTGTGCCACTCATGGGGCTTGAATTCCTTGTCCCAGACCAAGTGTGAGGCAGAGATCAGCCTGTTCACATTGGCACGTGCATCGGGGGGAGAGATAAGGCAGTGAGCTGATGGGACTGAGCCACTTTCTGAAGGGCTGTGGCTGGGTGGAAAGCATCCTTGCCCTGTTCACTGAGTAGCAGCAGCAGCAGCTCATCTCTCCCGAGGTCTCCTGTCCTTTCAGCATTAGATAACCCTGGTGCACAAAGGGAGGCCTGCTTTGCAAGCCAACAAGAGCAAGCCTGACCTTTGATCGGCACAATCGGCCCTTTCACTGATTTCAGCTTCCTTGCTGCTCTCTGTACTTCCAGGGGCTGGAAGCAGACCCTGGGGGACACTGGGAGCCTGGGGTATGGGGAGCCTTTGGCCTGGAGAACTGCTGCCCTGGTTATTTGAAGCAGCTGCTTGCTCCTTTCAGATAGGCAGTTCTTTCTACCAAGAGCTGCAGCGCTGAAATGGTGACACAGCTACTCTAGCAGCTGGGGCCATTGCCTGTTGTCACCTGCACCTCCCTGTGCCGGCACCCATAAGGGCAACAGGTGCTCAGCAGCCCTGCCAAAGCCCGATGCTTTGACCTGGCTACCAAGGATCTGGCACCCCTCTTTGGGAACCAGAGGGGTTCCAGTTCACTCTGCAGGGATAGGGAATAGTGATCCAGCCCCTCTCCCTGGCCAGGTCTGTGATGTGATAGCTTGGCTCAGGAAGCAGTGGTGCTCAGGGCAAACAGGTCATTCACCCCTTCTTTCCTCTTCCCTGTCATGTGTCTCAGGTTCTCCATTCACTCTCTTCAGTCATTCATTTCCCTGCTTTGACATGTTTAGAAGTTTGCCCTCATTTTAGATAGTCCCCCAGAATACCCTTCCTTCAGAGAGGTGTACCAGGGAGGTGAGGGAGATGGGAGCAGCTGGTGCCAGCATCAGTCAGAGTACAGGGAAGGCAGGTCTTGACAGCCAAAAGTGGTAGAATATAGCTATATCTATAATTTATTTTATTAAAAATACCCTTGGACCTCTAAGTCCTAACTGGAAATCTGCTTTGTCAAAGGCCAGCCCTGCCTCCCAGAGTGCTCTCTTTAGTTTCTTTCTGCTCCTGAACAATCTGCTCCTACATGTTAAGAAGCACTTAGTAAGTGACTAAAAGCCTCAGAAAGGAATAAACCTAAGGATTTAATAAACTGCAAACAAAATTATATAAAAAAATTTCCCAGGCAGTTGAGTTTTCAGTGATTAAGAAAATACAATTTCCTGTAATTAAATCTTAACAAGAAATGTTATTAAAAAACACTCTGTCCCGGCTTTTGTAAATAATTGCCCATTCCCCCAGAACAGTAAACAGAATTAGAGTCTGCAACACACACTGTAATCCATGTGTCATTTTGATCAAATTCACCTTAATAACTTTATCTGGAGAGAAAAGTTGAATCACACTGTCTGAAATGGAAACCCCTGCACAGCAAATGTGGCATGTGGCTGCTTCTGGGGCTGGGGCAGGGGCCAGCCTGGGTGGGTGATGCTGCCAGAATGGTCCTGTCCTGGTGTGGGCTCCCTCCACAGCTGCTGTGGCACCTTGAACGCTGGGGATAAACAGGCTTGGTGCTTCTCTCCAGGTCATGGGACGTGTACCCTGCCTGTGGCTCTAGCCCTCAGCATCTCCATCCCAAAACTCCTTGGTGTCCCAGAAGCCACCATGGCACCCCAAACCTCCCTCCTGGGAAGCCGTGCTCTGCAATGGTCATTTGTTGACATCTGTGGTTTCAGTCCCTTCCCACAATGTCTTTTGCGCCTCATGAAGCACTTCTGGTGCTTTCTTTCACACGATGTTTGACAACACCACTGCCACCTGCATTTTAGAGCTGGTGTGGGGCTTTGTGCCAACATGCCTCTGTCCCCTTTTCCTTGGTTCTGGCTGCCAGGGGGCTCTGGCTGTGTGGCTGCTGCAGCCTTGCCCATGCTGCTTGACTGTCCTTCCCTCTCCTTGCCCGTGGCTACAGCCTGCTGTGCCATTTCTGCCCTTGCCCCCTTAGAGTGGTAGCCATCTTCTTCCAGCAGCTTTCAGGCTCCCCAGCACTCTCCCATCACCATCTGGCCCTGGCTGCTGGCAGAAGAGAGGTTTTTCTCCCTGCCCAGTAACTCTCCCCAGTGTAGCTGACAAGGTGTTGTGCACTTCCCCCTGATTTCCTCCAAAGTCTTCTCCAAATGCTAGGGTTGGGAATAAAAGTTGAGCAGAGCACAGCGTGGGGGGCACTGGCACATCTTTCTCAGGCAGCAGAGACTAACCAGGGGCTTTGTCAGCTGGCTGACAATTTCCAGCCTATCCTGAAATCAGTCTGACAGCAGCTGGGCAACCCACTCACATGAGGGGCAATTTTTAAAGCCAGTAATTGGCTGTCATTGCTGTTGTGTCAGGCTATGCCTCTCACCCTGCAGCAAAGCCTGGGAAACATGAGGAATCTGCTTGCAAGAGGAGGAAGGTTTCTTGTGTGTGCCAGGGTGGCCATGGTAGAGATGGGGCAGCACCTGCATATGCTGGCCAGGGTTGTCCTGGGTGCTTCTGCTCTGCATCTTGCAGCACTGGGGAAAAATACAGTCCCTGCTATGAAGAGGAGCTGTTTGAGGCAATGTGAAAGGGGTCTTGCTGCAGAGACCTGCTAGAAGATTTTTTAGGGGGCAGAAAGACTTGGAAGTGATAGTCTGGTACCAAGAGGAGGGGTGTGGGCTAGGATTCAGACTAGTCTAGCTTCAGGTTCTGTTCCCAGCCACAGGAAGAGGCTGGTTTCTCTTGGAAACATTGTGCAGATGTTGCTACAGGGCTGAACAGCCTCTGCCAACTGTAGTCAAACATAGCATTGAGCAAAACCTGGATCCAATATCTGTAGGGACTTCTAACATTTCAGTGGTTGCTTACATCACTAGGTGGAGGTGAGTGTAGAAACTGGGGAGGTTTGAGGGGAGCAGAGAAGCTTTTGAACTACTATTCCATCTTTTTGTTAAGAGGCAAGCACCTGGACATGCTGTACAATTTCTTTCAGCAGGACATTGCATTTTTCCACCCAGCTTCATTGTCCCTTTGTGCAGTAGTTTAAGAACCTGCTGTCTTTGTTCCCCTCTAGTGATCCAGCTCCCCAGCTAGATGCACCCCAGCCCTTCTGCCTCCTATGAGAGCCAGTAAAACCATGGAGGCTCTCCTTGTTGCATTGTAGGAGATATAGGCTAACCCAAGCAGAGAGGATTCAGCCTCTCAAGCAGAATCTGAAGCACGAACTGTGGACCCTGCCAGGGTCCTCTACTTGCAAGGAAGCATGGGTCCAGTCCAGAAAGACTTAATGAACCAGTGGCACGCTGTCTCCTGGCCCTGTCAGTAGGTTCCTGGCTGTGAGAAGACAGATCCTGCCAAGGTGTTGCTGGCCAGCCAGCATGGCAAATAGGCAGAAGAAAAATGGTGAAATGAATGCCTCCCTCTCCCTCTCTCTCTCTCTCTCCCCTGACCTACTGACCTACCTATTTTTCATCCCAACCTTCCTTCTTCTACAGTTACACCAATCCATCCATCCATCTCTCTCTAATAGAGAAATGCCCCATTACACTGTTTAATGGTAGCATCTCCCTCTCTGAGCAGTGTTTCTGTAGGGACAATCATTTCAGTATCTTGCCATCACCTACCTACAAAAGACAAGTCTTGGAAAAGACTGTGAAATATGGTGATGAACCATTTCTCTGGAAACCTCCAGATAAATGTACAACAGATGCTGTCTTTTTAAGCAAAGGTCTCTTGGAGGAAATAAGTTATTTGCTGAATGGGATGCAGTGGTCTTGCTAGCCTGAAAAGATGTACACTCCCATGGGACTGAGTCCTGCATTATTTCAGGGAGGTGGCAGGGCAGACTGCACAGTCCACATACTCCATCAATTGCATTTTGCTGGCCAATTTCTTATCTTTCAGAGTCTAAAATGCCTGCTGCTGTCAGAGTGTTTGAACAAACTGCCAAATCCTCGCTCTGTGTCACACTGCTGGCATCTGTTGCTTGTTCTGGCAATAAACCAGTTTATACTGTCATGATCCAACCCAACGGTTCTCCTGAGTCGGTGCAGGATGGCTCGGGAAGGCAGTTTCCTTTTCATAAGATTTTTATTAAAAACATTGGAGAGAGGAGTTTCTGTGCTGAGATGGTGGAAGCAGCTGGGGGATTGGCTTTTTTTCCAGCACACCATGCAGCAGGTATTTTATGTGCATTCTTCCTGTGGGGAATGGCCTTGTTTCTTCTCTTCCTTCTGCAGGTGTAAAAGAGGAGTCTTTTTAATGGAGTTAACCTGCTGTGAAGCAGGTGTAAGTGAGAGGAAAATCATGCCCCTTCTAAAAAGAATTGGCAAAGTTAAAGTCTTTGGGAGCATGTTGGATGTTCCTGCTTCAGTAGGTACTTGAAGAATATTCTCTGTCAACTCAGACAGCAAGGCCATTGGCAGTAGAAACCAAGTTTAAATAAAAACTTCCTCAGCTATTCAGAGAAAAGCAAGGCTAGGGCAGGGCTAGGCTTAAAATACAAGGGCAGGCCCTGTGGGAATCCGCTTACCTCTGAGGGGAGGGCTTGGTGCGACCAAGCAGTTCTGATGAGAAACCAGGGATCTTGAGGCTGGTTTGAACACCAAGTGGAATTTGAAAACAGGAAGCTCTGAACCTTCCAGCAAAGGAGAAATTATTTCAAAAGAATAAATGTCACGAGTGACTCAGACACAGTGCTTTGAATCGGAGCATCTTGTGGCATCTCAGCACCTGAAATCTGTTGGGAGTTGAGTTGTTTCATGCTTGATGTGTCCACAACAGAGTCTTCTGATGTGAGCCTTCAGAAGTACAGAGAAATGTAGCAGAGTCTTGTCTGGAAGTTGGGGTCCGAAGGACTGGAAAAAGTTGGTTCAGAGCAAAGTCAGTTTGAGGTTTTCTCATCACCTGCTGGAATTCCACCTCAGGGGGATGAGATGCTCCTGGTATTTCACCTTGTACCTCTATCTTTGGAAGTATGGCCTCATTTCCTGCTGGGAAGAGAAGTGATTGGAAGCCATCTAGCTCCAGCCATGGGAGTACAAGGGTTTATCTGTAACAAAGGAAGGAGAAGGCATCCAGCTGGGCCACAAGCCCCCTGGATGCCTTATGAAAGCTGGAATGGTAACACTGAGACCTCAGGTAGCACTTGTGAGGGAAGCAACTACTATGCCTTGTGCACACTCTGCGTTTGGCTGGAGAAGCCTAATGGTCACCAGCTTCTCTGGGCTACAGTCCCCAGCACCTCTGCCATTATTAAACAGAACAGTGAACATTTAGAAACTGATCCTAAATTCTTGTCTGTCTAGTGATTCCACTCTTGGAAACCCAACGTTAGCAGATGTAATCAGACCAGAGCTGTGCTGATACAAAGCTGTGACATCAGAGGTGTTTATCCATAAGGAAATTGTCACACTGATTTTAGCAGTGAGGGTGTTTAACACCGCCTCTGTGGTCCTGCCCTGCAGTGTACAGGCTTCCCACCTCACTTCTTTCCCCTGGCCCTGCAAACAGCTGGTGCCCAAGCTCACTTGTCTTCCTTCCAAACTTCAGTGTCCATTGCTCTTTCTTATACCTGGCAACACAGTCCCCTCCTGCCTCCACCTCCTCTAGGGAGGGAGCAGCATGACGTGATTAAAAGCAGAAGGCTGTAAAGAAAGGTGGCTTTTCTGTAATAGCAGATACAAACAAGAAAAACTGCAGAGATTGTGTGCCTGGCTCAGTTTCATTAAAGTTTTGAGCTTTTAGCTGATGACAGGTATTGAGTTAAATCACTCTGGTCATGTTTTATAGTCATTAAAAAGACACCCCAAAGATAAAAAGTGAGAGATCATAAGCCATTTTCAGGATTTCCCCTTCCTTTGTGTTACTGCAAAATTTTAATTCTCTTGCTCTGCACTTTGCACTGATCTCTGGATGTTAAGACTGAGACCTTAAGCTAAGGATCATGCTCTAATTTGGCCTCTCTGTTGCACAGTAATACAGCTCCCTTGGCATTTTTTTGCAAACATTGAATTCTTCTAAATGCTGCACTGGCTGTTGTGGCAGCAGAGCTCTGCTTTGGCCGTGGCTCTTTTGAACATCATCCACTGCATCCACCCCTGCCCTAGGAGACCATGCAATCAAAGTGGCATTCTTCACAGTCAGCCTGCCCTGCAGATGTACGCATGCAATTAGTAACCTCCCTACTCACCTGCATTTTTGGTATCAGCCCTTCCTTCCCTTTGAAAACACCTCAAGAATGAGCCCCTGTGGTCTTTATCGTCCATCTGAGGCCCAGAAAATGGTAGAGTCAAAAGAAATGTGAAAATAGTTTGTTTTTCTCTAAGTGGACCCAATGCAGTGAAGATCTGTGGGGCTTCGAAGATGAGGAATTTCTCACCAGAGGATTTTAAGCTGCCAAAGTTTATATGGGTCCAAAAGAGACTGGACCCAGAGGCAGCTCCCAATGAGTACCTGTGCTCCTCCTTGGCCTGACACCCCTTCCTTCTGGCTGATAGGTGGGCTGGGCTGATGCCCACCTTGCAGACACAAAACTGCTGTGTGAACCCATCTCCTGTGTCTCTGCCCATCTGAGGGGCAAGTGCATTCCTGCAGGAGGGTGAGAAGAGCAGGCAGGTGCACGAATTTATAAAGTTGGTGCAGGTCAAAGTTACAGTGCTCACTTTCTGGAAGCCACAGACAGACATTAAAGCAAAAATGTGCCTGTCTGCTTCCATTCATTTGAATTTTGCCTGGCTGTTTCTTGAACGCTTTGAAAGGGCTCTAAGTTGGTACTGTGTTATGCATGTTCAATAATGCATTTCCTGCTCACAATGTTTAAATGGTTATCTTCATTGTTATTTATTAAAACATCTCCAAGAATGTCTGGACATTCATGGCTCTGCATCTCAAATGATTCATTAAAACACCCACTTTCCTTGTCAGAAACTCCACTCTTGCATTATGTTTTGATCTCCACCACTGAGTGAGTGAGAGGCTCATGTCAGGTGGAATAAAATCTTTATCCCACTGCACATCCACAGGACAGAGGTGTCTGTGCAGTTTCTTGCAGACGGAGGTGAGCACAGACTTTCAGTTCTCCCCTCTGGGTTACAGTGTGTCAGCCCTCCCCTACTGTTAACCCCTGCTAGCAAGAAGCTGAGCTGCACCTGCCCTGCCTGTCTCTTCAGCATGGCATAGGAATTTGAGTGTCATGCCTTGATAAACCATCTACACGGCTTCTGGATTAGAGCTGGCTGGTGCCAAGCTCAGAACCCAGGCAGACAAAGCTGGCTGGCAGAGTCTGCACTGCTACCTGTGGTAATCGTGATGGAAAGCTCCTGGAAGTGTGAAGATGGCATTTGCAAGCCCAGGGAAAGCGTGCTGTCTTCAGTCATCCGTACCCTCTGTCTGGCACTTGGAGAGAGCATCTGGAGTACCAGGTCCAGTCTGGGGCTCCCTGGGAAGAGATACTTACAAAGTGGAATGAGCCAAGAGGAGGGACATGTTTGGGGCTGGAGCACCTGGCATCTGAGAAGAGTCTGGAGATTTGGGGAGCTCTTTGCTATCTTCTGTTATGTAAAGAGCCATTGCAAATAGGATGGAGGCAAGTTGTTCTCAGAGATACATAGCAAAGGATGAGGGATAAAAATAGTTCCCAGGAAAATTTGGATCAGATATAAAGGGGAAAAAAATCTTCCCTGTGAAATTGGTCCCTGCACTGATATAGGTGCCTGGAGAGTCTGTGGGATCTCTATCTTGAAGATACTCACTCACAGAAGGCTGGACTAGATGACTTCAGAGGTCTCCACCCTGAATTCTTACCTTTTTGATTTATTGGTGGCAACATTTTATAACCAGCTCTTCTCATAACAGTCTTCTCTTGATCTCCAGACAAAACTGCCTCTGTTTCAGCAAGTCTCTGTGTTGAAACTGTGTGGAAAGGAAAAGGATTAGGAGCAAGTTTACTACATGCTTGTCCTGCTCTGCCCTGCCCCTGGTTCCTGAGAGGACCCTGGGATCCTGTGGGATACCATACAGATGTTCTTGCGGAGGGGATGGCATTTTCTTCACTGCAAAACTCACTCTATTGCAAAATGGCAAATAAAAGCCTGCTGTCTTTTGTCATGCAATTAGCTAAGACAACGAGCAGCCTGGGCTTCTGTATTTTTTGGGAGAGTGTGCCACTTCCAGCAGCAGCTGTGCAGTCTCTGGCTCTTAACTTGGTCTGTAGAGATCTTTCAGGGATGTGACATTTGACCATAGCTGTGCAAATAAGCACTGCTTTTGCTTGCTATAGGAACAGTGGCATTAAAAAAACCCAACAAAACAAGCCCACAACTGAGATTCATTGGGAAATTCATTATTTCTCCGTTTCCTGCTGAAATGAAAAGCAGAAAAATCATCTTGTGTTGAGTAAATTACTCATTTTGAAAGCAAATGTTCTGCTTAGGGATATATATAAAAAAGGTCTAATGGGCTATTAGGAATCTGTAAAAATAAATGGCTATTTCAAGAAGCTAAACCGGCTAATTCAGAAAATGTTGAATTGGAGCCTTTGAACTTCTCAGTTTTCTTCCCCTCAGCTGAAATAATTCACTGGTTTTTTACAGTGATGCATGACTTGGTTTGGTCAACCCAAAGAAGAATCTTTCACTGCAAAACAGCGACCCTGAAAGTTGGCTCCTTCTCCTCCTTAGGACCACCCCTAAAATGTCCTCCTGCTCCTGCCATGCTGATTTTCAATTGCTGCAGCTTCACTGCTGTCCTTGACACTAATCAGCTCTCTGGCACATCCCTGAGACACTGCTTCCCTGGTGAAGGTCTTCTAAAAAATAAGCTGTCACAGTGTTGTCTGCCTCATTTCAGCCTTCTTTTCCTCAAGGGTCTTTATAATTTTTTTTTCCTGAAGTGACTGGGTGGCTTTAGGTGTGCTTTCAGCTGGATAGCACATGGCATTTATCATGGTCCCTGCTTTGCTGCCTGGCATGGAAAGTGCAAAAAAAGCAAAAGCAGCAAAGGTTGCAAAAGTTTTGTGGAGATGTGGGCTGTTTAGGAGGGGTGATAGTGGACACATCATCTGGCTGGAGACCCTAGGATGCCATGTTTCCAGGAGTCTGTGAGGCTGAATTCATCAGTGTCCATGAGGAGCACAGACATGGCTGTGGGGAAGGCTCTGGGGAGGGCATGGTGGTGATTAGTCCCTTGTAAGTACCTCCATGTTCACAAGGATCCAGGCACTTGCTAAACCATGTTCCAGGCAAGCAGAGTCCCTTCTCTCAGCTGCTCTTCATTCTCAGCCCCCTCTTGCTTCCCAGAGATGAATGCAAAATTAACACATTTATCACACACTGTCTGAAAAAACAGAGAGACATCAGTTTAGAACAGGTTGTATTTGCAAATATCTGAGCCCAAAATAAAGCAAACAAGCAGTCTCATGACAACTCCATGGTTGCTTCTCATCTGAAGCCTTTCACTGGGGTGGGACATGCCTCTTGCTTTGCTTTTCACTGTTCTCTGGCAGGTGATGTAATACCTTTCCACACTCAAGTCTCCAGTTAATCCTGCAAAATCTTTTTAAGGGGCAACAAATAGAGTGTCACTACCCATGCCCACTGCTGGCTGCCCCACCACCCTTGCCTGCTGCAGAGTGCTTCCCAGGGTGGTTTTCTCTATGCAGCTGGGGTATCCTTGGTGCTCTGATCCTCAGGAGATGACATTTTTGTCCACAATGGACTCCCACTTCTGAACAGGGAGAAGCTGAGATTAGCTGCATTTCCAGGCTGGGAGACACACTTCCTCCTCTGCAGTAAAAGGCAGAACCTGATTTTACCCACATTTCCCATCAACAAACAGAAAATGTGGTGGTCCTGGAGGTGAATACCCCACCTCTGTGAAGACATACAGTGCAAGAGGAACAAGCTCGTCTTCCAATATGGCACTGCTAGTATATCTAGCTACACCCTCCAGGGATTCTGGTGGGGATGAGGAGCAGCCTGAGCTGCCATGGTCCTCAGAGCTCCCAGCTGATGCTCTCATGGGGCTCTGCTTCCTAACATGTGTTGTGGTGGGATTTGTTTTGCCGTGGTGTGGGTCACTCCCATGGGACTAAGGACTGGAGAGGTATCTGCAGTGGAAGAGACTCTCTGTATGGAGATCTTGGAACATCTGTGTGAGGAAAGGCAGTGACTTAGGAGGGGAGGAGACCTGTGGGGTGGATGGGACAGTCTGTTAGACCCATGCAGAGACCTGACACTGGAAGTGTCCCTCTCAGGGGGTTATTAGTACAGACAGGAGTGGATGGAGGTGCAGAGACATGGGAAGAGCTGTTTATTTTTCATCTATGCCAAGTCTTCAGAGCCAACTCCCTTCACTATGCTGCTTTCCCAGTTCTCATCTCATCCCACCCTTCCTCTTGTCACTGTCACAGGCTCCACAAGGATGATGGATGAAAGGCCTTAAAAGCAGCTGGTTTCACATTTTATCACTGTCACATAACTTGCTTCCCTCTTTGCCTGAAATCACTCCTGCTGCCAGAAATGCCCTTGGTATCCCAAGGTGTTTTCCCTTGCTGGTGCCCACCAGTGATGGCCTGCTGGAGTCAGGTGCCTCTGTAGTTTTGCAGAGCCCCTGGATGCCTTGAGAGGAAGGATTCATCACAGCCCTCTGCTCCTGACAGCTGGAGACAACAGCATTATTTTCATCATGGGAAGAAGGGATGATTTGAGCATGGCAGGGTTGTCCAGGCAGAGGTGACTGAATTGCTCTGATGAGAGAGGGAAGGGAGCTGGGATGGGAAACTTTGGTGGCCCAGGGACATGTGGGAATGCCTTTGGGACTCTCTGTGCTTGTGTAGCCCAGCCTCCTGCTAGCTGTGTGCTGGGTGGCTCTGCTCTGCTCACAGGGAGGGGTGGTGGCTGTGCTCCAGGCACAGTCGGCATGACAGTGACTCCTTTGGGGGTTAACACGGGGTGTCTGGGGTTCCCTGTGGCACCAAAGAGGGCTCCTGTCATAGGCAGGAGCACCCTTGATGTGGTGGGCAGAGGAAAGCAAGTCCCAGAAGGACTGCACTGCTAATGCCCATGCACCCCTAATACCCATGGATAACCACGCTGCATCTCCATGTCATCTCTCTGTGCCTTGGCACAGCCAGACCTCACCCTACATCCCCCCGTGCTGTCAGGCTCAGGTCCAAACCATGCCTCCCAGACAAGCCCTGATCCTCAGGATGGATCTGGCCAAGGACTAGGTAGAAAATATTTATACAGTTGCTTCTCAAATTTCCTCCGTTTGCAGTGCAAGCAGGTAAAAGCTGGGTTGGAACCCCCCTTGCAGGCAGCTGTGATTGAATGCCTAAGGAGGGGAGGGGAGGGGGGGAGAGGAGGACAAGAAAAGAAATGATTGAATAAAAAAACTCTAAAGTAAAATAAGAATCAGTGTGAAGCGAGAGAAGACATTGTAAATCAAATTCTGCAAAAGGAGGCAGAGAGCAAACATTTCAGCCAGGTCTAAGCCACCACCAGTTATTTATTCAGATAACATATTATTAGTGAAGAGAGACACTCACATCTGATATATATCTCCCAGTGCCAGAGAAATATGAAAAGGCAGCTGGCTCTGCTCCTATCAGAACCATTCCAGATGTTTTCAGCTGGTGTCAGACATGCTGCTTGGCATGACAAAGCAAAGGGGGAAAAAAAGCCGAGAGAAAGGAGGGAAAAGAAATGTCATCATCTTTTTTTTAAAACACAGAAGGAAAATAAATCATGGCTTCACATATTAAATGTTTCCCCTGGCAGCTCCTGGTGTAGTTGTCATTAATAGCTGAAACAGCAAGGGAGATAGCAGAAAACAAGGCTCCTATTTACCATTGTTAATCAAGCACTAATTGGTAGTTTAGACATTCTAAAATTATTGTGGGGAACGTTTCAAAAGTGTCAAGAACCCAAGATCCATTCTCAGAAGTGTCACCCAAATCTGATTTCCACATATGAGTCATTAAAATGCTTTTGAAAATTTTTCCTTTACCAGTCACAGCTGAGACTGGAGCATAAATTCTGGTGCCAGGCACTGCAGCACAGAGCAGTGGCCATGCCTGAAGGTTTTGATGAACATGAAGGAGGAAACTCAGTCACCCTGTTCTACATCTGAGGGATTAAGTTATGCAGGGGTTAAGGGTGGCACCTATATTGCTTTACTGGGTAGTTCTGGAAACCAGCCAGGCTGGTGTGTGTGCACAAGCCAGCAGTGAGTGTGCCACCCCACCTGCCTTTGCAGCGCGCCTCTCGTGTGGCACTTGCTGATGCCTGCTGGCACCTCCAGGCTCATGCCAGGCTTCAGACACTCATTCTGTGCTTTGGTGATTAACCATCTCTGCTGTGAACCCGTGGGGACTCTCAGGTGATGAGCAGGGAAGGTGTTGAGTGAGGTAATGCTTTTCCTGTGGAGATCTGCTTGTCTGTGGTTAACATTGCCTCTGGGAAAGGAGCCTGGGAGCTGTTACAAGACCTCACTTTCTGCCTTTGGTCATGAGAAAGAAGGAGTAAGCTGCAAATGGAGCATCGCAGATAAACACAAGCACTATTGAGGAGAGGCAAACATGGAGCTGGGCTGCAGCCGGAGACAGTTACCATAGTTACTCCCCATTCCTGCAAGGAAGGAGGCTCAGGCAGCTGCCCACTGCTTTGGCACGAAGAGCAGAGGTATCTCAAAGAGCCCAGGAGTGCTGCTGGCAGTGGGAGTCAGCTGGGGGAGACATCAGTCTGCTTGTCCTGAACTTAACCCCTTAACTGTGCTGAGCTGACCTGGACAAGGGAAATGTCCCAGCCACCCTAAAGCTGGCAGCCTTGAGGGTGGTGGGGCATGGTTGGGCATGCAGGACCAGGGCGGGGATTTGCTAAAGGATGGGCAAAGCTGCAAGAGTGCAAAGAGCATCCAGAGATTGTTTGCAGACTTAGCTGGGGCGCTTGTGGTGTAGATACGGGCCTGGGAAACTGAGGGGAAAAGAGGGCTGTCCTTGAGATTCCTGATTTGGAATCAGGTCAGGGTTTGCAGGATAATTGACATCCCCTAATCTGGTTGGGGGATTGAGTTTAGATCTCTTTAGGGCCACTGGAAGAGGTGCATGCAGGATAATTGTGCGGATTGATGATTGAGATGCATGGAGATGATTATGCAGCCCCAACTCGAGCCATGCTTTGGGCCATCAATGGAATGACATGACATGGAGTACATTTCATCTGTACTCAGTACAAGCCTGAACCCCAGAAAAGCCAGCTACAAACTCGAGTCTTGCTACTAAGTGACTATAGAGAAAGAGCAGTAATTTTTCCCCATCAAGAAAAAAGCCTTGTAATCATATCAGCTGATGTGTGCTGACACCTCAACAGCCACTAGCTGGCTTTTCCTCTTAGAAAGAGTAAAGAGAGAGACATGTACATGCAAGAGATGAGCAGCCTACAAAATGAACCACAGGGCCCTGGAAGGTGCCTGTTCAGCCTACCGATGGCCATCCCCAGCATGTCAGCTTGAGGCTTGTCTCCTGATGGAGAGACCTGCTTGTGCTGGCTGCCAGCAGTCCCACTGCTGCTTCCCTTGGGTGCAGGGCTCACCTTGGAGCGGGATGTGCAGAGTGCTTTGGTGCAACAGAGATGTGTTTCAAAGCAAGGAAGTCTACAGATACAGAGATCTGATGCAGAGGTGGCAAGAAAACTTGTCAATGGAAGGTGGTGTCAGGCTGCCCTGTCCCCTGGGAAGAGGGCAACATGGCACACAGGCTTCCCAAGGCTCAGCCCACTCCGGAGGATGTAGCTGGGAGCTGGATATTGGCTGGTTGGGAGTGTATCCATGGCAGCAGCAGCTTCTGCATCGCAACATGGCTTCGGGAGCAAAAAAAAAAAAAAAAGAAAAAGGACCAAAATATAAAAAGAAAAGGAATTAGAAATTCTAATAATTATGCAAGACTTGGTGGCAGATCAGGTTTGCTGAACGCCTTCCACCTAGGTGGGGCCCACCCCTGGGCACCAGCTGAAGATGTGATTTCTAGAGGAAGCCAAGCATGTGCTCTAAGAAGTCAGGTTGTGAGTGTTCAGGTGGAGCTGGGGAAGGGGCTCTTCTGGCTTCTATGCTCCTGCAAGCTCTCATTACACTAACAGGGAGCATCGTGGGCAGAGACATGGGTACCAGCACCCTTGCTGTGCACTTAATAAAGTGCCTGAAGATCCTCTACGTATTTTTATTAAAAAAGTGTCAGTGCCTCAGCGAAAGGCAGGAGGGAATGACTAAATTGCTGTTAAGTGACATGTTCAGACATGAAATCAAGCAGATCGCTACATTTTTAAATTAGTTTTTGACAGTCTTTTCCCCAGCATCTCACCAGGCTGCAGCTCCTGGCAAGATGTGTCCAGTCCCTCTCCTGTCCCCAAAGCAGCCCCTTCTGTTGGGATCAGCAGTACCAGTTTCTCCTTTTGTGGAAGTGCGACGACCACATTGCATTATAGACCCTGTGCTCCTGGAGTCGTGGTACCTGGTGAGAGCTGGGACAATCATGGTGGGTGCATCAACACGTGTTGGAGCTCCTCTGGGCTTCCCCAGCTCACGTGGGTGCACAAGCTGCTGTATGAGTGGCCCGTGACTGCTTCATACTATCATGGAGCTCATGCCAGGGTGATGGGCTCTCTCTGGGACTATCTCTCCCAGGAACTGTCTGTGATGACCATGCCAGACTCCTGCTTGACCTAAGTAAGTGACTCGATGGTGATCACAAGTTTCATGGCTCCTCCTTATGAGACTGCCCCACTGCCAAAATCAACTCTTGCTCCATGCTTACAGTCCAGCCCACGCCCAGCTACCCATCCCTTACCCCAACCACATTTTGCCGTGTCCCTGCTCTCCTGAATGGCAGCAGAGGCTGGGATGAGAGATAGGGTATTGCTAGGGGGGATAGAGGTGTGTTGGACTCCCAGCAGTGCTGTAAGCAGAGTGAACTGTATGTGTGGAGAGGCAGACTTGTTCATGTTGCTCAGCACTGGAGGACACCCCTCTACCACCCACTCTCCATCAGGGGGGTGAGGGATTCAGCACAAAATTCCTGAGCTCAGTTTGCTTCAATTGTCTGGAATTTTCATGTAGGGCATTTAGTGTGCAAAAAAATGGCATTGCAAGTTAAGAGTCAGGTTTAGGAGCCTCATTAGCTGTCACAGGGAAGACAGCAGTGACAGAGTGGGGAAGAGTGGAGGAATGAAGAGAAGTTCAGAAGGAAGCTGTGGACTTGTGCAAAGCACTGGAAGTCTTCAGGGTCACTCTGTCCCTCCTTTCTCAGCCCAGCATGCTGCAGGGATTGATGTCTGTGAAAAGTATCGAGGGGCTGTGCTGCTTTAGCATATGCATGCCAGGTAATGTGCTGGTGGATACCAAGGAAAAGCTGATGTAAATTCAGGGATATGCTAATGCAGGCTCAGGGATAGGCATGTACTTGCCCAGCCAGGAGCCAAAATAGACATCCTCAGCTCCTGTATCTCAGCATATGCACAGCCATGGTACCTCTCCTGCAGTGAAACAGTGGGGCAAGGCACCCATGCAAGCTTCGTGGCACACATGCCTTCATCCCTGGCCGAGCAGTCTTTGAGCTTAATCTTCCTGAAGGCATCACAAGATTTCTCTTCGAGATTTTCTCAGAGCTCTTGGACTGCAATTCTGGGTGCAGGGAGCTCATATATAAAACTTGAAAACTCAACTGCAGTGCATTCCTTGAAAGCCTCTTGGGTCAGAGATGTGAAGACAGTCCATGGAGGGAACAGAGGGGGCAAGCTGTCATCTCCAATGGGAAGGGCATTGCGAAGAGAGGAAGAGTTTCCTGTCTGACACCCGCTTGTTTCTCTGATCCATCGCTTCTGTTATGGACTATTAAAAATTAACCGAATCATGTTCGTCATTAACATGCGTTCCCTTTGTTCTCCAGGCTCCTAGTACCCATTTGTGGTGCTTTTGTTATGTATTTTTCAGCACTTTGTCTCTTTAATTGCTCACTTCTCTCTGATGTGCTGGGCTGCGGTTTGCAAGTCAGCTGGAGGGAACAGAGGGGCATTTTTATTGTTCCAGACTGGATGGCAGTGAAAGGAAAGGCTCGGCAAGCCCCAGCTATAGCAGCCGAAGCTGCTATAGACCCTGCAATCTCTGATGCCTATGCAGCAGATGCTCCTTGCTTCCAGGCAGGCAGACAGCTCTGGAGTCTTTAGTCCATTACTGGGGAGAAGGAAGGAGGCTTTTCTGAAGCTTAGGCTGCCTTTGCTCCTTTTTACCCCTTTCCTCCCAGACACAATCCTGCTGCTTTTCTCTCTCTCTGTTCTCAAATGATGTAGCTGCTTTTGGCACCCCGAAGTACAGCGCAGGGCTAGCTGCAGTTCTGTGGTGCTGGATGCCCTGGGCTCTGCTGCTGGCCGCACTGCAGGGGCTTGCATGGCTGTGGAGATACCTCCAGCCAGGATCAGGCTGCAGGTATCCCCACAGCCCTTTCCTGATATTAGTCCCTTCCTCTGAACCTAGGTGCTGCCTTCACTGGAGTTTAGTTGGGCCAGGCAGGCCTCCTAACAGCTTGTATGGTTTGAATCCCCCCAAAAATGGATGCAGCATGATAATCCCACTAGCTGGGCTGACACTGAGCAAATGCCAGCAGGAGGTGTGAGCAGTTGCTCCACTGTTGGGGCTGTGGTGGGGGCATCACTGTTGCTAAAGGGAGATGGACATGCAGGACCATGGTGGTCATGGGTCCTGAGATGCCTCCTCCTGCTGAGGGCTCCAGAAAGAATGAGTGAAACCAGAGAGTGAGTTCAGTAGTAGGCACATAGGCTGCTCCTGTTGCCAGGAGAGCTTTCTCCTTTGCTGACCTGGGAGGAAGTCCGGAGAAGAGGTTGTAGGATAGCGTACTATCGCTGAGTCTCCTGGGGCACCCCGTCACTTGAAGCTACCAGTCATCCTGGCAGTCAGCTGGAGAACATGAAGAGATGGGTCAGCTGTTCGATGCTCATGCACAGTGAGTCAGTCCTCTGCCCACAGCTCCGCAGTGGGATGCTGAGCAGAGCTGACAGGCAAAAGCGAAACACCTGCTTCAAACCCTTGTTCTTTTTAAGCTCAGAAATTCTCAAGCCAAGAGCTCACCTCTTGGAACAGAAGTGCCCAAAGGAGAGGTACCAGGAGCAGGGGTCTCTGGTTTGGGGACAGAAGTCTGTTTGGCACTGAATCCTGTACTTTTGCAACCTGGCAGGGAAGAAAGACTTAGTTTCCCTTTGGATATGGACTGTTATGACTTAAGGCTGGGACTTACCACTTTGATGAACAAAAAAACCTAGACAGCATGTCTGCAGATCAACAAACCATGCTATTAGGAAAGGCAAAGATCATCAGAAGTTTCCTGTGCCCTGAACCTCTGTGAAACACCCTGATGGAGGGAGATCTTTAGTCTCAACTACCCTAGTTAGTCTCCTGATGCTTCTTATCAGGAAGGTTGTAGATCCCCAAAGCACTCATGTGTAAAAGCACATTGGAAAGACTCAAGTCCTTATGAAAATGATGTCAGTATTTTTCTTGGCTTCATCAGTCTTTGGATCAGGGCTGGACTCATTGTGGTCTCTGCGTGGCCACTGTGATTAAAACACCCAGCTGCAGGGGTGATGGCAGGAAGTGTTAGAAGGGGAAAGGCTGGTGTCGGCATTCCCTCTAAGAGTTTTAATGCACAACATGTTGAAATTTAATAATTAAGGAGGTGCTTTCAATTTTTTCTTTTTCTTTTTTTTTTTTTTTTTAATAGTCTAACAGCATGAACTAAGCTATTCAATAATTAATTGATAAAGTTGAACTGCACATGCCAGCACCCGAGCTGAGGGTGTGGGCTCAATCTTTGCAGACAAATGAAGTGAGAAGTAATTGCTTGGTGAAGAAAAAGAAGATATTAACATAAGATTTGTCAGGTCTCTCACAGGAATTCATCATAGTGGGTCTGGGGCTCTAGATGGGATTTTTGCTGCTAATTAATCACTAATTAACACTCTAAATTGGCCCAGGCATGACGGAGGGAGGGAGCTGGGGTGATTCTAGACTACAACAAGAGCAAGACAAGGGAGAGAGAAAAAAATCTTTATTTGTATGGGGGATGATTCAGAGGGAATAAGGAGGAGACACATATGGACTGCTTGTGCTGGACAACATATGCACATGCGTGGTTGCTGTTGGGAGGGGTCTAGCAACACTGACATCCACAGGGATGATCCCAGTGCGTCTGGATGGAGACTCAGTTCTGAGGAAAGGAGTTCCAGTTCCTCTCCCAGCTGACTCCAATCTCCTTCCTTCTCATCACTCTCGGGATATCTCTGCTGTTGCAGATGTTACATCTTGTCTGTCTGGGTGAGATTAGCAATTCAGCCTGACTCTGGTGCTCTGCTGCCTGAGCCTTGCTCCATGAACAGCCTGTAGACAGAACAAAGTCCCACAGTGAGGGAAGGCACCTCTCCAGTGCAGGCTCAATGGGGCTCTGAAGTGCTGCCGTAATATGGGGAATAACATATCCTCCCAGCTGCCACCTACAAATGGCAGCTCTACCTACAATAAGATGTGAGACCTCAAAGGTGTCCCGATAATTTAAGTCTGTCTCACCAGGCTATCTGTCTCTCTGTCTCTGTATGTGTGTTATGTGGCTTGGGTCTCTCTTAATTACCTGTTACCATGTGGGACAGCTCCACAGGGAGACAGTGAGGGCTCAGTCAGCATGCCTGAACCTGGCAGCTGGGTAATAACTACACTTTGGGTGCCCTGTTCCCCTCCACATACTCTGATTCCCCAGCTATTAGAGGAGTGTCACCTTTCCTGTGATTTTTTTCTTTTTTTTTTTCCTTTATGAGAAAGCTCAAAAGCCTAATTCAACATGATAAAAACACTAAAACCTTGAAAAATGTTCCTAAGAGGACAACTTTCTCCTTCCCAGCTCACAGTTTATTCCCAGGACAACAGATTAGTAGCATTTAGAGCTGGAAAGGATCACTAGTTTAATCAGTAGATTAAAAAAGATCACGACCGTTAGTGCCAGACTTTGATTTTTACACTGCCACTAGATTTTATGTGGCTGTCTTCCCTTTTGTGGCGTTTTATAGCACTCAGGATACCTCTGTGTTACCCCAATCCGTTTTATGCCCTAATTTTATCCTATTCATCTATTCCTTTGCTATCCCTTATCTCCTCAGATCTTCCTGGATCCATGTCCTGCTGTGTTTCCATCACTCACAGGTTGTGCCAGGTGGGAAGCAGTCCCATGAGAGGCTGGCAGTGTTTGTGTGATGTTTCCAAGGCAATGCAAGGGCAGTCTCTGTACTGCCTGCTTTTCACTTCAGGACCAGCAGCTCCTAATTTTGTCTCAAGGCTGACCAGGGACAGGTGATTTTTCTCCCCAGACACTACAGCAGAGTCCTGAGCTAAGCCTCTTCCCCTTGAAGGTGATGATGTGGACAGAGTGCCAGCCAGGCTCAGAGCACCTGAGCAGGCTGCCAGAGTCCTCTGAGATGAGACTGCTGGGAATGGGGTCACTTCTGGTGAAGAAAAGGTATTTCTCTCTCTCCCCATTTCACTGTTTACAGCAGCTGAGCTACTTACTCTCTCCCCACCCTACATGTTTTTGATCTTTGCCTTGCCCATGGTGACAACTCTGAGGCACTCTTACAAAGGACAAAGTCACAGGCTTCAGGCGAAACATGCTGCTGTCAGCTGCTGCTGCAGAAAGGGAAGTGGCCAGAAGTGCCTCTGTGCCTCATGTTTGCAAAGAAAAATAAATGGATATAAAGAACAAACTTGTTTCCTCAGAAAGTCAGCTCTGGAGGTCCCCTGAACTTGTGTAATCTTTTTGCTGCCTGAATGTGACTAGATACGTGAGTGGATGGATTGAGGTACTGCAGCGGGACAGGCTACAGACAGAAATGAAGGCACTGACAAATTACAGTGTTTCTTTGGTGTGGTTTATTCCAGAGACCTTGCTGCAGCTTCTAGGGAAGGAATTACTCTTGAGGGAATGAAGCAAGTTTTTTAAAGTCTCAGGAGATAAAACCTTCTATAAAAATGCTATATTGACTTCCAGCCAAAACCCCTCTAAGGAGTGTCTCAGTACATTTTTAGGCTTTGGGTCATCCATGGATTGTATGCACAAACATACCTCTTCCTTGTGTCTTATGCACTGAAAAGGAAGATTTAGGTGTCAGCTGTTTTTATGGCTTCTGGAATTTTTGGAAGATAGAAAAACATAGTCAACTTCATTGAAGGGAGCTACAAGTCCATTCTCTGTACTTCCTGATACAAGTCCCTGGATGAATTTTTTCTAGCTCTGCTACATGGATGGCAATTTCTATCCAAACCTTAAATTAATTGGCATTGCAGTTCTCTACTCCATTATTTTTCCATATGGGAAAATGAAAAATCCCCAAATGAGGTCTCCAGCTCTGTAATTCTGTCTCTGGAGAATCAGTCTTCATGAGGTCCCCTTGGGCATTGCTGATCTAGTATAATGTCCCCCCACAAGATTTTGTTTTCTGCTGATCAGCAGAGCTTCTTCATCATTACATTTTCTCTTTGGGTTTCAGGGTGAGTTGGGAATCTTAATAGCATTTGAGCATCATCTCTAAGCCCAGAACAGCTATGTCATCTGATAAAACACTTCTTAGTCTTCTGTCTTAGCTACAGAATGATTTCTGCATTGGCTTGTGTTTGCTCTAGTAGTGACGTGAGTTATACCCTGTTTCCCAGGCATGAATAATCAGACATTGATTTGAGGGGGATTCCTGCAAACACTGCAGCTTTTGTGACAATCCTCAGGACTCTATGACGTCAACACGTCACTTGTACCTTGATGAGGACACTGAGGTCCTTCTTCCAGAAAACACCAGGGGAACCTGGTGATTGTCAGCTATCAGTTGTATAATTTCAGCAAAAGTTGTCTCTCTCTAAAGCTGATCTGCAATGCACAAATCAGTACTGATTCAAAGGGTAACCTCGTGGCAGGTAGAAATAGCTGTCACCGGATCCACAGTGCTACCTGTGGCTTCTGGGTTCTCCTGAAAGGTTTCCTGTCCTGGAGCAAACCAAGGACTTAGCTGAGGGTGTGAGCATTGCCTCAGTGTGTACACATGGTCCAGAGGACGGTGCAAACTTCCTTCTTCAGTGAGAACAGCAAGTAGATGCAACCTTGGAGAAAAGATCAACTACAAATTCTTCCACAGCAGGATTTTTAAGACAGAAGAGCCAGAGAACACGCTCTACTGTGTGAAACTCCTTTGGAATTGTGTCTTGCCACAGTAATGAAGGTGGATGCAAGCTGAGAGGAAATGCCTGGATAAAATGGCTCTGCTTTTGGTGTGTGCTGGGTATATGGCAGCTGGTGGTGAAAAAAATGACATGACTGTGGATATTCCTGTCCCTTCAGGTGGGATTTCTGCTATTTGCCACGTGCTGACTCCTGCAGCATTTGAGCAAGATGTATGAGGGTGATGGTCTCTGATGCCTGGAAGGCAGAAGGTTTCCAGTGAATACTTGGACCAAACAGAATTCAGCCAAACTGGGGCCCATTGCACTAGAAGAGACTCCAGGTTAGGAGGTGGGGCTCTGCTGGCTGACAGGGATGCTGTTCCCATGTCTTTCACACCCCAGAAATGTTTCCCTGGTCTCACAGGCAAGAGCCCCAAGACATATCCCAAAGTGCTATAAATCCTGAACCTTTTCCACTTTAAATGGTACAAATCAGATTTCTACTTCCCTAGAAACATGGAGGCTGGAGCATCCTGGTTGTATTATTGCTTCACTGCGCCAAGAACTCTGCATCAAACCTATTACTTTTACATTCCTGCCTTCTGAAAAAGGGATGCAGGTAACAGTACAGTGTACCTGGAAAGCACATCTGCAATGTTAGCTTAGGCTCGTGGCTCCTTGGAAAGTCCTAGTGAAGTGCAAGCAATAGCAATGCATCAGAGCATTGCAAGAAAAAGCAATACATTAGCTCTGTACACGGGATTGTTTCGCTGCAATAGCCAGCTCAAGCAGCTCTAATAGCTTTCCTCTGACTTTCTGCTGAAAGAATGACTCTTGGTTCCAACAACAGAGATGTACCTGTGCCCGAGGGGGGTTCCCTTGTACCAGAGGCTGCTGTGAGCTCTGTGAGGGACACTCCAATGTTTCCAAACTGGAAAACCTGCAATCAAAATGACCCTAAAATACCCACTTCAGTGACGTTGAAAAGAAAGCTTACAGCTTCATAAATCAAACTGTGGTGAGGAAAGGAAGTGAAGGTTCTGCAGTCTGAGTCTGGAGGGTATAACCAATGGAAGGAGCACCTTGAGCCATAGTGCTTGGGGTCAGTTTTATCAAATTTTTAGGAGTAAGCGATAGTGTCCTGGCTGTGTCTGATAGTTAGAGGATGGACGGCCTAGTACAGCCCAGGACAGGCAGATCTACAGCTGAGCAAACAGAACTGGACATGCAATACATATCAGGCAGCTCAGCCTCTTTTCCTCCTGGGGGGAATGCCAGCCATCTGCCATTTCACTAAATTCTGTTAGCATGCAAAATAACAGGAGTGGCTTGCAGAGTGGGGAAATAATCACATGTTTTGTAAGTGACAGCAAAAGAATCAACTGCCAGGGTCTGATCTGCCATGGCTTGTGGCAAGGCTCTGGCATTACTTCCTAAACTTTTCCTGCCATGCCCACAGGATCGTCATGTGTGGCGCTGGAGGGACCCTCCCTTAGACACGTGTAGTATCTGCTTTGCTTCTGTTGGCTACTTAGAAAATTGCCTGCCTTAAGTAACCTGTCCATCTGCCCCCCTGGGGACTGGTGCCCTCTCCTTTCTTCCAGTATCAGGTATGGAGCAGAGTGTGGAGATGCTGCTGGTACTTCACAGAGCCATGGGGACAAGTTAGCAAGCCATGAAGGAACATCCCGCAGGTACCACCACAGAGCTGACACTGACAGGCAGAGTCCTGAGAGCAAGACCAGGGAGAGCAGAAAGGTCACCTGTGCCTGGGGACGAAGTTGTGGTGTTCCCTGGTCCCCTCCACAGCCCTGGCTGGTCCAGCTTGGGAGAGACCATGATGTGGGGTAAGGCACCAAGGGCAGGAGCCACCCAAATCTCATTGGTCCGTCACCTCTTTTCCTTCAGCAGAGCATTCCCTGTCCAAGAGGAGCTAAGGCAGAGCAGGATAGGGATGTGATGCGGGGAAGGGGTGACCCCACTCTGAGCCGTCATTGAAGTGTGCTGCCAGCGGTAGCAGGGCTGTAACTCTCCCGCTTGTAAACATTCAGCGGTTCCTTCGTTCAGGCAGATGTAAAAGGAAATCCAATGCCGTTTACAGGCTCCCATTACCGAACGGGTTCATAAAGCAGCGAACAAAGGCTGATCAATATGCTGAGTGCAGGGGAGAGGGAGCCTGAAAGCATTCGCTAATCAGGGGGATGCCGCCGGCCTTATAAATAAGGAGGGTGTCTCTGACGGGGAGTGGGCCCAGGGAGCAATTCGGCACCTTTCATCTCCAGTCGTCTCTAAACGTCTCTCTCCAGTAATGAGCCCGGCGCTCCCCTTCCTCCACAGCGCGGAGCGGAGCGAGGAGGAAGAGGCAGGCGGAGCTGCCGCTAATGGTGACTTGCCACAGGGATCAATAGATGAGAAGCGACTTAACTAGGATCCCGTGGGAAGGGATTTGTTGATATGCGGGGTGACATCGGGCCGGATGGCTGTGCCTTTTCGGAAATACCAGCCTGTAATGAACCCCCGAGGGAGGAGGAGGGAGGGGACCTTCCTGCCACTCTGGAGTGCTGTCTTTCCTCACCTCATCCTTCCATTAGCATACACACCGCTTTGATTTTCCCCCCTAACGAGTTCTCTGCTGCCTCTCTCCTTCTCCGAAGTGCTGCTCTCTCCAACAAAACTTCTTCCATAGATGCCCCTGGAAATAGGGCAGGATCCTCAGAGCCCAGGGAGGGTGACCTAGGGGGCTTTGCATTAGGATGTATCTGTAGCCTTTCTAAGAGGATTGCAGCCTTCCTGCCCTGGAAATGTGGCATGTGCCTGCAAAAAAAGCCCTGGTCTATTTAGTTTGCCTCACAACCACTGTGGCACTGTGCTGTGAGGTGGGCAAGAGAAGACTCAGCCAGGTGTTGCTCACCCCTTCCTTCTCTGGGCCTGGGCAATGAGCGACTGCTTCTCCAGGCAGTGAAGCTGGCAAACCACCCTCCTTTCCCAGCCAAGCCTGGAAACTTGGTCAGTCTTTGATTTCTGTGCGAGCACTCCCAGAGATGGAGATCTCAGGCCCCTCTGCCAGCAGCCAACACAGGAGGCTGGAGGAGGAGACTGTTCCCAGCCAGCTGCTCCACAGAGCAACCTCATGGCTGGGAGACTGTCACGAGGCTGGGATTAAGGAGCAAGCATCTTGAGCAGAAGCTGATGCAGCCTGTCCAGACTGTTAGAATCATAGAATCATTGAGGTTGGAAAAGACCTTTAAGATCACCAAGTCCAACCATTAACACAGCACTGCTGAGTCCACTGCTAAACCCATGTCCATAAGTGCTCCAGCTGCAACATTAGGGGAACAGCCCTACTTGTAGAGGGCTTCTCCTGCCTTTCCTCCTCACCTGCACGTGGGTAGCCCAGCACTGTAGGTGTTAGTCTTGGCATTCTGCACCTCAGCTGGAGCCAGAAGAGCAGGCAGGAGGAAAGGTAAGGCTCAGCTGTCTGCTGGACCAAGTCTGGCTGGGTAAGGACAGGAGCTGCAAGTTGTGGCGCCTGCTGGAGGTTGTCCAAACAGGAAATCTGTGCACAAGTAGTGCTTTTAAGAATTGGAACAGATTTCGTTATCTTCATGCTCATATTAGGCAGGCCTGGCAGAAGGGTGGGTGGATAGGAAGGGCAGTAGCAGGGGAAGACAGCGGGCTAAGAACAGTAAGTCCTGAGCACACGTAGAGAGCAGGATGACCCTGCTGGAGTGTCAGTCATGTCTGCAGAGCAGATCCATTTTTAGTACCTCTCCTTCACTGCAGATTTCAAGGCACAGCATAGAAAGGGATCAGTTATCTGCTGAGACAGCCAGGAACTGGATTTCCCAGGGCAGTCAGCCAAGAGGAGGGTGCCTGGGACTCCTGGAAGCCACTGCCAGCATCTTTGCAAGACAAACTTTGTGGCTGAACAATGCTGAACATTCCTTCTGGAGCTGATCAAGGAGACCCTTGAAAGCTTGCTCAAAGCAGAAGTCATGAGAGGGGCCTGAGTGCAGTGGGTTTTTTGGGGGACACCCAAGTTCCCTTGGAAGTCTGGGGAGTGGATGGGCTGCCAGATGTATCCCTAGGCATGCAGAGGTGCATGTCCCATGCCTGTCATTCTCAACACCTGCGCAGGTGGCAGCAGGAGAGAGACCACCAGTCTGTTCTGTGGCAGGCAGCACGGGCAGTGTTCTGGCAGCTACTGATCTGAAGGAGCGGGGGTGATCTCCTGGCTGTGCTGCTTGTGCTGCTCTGGCAGGGAAAGTTCTTACTGTGCTGGTGGCCCCTCCTCACTGCCTGACAGCTTATGCCCCGGGGGGCTCATTTGGAGCAGATCCGGCAGTGAGTTCAAATCTCATTTAATTTTGCCCGCACGCACAAAAGAGAAATTCCTGTTGTTTCTGCTGCTAGCTGCTTGACTGGCTGCCCAAACAAACAGGCAAGATAAAGTGACCCTGGGCATCTCCGCTAAACCATGGCCAAGGCTCGATAGAGCAAATGAGCCTGCAGACAGAGAACAGAAAATGGCATGGGTGTGCTCTGCCTTGGCTGTCCTCCCCACCAAACACTGCTGGCACCCAAAGGAGTGGAGTCCCCCAGGCACCTTTCCTGCTGTGGGGGCCTGGGAGGGCAGAAACAGCTTTCTGGGGTGGGGAGGAGTGAAGGGAGTCCTCATTTGGGAAACCAGAGCACTGAGTGGTCAGCATCTCACTTAGGGGATCAAGAACAGAATTTCTTTGGGAGGTATCCTTTGTCCAGCCACTGGGACTAGAGCTTACTCACCTGCCCCATTTCTCTGCTTTCCTCTCTGCTCATGGCTGAAGACTGCAGTGTCTCTGGGCATACTTAGGAAGGTATGCTTGGGGCCAGTCTATTAACAACTGGAAAATAAACCTTCCATCACTCCTTCTGTGTCCCCCTCACCGCCTTCTGCATCCTGCTTTCTCATACTTCCATCTTTCCTTCCTGATCTCCACCTGCCTTCCTTATCCTTCGTTCTGTCTCTCCCTCCTGTTTGATCTCATCCTCCCTCTGCAGTGGAGCTGTGCCTTTCAAGCAGCCTGTTGAAGGGACTTGCTGAAGGAGCCATTAGTCGGAAGAAAAGCAGAGGCCTGTGGTGGCTGGTGGGGAGGGGAGAGCTGATCTGTATAATACAGCTCCTCTCCACTGCCAAGTTGGAGTGACCCCCCTCACCAGGCATCACTCAGCTACACTGTGACAGCCATTTGTGAAGAGATTCAGCATTCCCAGCTGCATTCCCTGATGAAGACTGAGACTCACAGAGCCCCAACTGCATCACAGCCCCCTCCCTTCAGCCCCAATATGTGAAGCATGAGTATCTGCTGGAGTTTCTGCTCCTCTGGAGGTGGCTAGCTCTCGCCAGGAGGTGAGAGGAAGGTGTGTAAGCATGAGAAGGGACCTAAGAGAAATCTAAAGGTGACAGCAGAGGCTGGCAAGTTCCTGGCTCTTTTAGGCTGTAGGAGACAGGTGAGAATGACTGTATTGTCCCAACAACAACATGTTGCCTTGTTGACATATCAGGGGCAGGGTGTGAAGCTCTCTTGTCTCTTGGTCACTGTTGGCAGTGATGAAATAAAGTCTGTGTATAAGAATGGAAGATAAGATTGGATGGGACATTCTGCCTCTCTGTGGTAAAGCCCTTTGAGGTTAAAATGATGTCTGGATTTAGGGACAACTTCTGTTGGGACTGCTTGGCAGGATCTTCTGAGTATTACTATTCTTTTTTCTGCAACAGGGAAGCCTGGCTGTTTCCCCAGCACCATCTGAGCCGTTTCCCTGCACAAAGCTCTGCCCTAGCGAAGAGCCAGCGTGTGCCTGCAGGTCTGCTTGCTCTTTCTGTGGCATGTGATCATGGAGTGCCTTTGCTTGGGCAGAGAGGGTGCCTGCAGGATGGCTGGTGTTCTGTGTTCATGGCCTGTGCACTTCAGCCAGTAAAATACTGGGATGCTATAGATATAATTCCATGTAAGCAAATGATCAAGATTCCAAAGAGGCAGCATTGTATCACTCTCCATCTGTTAAGTGCTTTGCAATCATTGAATGCAACGTTTGATATAAATGCAAAATAATTATTATTTTTAAAAAATTATTGATTTCCTTCCATTATACACAAACGCACCAAGGAGTACATTCCCATTGCCAGGCATTTGTGCACAATCTCTTGAGAGTGGCTTGTCTGATGTGTTTATTCAGTGTAAATAAGTTAAATGCTGGGGAATGAATGGTTCTACTAATCGAATTTATTCTTGTAAATTTAATATGTCATTCTCGCCAAATGTGCCATCAAAAATGTGCATTATTTTGTTCATCTGCATGGTCATCATTGAAATTCAGAGAACACATTTGAAATCCCACTGCATGGTTGGAGGAAATGGTCTTTCCAGGAACCCATGGAAATACTGTGTGGGATTTCAATATTTGTATATCCAGAATGATGGCAATTGTAATGCTGAAATATGCCCACTGTGAGAGAAAGTACAGTTTCTCAGCTTTTCTTACTCCTCTCATATTGATTCCTTTGAGGCTTAGAGTCCCTCCTGTGCTTGTTCTCTGCCCAGAGAGGATTTTAAAGCAGAGAGGAAAGGGACAAGGAAAAGCTATTGGTTTTTCTATAACTGTGCTTTGCATTCATTGTGAGAATTATATCTGGGTGTAACTTGGCACCAGTCAGGCATCTTTTGCTCTAATTCCCGTTTTATAGCTCTTACAGAGAACCAATAGCAATGAAAGAGCTGTTTGTGAGGACACAATTGATTTGGAAGACCTGAGTGCAGGAGTTTCTTTCTGAATCTGAGTGCTAAGAGGGTCTGTTACATTTCTTTAAGCTCTTCATCCAAATCTTGTACCACAGAAGGTCATGCATCTGCTGCAAACTCGGTATGACACTTTTGAGCCTGTTGCCTGGCAGTTCAATAAGATGGTTCAGAGGTGGAGGAAGCTCCTGCTAGCTCAGCCACAGGAAGGAAAATAAAGCAAAGCAGAGTACGTCATTATGCCACTGCCCGCATGCTGAGTAGGGTGTAGAGCTCTGGCTTCTCCAACTCAAATGCCTTTTGTATAATAGAGCTAAAAGCAGCTCGGAGCAGCAAAGATGACCAAAGGTGGGAAGTGACCTGGGTGTGAAAAATGATTAACTGGGCTGGGACTCTCCTGTCTGGAAGAGACTGGTGAGGAGGTATGAAATTGTGAGTACCACGTAGGAGAACGAAGAGCAATTGTTCTGTCTCAACAACAGGACTGGGCTGGGGGTCGGAGGGAACAGGCAGGCGGCGTTCCAGAAGAGACCAGAGGATGTGACTCCATGGCAGGGGCATTGCTGAGCTGTGAAATGCCTGGGCAGCAGGCATCTGGAGCATCCCAAATGTGGGTGGACAACACTGTGGCAAAAAATCCAGAAAGTATTAAAGACAGGAATGCCACATGTCACTTAGTATGTCTGGAAGCCAAAGGTGTCTGGGAGAGTAATCTGGGTAAATCCTGTGGCATGCTTGCCCTGCCCTCACCTGCTGCTGCTTGGCGACAGGCTGTCATGCGTGATGGGTCTCTGGTATTACCCAATATGACCATTACTGCACTTCCATGTCCATTGCTCAAAAACCACCCAGTGCTAGTCAGTTCAGCTCTAAGACCACTCAACTTCAGAAAGTTATGGGACTATTAACTGCTTTATCTTCATACCATTAAGTATCATTAGGTCCCTACTATGTGTTTAGCAGAACCCCGATGAGCCAAGAGGGAGAAATAACTGCAGCCCATATGCCTGAAATCATCCGTCCCACTAAGGACTGCAATTCCGCTCATGAGCTGTAATCACATCAATTAACCTTTGTTCCATTGAACATTAGGAGGGCCATAGAATTACAGTTTTTGTAATTAACCTCCTAAATAGGGATGTATCCAAAACAGAGAGAGATTCCTATGTCTCCCAGGCCTGTGCAAAGGCAGGGGGAGGGAGAGATGAGGATTACTGAACAAAAAGAAAGAAGGATTAAAATGCCCACTGAGCTCTGTTGTTGCCTTGCAAAGGCAAGGGCTGCTCTGAGCCCTTGGGTCTTATGAGCCTCCCAGGCAGGTGGCAGTTCTGTACCAAGGGCCTTAGATCCAATGCCAGGGAAAGGAGAGATGTGGGATCAGGAGTGGGGGAAAGAGGAAACTCCCAGAGCCTAGGTAAGGGTGAATAAAGGAAGCTCCCACCCCAGAGAGGTGGCCCATATGTTATCTCAGCCCCTCTGGGATCAAGTGCCAAGCTGAAGATGCATGGGATGCTTGAGACCTGGTCTCTGCTGCTCTGTCAGAGGGTCAGTCAGCAGAGCTGGCCTCAGGGGAAAAAAACACGGAGCAGCCAGTTAAAAGAAGAAATGGAGAAGATTCACTGAGTGGTAATGGGAAAGTAATTGAGCAAAACTGAAATGTAATTGGAAAATAATCATGGTGAGCAGCAGTTTAACACATTTTATTGTAATCTGAACAGAAGGTGCTTTATGAGTTTGTGTTCAGCCCCATTTTGGGACTTGTGGTGTGTCTATGATACAGACAAAAGACTTTTTCTGTGGCTTGGGACTGAAGCCAGAAACAGACTCTGCTCCCTCATTCTCCCTGCCACCTCTGTCTCCATATTCAGTGTTGGGGCAGAGCAGGAGGAAGAACCTGGTTTCTCCAGCAGTGTGGGAGAATGATGGTGATACCACCCACAGCAGACTGTGGCAGCTGCTGGCCAGGGGGGACAATGCTGGGAGACCCCAGTTGCTTACTCCATCAGGAATATTAATCAGGAATAATTTTCCATCCATGCTTTCTGTGTACTGTTCTGCTCCAAATCTGCTTATACCGAGTGTTCAATAAATACCCCCGAAAGGTGGGGGAGATGAACAAAGTAATGTGAAGAATAATGAAATGTCCCTCAGCCTCTGGGGAAGCAATATTGACCAGCTGTGGAGAGAGCTCATAATGAGCCCACTTTACCCAGAGAGAACAATAATGGCCTTCCTTTCTGTAGCCCCTGCTTACCATCCCTGTAAATTGTGTTTGCTCAAGAAAATGATTTGGGCAGGGAAGGAGCCAGGCAGCAAGTGCGAAGTGGAAGGGATGGTGTGGATGGAAGGAGAAAAGCTGCAGGGAGAGTCATGGCTCGGCTGGGGTTCTGCACAGTCAGTCACGGCTACAGACAAGGTCTGCTGTGTAAAATGCTCCACTGGACCCTGCTGGCCCAGGATCCCAGGGGAAGAAGACTTTGGGATTGTGGGAGCCAGAGCTGGCAGCAGGGAGTGGATCCTGTGCTCAGTGAGTGTGACCCTTGTCCCAGTGACAGTTTCCCCTTTCCTCACCCAGCTCTCTGTCCAAAGCTCTGTTCTTGATGCAGGTAGTGTGATCTCTGCACCAGCCACACTCTGTCCTGACAGTCACCCCAGATCCTGAGCAATGCCTGTTCTGCTGCATCGCTCTGGATGGAATCAGGGAACTTGCATGCTGGACTCACTGGTCACTCTCCTCTGGCCCCTTTACCCAACACTGTCTCCTGTGGAGATCCCCTGAGCTGTGGCAGAGCATCCAGCCGAGGCTGTGTGTCTGGGCAAACGATCCGCCCCTCAGGGGTGTAACCCAGATAACCCGAGTGCCCAGTGACAGGGCTGCATTTTCCCACCCGCAGTGGCTCTTGTTTTCTAGCCCATGACCTCGGGTTCCTGGTGGCCTCTCCAGCACCACAATATCTCTTATTTCAGCAGGCGTGGAGATTTCTAAAGAGCACCAGCTGCTCACCTGGTTTTAACTGTGCTATCTGTTCAGCGCAGCATCCCATCTACATTAACCTTGATCGCATCATCCCTTCCATTCCTCATTTCCATTCCTTGCCGCCTTGTTATCTGGGGAGGCAACAGGTCTGTCACTTTGCCTTTCTGTTCTTCCTATTAATTTCTCTGCCTTTTACTGTCAGAGCTTCCTTTGCCCGCTCCCTCCTTGAGCAGCATGCCAGCTGGGACCGGCATCTCATTAGACTGCAATTCCCCTTGCCTTGGTCCAGTGTACAAAGTGCCAGAACACCTCAAATTGAGCTGGGACTGTTGCCTCACAGACAGCAAGGTCACTGCAATGCAAGGAGTTCCTAAGCCTGTGTGAATATGAGGCAGCCCACGTTCACACAGTGCAAAAGGCAGCCCTGCAAACTTTAGAGCTGAGTCCTTAAACTGTTGTATTCAAGTACCCCCACACTGCATAATTTCTTTGGCAGATTTGGTTTTATTATCATTATTATTGCATCATTTATTTCCTCCACAATGTCCAGAGGAGAAACTCCTCCCTGCCTCCATGGCAGGAGAGAAAAAGGTGCTGGAGAAAACACCAGATGGTGGGGACCTGAGATAAGGCAGGAACCTGAGAAGGGTGATTGGTGATACAAGGCTTGAGTGTGTGGTAGATCACAGATATATGGTGACCTTCTTCCCCATGCACTCTGATGTGGCCCATTGTATGGCCAAACAAGACTGGGTTTTTCAACACTTTGTGATGTCCTTCATGGTCTCACCCCAGCCTTTGCAACAAGAGGTTTCTGCCCCTGAGCTGTGGACAATCCCACACTGGCACCCTCAGGGGGTGTCCATTATCCTCTGCCAGGCAGCAGAGGGGTTAGGCTTCACTGTGCCCTGGGGAAAAGTCTCTGGAAACTGTCAGCCTAAAGCAAATTGGAAGAGCCCCCCTACTGTGTTCAATCTGTTGATTAAAGCAGTAGCTGATCTTATTGTCATTCCTAGCAGGTCAGCCGGAGTTTTCCAAGGCTGCTGCTGAGCCCATTGTTAGTTTGGCTGGTTGCAATGATCTGAATTTATCCTAAGGGTTTTTGTTTTTTCCTTTTTACAATTTTGAGTCTGCTTGGAAAATAACTTCTTTTTCATTTTGTGTTCATTGGGATTTCATGTGGCAGAACCTGCCAACCTGGCAAAAAACCTTTGATCATGAGTTACTGAGAGTTGCTGAAGCAAATCAAACTAAAGCAAGCTACATGAAATCCAAAAAAGCTAAGCTATGGTCAAACCAGACCAGATTCAAAAAGACCCATCAGACCAGCCTCAGCCAGACGAGACCTACCTTAACTTAACCAAACCTAACTGAGTTAATATTTGAGCTGAGAGGAACAGAAAGGCTCTTGGGCAGAAAGGCATTTTCTTTCCTTCTTCTACTGATTCCAGGAAAAGCTCTGCTCTGCTTTTCTCTGATATGTGGGCCTACTGCTCAGGTTCAGAGCTCCCTAAAATGAGAGTTGCTTGGAGAACTTGCCACAATGCCACAGCATTTCAGAAGAGATGTCTTTCCTATCCATAGTAAAAGCCAAACGAAAGCAGAGAATCATCCTTACCCAGTATACACTTCCTTAGGAATCTCCAGAAGGAACATGGGAAATGGTATCTGTTGTTATCACAGCACCCACTATGACTTTACTGCTGTGGTTGACACCAGATGCTAACCTGGATTTCCTCCTGCCTGGAGGCGACACACAGCTGTGATCTGAATGAAAGGATTAGGAAGCTTTGTGCCTGTCCTTGTGCCTGTGCCATATGATCACAGTCAGCAGCACCAAGTCATGGCCATGCTGCTGTCCACTCAACAAGGTATCCAATGGCAATCCTGATCAGGAACAGTAATTGTTAAATGGAACAGCTCTTTGGAGACCAGGTATTTACCAGGCTGTCACTATCCATTGAAGTCCCTTATGATTTTTTCTTATAAAAACAAGGAAACAAACAAACAATCCAGAAGAAGTAATTTTTTGCAGTCCCAACAGTTAGGATAAAATCTTTGTATTTGGACCTTCTCTTCTTCCCCATGCCTCAGGTTGAGCTCATTACTTTTCCCAACTAATTAGCATGCAGCCTGCAGGTTCCACAGCATCAGCTAAATATAAACCATCCTTTTATTTTTTCTTTTTGTTTGAGGGCTGTTGACAGAGCTTTTTGTTCACTTGAAAGGTAGAGGATTAGCCATGTGAGGTTCATTCCTCATGTCTGTCTCCTGTCGTCTCATTAGCCAGGCACACATCCAAGGCAATGCACTGGGCAAGGTGTCAGACAGGAAAATGTCACAGCTGGACCCAAGGGAGTGAGTGCCTGGGCTCTCATTTGGCCACAGTCTAGTGCTGAGGACAGAAGCTCAGCTCTCATCACTCCTGGCTTTTCTTGTCTGCCTCTTGACTGTTACAGGGAAGTTACCTCTCCTCGGTGTGCTTTGTGTTCTCCACATTGTTTTTCTGGAACAATCATATCTGGGGAGAAGAGCGGCTAAGGTCTATGAATAGAAGAGTTGGAGGGGGATTGATCCTAGTCATCATTCTTTTGGTTTAACCAGCTGGTACCTGTAAAATTCTGTGAGATTTGCTAAGAAATTAGCCTCTAGCATTCATGGGGCACTGATACGTGTCCTCTCCGTGTCCTTTCATGCTTCTACCAACAGAGCTGGCCCCCATATCTTTCTTGTCTGCCAGTTTGTAATGTTTTAGGAGTGATGACATTCCAGACTGAGGAAGAGTGAACACAGCTTCTGATGTTAATTTTCTCATCATTTGTTGCCCCCTATGTCCTTTTCATACCCATTAGGAGGACAGGGTGACATTAAGGGAGCTGCAGACTGCATTTTAAAGCCTAGGGGATCCCATCTTGGCTGAACTGTAGCTGACATTTCACCCACCCTGGGCTTTAAATCGCAGCCAAGACCCTCTGGGCATGATACACAACCGTTTTATAGAGCACTGAAACAGCATTCTCCAGCTGGGATAATAAAGGAGGGAATTCCTTTTTTCCAATGGCTCCTGTTGGAACACATTATGAAATCCTTTGTGAGAGGCTTTAAAAAGTGCCTTTAAAATTAATTCAAATGGAGTGAGTCTTGGCAGAGTTTGAAGTGGAAGAAAAATGTGGGGGATGGAGAATCTCCAAACCAAGGGGAGTAATTCCGGGAACATGGAGTAGGCTTGTCAGCAGGATTAGATCTCTTTCCTCCTCCCAAACAATGAAGCGGGTGGCAAGACTCAGATTTCCCTCCCTGAAGTTGACACACAGTTAGCCAGTTTATCACTGAGTCACGGGTTTGGTCACACATTCGCTACTCTACAACAACAAACAGCTTGGTGTGGACCCTCAGAATGTGCTCAAAGTGGTAAGATTGGTAGAGCCAGGGCTGATGTGTTAGAGGCTTTCAGGGGCCTCACAGTTCTGCTGGGGAGCCTGGTGAAAGTAGGTGCTTTCTGATGAAGGCTTGCTTTCTGACTCAGATTAAAGGGTTTCTAGATAGAGTAAAGGATGAAATTTGAAGATAAGGATGAGTGTGAGAATCTGTATGGTAAGGTCTCTCCTATATATTAAAGTCTTCTTCAGAGAAAAGAGATAAAAATTAGTCCATGGCTGAATCACAAGAGAGCTGGAGCTTTCTTTGGCCTTGGGAGAGGGGGGGTGTTTAAGGATCTCCACAGTCTGCCAGTGAAGCCTTGCGGTGCAGTACAGGTCTTGTGTCATCTCTGTGATTTCCAAAAGCAGCATGAGGGCACGTCTGTGGTACTCAAAAAAAAAAAAAAAAGAGAAGCTAGAAATCCTTATGGCTTGATCACTAGCCTGGCTTTGTTATCTGTTCCTTATATCCAGACTCATTGCTACACTAGAACTACTAGTTTCAAAACCTTGATTCCTCTGTGCCTGCTCCAAAGTTGATCCATATGTTAACTGTGCAAGCTGGGGTTTTCAAAGCTGAAAATACACCTTGGGCTGTTTTAATGTTTCATCTAAATTGGGTCATTCATTTCTGAAGAGAAGATTAGGGAAAAAACAAACACCACTGTTCTGACCACACTGAACAAAATTCTGACAGATGGGTGGTTGGGAAGCACAAGCCTATATGTTGGAAACGGGAATCAATGTTTGTAGAATTCCACTCAACCGAACTAGAACTGCCCCAGTGAAAAGCCATGCATCTTTGCAAAGTCTCTGGCCCATCTATTTTCTGTAGAGACTGGCTGTATCCGGGCCACTCTGTCCTCAGAAGCACCTGTGTTTGCTGAGCTTGCTCTGCCTTCCTGTGGCTCCTGCAGCCCAATTTGACAGCACTTCTAGAGGGTGATTTTTCTGGTGCAGCTGTTACTCTGTTGTGTCATGGTAAAGTTTTCAATCCACAAAGCATCCTACAGGACTACTGCTGAAAGCTGTCTCCCCACTTCCCTGTTTTCTAGAGGAGTATTCCCTGGGATGTAGGTGAGGGTAATGCTGGAGGAGGCTCCCCCTCCAAGTGCTGCCCTAGCTACTGCTCATGGTGAATATTAGGAAGGACTAAATGAGGGAAATGCAAAATGCAGGAGAATGATCTCATGCTGCCCACCCCAAGAGACTGGATTTCTTTCTTCCTCTGTCACTGAGCTCCTTGCTGTCAGGGAAAGGTGGCATAAGGTAAGACGTTCATTGAGAGCAACTCATTTCTCCTTTCCTGAATAATGAGCCTGATTTGTGCTGTTCCTTATTAAAACCAGATGGATTCATGCTTCAAACACATAAAATCCCATGTAAACCCTGAAAAATCAGACTTCAAGGTCTTTGCAAATCTAGCATCCCAAATTAATGATAATTTTGAATGAATTTGGCTTTGCTTCTGTCCTTCAGTTCATCAGGTGTGAAGATAATAAATCCACCTGATTCAACAGGGGAAGTGCTGATGAATAATTCATTAATACCTGTGGCACTCAAATGCTGTCATGAGCAGAACTTGGGAAAGGCTTTGAGGAAGATCTTGGCTCTGCTGAAGGCTGTGAATGAGCTGGAACCAGAAAGGCCGAGGCAAAACTGGGGGGATTGGAGCAGTGGGAGTCACCATGAGCAAAGAAAAATGACTGTCACTGTGGTCTCTCAGTCTGGAAACCTTCTCCCTGGTTCCTCTGAGGGGAGAAGGCATGGGGATACTTGTCTTGGGGTGCTTGGTGATAAGACTGGAAGTGCTGAGGAACAACCATGCCCTGATACTCGGGAATGGGATCCCCAGGTGGGATAAGTGGGTCATCTCCATTACAGCATTCCATCATGCAATTTCTGCCTATGAAGAAGCACTAAGGTGAAGAGAAGAGACAAATGTCTCTCCTTGTGGGAATGTGGTATTAAAAGAGGAACTCCAGCAAGCCCTGGCTCTACTCTGTGTGCCAAGCTGCAAGGCAGGACAATGTCAGCTAATTTACCTGTCTCTGTGCTGCTGGCCTTCATCACTCCTGCTCCTTGCCCACCATGCAGCCAGGAGTTAGACTGGGAGCAGGCAGCTTGTGCCATCAGCCCAAATGCAGCTAACCTGCAAGGGAAGGAAGAACATGTGTTAGGTATTCAATAGTGCATAGCCATTAAGCACTTCTGAAAAATTTCAGCTTGGATATACAAATTCACGTAGCTGCTAATCAGTGGATGATCTCCCAAGTGGTAATTTGTGTCAACAGAGTGGATTAAATGCTTGTGCACCCAGTGCAAGGCAAAACCGTCCCCAGAGCTCTGCTCCTCAGATGGACTTCCTTCTGCTGTTTCTGATCCCACACAGATAGTTTTTTCAACCCCCAAATACGATGTCTTTTCCCTTAGTGCCTCGAGATGCTAAGTTATTGAAAGGTTTAATTTCAAATATTGGCACTACAAAAGGGCAAGAGTTTTCTGAGAGGTGGCTCACATATACAAAAAAAAAACCAAACAGGGTTCTTTGGCTGTAATGGGGTGTTTCTCCAGTTGCTGGACAATTCAAAGCATCTGACATACTTCTTCTCGTGGCACAGTGGTAGAATGAGCTCCCTCTACCCTACAGAAGTCCATAACTTATCAAAGAAATCAAAGTGATCTAAGTGATGGGAATAATCCATCTGGAGGATTGGTGGATGTAATACACATCCCCAGGTGATCCAAGTGTCTGAAACCCTGGTCACTCCAACTTCTTCCATGATATATCACCAGAACATCAGGACATAGATCTGCAAGCGTCTTTTGACTGTCCTGGCTCCAAGTGGACAGCCTAGGTCAGGTCAAGCAGTCAGATACTAGTACACCAGGCTGGAAGTTACCTGCTTGGGATAGAAGTACACTTTGCAATAACCTGAGTGGTTTGAGCTAATATTTGATCAAGAAGTGCTACAGAAATGGTGTTTTCCACCAGCTCCAGTTTGTTGAAATCCAGAGTGTGCAGCAATAAGAGCTGACTTCAGTGATGGGAAAAAAATGTATGTGCAAGAGTATACATTTGTAGGTAAGGAGACGTTCCCAGACTGTCAAAGCCATGATAAAATTTTTGTGGCTTTCAGTTTGCAGCAGCTTTTCATTCTTGAAATGTTAGTTAATTCATACACAGAAGAAGGGGAAAAAAAAGCCTTGAAAGCTGTAAAGGTTGAAGAGGCTGCATGAATAGAGGTCTGTAGCCTTGGAGCTGATGGAGAAGCACTCTTGCCACACAAGAGCCAGGCTGTCTATCAGGGGAACAATCAGCCCTGGAGTGGTGGCCAGCAGCTAGCCAAGGGCACTCTTCGTCCAAAGGGCCATATGGCAGTAAAAGGACGTGCTCGCTGGACAAAGGGAAATACACTGTGACTCACTTTCCCTGCTGCTTTCCCCTCCCAAGCCACAACTGGATCTATCCCTCTCCCTCGCAGGCTGAGGGAAGGGAAGGAGAGAGGGGAAGATACGCCAGCAAGGAGGGCCGGGTGATAGCAGTCTGTTTGTAACCCTCAATAAATGCCAGAGTGCAGCCAGCGTGAAATGAAGAAATATTGCTTCTGGTAAATATTTATTTTATATCAGAAATTAGCATACCAAATGTAATTAAAAACAAATTTATGTGCACCTCCCTCCCCCCCCACCCCAGTCTGTCAAATTACAGCTTAGAACAACTAGTCATAAAGAATGTGGCCTAATTAGCAAGCATCCCAGCCTACTGCTGCTGTTTGATAATTACCCTACAATGAGCTTCTGAAATAAGGATTTCATTCCCCCTCTCTGCCTTCCTTCAGATGAAACCAGCACCTTTCTGTTGGTGAATACCTGAGTGCCTACATGCCAGAGCCAGCCTTGAAATCCCTCGCTTTGCTGAGCTGGGGACAAGTGAGTGACACCTGTCAGCAGAGTCACCCCTGTCATGTGGAGCAGTTTTTGCAAGGCAGGCACTGGGGTGTCACCTGCGCTCTGCAACTCCTTGTCCAGGCACCGGGGGCTTGCCTGAGGTGAGACGAATTATGGGATGGGAGGGCTTGGATGAAGGGAGACCGAAGAGAGGCATCGGGAAGAGCGGCTAGAAAGACGAACAGGAAAGCAGTTAATCCTGATCTGGCATGTGGCTGCTTAATTGCTTATCCCGGGGCTGCTCAGGGAGTGCCTGCTCAGGGAGTGCCTGTGTGCAGTGAGCCTGCTGCCTCCATTCACCAAGGCATACATGAGATAAAAACCAGTTTTAAAGAGAGCTTGCAAGTATTAAATCCATCAGAAATGACCCATAAGTGGCAGGGAGGAAAAAACAAAAGAAAGAACCAGATGGTGCCTTGTGAAAGACAGCCTTGTTGCTACAGTAAAACCAAGGTTGCCCTGCGCAGGTTGAGCCTGTGGAGAGGGGTCGCTGGCTCCTGGGGACCCGAGGTTTGGAAACATGTGTAGCTCATTTTCTCCTCCTGAGATCTTTTTACTCCCAGTGATCCCTGCATTTTGTGCTCATGTGCACACCTGTCTCCCTGTGGCCCCTTCCTTGCAGATCCTTTCTCCCCCCACAAGCATCCACAGACTCCCAGGGGCAGGGTGGGTGGGGGACAGTCCCTGGGGCAGGTCCTCAGGAGACTTTGCCGGGACTCGCTGCCTGCCTCAGCCTGCTTGTGTCTGAGCCCCTTGCTCCTCTTCTCCCTAGGGCAGAGGGCAGGGTGCTTTTAGGACCTGCTTTGTCTGACTTAGTTTAAACACTGACCTTAGGATGAGACAAATGGTGTCATGGAAGAGTCTGTTTTCCTCACCTGAGCAAGCAGAGACCCCAGGGTTACTTGCTGAGATAAGAAAAACAACAGTGAAATGAATCCTGTTCTGAGATCTTGTTTTCCCACAAATAGAGACTAACCAAGACAAAGCAGAGGAGAGGAGCAGATAGTATTAAAGAAAAACAGAATTAACTATAATGGGAAGCATTTCCCAAGAGGCTTTTTAAAAGACACTTTTCATCAGCACACAAGAGAGGCATTGGCTTTGTCTGCCTTTGTCTGGGATGCTTTACCAAGAGGAATGAGGGCACAAAGAGATGAGATTTTGGAGAGAACCATAGCTGAAAGGGTCACACTGCAGCTGAGGTCTCTAGAAATTCAGAAGGGATGCTGAGGCCCCCTCAGCTCCATTGCTGCTGTTTTTGATAGCTTGGTTGAAAGGGGGAGATGTAAGGGAACCACAGGCTTTAGGGTGAAACCTTGTGTGTGTCTGGGAAGGCCCAGACTAGGGACTAGGGACTTCTGTTCAAGCCACCCACATCTCTAAGGGCAGAAGAATGGCATTTACTCATCCCTTCCATCCCAAGTGGGACCAGAGACTTTGGATCCCCTCATGGGTCACTGGCTGGTGGTGCACTTTGGGTGTGAGAGACACAAAAACTGCCGTACTGCTGCTGGGCTGAGACATGCTGGTAGCCTGAAGGAGAGTGGGAAGAGAGGGAAAGGGACCTGCATGGCTTAGGAAAGCCTTCCTGAGACTCTGCAGTAGCCTCTGTCCCTGTGCTGACAGTGCTCCCAACTTTATGGGGTCCTCCTTCTCTTCCTGAAGAGGGCGGAGAGGATCTCCATGCTGACACTGCAAATGCAGCAGTCCTGGGCACTGGTCTCCTAATTGCTGTGCATGGCAGGGTCTCTTGGGGATCCAGCAAGGAAGGTTATTGAAGATAGAGAAGGCTGGACTTCATTTAAGTCATTAGAGAACTCCTCAGGGAGCTGGAGGGAAGACAAAGTGAGAGGTATGGTGGGGGAGAGAGAAGGAGAGGCAGGAAAAGAGGAAAAAAGGAAGGAATGAAGGAAGGTGTGGGGAAAACAGGATGGAAATATGGTGAAATATCTGGAAAGCAGAAAAAGAAGAAGGGAGAGTAGAGAGAAAGCAGTGTGGGCAAGGGAGGTGGGGGGGGTGTGATGGAGGAAGAATGCCCCCATGTCAGAGGATGAGAAAAGAAGACCTGGTACTTACCAAAGCAAGGAGCAGGAGCACTGCAAGTCTTTTCCCTGGCGTGCTCAGGTCCTGTGGCCTCCTGCTTCTTCCACCCCTCTTCCCTCTCTTTTACCGTGTTCTTTGTGCCACCTTCTCAGTTTTTTTCTCCTCAGTTAGTGCTCTGCAGCCATCTTCCTCTCCTGAACTGGGCAGCATCAGGCAGATTCTTAACCTTGGATATTTTCATTTTGATTTCTAATAGCAGTGAGAGCAGCACAGTCTCATTCGCTCTTTATTTTCCTTCTTTCCTCATTTTCTTTTTAGCCCCTTTCCCCCTCTTTTCCTTTTTTTTTTTCCTTTTAATTTTCCTTTCTTTCTTTCTTCCTTCCTGTTTTTTTTTCCTTCTCTCCCCCCTCTCCCCCCACTCCATGTCTCTCCCTGCTTTTGAACTCCTAAGGTCTTTTCCATCCCCTGCTTCCCTACGCACAAAGGAGGGAAGCAAGCAGCTGCTTGCAGAGCAAGGAATGGAGCTGACCTGCAGTGGAGCGAGCTTAGCATCGCAGGCTCTACTCTCATGAACTTCTAATTGCAAATAATTAGCTTGTTTTCTTTGGAAATATTTTCTTATGAAAAAAATAACTCTTTCCTATACACATTTTTGCAGGGCGGGGGGGTGTAGCAGATTGTTTTTTCTATCAAACATTATGCTTTGTAGATGGAGGAAAATCACAAACTTGTATAACAAATATCTAGTCTCTTGTCTTCCTCTATTTCCACACAGAGAAAAATTACATGTCTGAAAAAGTGAAGTATTTTCATGGATTGTTTTGAAGAAAGTAATTTTTTTTTGTGGTGGTAGAGCAGAGAAAAAAAAAGATAGTTTTAATGAATTCTGCTGGCATTCTGAATAGACAAAGCAAAATAACCTCACTGTAGCTATTTCACTGCTGTCTTTTAGCAGGGGAAACTGAGACATGGACAGCTTCATGGGCTGGCTCAAAGGCAGGTTGTGAATCTGTAGAAAAGACTGAAGCATTATTCCTGGCTTTCAGGCAATGCCACACTTGAAATGACTTCCCTGCTGGCCACAGATCCCGTGCATCTTAGCAGCTCAACATCTCTGTGAAGCCCAGGAGGGAGAGGGAACCACAGCTTAGCTTGCCCTGAGGACAGGGGAATGGGAGAGGGGCTGGATTAAGCTAGGCAGCTGTGCCTAGTTGCCTTACAAACAGTTGCCTCCTTCCAGGATAAACTGAACCATGCTTTTTCCCCACCACACACAGTACATTTGACCTCACCTGCTCCAGCTGTGTCCCACCCCAGGACCAGCTGCACCCTTGACCTCAGGGCAGCAGGCACACTGCTCAAGAGCTGTCCAGCAAGGATGTTTCTGCAAATGAGGAGGCCAGGGAGCAATGGGAAGAAGATTTAATTGCTGAAGCTCAGTATGTTTTCCAGAGCTTGCAACATGGACGTTTTCAAATACGGGATGTGTCAAACCTAATTGCTCTTCAGGCTGGCCTGCTCCTTAATTAGAAAGTGTTTTAAAGCCCCATGTCAACTCCCTGCTGATAAAACCACTTTGCAGTATGAAATGAGATCCAAGTGCCCCAGCACCTTGCAGCACTGCTAGGACCGAGGCAGGAGCACGGGATGCCCAGTGCTCTCCCTGCAAAGAAACCCCACAGGGCTACAGTGTTGTGGGGTTCAAGGGTGGGCTCTGCTTCTGGCCAACTCCTCTTCCTTCTGTTTCCAAACAGAACTGTCCCACACAATATGTGTGCTTCCCTGGGAAAGAAATTCTCCTACTAGAAATCCCAGCTCAGTGAGGACATGAGTGGTTGTCTTGGATTCAGTCTTGAGGCTGGACAACAGGAGACCATCAAGGGGCAAGCAGGGGAGCTGCTCCCAGGCTTTCCCTGGCATGGAGATGCCACTGCATCAGCCCTCCTATCTGAGCTGGTCCAAGCCATAGCAGATCCATAGGAGAGGCAGGAAGCAAATAGTTTCCAGCACAGCTTCTTCCTTCTGAATGTGCCCTCCTCCTCTGCCTTTCCCCAGTCTGCCGTTGTCATTTCCCAGTCGGCCAGCTCCACAAACATCTTAATTTCATGCTTGCTTGTCAGGGCTGCTTTGTGAAACATCTGAATGACATTAGCACAGTTTAAGAGTGTGACAGACTGAGGAGCAGCAGCCTCCTGTGATCACCTATTCCAGATGGTTAAGTGACAAATCTCACTTCTGATATCTTAACTAGAGAGGTGCATGAGGAAAACATCTCCAGGGAACACCAACACACCACCCCCAGCTCTGAGCCTTTGCTGGGACCAGGCAGTGGTTAATCCATACAGAAGGAGACATGCAGCAGATGCCATGTTCTTCAGGGACCCTGGAAATATTTTCCCCTCCCTCTGACTTGTTGCTGTCTCATATCAATTACATGCACAGCCATAAACAGCTAATCCGTACTCAGTGCTTTTTACTGAAAGTGTCTTTCACCCAGCAACTCTTCTCACTAGGGTGATACCCTATCACATTGCTTTCAGATGGTATTTGTAGTCTCATAGGAATGCTCCAAGCCCCAAGCCATTGCAGGACACTTGGGGGAAGAAACTGCATCCACAGCAGTAGTGAAAGACGAACATTGCTGGGGGTGAGTTTAGAGTCAAAACTTGGAGGGGGAGCGTGTGTCGAGGGTGGTGAAGCCCCTGGCTCAGGGCCTGGAAGCTGCTTGCATCTTGACTGCCTTGCTGGTTGCAGCTTTACTTTCCAGTGTAACCTCTCCTGGTTCATATCTAGTTCCTGACCTCTCATTAGTGTAAGAGTCTCCTACTACCATCACCTCTGGGAGTTATAGAAATGCATTGTATGAGTAGTGCTGACAGGTTCAAACTCTGCCAGCAAGAAAAGCTAGAAGTTTCCGGATCAGCACAACGATCGCATGTGTGAGTGTGTTTATGGGTTGCTATTCTAACTCTTGAAATGCAGCTGACCCCAGCCTGAAGCATAGCAGCTGATTGGAAGGACAGGACAGGACAGGGCAGGACAGGAGGTAGCAGGGCAGGAAGTGAAGCAAAATACTGTAAAACTGGGGAGGGGTACTTAGTGATCACCAACAGCTGGAGTTTTGTGCCTCCTCTGCAGCACAGCAGTGTTACAATGCTTCCTTTTGTCCATGCAATATAATGTAAATTCCCATCCTGGCTTGGGATCTGGATCCTGAGATGATGCTGTCCTTTCTCATGCTGTAGCAACAAATATATTCTGGGTCTAAAGGCCACAAAATATTCAACACACAAGGTCAATATCAAGAGGCTATGTGCTCCTGTGCTCCCAGTGCTGTTCCCATTGCTATAGTTACAGCATCTGTGTGTTTGCTTTGTAAATGCCCTCGCCTCCCCTAATCCCCGCTACCCCCAGCCTCTATTCCCAAGCTCAGACACGTCAGGGGCAGAAACTCACAGAGCCTTTGCTGCCAGCTCACCTGGCTTGCTTGTGTCAATAACTTGGGCAGGACCTGAGCAGCTTTACTAGCACCCAAACAGGGAAAAGTGTCCATCCTTCCTGCCCTGATTCAGTCCCCCATCCCTGAAGAGAAGGCTCCCTGCCTCCTGGAGTGAGAGGCTGAAGTCATTAGCAATTGGTCTGGGCAGTAGAAATGCAAGACAACAGCTGATCAGAAAATAAAACCAGAGACTATGGGGAGAGGAACTAAATCTGGTTTTTACTGATCTTACATAAAATAGCAGCAATCTGGTAGTTAGATAATTGCTTTTGTAAAATGCTTGGAGGCAGGTCTGACTTGCAGACTCCTAAGAAGTGCTCACAGGAGGTATCCATCAGCATCCTGGTCTCTGGCTGCCGTCCTCTTGTTGTGAGGGAGCACATCTGTTACTTCAGAAATATCCTTTGACCCTCTTAGAAATAGAAATATATGGGAATTAGTATATGCTGTTGAAACCTGTCTTCTGCCCTCTGCAGATGGGAGGCAGAAATGCGGTTGGATCTGGATAGGGTTACTCTGGATGGCTGAAACGATCTCCAGTCTGGTCCCACAAGAATGATAGGCAGAAAAATGAATGCAGGGGGAACAGATGTCTGAAACCTTGCCAGTGGAGAAATGTTTCAAGTTAGATACTCAAAGAAGAAAGGAAATGTTCAAGGATCCAGGAAAGGTGACCTGGCCTGATTTAGTTCACATGAGTGGCTCTGCATGTGAGGAATCACCTGCCCCAGCCCTGGCTGTGACATGGTGTTGTTCATCACCTCCAATCCCTGCTTCCCTCCCCAGGGATCCTGGAGGAAAGTGACAAGCAGAACAAAATGGAACCTGTGGGACTCGGGAAGACAGCAGCAAAGTCCCCAGCCATGAGTAAATTGCACATTTCTCAGCCCTTTTAATCTCCTTATTATGGTAATGGGCTGATAACTGATTGTGTAGTTAAAATGGAATTTGGCACCAGGGCTGCGTTTCTCTGACTTCAGAGAGATTCTGCAGCAAACAACCTGGTAAAGAGCTATAAGAGCTGATGTTCTGCTTCAAACCTGTGCTAGTGGGAATATGAAGAAGTGCAAGAGAATAAAGAGAAGCAGAATTTATGTGGATAGAGGCATCAAATGGCCCTGGATAAATAAAGCATTTCTTGGCCTAGAAAGAGGATGGTAAGAGAGGTCACTCTGTGGGTGGAGATGAAAAGGCGCAGGAAAAGCGGGAGCTGTGCAAATAAAGAACTCTAGGGCCACTGCCTTCAGTGTACAGCACCTGCACAATCCTGCTGCCATGGCTGCACACATAGCCTCAGCAGGCAACTGGCCGAGCTGATACTGGTGAGCCCATCATCCTCTTACCCCTACAGGAGATCCTGCACATCACATTCTTCGGATGTGGTTCCCCTCTGTTAGTCTCAGCTGCTCACTCAGTCTTTTTACCACATTTGTTTTCTCTTTCTTCTGCTGTTTTATTAATTCATAGATGTTGATTTTGTATTGTTTGCTGTATTGTCTGCTATGAGGTCCAGCATGAACCAGTGTTTTGTCTAAGCATTTGCCTTCCACAGATTTCCTTTAAATTTTCTAAACATTCCAGAGCTTAACTCTATTGCTTTTGCCTGATCTGACAGCTTTGCTCCTATCCTATCCTATCCTATCCTATCCTATCCTATCCTATCCTATCCTATCCTATCCTACCCTACCCTACCCTACCCTACCCTATCCTATCCTATCCTATCCTATCCTATCCTATCCTACCCTACCCTACCCTATCCTATCCTATCCTATCCTATCCTATCCTACCCTACCCTATCCTATCCTATCCTATCCTACCCTATCCTATCCTATCCTATCCTATCCTATCCTATCCTACCCTATCCTATCTTATCCTATCCTACTGCATATCCTGCTGTTCAGTGTAAGACTTTCCCAGCAAAGCACAGACTAATGTCTGTGGCCTGTGGTTTGTTCTTGTATCTTCACTCCTGCCAGTGATTTGGCATCAAACTGTGTTTCTACAGAGGAGGAAAGGGATCTCTATCATGGTCCTAGCAATTAAGTTGCAGAGGATAAGAAACACCAAAGTGACGGGGTTGTGAACCTATCTTTGCCTCCATTCCCATAAGCATATTTCTTCCACACGACAGAAAAAGAAGGAGAAGAACCTCTCACCACTCACCCTTCTGAGATAGGTGACAACTGATAAGGCAAACTGCAAACCCCTCTGAACTGCTGGGCTCCTGGTGCTTTTCTAGTGAAACATAGATTTAGAAGAAACGTAAAGATTTTAGTTATAGGCTAGCTGTGTTGAAATTAGTTAGAATAGGAAGGAATTTGGGCCCAGCTAGAGTTAATTAAAATAGTTAAGAGAGCTGGACCTGAAATGGGTTTTAAGATGTTAGTAACTGATTACCAAATAACTGATGATCTGTCATTTGTATGTTTGCTTAGCTGTGCTTAGAACAAGGAATAGAAACATTGATAAGCTGGTGTAGGGAACAAGGACAATTACCAATTTCCTCCCTTGGTGGGAACCTGTTCAAAAGTCACACAAGAGGAAACTTAGAGGTCACTAAAGTAATTAGGATTGTTAAAGTTCAGAGAAGCAGAAAGGTCAAAATGAGGAAGATGAGTTACTTCATCTTTTTAGGACCACTGACCCAATTCAAGACCACCGACTCCATTCAGGACACACACTACGCATGCTTAATGACATCTAAGCTCATTTCCATACGAAGCGGAGAATGGGAGGTGTTAATGTAATGAATATGCATTTGTATTTTGGATATTCATAATATTTGGAAATAAAAGGCTTTGTGTTTGCTTGGATCGGGGCCCTGCATCTTAGGGAGCTATCCCACACAGTGCCTGGCGCCAAATAAAACATGCACTTTCTAACTCTAAACTGTTAGAGAGTCTTTGTCTGTCTCAGTTGGATATCGATATTAGATTGATATTCAGATTTTGGTAAATCACTAGTTCCTGAATTCTGAGGAATTTCACGTTGATGGCCCGATGGCTGCAGGGAAAATCCTTGAGCAGACCTGCTGGGTTTATCCCAATGAAGATCTGTAGTCATGCTCTACCAATTACTTTGCCCACTCCATTCTCCCTTTGAAAAACAGAAAGGAAAAAGGCATCATTATGAGGATCTGCTTTTACTTTTTTCTAAACTCACAGTCAAGTACATTTGTGTGCGGACAAAAGATCCATTGAATTTCAAGGTCTCGGGCAGCAGCTATTTCCTCCATTAAGCAAGCGGACATGGGGAAACGAGGGAATGCGTATTGATTGATTTTACCATGGTCCATTATAGGTTGTGTGGATTGAAATATCAATCTGGCTTTGACATGAGGCAGAGAGGAAGCTGGATTCCTGAGAGGATACTGTAATGAGAAGGCACAGGCTTGGGTTTTTTGGTGGGCTCAGCAAGAGAGGGACGAACAGTGTCCCCAGGTGCCACAACTGAGGCTGTGTTCAGATGCTGCAGGTAGTCATGGGGTGCTCACAAGCAGCTTCCCATCCCATCCTCTTCCACCTGAGAACTATGGATGGTGTAGCCATGGGGTGCGTGAAGCCTTAGACCCCCCTGTGAGCACATAGGGATGGGGCTGCCCTCGCTCCCCAGGCACCCTCTGCCCATGTGCTAGCCCTGAGAATGACACTTAACATGGCTCCTTCACAAGACAAGCTTGGGGACTGCGCTCAGCCTGTCCCTGAGTACTGGATGACTCCAAGGCTTGATAAAATAGCAACATTTAGGGAGGAGTCCACTGGAACCCACAGCCCAAAAGGTGCTTCTTGGGGAAAGTACTGGCTGGCTGGTATGATTAGCTGAGAATTCCATGTGGAGGCTTTTATCCAGCTGCACACAGCATCTTCAGGTAACGAGAGTAGGATCTGCAGGCCTGCAGAAACTCCTTGCTGGCCTTGAAGCAGGTCTGAGGGGATTATACTGTGATGCCCAACAGGGTTCATGGGCTAATGGATGTCTCACACTCACCTTTATTCTTGGCATGTGTAGAACAAGGAGAATGTGTAAATAAGAGCAAGTTCAACTCCTTTAGGCAAAGCAATACCGCAAATCAAGCTGTGCTGATGCACATAGCACATGCTAAGCTGTGGAACTCCTTGACACAAGAAATTAATGGCGATAATAACTTAACCAAGCTTGATGGCACCCGTAGATAGGCAAACCAGCATGTGCAGTAATACAATCTTTTGATCCACGGCATAGGATGAAGTTTCTTTTCTAGCTGTTAGGTCTAGGGGGTTTTCTCAGCTTTTTTTTCAGTCTGCTGAACAAATACATCTTTGCATGCTTCTGTTTGCACTAATTTTTCTAGCAGGGGATTAGAGAGGTAACAAGTGTTTTTAATCTTCAGGATGCTGCTTGGCTGATGTACCCTGAGTCGGAAATGCAGCTCTCACCCTGTGAGATTCTCTTTTCTTTCCAGAGCTGTCAGTAAATCCAACAATACCATCCTACAGGTCAAGCTCTTTAACCAGCCCGGCTGTTGTTTGGGAGAATTTCTGACCCTCTTCAGCCCTGACAGTTGAAAGCATGCTCTACCCTTCTGCTGGGAGAATCTCCTTGTCCTTTTTTGTCTACACCCCAGTTCTCTCATCCCAGACTTTGAACTTGTCAGACACTGTCCGTCAGCTTTGAACAAACAGACGCTGTTTGCTGCCCGCTCGGCTGCCTCCTTCATATCCCTGTCACTGTGGTTGCACACCAGATTCAAGGCAGTGGTCCCTGGTGTGAGCTGGGCTCTTGTCTTTTCCTTCCCCTCCACTGCACATCGTTTGTGTCCTTGTCACCTCTCTGATGCCACGATGCATTCTTGCCTTGCCTTCTCCCTGGCCTCTCCTCATTAGATGACACTTCCAGCCATCGCATCGGTCTCCTTCCCTTTACACAGTCCAAGGAACACCCGTTACCATAATACTTCCCCTCCTTGCAAACCACAGGCAGTCCCACTCCTTTTGGGCGTAGTGTCTAATTTTAGCATTACTTTTTCTTACAGCTACTCTTCCCATCAGGTCAGAAGTGTCCCTGCCCTGTCAGAGACATTATTCTCCTGGCAGCAAGCAGGTATTTTGCCATCATAAAAGCCAGGCTTCTTAGAAGAAAGCAACCTTTTTTAGGCATTAGGGATGCTGTGATGTAGGGTCATTAGGCTAGGCTGGCATGAAAAAGCTCACACACACAACAGCTGGGGGTCCCTCTCCAGCCCTGCACTGCGCAGCGGAGGGGTCTCCCTTTCCTGCCTGACACTGCTCTATGACTGTTCCTTCCAAGAAATTCCACAGATGCACAGACCTGGACTAATGCCATCTAAGTACCGCCTCTGGGAGCAGCTCCCTCTTTTTCTTCCCAGTTCCCAAGGTGTAGGTGATCCCTGCAGACTCTGAGGGGTCTGTGCCTGGGGATGATGCTAATCTTGGTCCTTACTCTGTTTTTGTGTTTCAGAGAGGCATTTAAGTTCTGGGGAGAGCAGAGTGCAGCAGAGGTCTCCCCTAGCTCCTCTGGGAGAAAGATGTGCTTCCCTAAGCAGGCATTCCTGGATCATTCGACATCTCTTTGAGTATGGCTTTTCACAGAAATTCCTCTGTCATCTCTGAGCTGACTGACACCCTCTGTGAAGTGAGCTGCCTTTTGGTAGCACTGCACTTGTGGTATGAGAGGGCTGTGTATTGAGGTTCTTCGTGAAGAAAGGCAGCCTATGAATTATTTAAGCACCTCTGTTTCTGATTAGCTTATGACTAATGCTCGTTGCACTAACCCCTGAGACGTAGCACGTTAAAACTAATGCAGAAAATACAATGGATTTAATTGCTTTCTAGGTAGCGAGGTACACATAGAGCTTTTGTGGACTTCTGTATGTTTGTTTTGCTTTTAGTTTTAAATAGGCATGCTGAAAGAGAGCTCAGAAAGTCTGCTCAGGGACTGGGAGTCCACAGTGGGCCTGAATCATTTTTTAAGGTCATCAGGGAACAATGGGGAGTGAATACCACAGCAGACAAAGGAATAGGAAAAAAATCTTCTTCTAATTTCACATTAAGGTTTTAAAAGCCTTAAGACCAGGAGCAAGGAGGAGAGATTGCCTTGAGATAGCCCAGGGAATGAAGGGTGCATAAGCAACATCAGCAAATTTTACATCATTTTGAAAAAACACAGGAAATAGTACTGGTGGAGCTCAGAAATCAGAGCCTGATGTTAGAACAAGTTAATAAATGCCTGGTGTGTACTGACCTCTTTGTGGTCTGTGGCTGGAATTGGAGGCCATTTCTCCTGCTGGAGTGGATCTATGACAACTCCAAGTACCTACCTCTTACCAGAGAGTGTGAGAGCTCAGCTACTAACCCCTGTCTAGATTGAGGACACTAACCCAGGACCTGGTAATTCAGATATTTAACTAGCAGTTTCATGTGGGATTTGGATTCTCAACTCCACCGTTTTCCAAATGATTCCTGTACCTATTAGCATCCCCCTTTGCCAGGTGGCAGAGCTATCTTTAGGTCACTGGGGACCACAGATATCTTTTTGTCTGCTTCCCTTCTTTCTGTGGGTCAAATGAGTTAAAAACTCTTAGGCTGTGCTTCTTTATTCACATGCACTGACTGTGAGCTGTGGGTCCCTCTGGACACCTGTGTGCTGGCTTATTAACCACCTGAGTTATATTTGCTAACTAAGGGTCTTGATCACAAAACCCAAGCAGCAACAAAAAAAAGAAAAGTTCATTATTCATTGTATTATTCCACAATATCAGAGCCACCTGCGCCATGTTCCCAATGGTGTTAGTTTCCTGCAGACCTTTTCCTCAGCTGAGCTCCCTGTAGGTAAGAGAGCTAGAACAAAAGCCACTTAGAACAAAAGTTTGGGCTCCAGCAGGAACACCAGGATATTCCCTCCTGGAACCTCGAACTCCTACAGCCTCCTTCAAAACTTGCATCTGGTTCCCAAACTTTCTTTTTTCTTCTCCATATTGGTCTTGTTTGGGTTCCTTCCATCTAAAGGAGCAGTATTTCTTGGGTTTTTCAGGATTGTCTGAGACCCCACTTATCATCAAGAAAAAGGAAAAAAAAGAAGTATGTTACAACAAAGCCAAGAAACATGGTCTCAGTAGCACAATGTGCCATTCATTGAACTAAAGTTTTTTCAGTGGGTGCTTCATCTGTTCTCTTCATCTGGAATAGATAAGATTTCTCTTGTCCTTAAAATTGCTCTTCTCCTGTTAGAGGATCCTGGGGTGAATATTTCACATGGAGGCATTTGCACAGCAGACATGCAGAGGTTGAGCAGGATGGGGCAGATTTTGCCCCTGGTTACAGAAGCAAATCACAAAGATGAGAGCTCTCATGCAACTCTTCTACCTGCTGCCTTGTAAAGCAGGAACTAAAGTGGTGTTTTCCAGACCGGACCCAACCAGTGAGTCCCCATTCAGACTTGGGAGCTTCCAGCTTCTACTGGAAGCAAAGGCAGTTTCAAAATGTCTTCCAAGAGCTTCTCAATAGTCCAGTTCTTTTGAGGGATCCCACTGTGCAGTAGCTTGTGTGTGCCTGCTTGGTGCAGGCGAGAAAGTCAAGGGAACATCTGATCCACACTGGTTTTCCTGCCATGGGTGCAGAGGGTGTGGAGCACAGGCTCTCCCATCCCTGCAAGCCTTGCCTCTGAGGAAGCCAGCTGAACGACAGCTGTGAATTCATGTGGTTGCCAGTCCTACCTCGCTCATCAAGGCATCTCCTCACTGTGTGGTGAGCTCTTGTTTTCCTGCCATTTTACAGAGACTGCATGTCTCAGACTAAGGCAATAGATGTGGAACCTACTTATGCTTGCTCCCTTCTCTGTCTTTGGGGGGCTAACTAGGTCTTTCTAGCCTTCTGAATTCACCAGACAGTCTTACCACAGTCAGGATTTCACCAGATCTCCTAAAATAAAAAATCTCCAGGATTTTGCCTGGTCAGTGATCCCTGTGGGAATCCTTCAGGGCGCATGCAAAGTGCTAAAACAAACAGCAGTGGCTTTCAGCATCATTGACATGGTGTGATATGAAGGGAGGCTTCGGTGCAGGATGAGCAGTCTTGTAGCTAAATCCTGAAATGCAGACTGCAGTGATGCCTTGACAATTTTTAGCCCTGTTTTTATGATCATACCACAAAGCTTGTGAAACTGCTTTGTACACCATACTTCCCATTGGGGCTGGTATTCATTGTTCCTTGCCTGATTTCTGCAAGTGCTGCCTCACAGTCCACCCCAGGGGCAGCTGCACTGCAGCACAGAGGGACTCTGTTACTTTTGGGAGTCCCTTGAGAGGGAAGATGCCATAGCAATGTGTTGATGGTGGCACAAGAGGGGCTGTTGCTGGGGACCAGCTGCTCTCCCTCTCTGCCATATGTCTGTTTCTGTATGCAGCCTGAGTGCAAATACATTTTATTAAATAAAAACATCTTTAGTTCAATGAAACTTCCAAAGCTGGTAGGACTCCAAAAGCAGTGTCAGCTCCAGGCACTGCATTCCTTTTCTCTTTGACTTTTACCCTCTTAAGTCCAAACATCTCTCAGTTATTATCTCTTCTGCATTTTCAATTGGCAGGGCTCACAGGTTTAAAACATTTCTATGCTCAGTTCAAGGAACACCATGGCCTCAGCACTGTTGCCAGCAGGATGAGACCATCCTGCTTTAGGAGGAGAAAGTTTAGCTGCATGGATGTCAGCACCACACCATGCTGTTTGCTTTCCTCACCAGAGAACAGGCCTTGGTCTCTGAGACCAGGAGAAAGGGTATTTAGTTCTAGCACTTCTGGTCTCCTGATGTTCCCTGTCACTGCTTCAGAGCATTGAAGCCAGGCTGGTTATGTTGGGAGATACTTCACCTCCACAGCCACCATCCTAGAAAGAGGGTGGAGAGAGCAATTATTCAAGAAGATGAGAGCACTCAGAGACGAGATGTACAGTATGTTCCTCAATAACACCTTAAAGGCATGGCACCAGTGTGTGGAAGAGATTTCCCTTCTCTGAATATCGCTACAGGAGCAATCTTCTACTCTGTATTGTTATGGTCACTTGCAGGAAGATCATGAGTCTTACTTGTGCATCCCTAGTGCTCCTTTGAGCTTCTTTTCCATAGTGACCTTGCTACAAAACATCCTGCTGAACCTGTCCTCTCCTTCATCCTGTCAGTGTCACCTGCTATGAGAGGGTACCTGTCCCTTTGCTACACTTTGCTACAGCCTGCTAAGGAATCCCTCTTCCTGGAGGTCCTGATCCCCAAAATACCCATGCTGTGCTGAACTAGCTGAAGCATAGGCAGCTGCAAGGGACACCTGTGTCCTGGTGGTGGCCATATGGGCTGGGACCTGGGACCATTGAGGGGTAACCAGACTCCAGCAGGGCATTTTCTTCATTCCCATGTCGGTCTGTGGCCACCACACAAAACTCCTGGCTGTGCTCTTCCCACAGACACCCAGCGTTGGAGCATTACAGAGTGGTGTGCTCTGGCACTGAGCATTAGGCAACCTTGACACGCACTTAACCGTTGTTTTCAAACAAAGACAAAGGCAGTCATTAGTGCGCAGACATTATCTCATCCATCCTAGCAGAACTACTCTGGCTTCCTCACTGCTTCTCGTGGCACCCTTTCCGTGATGACAAGAGATGGCTCATCTGTCTGATTCCTCTTCATTGCACTTAACTGCTGCTCCCTGCAGCCAGCACCACAGAAAACCTGTTTTCTCCTCACAATACTTTCAGGTTTGGGATTAAAGCAGCGAGGAGCTAGGGATATTTCCCTTCTATACCATGAGGCTGTAGCCATTGCGAGCCTTCATTTGGCTGGTTGAAACTTGAAAGTGGAGCTTGGGGATCTGCAATCAGAGCCAATTGCTTCTATCACTGGATGCTGTCAGCACTCGCCTGGACACAGTCCCCAGCCATTCTTACTAGCAACATTTCTTGCAATGAAAGCACTTTGCTTCTGACAGTTGTCCACGCTATGCTTTTTGGAAGTCTCTTGCTTAATACATTGCACAGGTCATACGATACTGTCACAAATCCCTGGCATCTTTAGTGCTTGTTTCTGGGGATATTCCAATTTCTTGAGCAGGTTTGGGGTCAAATCAGCCTCACTCTATAATCACTGGTCAGGGGTTGTTTTATTTCCCTGAACACAGAGTACCCAGTTCCTTCATGCATCATTTATATTCCCTGCACCCTGGCAAAGCTCTGGCCATTTCTCTATTCCAACCACGTTTTCAGAAATGTTCATTTTCGTTCAGATTCTCTTTATAAAAACAGAACTGCTCTATCATCTCCAATGACTCTGAGGATAGGTGATTTTATAAATTTTCCACAATCTCAGCAAATGCTTTGTCTGCAGATTTAATAGACCCTGTTAAACTGTGCAGCAGATGATAAATTTGAGCCACTATTATGGTCAGTAAACTGCCAGAATTTTTTTAGATGCTATGCACTGTTTACTCTCTGTCTTGGGGTGCATAGCATAGTGTGAGCAGTTTTCTCCAAAGCCACAGGAAAAACCTGTTTTGCCCAGAGCTGAATGTGTTTAATCTTTTCTCCTTTGCCCTCTGCATGGATGGATTCCTCACATCCCTGTACCTGCCCTATGGAGCTCCCTATGCCATACTAGTGGGTTTTGTGGCTCTCCTCATTCACCAGTAGCCCAGAAGCAGGATTGAGCTGAACTGCAAAAATGGATGGGGAGAAATGGGCTGTAAGTCCTGAGGGCTGGTTTGTATCAACAGCTTTGCAAAAAAAAGATTTTGTGCACCAATATGGGTGGAAGAACTGTGCCCTCACCTTTTGTGCTGCTACCCAGGTCTCCCTCTATCTTCTCTGTCTTGCAAAGTTACAGCAGAATCGCTGCCGATTCCTGCAGTGGTTTTGCATGGCATGGGCCATGTTGTGGTTTAACCCCACGCAGCTGCTCACTCATTCCACCACCAGCAGGGTTAGGGAGAGAATTGGAAGGGTAAAAGTTGGAGAACTCGTGGATTGAGATAAAGAGAGTTTAATAGGGAAAGCAAAAGACAAACACACAGGCAAAACAAACCAAGAAATTAATTCACCACTTCCCATGGGCAGGCAGGTGTTCAGCCATTCCCAGGAGAGCAGGGCCCCGGTGACTTGGGAAGACAAATGTGTTCATTGCACATATCCCTCCACCTTTCCTCCTCTTTTCCCCGTTGTACACTTATATACTTATATCTTATATACTGAGGAGGATGTCGTATGGGTTGGAATATCCCTTTGGTCAGTTGGGGTCACCATTCCCAGATGTGTTTTGTCCCAACATCCCATGCACACTCAAGTTCCTTGCCAGCCTGGCAGTATGGAAAGCAGAAAAGGCCTCGGCTCTATGTAAGCCCTGCTCAGCAATAACAAAAAAATCTCTGTATTATCAGCCCTGTGTTCAGCACAAATCTAAAACACAGCTCCATACCAGCCACGGGGAAGAAAATGAAACTCTAGCTGAAACCAGCGTGAGCCAGCACCCTCATCTTGGCTGGGACCCCAGTTGCCATGGCTCAAACACTGCCAATCTGCAGGCAGGCTCCTAGCAGGCTGCTGACACTTCCACGTTGGAAAAATGACAGCCTGGTGGGTTCTGTGCAGGTTTTTGCCTTACATTTGCTGGACGATGTTTGAAGCAGAGGGTGGCTTCAAACTGAGTAGGTGAGGCGTTACATGTACTTCCCTTGTCCTTCCCCAGGTCTAGGTTTCTTTCTGAAGGCTGGGTGCTGGCTGGCTCATGTAGGTAGGTGGCTGTTCTCTGAGCCTGGACATCTCTAGCCAGGAGACCGATTCCCACTGCTTTAGATTTTATAGGCTGGCTGATGAGGATCTGAGGATGCTCAGCCAATTAGCACAACTCCAGGAAAGCTTCCAAATCCTCTCAGTGCCTCCTAACTCTCTGCCTTCTGATCCCATTGTTTTCACATGACACTTCCTCTGACAGCTGGATTTTTCTCCTGGTCAGCTCTTCTCCTCTTTCTGCTCTCTGCAGCTTGCAGTTTGGTGGATGGAGGCATTGGGACAGGAGTGGGAGCTGAATGGACAGAACAGTCTGTGGATGTGAGATGCATAGTCCTCAGTGCCTTATGCAAATGGTGGGGCCTAGGAGTCAGGTACTGTTCAGTATCAAGAAGCTGGACACAAAATCCCTTCACTCCTTTGTCATAAGATGGAAGTGTTGGGGTGGCCAAGGGGTCTCTCAGGCAGAAGCAACTGAAGCAGGAGGAGAAGGGCTTTACTGATATCTCTCAGCCCCTGGTCTTCAGAGGCGATGAGGTTACACTGCCCATCCCAGTCCCAGTGTCCCTCCAGAGAGCTCTCTGCTCTGCGTTGATGTTGTTTCTGCTGATCCATTCAGGCCCCTGGAGTCTTGGGAGAGATTGGTTGAAGCAGAGCACACCTGAGCTGTGGGAAACCTGCAGGCTATGATGCAGCTGACCAGAAAAGCAGCTATTGAGTCTGCTGAATGTTTTATAGTGCATTCAAGTACTGAGACCACTATCAAAGCTGGATGTTATCCATTTAGAGCCTTGTCTTCAAAAGAAATGATAACCCTTTCAGGATGAGCTGCTGACAGGTGAAGAAGAGAGGTTGTACGTCTGTTATGGGAAGAGAAACTATACCAAGAAGGCCGAGCACTCTCACCTGAAGGACAGAAGAGAGGGAAAATGAGCTCACAAAGCCCAGGCATCCCTCCAGATCATGGCATCATCCCAAAGCAAATTTCCCAGCAAACAATATTTTTGAATTTTTCTTTTTTAATCTACAGAGGTCAGTAAAACCTGAGTTAGTACAAATGGCTTGGAAAGGAAAGGGGAAATAAAAAGGACTGTGCTGGATTGGGAGTGTGATGCCATAGGCACTGGCATGCAAGGGAAGGAAACATGGGCCTGAGGAAGCTGAGGAAGGAGCTGCACTGCTGGGGAATTAATTCTGGGATGAAGATGTTGTGGGTAAAAAGGACATGTACGTGTTTAAAGGTGTGGGGGACAGGTAATGGGGTATAGGAAGGTTTGCAGAGATGTGCAGTAAGCAGTGGGACTTCTGAGCCCTGGGGGGAAGGGAGACAGCAGTGGGAGAGGGCAGTGCTTCCTTCTGCAGGAGGTGTACGGAGCGGGGGACACAGTAAAGCTCGCTGTGTGCCCAGCCTTGCTCAGCTGCACAAAGAGACAACTGCTGCATAGAAAAACACATGAGCCACCAATCCAAGCAGTAAAAAAAAGGGGTGAGGGAAGGGAGAGCAGGAGGCCATTGTGAGCACAGGAGATGCCATACTGGACAAGAAGAATGTCCCTCTAGGCCCTTATCTCAACCCTGACAGTGGCTGGTATCAGATGCTCCAGATAAAGCTGCAAAAACAATCTTCACAACACATCTGGGCATCTGTGTGATAGCATCCCCACAGGGGCTCTTCCTGCCAGACCCCATTTGCTGATCAGCCTACACATGGAAATCAGAAGGGTGAGAGCTCTTGTCAGTTTTTCTCTGGCTGATGTTGCAGCCGGAAGGACTTTCACTAACATATCCTGCTAGCCCTGCTGCTTTCCTTCCCCACTTGCTTTATTCTGCATGTGCTGTGGGGTCCTCGGCCCCTGTGGCAAGTGCAGACCCATGAGCTGTGTCCCTAATACCTGTGTTCCTGCAGATAAGCACAGCCCAAGGTGGGGCTGAACGATACCCTTTCTTGCTCCATCTAATTGCCATGATTTGAGGCCTCACCCATTCTTCATCCTGCTGTTTTAAACACCTTGTAGCAGCGTGCCACCTCTCTCTCCCTCTGTGGGAGATGCATTCCTGGAGGATGGGTTAGCAGGAGTGTGAAGAACAAACCAGGCGATCCACATACCACTGCCACGGAAGTAATGGAAGGTCCAACAATGCTACATGGCCCAAGTGGAGGGTGTATACCAGCATTTCCAGGTGCCTGAGGCATTAAGCCTGATGCCTTCATTCTGCATGTGGCAGGACTGATGAATAGGGGAAGTAAGTTTGAGGAAGGATCCCAGGAACAGATGACAAACATTGGGATTTACTGACAATTGCTGATCTGAGATTTATTGGCAATTGCTGAGCAAGTTGGTGGACTGCAGCATTATCCCAAGAGATCTTTGACAGTCCCTAAGACGACAGCCCATAAGAGACCAGAGTGTGACCTACAGACCTATTGTACATAGACCTCCTAATGGAAAACCGACACTATCTGCTTATACTCAAAGCACAAGGAGACCAAAAAACAAGAGAAGAATAAAAAGGAATAAAAGAACTTCAAAAGTTTTGTTTGGCTGTAAATGAGAGTTGCTCCTGGCTCTCTGCACATAATGCTCTTCTGGAGAATTTCTCAGCAGCCTGGGTGGTCACCTACAAAAACACAAGTGGTGAAACTCTGACCTGATAGGTTTTCTGGGCTAACTCCTCCCCATGGATGCGATTAAATGTGAGCCTGGGACTGCCGTCAGAAAAACCTTCCCTCTCCTCAGCACAGCGTGGGAAGCGGCAGCATAAACCACAGGGGATCTCCTGGCTCTCAGCTGGTTCAGTTCCTCTGACAGACTGCTGATTACATGGGAGGTGTGAGGCTTTTTTTCCAGCCCTCCTGTCCCCTTGCATGCACACACATACATGTGCACAAGTACCAGTGGTTTCCAGGTTCTTGTATCTGTGATTTCCTGCAGCTGCAGGATTACATGCCCAGCCAGCAGAAGTGGTTTTATTCTATTCCCCCATGCCCTCCCTCAAAGAACTGATTTTAGGGAACACACTGCACCAATTCATTGCTACTCACTGATGTCCCTACTGTAACATCCTTGACCATGGATCACAGTCCCACTGGCCTGTTAAATGTGTTCAGGTTCACAGTACTCCAGCCCCGCGGACGGGCTGCATCTCACTGTCCTCACGGAGCCTGCTCATGGAGGGACCCCAGGGAGGGGAGCTCTTGGCTGCTTGCTGCTGTCAGCTCTCTGGATGCCTGTCCACATCTCCAATCTGCCCTGCATGCCCCACTGCAGCCCCCAGAGGAGGTGGCTCTTGCTCCCTGACAGACTGCATCATGGGGTCATGGCTGCACTGGCTGGGCATTGTCACTGCGTGGCATGTGAGACCAGCTGAGGAAAGCAGGTCATTCATAGGAGTTTTAGCACATGGGACTTGGCTGGGCACTCCGGCTGCATTAGAATCCATGGGAAGATAAATCAACAGCTCTCCAGGGATGATCTCTCCATGTACTAGCCCCTTCCCTCTTCTTTGTCCTGGCCTTTGGGATGAACTCCCAGGCTCACAGGGAGGTAAGTAAGGACACTTGAAAGCTATGATTCACACTTTTAGGCTTATGCTGCCTGATTTTTTAAGGCTCTGAATTATTTGCTGCTGGGACACCACACTTGTGCTTCCATAGCTGCTTTAGTGCAACAGTGTTCATGCAAGAGACAGCAGACAAAGCACTGCCTTGGCAGGACCCTGCTCTCCATGGGTTGACACTGCCCTTCCCTGGGAGCAGTGGCAGCTCTGCACACTGCTCTTTTATGTCCAGGGTGACTGCAATAGGTAATATTTCTTGAAGTGCTAATGGGTCCTGGTTTGGTTCATGTGAGCTTTGTGGTTTCTGGTACTTGGTTTGGAGTGTGGCTTGTAATGCCTAATGAAGAGCAGTGAGCAAAGCCTACTCAGAGACCACATGAATGCTTGCACTTTCTTTCCCTTTAAATTAATACTTTTACAGTGTCAACATGGAGCTTTCCAGAGATTTGGGGGTTTTGTGTCTACTTTATCCCCACTTTATTGTAACTTTTTATTCAATATTCATTGTTGGTTTGTTAGTTGGTTGGTTAGGGGTTTGTGGGGAGGTTTTTTTGTTTGTTTGTTTTTGTGTTGGTTTGGTTTGTTTTTTAGAGGTAGCAAAGGTTATTTCTAAGCTGTTTTCCAAACAAAAAAAAGCCTTTAACCAGGCTGGGAAAACCCACAAGTGATGCAAAGGCAGCTGTGTGCTGACAGAGATAACAGAAGCACACTGGACTTCACCCCCTCCTTACAAGAGTAATATCTGCCTTTAATACAGAGCACAAATCCATGAAGTGTTCCTGACATGGTTAAAAGATGTATCATCTATAGGTATAACCCCCAGCATATCCTCCCCTTCATATAGATTATAACTTCCCCTTTCCCCTCTCTTTCCCCCCTTTCCCCCCTTCCTCCCATCCCCCCAAAAAAGAGCGCAGTTTGGAGCTAGGGTAACCCCACTATCCATACAATGTTGTTCCACAGATCAGGGACTACACCAGCCAGCTCTTCACTGGCTCTCCAAGGGGGTGCCAGGGGAGTGAAGGTTGTTTCTATGAAAAGAGTTTGAAACAAAACCTTGGATTTTGAGCTTGGATACTCAGGAAGTCAGAAAAGGCTTTTGGGAGAGATGGGAGAAGGGCAGGATTGTGCCTCTGGCAATACAACCATGTAGAAATGTGTTTAGCTGAATAGAGTATGATCATCTCACTGTCACAGAATATGTGTCTATGTCCAAAAAAGTTGCCTCCACTGTTGCTGATGCACACACCGAGGTGGAGGACTGAAAGATGAATTTGTAGTTCCCAAATCGCTCGTAACAAAGATCCCAGTAGTGATCTATGCAGTGCTTGTTATTTATTCTGTGCATAACCAAAAGAATTCATCCTCTGGGGACTCTCAGTCTAGTTCCTTTCATTAAGAATAAATGAAGTATTAATTAAAAAAAAAATTGTAGAACAACATTTTTTAAAAGTGTTTTTTTGATTGGAACCCATTTCTATAAAGCTCTGGCTGGAATAAGCAACATGTAGTGTAATGTATTTCAAATAGATAGAAATAATGCCCTAAATAACCAGGCTAATTAGATGTACTTTCTCTACAAAACCACAATTCTAATGTTCCTGTCTCACTGTAATTAAGGAAGCATTTACCATGCATTGGAACTTTTAATTAGGTCTAAAATCTAATAAACTTGGAGTAAACTAACAAATATTTTCCCTGTCAGTGGGTAGTTTTTAATCAGTGTTTAGAGGTTTAAAATTTCAGATAGCAGACATCAGACAGTGTCTATAGAGCTTGAAGAGGTATTTGAGCATAACCGTTTGAGTAACTGTTGTGCTCAACCCCATAGTGTTGAGGGAACCAGTTTCCAGCCTTTCCCCTTTGGTAGGTTAGTTTTCCTGGGGCGGAATTACTCTAGAAACTGTATTTGCATGAGGTTATCTAGGCTGTGGAGTGAATGTAAGCACCTGCTGGGTGCCAAGTGTGGGTTCCTTCCTCCTATCAAAAGCTGTCCAGAGGCTAGACCAGCAGTCCTGCTGTAGTCAGTGGGGGAAAAGCAGGCTCATTCTCTCCCAAATAGTGTTTAAGAGAGGTGAGGCCAGCCCCCTGCCCGAGATTCCTCTCTTCCTCCATCAAGACAGAGCACCTTGGTGGCCATCACAGATTAAATATCTGAATTATAGACATCCAAAGAGAGGGGAGAGGTCTCTCCCTGCCATGTACCCCAAGAAAGCCCTGCTAGTATGAGATGGGGTTGTGAGTTTAGTGACATGTCTCTGCACAGAAATCAGAGCATGGCCCACAGGGGAGCTATTGGGGAGGAGAAGAAATCTCCTGGTGGCAATGGGGTTGCAGGAATCCACTGGGGACACCTTGTGCTAGCCATGTGGAGAACTCTCTCCCCTTCCTCAGGAGGGAGGGACAAGGCTGGGGGAACTGGGACCTTGATGATGAGGAGGACAGAGGGACTGGAGGCAGAGCTACCTCCACATGATGTGCCTGTGTGGGTAGGGAAATGGAGATGTCTCTTGGTGACAAGAGGCTGTGAGTAGGAAGGCTGGCAGTCCATCCTAAGTGGTTTGCCATGGCTGTGTTGAGGTTCCCATGGCAGTAAGATGGAAAAGACATTGCAGTGGCCAGACTTGTGCTCAGCTGGACAGCAAAACTGCACAGAACTGTCTGTGGTTGACAGGTGTGAGTCCAGGGAAGGAGGTCATATGAGATCATTGGGACAGACTGCCCTGGCCAAGGAGAAGAGTCTGCAATGGAGGAGAGCATCCATCTGCTTTTCCGTGGCTGGTTCAGTGGGATCAGACAAGCATAGATCCTTTAGGACTTGCCCTCTCAGGAAGTTTCCTGTGCAACAGGACAACCCTTTTGAATCATAAGGTCCTTTATGTTTTCCTCTGGAAGGTCGGAGCACGATGCTAGACCCCTAAAGAATAATCAGCATATTGTGTCTCTGCAGCATCCTAAACTGCCTTCAGGAACCAGTCATGCTATCTTCCCACGATGAAATAGCTCAGAAATTTCCACGTTCTCTGCAGAAGAAGAAGAGGCAGGAGAGTAGAGTATAGGAATATATGTTAAAGGAGCTACTGAGAAAGCAAACAGAGAAGTCAGGAGGCACATGCACAGGGTAAAGACTGAGGGTATGCTCTTGAGAAAGAGAGTGCTGTGGAGGATTTGATACAGTGAAAAAAACTGGGAGGGGGTGGATGAGGTAAAGACTTTCAGATTTGGTCATGGAAATGGGGTTAGGACATTTTGGAGGGGCAGGAGGAAGCCCAGGTGCTCCTGAAAAATGGTCACACAAGGCAGTACCCGTGAAGTGCCAATATTTGCTTCAGTACAACTGGCATGTGCCAGTACTTGAGGAACAGAAGGTCATACATTTTTTTTTTAAGTGTCCTGCATCTAGGGAATGACTTTAATGTAGCTTGAAGTACCAGTAAGTGGAATAAGTATGTGCCATTACCAATAACAAAACAGCCCTGGAATATTTTCTACCCAGAGATCTCAAAGCACTCCTTTTTGTGATTTATTCATTGACTCTTTGTGTCCCCAGGGAAGGAAGGGATTATAATGATCACCCACTTTGCAGGTGGTGAAACAGAGGGTAAGTAGCTGAGCTGTGACTAGAGCCATGGGTGTTCTCTCTCAGCATCAAGTTCCCAAGCCAGTGGTTGGGAAGGAAAAAGCTGTAGTAGCTGCCAGGAAAAGCCTCTGGCATCCCAACGAGCAAGCCGAGGGGGTACCTGTTAAACCTTCCTGCTATGACTGTGATGTGAAGACAGACATTCAGACACCTTGAGGACAGAGCTGAGCAGGCTCATTCTTGTGCCAGGCAGGTTCTCTGGTGCTCTGGCTCCTGTGGCCTGGATTCCAGCACCATTTGGAGGTGCCCAAGCTGTTTTTTGAGAAACAGATTTATATGGGTGAACCCCCACCCTCTCCCCTCACTCCCAGTTTGCAGGCTGGTTTCTCACCCACAGAGAGTGGGCAACTCACAAGGCAACAAAGGTGTTTGGTGTGACCTGAATGTGTGGAGAATATTTGGGCTCTGCTACTGTAGGTACAAAAATGCTGCTAGCGAGGATTTTCTTGTTATTTTCTAAGTCCGTGAGAGACTTTTCTCTCTCACAGAAGAGGTAGCAGGGAATGTAAACAACCAAGCCACCTGCAACCTTGAAAAGTCTTGTTTATGGTATAGTAGAAAATATTTTGACAATGGATGTTTTAGGATTTTGGCCAATCACCCCCAAGGGGTGGCTGGTCCTTTGTCCAATTAGACTATGAAGAAAAAAAGTCTATAAAGAGTTTGTAAAATAATTAAATAAATGAATCTTGCTGCACAATTCCTGCCTGCTGGATCTTCTCTCCCCCTCCTCCCTCTGGCTGTGGGACACGGTGATATACCGTAGGAACAAGGCCTGCGGTAATATGCTACCTCCCTCTGGTTATAACTGATGTTTGGGTTGGCTCTTAAGCTTCCAGACCAAAGAAAAGGAGCACAGGTCTGCACAGGTCCACACAGCTATGGGTCACAGTGCGTGTGGACTCTGTGCTGTATTGTGTGCAATACACAAAAAGTACACAGATTTAAATGGAAATTTGATAGGGAAACCTATCTCTACGTATATCTTTAAGAAGCATGCTAGGAACTTATTTGGGTGCTACCAGTGTAATAGACAACTTCCCAAAAGGCAGCTCTCCACAGTTGTGGAGAAGGTTGTCTCCAGATGCAGAGCAGAAGTTTAAAACATTCCTGTTGCAGCGGGAAAAACCTCAGGCCCTAACAGGACAGGATGTATTTATGTTGCTTGGCCACAACCCAAACACTACCAAAGCCTAGTAGGAGCCTAGTGAAGCCTCTGTGTTGGTGAAGCCTCTGTCTTCCTTCTGTCTGACATCCTCACCCTTTCCATCAACATGACTCCCTCTTTCTTCACTTACTGCCTTTGCTGGTCCTGACTGAAAACACACACAAGAAATGCAGACCATGAGAGGCAAGATTTTGAAGAGGTTTTTCCATTGGGGGTCAGCAGACCAGCTCATCCTGGGGGTGGAAGGTGGCCTTATCCTTGCTTACACTGGCTGGCTCTGTCTCTCAAACTTGTACAGGCTAAAGTGAAAAGCCTGAACTTGCCTTCTGCAGCTGAGGAGAGGCTGGGGGAGTTGTGTGGCAGCACTGAGAGTTATTGCTGTGGCATTTATGGAGCATGTTGCTATGAATAGGTATTTCACCATAATTACTTCATTTGCCCATTTTTCAAATTGTATAACAAGGTTCAACGCTTGACCACATCATCCTTTATCCATTTGCATTTCCTCCTCTCCTTTGGAGTGGAGGGGAGCCCCTCTTCTATTAATCAGCAGGCCTTGGGGTGAATGTGGTTACACCCTGAAAACTAGTGGCTCCTTTTGTCTCTTATGCCTGAACACTGTCATCAAAAGGTGGGAGGCCAGGCCAGACTGCCCACTCTGGGAGGACAGGGGGCAGTTTGTGCTGGCTGGCTCCATGCCGAGATGGGAGGCAGAAAGCAATGAGCTCACGCTCTGTTCAGACAGTGACATTTCCATGGGGCAGGGCTCATCCATCATGATGTGGTGGCTGAGGAGAGCTATTAACTGTTTCGAGCTGGCTGCCTGCCTCCTGTGCTGCTGCAGTCAGGGTTGCTCCCATGGGGAGCTCAGGACCCACAGCATCCCTGGGGAAGCTGTGTATGGGGTCTGGGGAGAACGATCCCACCCCCCTGAGCAGCGGGACAGTAAGGAGGACAGGAGACTCTCACCACGACTCAGTGTTTGGGGAACACAGAGCATCTGTTTGTAGGGGAAGTGCTTCTGTTCCACCTGCATGGCCAGCTCTGGGGAGATTTATTTTCCCCTTTGTTCCTGATGTTTTCTTTGCAGAAGACAGGCAGACTCCCCCCAACATGTTCCCTGCCCACACAGGAGCTCATGGTTTGCATCACAGACTGACATGCACCCACCTCTTATCTCAGGGGTTGATTTCTGGCTGAACCCATCACCCTCCATGCTGTGGCTGGGGCTTTTTTGTTTCTTTGCTCAGCAAAGAACTCAAGCTCATCTGGGTGGTGACTTGGCTTTTGTAAAAATAACACTTGCTCAAAATCAGAAGCTGATCATGTCCTCAACCCCTCTTCATGCCTCATTCTCCTGATCCAGCCTCCAAGGCAATACCTATTACCAGGAATTACAAGCAAAGCAAATTCTTGTAGTCAGATGGCTCATTAGCTCCCACTTCTCTGGGGATGCCCCTGCGCCTTTGCTCTCTCTCCCCTGTGAGGAGCAAAGGACCTCACCTTTGCCAGGGCAAAATAAAGAGCAATTAGACAGTCATTAATCTGCAGAAGGGAAGGCAGGAGGAGCACCAGCTGCTGAACTGCTGTTGCACAGCTGAAGCGTGGTTTTCCAGGGGCAGGTGGGAATGCAGCTTGGATCAGAGATGGGGGAACTGTTGTGCCTCTCCCTTGCTGTCAATTAGTACAAGATGTTGGCTTTACCTCCAAGTAGCCAGAGACCCCAGGAGCAGCTCTCAGAGACGTAAGCAGACTCTTTGGAGACTAATTGGGGTCTTTCACCTCCTTTTAGCTGCTTCTCAGCAATGCACTCCGGAGTGCAAGTGGGAGAGCAGGTGCTTAGTTTGCCAGGAAGTCAGCAGGGCTTTACCAGTGCCCTGGAGCTCAAGGGGTAATAGGAAGAGACCTGAGAGACATGGCCCTGAGGTCAGCTAGCCACTTTCAATCACTTAGCAGTAGTCCTGGCAAACTGGGGACGTCCCAGATGACTGGAGGTGAGCAAATGTGATGCCCATATATAAAGGTCAGAGGGATGACCCAGGTAAATACAGGCCTATCATCCTGATCTCAGTACCAGGGAAGGTCGTGGAGCATGTCATCTTGAATGCCACCTTTCGGCATGTATGGGACAACCAGGGGATCAGGCCCAGCCTGCACAGGTTTATTAAAGGTAGGTCCTGCTTAACAAGCCTGATCTCCTTCTGTGACAAGGTGACCCACTTGGTCGATGATGGAAAGATTGTGGGTGTATCTATCTGGGCAGTAGTAAAGCATTTGACACCATTTTCCACAGCATTCTCCAGGAGAAACTGGCTGCTCATGGTTTGGACAGGTGCACTCTTCACTGTCTGGACGGCCAAGCGCAGAGAGTGGTGGTGAATGGAGCCACATCCAGCTGGTGGCCAGTCACAAGTGCTGTTCCCCAGGAGTCAGTGTGGGAGCCAGTTCTGTTTAATATCTTTATTGATGATCTGGACGAGGGCATTGAGTGCACCCTCAGTCAGTTTGCAGGTGACACCAAGATGGATGGAAGTGTCGATCTGCTGGAGCGCAGGAAAGCCGGGCAGAGGGATCTGGACAGACTGGATCGATAGGCCGAGACCAATTGTATGAGGGTCAACAAGAACAAGTGCTGGGTCCTGCATGTGGCTGACAACAACCCCATGCAGTGCTACAGGCTGGGAAAAGAGTATCTGGAAAGCTGCCTGGTGGAAAAGGACTTATGGTGTTTAGCCTGGAGAAAAGGAGGCTCAGGGGGCACCATATCGCTCTCTACAATTGCCTGAGAGAAGGTTGCAGTGAGGCAGGGGTTGGCCTCTTCTCCCAGAACACAAGTGACAGAACGAGTGGAAATGGTGATGAATTCTGCCAGTGGAGGTTTAGATTGGATAATAGGAAGAATTTTACTGAATGGGTAGTCAAGCACTGGAAGAACAGGCTGCTCAGAGAAGTGGTGGAGTCACCATTCCAGGAGGTGCTTAAAAGTCATGTAGATGTGGCACTGAGGGACATGGATTAATGTTGAACTTAGCAATGCTGGGTTAATAGCTGGACTCGATGATCTTAAAGGTCTTTTCCAGCCTAAATGATTCTATGTTTCAGTGAGGTGCTTCATGGCTGTAGACAGACCCTTGTGTGGCAGGGTGGTACCTGCAATGGCAGCCAGCATGGGAGCTCCCCATCCCCAGCTTTCAGACCCTGCATGAGACTCCCTGCTCCCTGCTCGTGTCCTTCTCTGTGCCCAGGTCCTTGGGCTGATGCTCATCCAACCTCTAAGGGACCACTTGCCTTCTTCTGCACCTTCTCCTCCATGGAAACATGTGTGGGGAGACTTTTATGCATGTGGGGGGACTTGGTGTTTTGCCAATGTGATACAAAGGCGGAACGTGTACATCCACATGGAGAAGCACCACCTTTCCCTCCTGCTGCAGGAGGCTGATGGTGGCTTACACAAAATGGTAACGGAAGTGCCCTATGAAAAGGGAAGGGAAAAGACTGCCCAGATGCCTCCTACAGGAAAGGTGTTTCCTCCCGGGGAGAGGAGAAAGGGATGAGGTTGTTCTGGAAAGATGCTCTGGACTGCACCAGAATACGCCATGCAATGAGTTTGAATGGTGGCTGGTTATGAGCCTCAGCGGGGAGGGCAGCAGGATTCAGGCTCAGTTATTAAGACCATAAATCATGGAGACAGTCATGGGAAAGGCTGATGAGAATGGTATGTGCAGCCAGGAATGCCAGGAGGGAGAGGTGGTGGGCATCAGAGGCACAGAGCTTCTCCACATTTTGTTATTTTAAGAATCTTTCTTTTTTATGGCAGTCCTGTCAGTTTTCTCAGAAGAAGGGACCAAATGATTTTAAGCTCCCATTTCCTGAAGACCCAGGCATGAGTTCTGGGTTGCTCCTGATAAGAGCAAGGGATGAGGAGTGGGGGCTGAAACAACATTGCTGAGGCTGCAGGGTGAAAGTGAAAGGCAAGGACAGGGCTGGAGTGAGGCACCAAAACACCAGGAGCCACCCATGCTTGGGGCAGGGGACGGCCAGGATTTGGGATGGCAATATTTTCACTGTCAAAAGCAGAAGGCAGGTTTTGGTGAGGTGGGGAGGTCAATCCACAGTACTGCCTGCAGTGGAAGGTAGAGCTGTTTGAGGTAGCTGGGAGGCTCTGCAGAGCCAGGTTTGCTGCAGCCCCTTCCCTTGGGCAGCCCGTGTGGCACCGATGGCTTCTCTGCTGCCCAAGCCCTGCCGCTTGCAGTCAGCTCTGATATCTCTGTGCTATGCTGTAGGTGTGATGCCTAACTACCTGGAGGGTACAGCAGGCAGATCCTTGCCCACTTGCCTCCCATATCCCCTTAGGAGCCTTCAGCTCTCTCTGGTTTAATGCTGAGGTCTCTCAGAAATATCTGGGTCGAGGAGAGGCGGTCCCCCAGAGCTGCGCAGCCAGTGTGCCTGGTGACTGCACCTTGCTGCTGGGCTGAAGGCAACTGCCTGGCTCTGGCTTAGCTCTGACTTTGGTTTTGGCTCTCATTCAGAGCATCAGGCACAGCTGGAGATGCACAGGGGCATATAGTGAGATTTAGGCACTACTCATGTACTGACAGCAGTACTCTGGCTTGCTGCAAAGCCCATTCAGAACACTGGGTTAGAAGAGGCTGAGTCTTGTGAGTGTAAACCTATCGGATAAAGGACACCCCAGTGATCTTCCTCCTCAGGGTAGCTCTTTTCAGAGGCAGATGAAGTTGAAATTATCCAGGGCAGCCCATGAGAACATAAAAACTGTCCCAGTGGTTTGAACAGGTGAGGTGACAACCAGGCTGAAACAGGGCAGGAGCCTGTCCAGAGGCTGCAGCTCAGTGTTAAGGCATGGGATGGGATCCCCTTCCTTCTCAATGGTGTGGAGAATTTTCCGATGCTAGCACAGGCAGGAGGTGATACCTTGATCTGCTTTGTGGTCTGCTGACAGGCTTGACTTGCAGCCCTGCACCTTGCAGGAGCAGCCCTAGCCCTTCTTCCTTGTCTGCTCTCAAGAAAAGCCTTCAAAAGCATGTCAGTCTGGCTTTTGCATGGAGCAATCTCTGATGCATCTGCCTTCCCTTATGCCCAGAGGCTCACATGGGATGTGGAAAACCCCTGCAGGGATGGATGGGTCCATCTCTGAGCTCCAGCTGCCAAAACCTTCAGCCTGCCCTGGCATCCCCCATCATACCCACCAGCTGCAAGGTACCAGGCTCTGGGCTAGCCTGTCTTCTCAAGGCAATGTGAAATAATTAATTAATTAATCCCCATTCCTTCTCCAAGGCAGGGAGGAGTCCTGGCTCGGTGCCAAACCAGAGGTGCAGGAGCAGGCAGTGGTTTTGCCTTATGTTACATGAGTGGAGAGAGTTGGAGGGCTACAGCATCCTGAGCCCTTGGTGCAGCAGGTGACAGGGCAGCGAGCCCAGGGGACCAGACTGCACCATCTGCCTCCTTCCATTACGAGTCCCCAGTGCAGCAAAGAGGATCAAGATGCAGCCAAGAGAGGCTGAAGGGAGTCAATGTGGCTGTCCTCACACAAGGTGGGACAGTGTTGCTGGTAGGCCACAGAGGGAGGAGGGTTTCCCAGAGATCAGAGATCCAACGGGAGCAAAAATCCAGGAGCACATCTGTAGCCGGCATCAGCACAGGGCTATTGCTGACAGAAAAGGACTTGGGGGAGGGAGTCAGGTTCAGTCAGAGCCCCCATGGGGATCAGTGTGTGGCATGTACACGGGACCACATGATGGAAGAGTGTGACAGTGTGGAGAAACGCAGCTGGAGGGAGGTGCCCCCTCCACTGCCAGATATCCAAGCATAAGCTAATCCAACCCCTTGCCATGCTCACTGAGCTGATGGACAAGGCTTTCCCAGCCAGACTCAGGACCCAGCTCTGCTCTGGGGCTCACATGGGCTGGCAGGATGCTATTGTGGTGGGCTCTAGCTGCAGCCTGTATCTCTAAATCTTCTCTGCTTTTTAGGTCACTTTGTTCTGCTTATAAATCCTGGTCTTGTCTTACAAGCCATAAATCTTCCTCTCCAGTCAGCACCATTTATTTTTTTCTCTGGTCTTGTTACAATAACAGGGTCAGAATACTTAAAATCCAGATTGTTGCATTTTCTGTGGTTTTGGCTCATAATAAGTATTCTCTTCTGTTCTGGGAAAATGCCACAGACCTGTGGCCAGACAGCCTGGCTTAGGAACTTTTAGGAAGAGAGGAATAGGAAAAAGGGGTTCCAAAGGATATGCTGAAATGATCTGCCCCTCACACAGCCCTTGCATGTATGTACAATTCCAGGCATGTGTGTGGCACACCCTATGCACCTGTGTGCACAGAGCCTTACCTTCCCTGCTTTCACACTCTTACCACCTTGCTGGCACCCAGCACCTCTCTTCACTGAGGCACAGCCTTGCACAGATGAGAGCTGCATCTTGTCCCTCCACCTCTAAGCCTCATATCCAATCCCAGGCATCTGGCAGGGAACATAAGTGGTTCCCATCCTCCCCCTTGCCAAGCAGGGCTGTTCACCCAAACTTGGTCTCCGCCATCCCAGCTTCATGCTCTGAGCCTTTACACCCTCCCCAGTGTCAGGAGCTGCTTCTCAGCAACCTCCACACCCAGCTGTGCTCCTCACCTCTACCTGCAAGATGCTGGTGGGTCCCCACCTGGCAGAAGAAGCACCTCTCCTCTGTTGCCTGCCTGGGGAGGGGGAGAGGCTCTGTGAGAGCTGGGTTCATGTGTTGGCACAGCGGTGAATAGCCTCTGCCAAGCACCAGGACAGCCCTGGGATCAGGACCCTCCCAAAAAGATGTGTGTGTGATGGTGCAAGGCCAGTGCTCCACACTCAAGCAGCCTGGAGCCCGCAGATGAGCAGTGAAGCATCCCCATGTGTCTGCATTACAGTTCTCTTCTTAATGACTGTACAACTCGTGTTTCTGCAGGTTTCATGTGAAGGGCTCTACTCACTTGAGCATGCAGTCAATACTCCTTTCGATCTTCATCACTCACTGTCTGGCTCCTGGCTTTATTTATTGCACAGCATCAAATCACCAAGCCAAAGACAAAAACAGCTCACTCCCTTGTGGCCCTTTTGCTGGGCATTCCCAGTGCATGCAGTGATGTGGCTTTAACAAAATTAGCATTGCTTCTACCTCTGGAGGTGATATTGCTGTCTGCAGTGCACGCAGGAGGGACTGAGCTGTAGCAGCTGTACAATCAATAGTGCAGAGCACCTTGCAGGAACAGCCTGAACCTCAGCCTGATTTCTAATCTGCCAGCACATCCTCTTCTCCCTTAGGGAAGAATTGCAACATAAAGCTCGGGAATGTATTAGTGTGTAGGGAGTGAGAGTGACCACAGATGGGGTGTCAGGCAAAGACAAAAACTAAACAGCAAACTCTGGGTTATCAGAGGTAATCCCCAAGGGTGGTGCCCTGTTTGGGAGAGCCAGAGCCCAGGCTTTTACAGTATGTGTCATTTGATAGCTGACAACACACTGAAAATTTTGAGTGCTTCTGCAAAGCAGATCTAGTGTGGGGACATCTAGGACAGCAAGAATTAACAATTAATGACAAAAATGCAAAGTTCCAGGACAAAAGGTAAGTGGCTGGAGTAGACTCTAGCTCTCTGGGTGATATTAAACGATCTTACATTTTCTTTCTTTGGCTGCCCCCCTCTACCTCATTTCCCTCCCAGCCTGTGCCTGTTCCTTCAAAATACAGCCTGCTTTCCTGCCCAGTCCCTGCCCAGCCTCAGAGCAGTTCTGGCCTGGGTGCAAAGGGAGAGGGACCCTGAGGAGGAGTCATGGCAGAGTGGGACTCAGTGTCTCAACACGTGCATGACAAGGGTGAGCTGAACTTGGGCAGGAATGACAGAGATGAGCAGTACGTGCATGCATATACATGCATATATATAATATATATGTATGTTACATATATATATATACACACACACACATATGTATTTGTTTAATAGTACTTTCCAGTACTTTGACCTGAATCTCCACAGTAATTCCAGTACCCAGCTCCCTTCAGGCTCCCATCTGGAACACTTATTTTTCATTATGAGGGAAAAAGGAAGCATTTACTAGGCATGATTACTTTCATGGAATCATAGAACCAGACATCCTCTTTGCCAGTGGGTTTCACAACTGCTTGCTGTGTGGGAAGCATAGGAGGTAGAAATGCTGGGTTAGCTTGGAAGACCCTTCTGCATTGCTTTGAGCCCTATCCCAAACTTTCTCCAGGCAGCTCAAGATGCCACAGAATCATCACCATTAGCACCAGCTGTAGTTTATGTGATCCACTGCCCTACAGTCAGGGTAGGCACCTGGGTGCTGTCTTTGTTTTAGAATCTGGTGAGGTTCAGCCAACAGCAGCTTATGGCCTGTAAAACAAAACTATGTTTGGCTTTCACATCCAGTTCTCTTCAGTGTTGCTCTTAAGGGCTTGGATGACGCAATGTTAACTTAGGGTCTAAGCTGAGTAGCCCAGTAGATCTCATGGCAGAGAAGATACATTCACCCAAGAACATCTCAGGCATCATGGGGGTCATGGTTGACATTGCCCGTTCTCTGATGGGTCCATGGAGTAGCTGGACCCATGCTGGAGTCCCTGGGGTGGAGGGGAGTACCAGGACAAGGGGCCCTGGCACCACACTGACAGCCCATGTCTGTTGGCTTGTTTCACACCTACTAGTATTGGAGCTGCTGCCTTGGCTCACCTTCTTATGGGAGAAGTGAAGAGCAAAGGACAAAAGAATAAGCTTTGAGTAGTGTCTAAGCTTTGAGTAGTGTCATCGTGAGCCAGCAGCCTCAACAGCTGCAGGTCTGGGATGGGAAGGAAGGTTTAGAGAAGACAGGAGGAGTGCTGGGTAAGGGAACATCAGGGGAGGGCTCTGTACCACTCCCTTCACAAGGGTGCCCCAGCACTGACTGTCCCAAACCTGCCTGTGCCCAGCCCCTGTGCTGGGGTTTGAGCAGAACTGAGAAGCCTTCCCCAGGGACTTAACAGATGTTTTGGGAAGACTCAGGGTCAAACACTGGCACATGCCTCAGTGCTGGGCAGCAATACGATCTCCTCGCTGCTCCAGCCACTGTGAGCACCATTTGCAGGCTGCCCCTTGTCACCCCGACACCACACAAAGGGACACGCAGGCTCACCCACTCGAGTACTGCAGCTTTATTTGAATGAAACAATCCACGTTGAGAGTCTATAGGTTACACGGCGGGTGCATCGGGGCTGGGGGGAGGTGGTGGATGAGGCAATGCTTGTGAAACAGCTCACCCTGTTTAAAAGGTTCAGTTCAGTCCCTTTGTGCTTTGTGCTTTTAACATTGTGGACGGCTTGGTATCATGGTGGCAAGAGGGTCCCAGCTCCACTCAGGGGTGGTGATGGCACTCTATGAGATGTGGAGTGGGGATGGGACAAGACGTGGTGGCGATGAGGGAGGCTGGTGGAGAATGAGGCTCTGTCCCAGGATCCCCACCTAGGACACTGATAGCAAAAAACCCAAAAGACACCAGAGGACCCCCCTCCCTCCTCCACAGTATCCCCAAACACACTGACTTTGTCTGTTGCTCCATTTGGGGGGCTGTTTCTAAACACTTCTGTCAGGTCAATGAACACTTTCTACTGGCCTTGGTGACCTGGAAGTGTGTGGCGACACAGTCCCACTGGAACTGGATCCCACTGAAGTGGCTCACTGTTGGGCCTGAGCTGGTTCTCCCTGCACCTCGGAAGCTGAGGACGGGATTTTGGTGTGATCCCCTTCTATGGGATCCAGGGATGAAGTCTGCTGCTGTCTCTCCAGGCTGGAAATGAAACACTTGGTGAGGGTAAGTAAAGAGCAGGGGTATGGAGTGAGGAAGAGTGTGGAAATCACTGTCTGATGCTCACTTCTGGCCAAAGGCAGATGTCAGAGTTTTTTCCCCATGAGACAATTGCATCTTGGATGACAGCCCCTTTCCTCTGCTATGCGTATTGTGATACAGACAGGATGGCTCTGACTGGGAAAAAGGACCCAAGTAATACCATGCTGGCACCCAATTTTCCGTTCCATCTAGAGGTTAGAGATTGTCTCCATGCTGTCAGGCAAGGGCTGTGACCAAAACCACAAAGAAGAGCCACATATCTGTAGCATTCACAGCTTTTAGGGAATGTCTTGAGATGAATGCATGCTGTGGAGCCCCCTGGGATGAGATGGTACATCTAGAAGATCCCAAAAGCTGGAAAACAGGCCAAATTCATCTATTTGAAAGCACTGACACTAGGCCACTTTACCCAGCTTTAACACCAACAATTACATTAATGCACTGAGAAGCTGGGGATGGGCAGCAGAGAAGAACAAACAAGGTTTGATGAGAGGAAAAGGTCACCTCCAGCAAACTCTGAGAGTCTTCTTGTCTCAGGATGCTATGTGCACAGGAAAGCTTCTTTGTGCCAGGTCTGTAAATACCTTCCCTCATCAGCACCTGAATTTTCCCAGAGAAATGTCTAGTGCTCACCAGTCCCTTGCCCAGTCTCTGTGTAGTACGTGCTGCTACCCATACAAAAGACCCAAATACTATCCCAGTCAATGCTTGTGGCATTTTATAGACAGAATGGTATCTATATTCTCCTCTCAGCCCTATCTAGGTGCTGCCTGAGCTGACCATGCCGCTACAGCCTGGCTGTCGCTCTGTTTACTGACACCCACAGCTTGTTCTTGAGAACAAGGCCCAGTGAGACAAGATATACCAAATGCCCCACCTTTGAAGGTGGTTGGAGCATGGACTGGGGAGAAGGGAAAGGTGGGGACTCCACCTCCAAAAGGGGGTTTTGAGTCCTGTCTCCTTCCTGTTGCATTTCTGGCAGCTGCAACACACCCACGCTGCAGCTTTCAGCTTTGATCCCTCTACAAGCTGCTAAGATAAACACCAGTGGAAGACCTACAGTGCAAGCAACACCTGGAAACAGCTTCAGCTCAGCACCACATTACATATCAGGGTCACCAAAAGAAAACCAGTTGGTGCCTGCCTGCAGAGGCCACAGTGTAGATGAGGAAGTGGGGTTGCACTTGCTCTTAGCTAGTTTGGGCTCAGCCTTGAGCTGCTGTAACACTGAGAGCAAAGGAGTTGCAGCTCACTCAGAGTGGCAGAGCAGGACTGCTGACACCTGGCATGTTCCAGCTCCTACCCAGGGCCTGCCTTTGCCGATGAACCGAGGCTTGCCATGGTCATGCAACTTCTGAAGATCTCCGAGTATCTCTCCATTGTAACAGCTGGGCTTTACAAACTGAAACTGCCTCAGTGGCAGGACCAGAGCCCATCTCCCCCAGCCAAAGCAGACCCCCACTGGCCAACAGCAGCAGCAGCAGTGGGGCTTTTATCTTCCTACAGACTTGGCTGGCAGACAGGACAGGTGCACGTGGGTGGCAGAGCAGATGGATACCCTTCACTTGGCTCAAAGCTTCAGGCAAGGGCCCAGCCATTACAGCATAAAGCACATCCATCACTACGAGCTGTGGGTGCTGGCACTGCCTGGGGACTGGCACTGTATGAGAGCTGTCCAGCTGGCCCTGTCTTATACTGACACTATACTTTAGGACATCCTGGGGATAAAAATGTCTCACTCTAAGTCAAACATTCACAGCCCAATTTCCTCTTAGAACAACAACTAATGGAAGCACAAAATTTTGTCTCATTCTACAGGAGCAAATGGTTTATAGGCCACAGCAAATGCAAGCAAAACATGGATTTACCACAGACCTGAACAGCTCTCTACAAAAACCTCTGATCACCCAGCTCTACCTTTACAACAGTAGAGCATCTTCCCCTCTCCCTTCCCCTTGTTCTCTGCTCCATGCTGGAAAACCCCCACCATGAAAGGCAGCAGAGAGAAGGGCAGTGCTCATAAGCTGGGACCAGCCCTTTGCAGCTTTCCTGAGGGATCACCCATATCAGGACAGTGGATTGCTCAGCTTCTTCATGCACAGATGTGCTGAGGATCTGGAGCTGGACCAGTGTATTTTACTGGGAAATCTGGTCTCAGGACTTTTGTTTAGTCTCCTTGCCCAGCATCTGAGCAGCTGCAGTTAGAGCCTTCTGTGCACGCACCTGAATCACAGGGTCTGGATGTCAGGCATGCATCTCAGACAAGATGGAGTGGGATGGCACTGCTTTTCCACGGCCAAGAGGTTGTCCTGCAACAGACTACAGTTCCCCGCAAGCTGCATCCTCTCCCTCTCTAGAATGGCAGATTGGTCGAAAGTGGCCCTGGGCTGTCCCGCAGTGCTCCTTGGGATGTTTAAAGCCTCCAGGGCGCAAGTGGTCTGATATGACCATACCAGACTGTAAGTAGCCATCAGAAGACCCCAAAATCCCCTGTGGTGTGCTAGGTGGTGGCAGATAGTCAGCCAAACTGACATGTGTCTTACTCCCAAGGGAAGTACTGAAAACACACATATATCACAGCTATCATTTGGGATGCTGCGTGTACCAAGGCTATTCAGCTCCCTGCTGGAAACCAACAGCTGCCAGCTATTACCATGGAGTGTAAGTTTGGTCCCGTTAAAATGCAATATCCAGAGCTCTCCAGCATTTTTCTTCTGCAAAGGCCTTTTGTTTCAGGATGAGCAGTTATCAGTTGGGCCAAAGCAAATAGAAATTATGGCAACAGCCTGCACAGGGTCCTGCTGCTGCACACTTGTGACAGGGATGCATTGAGGGCAGCCTGGAAAAGACAAGATATCAGGGCAGTTTAAAGGACCAAAAGTGGTCTCTGCCAAAGCCAAGAGTGCAAGAAGGCCTATCCTTTGCACAGGAAATACTCACAATGCAACTGCTTGTCCTCACTGAAAAGCAGAGCCCTTCTTCCTGGGTGCAAGAGCTGGGCACCAGTAGGTGCTGTGGCACTGTGTCCCACCGCACCCAGCTCGAGGCACAGAGCCCATGGTGATATGTCCTTCCATGCCATTGCTAGGCCACCCAAAGGCACCCAGGAGGCAAAGGGGTGCTGCAGCATTTCCAGAAAAAATGGATTTCTGACAGACAAACATGACTTAGACAGCAACATCCTGAAGCAGCATCTCCCTGAGCTCTCTGCCTCGGCCTCTCTGAGAGCTGATGGGGAGTAGAGCTTGCTCCTGCCAGTGCCTTGCACGGGGACCACTTCGCACTGGAGACACAGCTCAGGGCAGCGATGGAGGGATGCTTCTCCCACCTGCACCACTGACTGGCCCCTCCCAGGCTGAGAAGCACCCGGCACCAACCCAAAGCTGGGCACTTCTTGGCACAGAGTGATAGGGACAGGCTGAGGAGGAGGAATCCAGACTCTGTTCTCCTTTGAGTAGCAAAGTGGTTTTTTTTTTGTAATTCTGGAGTAGTGCACCCACAGGATTTTTTATACAAAGAAAGTAAATTTCAATACTTTGAATAGCAATAGGGAATAAAATACAATGTGTATCATATTTACTACACTCATTCACACATCTCTAAATTATTTTTGCAAAAGAATTACCAGCCTAAATAGCTGAAGCCCCCGCTACTTTTCCCCTGATTGCTACCATATCTCTTTCCAGAACAAAACTTGTTCCCAGAAGAAGGGCTCCCTATCACTGTTGCTACAGCTGTTCTCCAGGCAGCACGCCGTGCAGCTCTGCTGGAGCAGCTCTGCATGTCTGCCAATCACAGAATCACTGAATATGCTGAGTTGAAAGGGACCCACGAGGTCCCACAAACCATTTGTGCACCATGCAAAGTTTTCCATATACATGAAAAATTTCTTCACTCCCATACAGCTGGGAAGAGTTGCACTCAGGTGTTCCTAATTACTTAACTCCAGATCCAATGGAACATATTAGGTCAGTTGCTTTCCAGTGGCTGATCTTTGTGGAAGAAAAATAGTCTATTATTATTACCAGCCAGGAAATGCATTTCAGGGCAACCGTAGGAATTGATGTTCATATTGTTAAAAGCCATGGATTAACGTTCTGTGGATGACCTGTTATTTGGACTTGCACTGAACTGTAGAAAATTATAATTAAAAAGTATATTTTTCAGAATACAATGAACAACTACAAAAAGAGGTTTCAAACGTAAGTTTCTTTGTAAGCCCCACTTGTAACTACACAGTAGCATTCACTACTTCTAATATCTACAACTTATACCCAGGAGCCTGCACACTCACATATTTCCTGTTTTATACCCTGAAAAAAATGAAATCGAGTACATATCGGCTAACACCCACACAGCATTCTTCCTAATGTATTTCTACAACTACCAAGCAGAGGTCTCCTTGTAAATAAAAGCAGTCTCTTAAATTTATATTGCATTTTTCTTCTGCAGGGACTTACATACTATATACAGGAATAATATCCACCATTGCTGAAATGCAGCCACTTCTGGAGTGGAATAAAGCAGCTACTTGGTAGGCACAGAGCAACATAAAACATCAGGAAGAGAAACATAACATTGGGACTGCAACATGTATTTAAGATGACAAACAGTAATTAAGTTTAAGGACTGTAATTTAGCCAGAACACTGTGAAAAATGCAAAGGGATCTTTAATTGGAAGGCGTAAGGAGCATGGCTTTATATCTCACCTGGGATGCATTACTACCACAAGGAGACTTGCCCCTCAAGCATGGGGTAGTAAGCCACAAATACCACTATCCTCAAAGAGGAGAAACCCTGCCTCCCCTCCACCCCATCACTGCACAGCTTCCATCCTTGTTGCTGAAGTGCCTCCTTCCTCTGATACCCTCTTTGAGCACATCTGCACATCAGGGAAATGAGGTCTTTCCTTTTGTCCTCGGTACTTCTGACAAGCAGAGGCACTTGGGTTAATGACTTTCCCCCAAACTCACCAGCAGCTGCTTTCTAGCTGGAGATAAAAGAGCAGAGGTCTAAGTGGGGAGAGGCTTCCTGAGACTTTTACTGAAGCTGATGGACACCTGACAGCAGAAGGCTTCACCTCTGTCTGGGGCAACCTCCTTGCTCTGCCCTGGACCTTCAGCCACCAAAAGGCTTCTTGCCCCCTGTGCCATGGATTGGTGTGGTGAGGTTCTTGCATCCTTCCTCGCAGGAGTTAGCAACAGGGCATGGACTCCCTCCCTGCAGGCGTTCCTTTCTAGAAGTGTGGTGCCCCTTTGCTGGCACTCACCTCACAGGTCCATCATCCTGAACCTTCAGGCTGCACCTCCCCAGCCCCACAGCACCTCTGATGCCCACTAAACACCAGCAAAACCCGGGTGCTTGTGCAACCTGGGCTAAGCAGTCAGTAGAAGAAACCCACAAGGGGTCTTGGCCTCAGCCTCAGAGCTTAGAAGGTGAGATGGTTGCCCTGGGCTATCCCTCACCGATGGAGAAGCATTCCTGTCTCCACCTTCTGCCCAGAAGAAGCCTCCTGGAACCAGCAATGGAACAAAAATGTTTTGCTGCTGCCAGATCAGGAACCATTGTGAAGCTCCCAAGGGCCCCTGGAAAGCACTGTGCCTCTCCTGGGAGTGAAAGTGGACTCTCACCAGGAGCGGGGTGATGTCTTCTGACCGCCAACAAGCACAGAGGAAAGGAAGAGCACAGGGCTGGAAGAGCTCAGCCTAAAGAAGGGCAGCACTGGCTGCCCATGAAAATGGCAACAGACAGCAAGACACAGAATTGTGCTTGGCAGCCACTGCAACCATGACACTGTCTGGCCCTGGGCAACAGTTGTGGGTTTCCTGGTCAAATGTGCACTGTGATTGAGGTCTGGGCGCTGGAGGGAGGGGTGAAGACAGAAAAGACACAGTCCCAATTCTTCGAAATGGAGAAAAGCAAAACAAGCAGGGGAGACCTTTATCATCCCCTCCCACTCTCTTTCAAGGCCTCCTGTGAAGAAGGCCCCCTTGTCCCTTAGAGCTGATGTCCTTTCTCTCTCTGATGGTGGCTGGATCTCCTGGGAGTTAAGAGCTTTCCCCCTCCATCAGTGAAGGCAATGAGGCACCAGCTGTGGCTGGAAGCTGAGCAATGCAGGAGGCAGATAACACATTCAGGTGACTTCAGACAAGCATGGCTGTCTTGGAGAAGCTGGTATATTCATCAGAAATGGGTAAGGAGCCATGGGTACTGGGTCTTCAGTGAGACAGCTATCTTATCTGTGGTGCTCCAGATAGGGATTTTGGATGGGGTGCCCCTTAGGAGGAAGAGTCCTACTCAACTAATTGTCAGAGGGGGATAGTAAACCCCGATTCACAGCCTTATGGGGCTAACTCTGCCCTGTGCAGGGAGGTAACTCATGCCCAGAGCTGCTTCCAGATGCAACAAGACTATCACAGCTCCTGTCTGGCTGGTGGAGGGCAAATCCTTCTCCTGGGGGTTCCCCTGGAACAGTGTGTGCCTCCACTTTGAAGAGGTTAGCCAGACCTGCTACAGGTCTGCAGCAGAGAGAAACACCAGCTTTACCCACTCATGATGCCAGCAGGAAAAAGGTGAATTTCCCCCATCCCTGCTCCCTTGTTCCTCAGTGGCAAACAGGGCTACAGTTCAGCATAACCCTCTCTTTTGGGCCAGTTTCCTGCCTCCATCCTTCTTGGAGCAGTTTCCTGCCTGTTTCACCTTTCAGCTCCTCTGCCCACTGCCTTGCCAGTGGCAGCTGAGTGCCTGTGTGGCTGCATGTACTGACAAAATTCAGCCACCCTGAGCAGCAATGCTGTAGCCACCCGTTGCCCACGCTGCAGCAAATTCACTGTGCATGCAGAAAGGCCTCAGGAGGTGAGAGGGCAGCACTGGAACTGCCTGAACTGCGAGCCCGGGGGCTGGGTCATGGGCACAGGACTTGCTGTCTGGCTGAAGAATGTTTAAATGCCTGACTCTTCCCATAATCCAGAAAACTTGAGGTGGAGGAAGTTAAGCAATGGAATAAAACCCAAAATAAATAGGTAATGAAATATAGGCAGAGAAGCAATCCTGGGTATAGGGCTGAGGCGGTCATCATTCCAAAATTCACAGGGGGAAGCCAATGTGCAACTGCTCCACCCTTCCAGACCCATCCCGTCACACCCCATCCCGCAGCCCCACAGAGACCAGACTTTCCTGTCTGCAGCTCAGACCTGCTCCCTACCCAGCAAGAGTGTTGAGGGACAGAAAGAGGCTCTTAGAGGCCAGTGCTGCAGCTGGATCCAGCCTGGACTTCTCCACCACTCAGCGTGGTCCATGTCATTGGTCCCCTCCTTACTCCATCTTCTTCAGGCCGGGGGGTGAGAAGCAGAGAGTGGTGGGGAAAGGCCGAAGCAAACCACACTGGGGGCAATTAAACACGTGAGAGCCTGGAAGATGTGGATGGATGGAGACACTGAAGCACATGCGGTGCGAGGCAGGGCGCTCTGGCCGCCAGCACGTGGGGCGGCTGCTGCCCCACGGACGAGGTCGGTGCTACTGCAGGGAGCTGCAGCCGGGGCGGGGCAGCCCCAGCCAGCGGGAAAGCATGAGGAGACAAGGGGAGTACTGCAGGATATCATCCACTAAGCTGTGGGCTCTGCAGTAAAGAAGGTAACTGTTCTGGTAGAAATTTGTGCTTTAATATATTTTCGTTTGTTTGTTTAAAACAAGTTCCCACTTCCCTGAGGAAGCCCTGTCTGACATTCCCAAGGAAACATGGGGTGTTTTTTTCCTTCCTTCATTTGCTCTTCACATTTCTTCATTCCTATTTTTTGTGTTTCGTTCCTTCTTTTCTCCGGGTGTGTTTCTTTCCTTCCTCTCTCTCACTCTCTCTCTCGTGCACGTGCTTTTTAAAAAAAGTTTTGTCTTTATTTTTAAATTATAGACATTATGACTTTCTCAAGGAGTGCTCCAGTTCTGAACCAGATCCCTTTGCGTGGTCATGCCTGTCAGTCTTTGGTAACATATGGACACTTTGGTGTGCCAGTGAGGAGGGGAGGAAGAGGAGCAGAGGTGGCTGAGTAGGAAAGGAGCAGGAATGTCTTGGTCCGAAGACAGGAGCGCTCGCTTGCCATCATCTGAGCAGCACGTAAAGGAAGAAAGTCAATGGGCCACAAAGACAAGGGCTGTGCAGGGCTGGGACACCACTTCCTGGAAGAGCAACAGCTGCCAGCCAAGAAGGGAGAAAGAGAATTAGTGATGGGACAGATACAGATCTCATCAAACAAGTCTTCTCCCACCCTGAACCACAGAGAGTTCCCTAATCTTTTGGAAGACACTTTGAGCCTTTCCTGGACATTCTCAAGGTTCCCCAAAACTAACTCTGGAGAAAAGGTTGAATCTTAGACACTTTTGAAATCTAATTCTCCTTTCTTCCCCAGAACTTTCAACCTGAGTTAAATAAAATACTCTCATTTTGTTATGGTTACATCCTAGGCTAAAAGAGATCTTTAACCATACCTAAAATTTAGAAAATTTTACAGTGTTCTGACCTTTGTTTCCCCCTTCACCTCCAGAGTTAAGAAAATTGCCACAAGTGACTCTTACTCTGAAAGTTTTTTTGCTTCAAAAATAAATAAACCAAACTGAACCTTGCTCTCAAGTTCCTGTCTGGCTCTGGTTTGCATACTCCAAACATCTGCTCTCCAGCCCACCTGAGGCATGTTATCGAGGGCACAGGCAGGACTAGGGCACATGGCACACCGGTGATTCCCACCCAATGGCTATGTACTGCTTACACACACCTTGCTGTGGCTTCAACCCTTGGTGCACCTTAGTGAGAGTGGAGCTCTCTCCCTTACTGCAGTGCTGGCATCAGTTTATGGGGATGGACTGGAAAGGGGCTGGTGGGATTTAGCCTGGCTGTGCATCTATGCTCAGATGGCAATGGGAAGAAGCACAGCCCTCCCTTGTTCCACGTCCCAAAGAGCAGATTTTTTTTCCCGGGAGAAGGACTGACTTAACCCTACGGAGGCCATTAAAGCCTGCAGGAGGTCTTTCCCTTTTCAAAGCTTCCATAACTAGAGTTTCCAGGAAATGAGATATTGCAGAAGTCCTTTAGCTTCTTGGGCATGACACCTCCTGGTTGTTCCTTTGATTCTTGCTAACTCTCAACTCTAAAGAACAAGTCCACGAGTCTGACAGCTCCTTTGGTGACTTCTGCTAGTGGAGTCAACCATCCCATTGGGTCCCACCAACACGTCAGTGTGCTCTGGAATCAGCTGTGCATCCCTAGCATGTGCATTTGTGAATGTACTCCTACCAACTCATTTGCCTCTGAGGCAGACACAGTCTCACCCTTATTCGGTCCAATTGGCTTCCTTGGACAGTCTCCCTTTTTCAGAGTGACGTCATCGATGGCAATGTCCCCCTCGTAGCTCGTGCCCCGGACACCTTCGAAGATGATCTGCAAGCAGAGCATGGGAGAGAGTCCAGTGTGAGGCTGCAGTTGTGGAGGGCCCTTCCTGCACTGCAGGGCTCTGCAGAGGTGAGCAGGACACAGACCAGGTCTTATCAGATCCCCAGGAGAATGATTTCCTTCCTGTTTCTCCAGTATTCACAGGATCTGGAAAGCCAGATCCCACTGTTTATGGGACCAATCTCTTTGTGCTGAGCATCTGTGCAGTAATAAGTAAGCATTAGAGCTCTGCTTTATTATGTGCCCTGCTCTAACAAGCCAACCAATACTGAACAGGACTTGCAAGAGTAACTACATTCTTATTTATTATTTTGAAGTATCCAAAAGCACACTGGGCATTTTGCCACAGTGCCACAACCTATCAGCCTGTACAGAGCAGCTCTCACAAACAACCCAACAAGAGCGAAGTAGCCTGTTGGGAAACAACCTCAGCCATAAATGCAGCCCACTGCCTGGGTACACATGAACAACTCGATGAGTACATGCAGAGTGCCCAGTTCATATTCACAAGTGCTCCTAGAGTCCTAAGCAAGGGGCACAGCGAGGGTGGGCTCTTGCACCACATGCTAGAAGAAACCTCTAGCATTCAGCCACTTTACACCAACAGGCCAGCATCCCCCCAGCTGCTCAGCACTGAGGAACCTGTCCATCACACAGTCATGGCACCAAAAGGAGCTCTCTGACAAGCACTTTCCAGACCAGCAATAACCAGAAAATTTATAATGCCAAACTGATGCACATAAATTTTTAAATGCTTGCACATTAAAACCTCAGAGAGAAGTGGATTTGACTTCTGTGCATCCACTAAGCCTTTGCCTTGCCCCAGTGACCCTGGGGGATGAAAGCTCCCAGTACCCTGCCTTGTGCCCCACCAGCCCCTGTGCTACAGAGGAAGATGTCTGCTGGGAAATCTTCTACATCCATAGCACACAGATAGGACAGTGCAGGTGGCTCCTTGACTGTGGGCTTGGCTTACCTGGAAGGGCCCGGGTGGGTTGATGGGCACGTGTGCTTGCTGCCACATGTTCCCCCGATTCCCACTGAGGGACCAGACCTGGGTGTCGATGGCTCGCTTGTTCCGCACGCGGACTAGCAGGTTCAAGGAGCCTGGAAGAGAGAAACTGGGATCTGGCATGCTGGGGCAGGCAGCCAAGCCTGCCTGCTGGGCTGGCTCCTGGCACAGCTCTGGGCTCAGCCTTGAACCATGGCTGTAAGCCCCAGCTGGCTCAGGGACAGCCTGCACAGCCCCAGTGGTCATCTCTGAAGGGAGCCAGCTTTCTCCTGCGTTCATGGATAAGTGCCACTGGCAACGTTTCATCCACCTGGCCTTTCCTAGGGAAGCACAGACCCAGAAAAAGAGGGATGGGATGAGGAAGAAGCAGTGTGCAGCATGGCTGGGGTGGCACGACAAGAGGGTGGCAGAAATGCCAGGGACCTCCAGAGGCATCCCATCCAACCTCCTGCTTGAAGCTGTCTCCTGCTCTACATGAGGGCAGCATGGTTTTGCCAGGCCAAGTCCTGAACTTCCCTGAGGGAACCAAGTTTTCCTACTGTCCAGCATGAACCTCCAGCACTACCAGTTGAGGCCACTGTTCCTTATCATATAATTTAATACTATGAAAAGATTTTGGTTCCATTATCTTTGAATTTGCCCTTGAAGCAGTTGGAGGCCAAGGGCTGATAGCAACCTCCTCTTTGCCAGACTGAGCAAGTCCAGCTCCCTTAACCTCTCTTCCTAAGGACTTCTGCTCCTAGCCCTTGACCAGCCTGATGCCCTTCTGCTGGATCCTGCTAATTTCTCTACATTTCACTTGAAATGAAATGGGAGCCCAGAACACATATTTGCCTCCCGCCATTGACCACTGGCACCTGAAATACGCAATGCAGCTAACAGGGCTCTCCCTGCCCTGGCCCTGGCCATCAGCTGCGGAACTATGACCAGCGTCCTCATCCACCACTTGCCCTGGGAGCAGCCTTGGGGTGAGCAGCTGTTCTTTGAAGCACCAGAGAGCACTGCCTGTTCCACACCACCTGGTATCATCCCAGCCCCATGTTTTCAGAGGTTCACAAAGACCCTGTGAATCAACACCAACTTCAAGTTCTTTCAAAAAAAGCAATTCCCAAAAGGTTTTGTCTATCATTAAACCAAAACCAAAGCCAACAAATCTCAAAGCATTTCCAGTTCTCACTTTGAAAACAGTGTCACAGCTTCCTACCCTCCACCCACACATGAAGCCATCTCAGTTTGTCTTCCTGCAGCATTTTGTTAGTATGCCCTCAGATTACTTCTTTTCCTTTTTTGCTTCAGTGAAAAAAGCATTTTTAAACATTCAATCAGGGATGACCTGAACCATTTTTTTTTTTCTCAAAAAATCAATCAATCACAATTCCAGTCATGCTGTTGCTCATCAGTGTTTCTGGTCTCCATACACAGACATATTACACCTGAGAGTGGGATGGAAATAGTAACCCTTACTTAGCCATCTGTAGTCTGTCTGCACTTGGGATGCTGCACTCCCACATGGGTACACCCTTTGGAGAAGCAGCAGAAAGAGGTCAGGGGAAGAGGCAGGGAAACATATATATATAACCTCCCTCCTACATGATCCCCCCAAATCCTTCTTTCTTGGCACATCCACCTTAGGGGCACTGTATGAAGGACAGGGACCTGGAAATAGTCCCATCAAGTGCCTGGCTGTCAGAGAATGAGAGATACATCACAGGGAGTTCAGAGCATAATAAAGATGATGAAATGTTTAGATTCTGAGTGAATGGTTTACAAGAAAAGGTTAAAAAAATGAACTATGTATATAATTTAGTGAAAAGAGGATAGAAGGCACATTATTGACTGGAAATATTCAGAAGCATTAACTGTAAGGCTAGCTGAGAAAACTAGATGAAGGCCTGACAGGACATAGACAGCATATCCAATCCCCTTCCCGGGTGGTTCCCCGGTTTGGGATGCACACCACAACCCAGGATAAGGACAAAAATAGCTTGTTTCTCTCTCCCTTGAGACCAGTTGGCACTGCACAACCTTGGGGGATCCAAGTCAGTGAGACCTCCCTCCTGGAAACACAGTGCTACAGATGAGAGAAGTCACTACAGGAGTCTCTGGCAAAACCAGCTTTGAGCTGCTGGTTTCTTGGCATCTTCCCTGCCCTCAGCAGCTTCCTATGAAGGAAAGTGTCTCTAAGGATACCTAGTCCTCATGAAGCCCCTTGTCCAAACTGACAGCTCACACAGGAACTACATAACCCCATAGATCAATGTCAACAGGAGTGTGTTCAGAGCAGCTAATTACAGACACCAGGGCCGGTGAGGTGAGGGATTGAGAGCAAATGAAGAATTAATATAAAGCTGCTAGCAAGAAAGGATTAAAAACAACCATTGTCTATTCTATCCTCATTTGGAGACTTGTAGCTAGGATTTGCTGCACAATAGCTTGGCTGAGTAGCCAGCACTGGGACAAATCACGCAGCAAACGAACTTTGATGCCCTAGAAAAAAAGCAAAGGCAAGATAGAAAGAAACCCAGAGAAGCATCTGGAATGCAAATTAGTGCCTCCAAAGCACTGGCTGTGAATGCCTGGCCTAAACCCAAACCAAGCTTGAGCACATCCTGGCTGACAGCTCCATGTCCTTGCAGCCTCAGGAAAAACAACCTTTTGGCACCTGAATTCCCTAATACAACAATACTGAATATGAGCAGGCATTCTTCAAATTGTTTACAATTGGAAAGGAAGCTCCCTTATCTACTCACAACATGCAGTGTTTCACTACTCCTGCCTACACATGGAAAACTGAAGGTCGAAACAGAGGAGCAGCACACCCATGGCTGTCTTAGAAATCAGTGAGAGTTGTGAAGGGCAGCCAGGTCTCACAGCCCTACCTGCAGTCCCTGCTAAGTTACAGAGGCTCCCTGAGTCTGGGAAGGAACTACAGACCTCCATTTTCCAGTAACACTGTCACTGGGAATATACTTCTGGGAGACATGGCAGAGACTCCTGGACTTTAAACAGTGATGAAACCTCTATCCCATCTGAACTGAGACCACGGGGTTGTAGATGTTACTGTTTGTGTAGCTCTTCTACTTTACTCCCTTCCACCATGTGTCAGTCTGCCACCAGTTGCCAGTCAAGTTAAGGGCACGTAGCCTGTGATGGAGGTACCTGTAAATGAACCTCCAGATCTGTGCTCTAGGCAGAGCCATAAAATATTGCAGACTTGGACTACGGGAATCTCCAAGTCATCCTCCTTTCCAGTGGTTACAAACTGAAGAAGAATCAAAGCATGACCTGCTCTCCAACTCCTCATCAGCAGAGATGAGAAAGGCCCATCTGGGATGTTCTCCAGTGCCAGTTGCTGCAGTCACCCCTTTTTGCCTGGTTTCATACTGCAATCATGCCTGCTTTCCTGTATCCGAGTCCAAAGCCAGCTGGGCAGTTTTGTTACCTATTTCTCTCCTTGTTGCCCCTTCCCCATCTCCCCGGCCTGGCATTTCCTAAGGACACCTGCTGGTGAGGCACACAAAAAGACAGACCATCTATCTGCTGCTATATCTCTCCAGCTGACCAGAGACAGACAGACAAAAGAGAAATCCCAGGACACCAGCAATCCTGTTGTTAACTCTTCCCATACAAGGCAATCTTCGCATTTGTCTTGTAATCTGCATTATTCCTTCTTCCCAATCAAAAGGGAGAATAAAGGCCAGTGATGAGTGAGGAGGAATCAATTACAGAGAGAGCCAGCTGTACCTTCTGCTGTCTGTCTTGAAGACCAGAGCTGGCATTTCAAAAGAGTGGCACTCACACAAAAGACCAGCTGGGCTTCCAGATAGAGTAACCCAAGGGATGCCTTTTAAATGTTACCTTCTCACAACAAAAAAAGGTCTTCACTCAGTTTCCAGAGGACAGAACTTCACTGTCACATGGAATTGCAGTGTAGATCCAGAAGAGCTGGCACAGGCAGCAGCAGGAGGGAGGCAGGGTCTGTAAGGGAGGGACCACCAGCACAGTCTGTATGGGATGGCAGAGAAGGTAGAGGTTTCCTCAGGAGTTCTCTTGGGGAGTTAATGCAAAATGATGGGGTGCAGAAAAGGCTAAGGAACAGCTCAGTTTACACGGCTCAGGATGGGAGGCAGGCAGCTGGAGTAGTCAGGAAGCAAAGGGAGGATGACACTACACACTGAGACATGGGGTACCATGCCAAGTGCAGCAGAGCTCTGTGGGATGGCTAGGGAAGGCTGTTGGGATCCACAGCCATGAGCTGGCACACAGCCTGGTCTCACTGCAATTGCCTGCTGCACTCTGTAAGATCCTTGCTCCAGTACGGGGCAATTTCAGGAGACCACCTATTGATGAGAATTCCTGGCTGCAGCTCCAGTTTAGATTTGGCACCCACCTGGGAATTCAGGGCTGAAGGGCCCCATGGAAATTCCCATGGCATTTCCAGTGCAGGAAAAACAGACTGAAATAGGAAGCTGACTGATTACAAGAGATATCCAGTACCTAGAAAGAGATTCACGGTGTGGAGAGGACTTAGACCTTACACAGCTTAGCAGAGTCACCCATAGACCCAAAATGAGGGCTAAAACCAATCGAGGGAGAAAAGAGCTCTTACATTTCCAACAGGGGCTCTGAGCACTTCTTTGAGTGTTTAATGTTAATGCCGCTGATCAGAAACTAAAAGCCCAAAGCTTAGTGCAGGCAAATCCCAGGAGCAAATGACAGTCTCCAGAAAGAATCTATTACTGTTTATAATATTCACAACAAACACAGGTCTCTCTCCCTCTCTCATTTAAATGGATGTTAATGAATAGCAGTCAGCATCAGGCTGGTGTTCTTGGTTACAGAGCTGGGGGGAAAGTTACTGCTCTGAGAGCTAGAAAGCAGAGGGTGGAAAAATAATTGTAGCACAGATAAAGAAGCAGAAATAACACCAAGTGGTACTGACTCATAATTTCTAGGAATGTAAGTTGTCTTTGTGCCATGGTAGGATGTATTTACTCATTCACAGTCTCTCAGGATGCTTCACACATTAACATATGAGGAGTAAGACAATTAAAGCCTCTGGGCTGCTTTCCACTCCTGACTACAGAGAACTTCATCTCTAAATGTCTTCCACTGTTCTCAGCTTGGTGTGCAGGGTCCCCTCTGTGCAGTCATGGGGTCACTACACAGACCTGTTTCTGCAGCCACACTTCACTAACTCCAGAGCAGGAGGGTTCAGAGAGCTCATCCTCGTCAGTCTGGAAAGCACCATAATCCCACCTCTACTCCTAAGACATCTGCATTGGGCATGGAGAATGTTTGGCCTGTGCTGCCAGCTGGCTGATTGCTGTGGGACACTCCATGCTTCGGTACAGTAGGGAGGCTACGGAGAAAGGAATCAGGGGAATCAAAGCCTCCTGTTTCCTGCTGTGTCTAGGACTTTCTGGGGATATAAACAGCAATAAGGTAAGTTTTGATTGGCAATGTTTCTCCTACAGCAAACCTGTGAAAATTACTTATATATGGCTACAGGGAATTTTCTTTGAAGCTAACTGTGGATTTCAAAAACCCGAAGAAACAAACACATTCCCACCTCTGACCTCCTAAACTACCATCAAATGAAGCTGGGCTTGAAGCAATATTCCCTGACATAGCTACACCAATTGCACAGATTGATCTATGATCCATCACTATCTATCTGACTAGTCTGGCATGTACAGGAATTTCAGGATGGAGGGAATGTACCAGCAGAGAAGCAACAACACTCTAAAAAGGCCAAGTGGACATATGGATGGACCCCTGGAGAGACACACTGGGCAGGGGGGACCTGGGCCCTGCAGACAGAGGGGTAAGTGCAGTGGTACTGTCATGGCTGTCTCGTGATGAGGAATGGCAGGCAAGCTACAGCTATAGCTCCTTCTCTCCAGCATATCCCCACCTGTCTGTGTACACAGAGAGCAGATGGTGATATGGCAGGAGCAGACTCGCAGTGGAGCTATGCTTGAGCTCCTTTGCTCATTTGATCCGCCAGTCTAATTAGAGAAACTGTTAGCATAGAAAGATGAATGATACAAGACTTCCATCTTTGATACTGTGTTTATGGAACAAAATCCTGACACTCCTTTTCATGGAAAATTCCCTCAGAGGTTGTTTGTGACCAGTAAGAGGCTTTCTCTGTGTGGACAACAGGATGTGGTTTAAGAAGTTCAGAAGAGGGAGAAGAAAGATCTCCATGCTCCACAATGTTAAATTTATGCAATCTCAGAAGAACAAAGGCTCATCCAATATGCAGCCAGAACAGAGAGATGGCACAGGGAAGGTGACTCAGGGGTAAATTCAGAGCTGGTCACTTGTTGGGGCCCTGGCTGTGTAGGAGCCCAGTGCTGCCTGTGACTCAGCTTCAGGCAGAGCAGGGGGAGCTCCAGGTGCTTGGCAGGGAAATGGATGCTCTCCTTCATTTCTCTGTGCAGCTGCTGACAAGCAGGATGCGATGATGCCGATGGGGGCAGCTCCTTCCCTCTTTCCTGCTGTAGCTCGTGGTCCCCAGAAGTGCTGGGTACTACCTCAGAGAGGAGAGGCCAGCCTGGCGGAAAATCATAGAATTGTTTACATTGGAAAAGACCTTTAACATCAAGTCCAACCATTAAAAATGAGAGTATGATAAACCTAGCAAGAAGGAGATCATGTGTAGGCAACTTTTCCCACCAATTTTGCAGACTCAAGAAGCAGAGTGAACCATAGTTCAGCTGCGAGGTCTGTTTGCTCTTTGTTCACCCTCTGTTTCGTGACATGCCCAGATGCCTTCAGGCAATGCTCTCTCTCCTCCCAGCTTTGATAACAGGCCCTTTCATCTTTGGCACCAGAGACAGCTGGGTCCTTTATGGAATTCATGTGCTCAGCTCTCAGACTGAGAGCACGCACTGTGCTCAGCACTCCCCGACGAGCTGAAACAAAGTCTGCTTCATAGACACTACCAGGTCTAAAAGAGCACAACAGCCAGACGGGACTCTGCCTGTCTCCCTTCTGTGGGCAGGCTTTGAAAAGACCTCAGCAAGAGAGGAGGGAGCCTCCCAGAGCCCACAAAACACAAGTGATGTGTGTGGAAGGGTTCCTGACAAAAACCCCGCAGACACAGATGCACTTATGCTGAGGAAAATCTTGCCTGTCTCTTTGCTATCCCTATTAACAATTTTCCTATTTCCCCATCATCACCCTGTCTGCGGTGTCTCAGTCCCGGGAGCCAAGCACAGGGCAGCTGCACAGCTGCAGGGCTTGGAGCAGATGGGCTGTTTTACTGCAATGCTGAAGCCAGCGAGACAGAGGAAGGAGCAGCTGAGATCACATATTCTTCCTGCTGAACTGAGGACTCCACTCAAAAGCTGTTCTCTGGCCTCATCCTCTGCCTGACCCAGGGAGATGTGCGAGGATGAATGGTTCAGGCCTTGGAAATGATTTGCTGCAGGAAGGCTGTTTGTTAGAGCAGGCTGTGCACCCAGCTTAGAGTCAGGATGCATTATAGCAAGAGACTCTTTTCCCACTTCGTGCCTGCCGTACTTGCACCACAAAACTTCAAGGCGACTAGCTGAAACTGTGATACCCCAAATCTGCAACCGCAAACTCCTTCAGGTGCTGGCGTGCCTGTCACCCCTGCAGAGCTCTCTTTGGGAGAGGAAATCACTCCTGGAAGTGATGGTGGTGACTGACACTTGTGGAGCATTTCTTTGATTTTCTGGGATACATTACAAAATCACGCCTGGTTGAAGCTCAAATACAGATGAGGATGGATGCACAAGTGTGTATCATAGTTTTGCACTCTGGCCCCACAGCCTTTACTCTGTCAGAGCACCCAGGGGGGTGTCCAGATGTGCACCTGGAGTGACCAACAGTGAAATAATTAATGGTCTATGGAGAGAATAGAAGAGTGACAAGGGAGTGCTAAAGAAGTAGCTGGATATACTCTGAGAGCTCCTGTTTCCTCTTAAGTGTCTGTTGTGTTTTGTATATATCAATTTCAGAGTCTGAATAATTGATGCAACACCTGATGTCTCAGAAGATAATCAGGTTGCAGTGTATCCTTACAGCTCCTAAACTTTGCACAGGGATGCTGCTGTGATTAAAGTCTGAATGGAAAGATGTTCTGCTGATCATTCAGCAGGAGGGGAGATCACAGCAACTGTCCACCAGAGGAATAACTGTGTCTCCAATCAGGTGATCAGGAGCAAAGAAAATCTGTCAGGATTCAGGGCATCTGCAAATGAATGGGTGCCAGCAATCTGTGCTCCGACAGCCTTGCCAATGAAATCTGCGGCAGGAAAGCAATCAGACATTCAGCTAGCAAGACAGAAGAGGGCTTTTGAAGAAGGCAACATTTCAGTGTCTATCTGCACTGGGAACTTGATTCAGTGATTCCTTTTTAGTGAGAGGCAAGGAAAGGCAGAGAACCCCCGTTTAAGGTACTAAACAGAATACCTGCATCAACATTTGTGGAATAAAAATGACGTGTAGCCAATCCACACCTGAACACCCTTCCCTCGTCTCCATGTGTTCTTTAGATGTCAAGCTCTTTGGCTTAGGGATAGTTCAATCCTACCTATCAAAAATGCTGTTTGTGCTCTTCATAAGTAAACATATAATGAAGGTATAGACACATAGGATTTACTGGGCTCCAGCAAAAGTAACTGAAGGGAATTCTCTGCCCTTGGTTATGCAGGAAGTTTGATTAGATGATGTATCAATACCATTGGGTCTTAATAATCTTTAAATCTATGCCTCTCACTCAATTCTTTAGAATTCTTTAGAAACTCACTGAATTGTTTAGAAAAACAATGACTTCATCTGTCTTTGGTTCAGAGCCACTGTATTGAACTTACAAAGGTTGAATGACACTTTACAAATACATGGTCTCCTTGCTAGGTGTTTATAATCTTTGCTCATGATCATGGTAATTGACTAACCTCCCAAAAAACCCATGCAGATACTACTAGAAGAGGCCACAGTCTATCCAAAGGGTCCATACCACAGCCCACAGGAAGGTGCTGGATCTCTTCATTAGTCAATACGTGTTTATTGATGGAGGAATGACTAAAGCCAAGAACACATCTGAATAAGTGGAAAAAGAATGAGTATTAAAAAGTTGAATACATTTTTTCATTACAGACTGTTCACTTAACTCTAACCGCAACTTGTTTTCAAGAGTCTAGAGGGAAGTGAATCATACTCATTAGGAAAATCAGCCTCCCCTCAATCAATCCAGTGACGTAATCTCTACTGTGTAGTTATTGCACTGGAGATAATGGCATGGATTTAATGAACAACACATTTCTATATGAGGCAAACTATGTATCCAAAAGAATGCAGCTACCTCCAGGGTGCCACCTGCATTACTGTGCAGTGGCAGGGTGCTGTGTTCATAAACAAAGTTTGGGTAGGAATGAGGGAGCTACGATGTTGAATCTTAAAAAATGATGGCTTTGTGGTTCAAGCTGCTTTTACATGGACATAACTGGTACCTCTCAATCTGTGTGACCTGACTGTGCGATCTGACTACTGTCACTAGTCAGAAACAAGTTGAAGCCACATGGCACCCACCAGCTCCTATGTGTGATCATTTACCATGGCCTTTTAGACACGCCTTTGCACTGATTGTCTGATCTGAGTTGGACAAGAAAAGAAGCAATTCAGTTTGGCAGGCCTTCCAGACCTGTGATTCCTCCTCAGCAGGAGAGCAGCAGTGGTGACACTGCCTGTGTAAGTGGCCTGCCCACAACCCAGTTCCCTCTGTGAAACAGCCATGGCTTTCTTGAACTGACAGATGCTGTGGCAAGAGATCTGATCTGGCCTCATTGTTTCCAGTGACTCAGAACCAAAATCCTTCTTAATCAGTCCCCAGCACTGTCCCTCATGGGATCTTAGAGTAGAGTAGAAGAGAAAAAACCAAAAGGGAAGTGAAGGGAAAGAAAAGTTGGAAAGGACTTAAAACCACCAACTAGTCCAACTGCCTGACCACTTTGATCACCTCTCTAGAAAGCCTATTCCAGTGTCTGACCACCTTTTCAATAAAGAAATTTAATCCTTCCCTGATGTAGTTTTGAACCATTCCCATGCATCCTGTCACTGGATACCATGGATTGGCACCTTTCATCCCCCTTCCCTCCTCAAGAATCTGTAGACAGCAACGAGTACTTTACAATTTTATTGGAAGCTTCGTATCCTGATTATATATAGACCAGACTTAGCTGGGGTGGTCAGGTAAGGTCTGTGTCAGCACTGGAATAATCACACCCTTAACTCTCCATTCAGTGTGGCTGAAATTTCCATGTCCCTCTCAGCAATCTTCATCCTGCCACCTGACCACGAAGACATCTCTTGCTGCAGGGCCTGCAAGAGCATCCAGCAGTGAGCAGGAGGCCATGCAGATCATAACCTGGCTGACCACTGAGTTAGGAGGCATGAGAGAAAGGTGGCAGGGCACTGTGGTCGAATCAGTCTGTCAGGGAAACTGTCCTCTTAAAGCATCCCCCTCTCAGGCAGCCCCTGGGAAGGGAGGAAGAGGAGTCTGATGGCTGCAGCAAGGACTTGAGGATTTGCTCCAAGCTGCAATGCTGACTCACCCAGCCAACCTGGCAAAGAGGCTTTTTTGAACTTGGCGAATAGCTGCTAGCTGCCACCGCTAGTTTCCTCCCCTGAAGAAAGCAAGCAATTCCTCAGAAACACAGAATCACAGAATATTCTGAGCTGGAAGGGACCCACAAGGATCATCAAGTCCAACACTTAAGTGAATGGCACACATGGGGATTGATGCCATGACCATGGCATCATTAGCACTGGGCTTCAACCAACTGAGCCTCATTTGGTATTTCTACGCCAGCCACACGTAAGACACCCTCGTTCTTGAATGCCTTGTGGAAACGGGATTTCTTTTCTTCCCCTCCCCCTGATTATTGTGTTGGGGCTAGCAGGATCATAGGGCAATGTGAATGCTTGCTACAGAGGTGGCCAGAGGAAGAAAAACAGATGACCAAATAACTTCAGAAGAATGGGAATTGCCTCCAGGGAGCTCCCCTTCATCCTGCTCTCTCATCAGCTGAGAGATATTCAACAGCGTCCTGCTCTGCTAGTCACTGAATATTTTATATCATGGCTACAACCAGTGCATTTGTATTCCGTTTCTCTCTTTCGTCATATCTATTATAAACGAGTAGTGTCTGGGAACTCTCCCAGGGAAGATTTGCCTGGATGGCTGTGGATATTTTATAGTCAAATTGTGAGAGTAAACCAGCTTTCAAGTTCTGTAGTGGGGGAAAAAAAAGGTAATAAAAGGGTTATTAAAAAAATAAATAAATGTCGGGATTTTATACAGCTACTTTTTGTAGCGACAGAGCTTCAGTTTGCTCCACGATGGAGCTGGAAAAGGCTTGGGATGGGAGACACCCTCTTGCTGGCACTGTCTGCTGACAGGAACAACCTGATACGCTCTTGCTGGCACCTGGCTTGGCAGGACTGTGCTGGCACTAGGTGAGCCAGGGGTTGTGGCTGTGACTGCAGGCATCAGGGATAGATATATGGGAAGTGAGGCATGGCTCCAGATTGGAGCAAGCCCACCTTTACCTTCATATTGTTGCATATGTGAGATGGATGGGAGGGCAGGGCCTGTCTCCTCATTTTGCAGAAGTCCTACTGAGTCCTACACCCTCCTCAAAGCCAGGGCTAAAGAAGAAGAGCTGAGTAAACTTGTTTTGCCCTAAGGACTCTGAGAGGACTTCAGCCAATAAGGGCATCAAGCCTGGCATCAAGGAACTGAGCTTCAACTTGCAGACAGATACATGGTGGGTTTGCTGGACCAAGTAATGTATTCCACAGGCCAAGAGAAAAAGAACTTTTTTCTCATTTCATTCTCTTTCGATCTCTGTCTCTATCTAGTCAGTCTAATTTTAAAATTTGCCCTCAGCATTCAAGAGTCTGTCCACCCCACAGAAAATTTATCAGCCCCTTTGTACAACAAGAAGAGAACAGGGATCAGGCAGGGGCCATAACATTGGGTATGAAGGGAAAAATCAACAGACATAAAAGGTGTCTGAAGCTGAGGAAAAGAAAATAGCACTCAGAGGCTTTCTTAGGTCTTGGGAGGCACTGTAGCTTTTGGGTAATTTGTGGATGGAGCAAATCAGTAAAGAGTTAAAAAGCTAAAAGCGAAAAACCTGTAATGAATTGATTCTCTGTCATGTCCAGCCCACCCCATCTCCAGACCAATCACCACAAGAGAACTGTTAAACCGAGCTCTCTTCCAAAATCAAGCAAGTGTTGATGAGCTTTTACTTTACCTATGAAATGAACTTGGGAATATGACACAGGAAAAAAAGCAAGAGGCCTCCACTCTCCACATCTTTTTTTTGCTAATCTCCCACCAGTCTGGGCCAGTCTTCATCAAAGAATGAGATCCCTTTCCGAGCCTCCAGGAGAAGACGTGCAGGCATTAGGCAGCAGAGCTGGCTTACCATAAGGGCCAGCTGCAGGGAACACGAGTTCACCAGAGAGCATTAGCAGCTGGACTCTGTCAGCTAAGCAGGACCAGCAAGTCCAGGAAAACCTGGTGTGAGCCAACACTGACAGTGCTCTGCCTGAGCAACCTGCCACTACTGGCATTACTACAACATGGAGCAGCCTGTCTCCAGGGGGAACCCAGGTGTTGGGGTCCCTCCCCTGCCATGGAGCCCTGGGAGAGGGGCCCTGAGGGCACAGACACGGGGCTTCCCTGCCCCTGCTCAGCCTCGTTCCCATGGGTTGGTTTGTGTTCCCTGCGCGGGCAGAAGGACCCTTGGTCCCGTGATTGCCTCAGTTCCTCGGCAGAGCTCCGGCCATGCGGCTGGAGAAATAAACATCTCTGAAACATCTAGCAAGAATCTGTCCACATATATATTTCTTTTCCACGGGACTCCTGGTTTGATATAGGCGTGTTACAGTCTCCGCACTGTAACACCCAGGTGTGTGAGAACACCTTTGACCTAGCCCGATTCCAAGTGCAGAGAGCAGATATGAACCCTCAAAACACAGACACAGATGGAGACCTGCTCAGTGAACTGCAGTCCAGCTCCTAGGCCCTGACACCCATGGTGTCAGGGTTTCAGCCTTGCCCAGATTTTGCAGTTTAACCTCTCAGCCGTGCCACATGTGCACAGAGACGTGGCCAGACTCAGGAGCCTGTTCCCTCCCAATGACATCTACAGTACTGAGCAGAGAGCTGTTAATTAACCCCACTTATTGAAGGGCAGACACATTCCTGCCTGGGCCCTGATTTTTCAGTCAGGCTCTAGTCCAGCAGGTGATTAATAACCCTGTGTGCTGTGGGAAGAGTGCATCTATTATTCAAATTAATGAAATTATAATCAAGAGGTGACGAATTAGCAGTTGCTCCTTGACTGGATGTGGAAACTCATTAGTGTGCCAGGCGCTTCTGTGGTGCTCGCTGCACTCGAGGCTTACAGTAGTGAGACGAGGGAGCCAGGCAGAGCAGGCAGCCCCTTGGCACAGCTGGGGGAGCACACATCCTGCCCACCCCAATATAGCTGTAGCCTCCACAGAGCTCTCTGGTCCCACAAAGCCCCTTCAGCCTCTTCTCCTCTCCAATGGACAGACTGGCTGTAAGGTGCTGCCCCAAGGATGGGCTGTGACAGCCTCACAACCCTGACACTGCTGGGCTTCAGGACAAGTGTTTGAGAGCAGCAGCCCACCCTGTTGCTTGGAATCCTGGAGTAGGACTCCCACCCTCTGGAATTGCTGGTCACAGGCACAGCTGATGGAGCAAGAGGCTGGAGATATTCCCCAGGAGCCCACATGAGGCTGGGTTTACCCCTCCCCAGAGGGTACTCACCAATGTGCTTCCCGTACATGTGGTAGTAAAAGGAGACACAGTAATACTTGGCAGTGATATTGTAGAGGGGGCTGATGAGCCGGGCTTTGTCTCCTGTCACCCGGGGCCGGGATGCCTCGATGAACATGTAATAACCTGCAGAATGAGTGGGAAAGGTGGGCAAAGGCAGCACACACTGGGTCTCCCTTCCTCCAAATGATGGGATGCCAGCATGGCTGGGAGAACACCCCTCCTCTGTGGGACATGGCCTTGCTCTTCCCAACTGCTCTGCACCCACTGTGATGCTGGCCAGAGACACTTGCAGGATGCCTGCAGTGCCTCCTCTGCCTCAGCAGTATTTAGGGACGAGCAGGAGAGATGGGCATCTGCAGACCTGCTGTGAGCACACATAGCAGGTGAACCCCTGAACATGCACATGCTCTGTCTGGGTGCAAAACGAGCCTTGCTGCTGCAGCACAAGGAGCCTCAGGGCTGACTGCACTGTGCAAGGAGAACCCCAGAAAGAGAAACCATTCCAGACTAATTTCTTTGCCTCAAGTAGAGGGAGAGAGGATTTGGTACATCTAGCCTAAACAATATTGTTGTCTAAAGAGAACAATACCAAAGCAGTTGTTAACAGCCCAAGGAGGAACAGATTAGCCATTTAATTTGTTAACATCATTTTCAATGCTCAATCAGGTTGGTGTACTGAACACTAATGGGAAAAGCCATTTCCTCAGCTGGCCATTGGATGTTCCCATTTTTTTCTGAGTTCAAAGTTATGTGTCTGCATATAAATTTACTTCTCTTATTACAGAAAGAAGGATGTTATATCCAGCTAAACTGGATAGCGCTGTATTCCATGCACAGCTACCGTGAGCAATAAATAACACCAGTGTCCTTCAGCTATAGGTGGGGCTTCCTTCTGCCCCACAGGCAGCTCCTGTCTGCTCTCTCATGCTTCTGTGCTTGGTACTGAGGAGATCTGTTTGCGTCCCTGAGAACTTCTTTGAGGAAACAGCTCACTAAAACCTACAGGACCATTTCTAGGTGTTAGAGATGTTCTCCTTCTCATTAATCCATTTTTTACTTCAAAACAAGCATCAAACAGTGCAAGGGCATTAGGCAGCAGGCAATTAGCTGATAACAAGAACTAATGCTCACACTATTCCCTTCAACAAAGTTGTGGGTGTTTTAATTGTGTGTTTAATTCCAGTCAGTAACATGCAAATTAACTGCCTGCTCCCTGCACTCTGTGTGATGTAGAAAGCAGATCAGCCCTCCATCAGCTCTCAGAGCTGTAAGACTCCTGAAAAGAGACGGTGTGCACCTCGCCTCCCCAGCCAAGCCAAAAAGAAATCCAGACAGGTGCCTACCCTCCGGCGTACCGCTGATGTCCGTGGGGGGCCCTGTGTTGACGGTGCGCTTGGGGTTCTGGGTCAGGGCATTCTGCCGGGTCCAGTCAAAGTTGTCCATCTTGTCCTGCATGAAGCCACAGATCTTCTCGTCCTCAAAGCGGCAGGTGTTATCTGTGGGCATGGGGAAGAGAAGGGGCTGCTAAGCTGCTGCTTTCCAAACACCCTCCCCAAGCTGCCTGGGTGCTCGCAGCAGTGCTATGTCACTACTGAGGCTCTGTGGCAAGCCGGGGGCAGATGGGCAGCCCCCAACCTCAGGAGGAGGCTGCAAAGGAAGGCATCACAGAAATCACAGAAATCACAGAATGGGTTGAGTTGGAAGCAGCCTCAAAGACCGTTCAGTTCCAAACCGATTGCCATGGGCGGGGATGCCATTCACTTGATCAGGTTGCCCAGAGCCCCATCCAGCCTGACCCTGGACGCTTCCACAGATGGGGCACCCATAACATCTCCGGAAAGCTTGTTCCAGTGCCTCACCACTCTGTGAGTAAGGAATTTATTCTTAAAATCAGATCTGAATCTCCTCTTTCATTTAAAAATGTTCCCCTTTGTCACTACCCATACTACATCAGTGATTAGTGCTGTTACAGAAGTGTTAATCCAGGCTGATGGATATGATGGTCTGACAAAATGGAATAAAGCTACTAAGGCTAAAGAGGAAGAGATTCTCTGAGACATCTGAAGGGGCAAATGTATAGGAGCATAAAAAGATCACCGAAGGCAAACTGGCTACAAGGTATTTATATCAGAACAACTTGATGGTAGAATAATTTCCCCAGGAGAGAGGAAAAAGTAGCAGCAGATGACCCCCCTTCAGGCTATATATTAAACTAAACTATGACACACATGAAAAAAAATCAGCTGTGGAGAAGAGGTCAGCTCAGTGCGACAAACGTGTCATTTAGCCAGAGTACATCTAATTTATGTCAGCTAAAAGGCACATTTGATTTTGCAGCTTGTGCTGGTTCCCCTAACAAAATAAAACACGTAGGTAAAAGATTTTTATGTAGGATCAACCACATGTGCAATAGGGCTCGCTTTTATTACTACCACAAGATGGTTACACCCTACAGCAATATTGTAAGACATGAAAAATCTTGTGCATAGACATAACCCAATATGGACTCGCAGAAATTGAAATGAATTGGACATGACCAGGCTGAAGATTGTAACCTTTGTGTTAAAAAGGTAGTTTTGAGTCACAAAAGCAAAGGCCAAGAACCAGCTTTACACTGCTGACACAATAGGAGAGGGATGGATAAAACAGGAAAAAAACAAAGAGAAAACAGGTCTAAGAACTGATGTGAAAACTGCTGTGTGTTGTGAAAGGTCCCTGGGCAGAAACCAGAGCTGGAGAATGAGCTGGAAGTGGGATCTCGGACCTTGTGAGTGATGTAGATACAGCAAGCACAGATATCTTTATTTGCTGCTTTTATGTAAAAGCAAGGAAATGTGCTATGAAACTGAAAGATAAAGCCATGAAAGAACACATACACAAAGGAAAACAAGGCTCTTGACAAGGTCTTGGGATGTGCTAGGAACCTCATCCATGGCATGCTGGTGCAAGACTCAAATTTGGTGTTTACCTCCTACCATAATCTATCATGCCTAGATGAAGAGAAGCCCAAACGCCTACTGGGGCTTCCGCATTCTTGTATCTTCAGTGATGACTTGCTCTGGTTCCTGGGCAGGAGGCTTTTTCTCCTAGCATGGGTGACTCTGGCAGGACATGTAGGGCAGAGCAGGGTCCTCAACCTATGGGCTGGGTGCCAAGAATGGGACAGACAAGGGAAGTTTTCTGCATTGTCAGGGCCAAAAGCTCCAGATGCAGTACAATGTGATGTTAGGAGCTTCATACACCTACCATACACACAAAATCTGTTATCTTGTACCAGAGAAGAGAGGCTGCTCATGAAATGAACAGAATCTTGACTCTGAGATGCTGCACCTTCTGATGGCTACCCTGTAGCTAGCATCCTCCCTGTCCCCTCCCATTTGGAAATGAAAACTACTGAAAATGTAATCCAAACAGACATGAAACCCTGTGGTAGGGAAGTGGGTTCCCCCTTCTTGCCTGTCTCTTTCCAGCATCCCATCAAAGCAGTGAGAAAAGAGGATGCAGCCTCCTGCTGTGGCCTGCAAAAATGTCTTTGCCAGCATAGGTTGGACAATGTGTGGCAAGCCAAGGCCTGGTTCACAGACCAGGGCAGCTGGGTTTCCCATAAGCTCAGTGGGAAGCGCCACATGCCCCCTCCTTTGGGCTGAGCACAGCCATCGGGAGCTTGTCTGGGCTGGCCACTTAACTGCTGATTAACCCTGGCTAAGTGCTTTCTGTTCAGTCTGCTCATTTCTAATTAGCATCCAAATCCAAATTAGCCACTGCTGAGCAGCAGCTAGCACAGGAGCCTGAACAGCACCTGGAGCTGAAGGAGAAGGGAGCAGAGGACAGGACAGATGCTCGCAGGGTCTGAGACAGGGCAACTGTGTGGGATAGGGGGCCTCTTCCATCCCCAGAACAAAGAAATGGAAGGAGAAAAGAGTGAGAAAGCAGCTCCTAAGGGTCCTTCTTCAGCTCTCATGGCTGAGAGAAGGAAGTTCATGGCTGTGGGAGATACCCAGTGGTCCTCAAAGGAGGGGCTGGAGCCTGCAAGCTTGCTGATGTTGCTGGGTTGTGTAACACTCCTGGTTTCTCTCCACTGGAACAAAGACAAACATCTGCATGACTCCAGCTCATGGGCTGCCAGCTGCAGATGAAAGAGACACATTTTCTCTTAGAATGGCATTATCCTACACAGCAGGATCCACCATGACTGTCCTTTTGCAAAAGCATCAGGGTGGTTTGCACCTCTGACCCTGTTGATTATGTGAACCTTCAAAGAAAGATGACATCTTTCTCCAGCACAAAATTACCTTAACAGGGAATATCTGGTGGAAAGCAGCATTGGAAGCTGTAACACAGAGGTCAGACAGGCAACTGCCTGAAAGGGAACAAACCACAAATGAGGAGGCACACAAATCAAAGGAAAGGCAGATTAAGGAGAAAGCACAAGCTCAGGTGGAGATCAGAGAGATTTGTGCAAGACAATAGGACCTGAGAACAGCATTCCCAATGTAGCACCAAGGCCTGGTTGTGCCAGCCTGGTGGACTACTGTGCCTCATTTGTAAGAAGCCACACACATAGGATGAGACTGCTCAGAGAAGTTGACACAAAAGCCTATGGAGAGCTCTTTTAATGTCCAAACTGGGCCCTGAGCACATCCTCTCCTCTCACTCAAATGCAGCTACTTCCAGAAGGCAACGCTTCTAGCAGAGCGCATAAAAGAGAGAAGGGTCCCATGCATCACAGATCAAGCGACGCTGTTGCTTAATCAACAACATGATCCATCTTATGTGCATCACTAGCTGTGCAGGATGCAGGAGTTTGTGACTCCAGCACATCGCCTCTGCTGAGCTTGGGAGCTCGAGGCACTTTGCAACAACTAATGAACAAGGCTTCTTAACTTCTCTGTAACATAGCAATGCCTCTCTGTGTATCTTCTGCATTACATGTGGGGAAACAGATGCACAAAGACAGAGAAACACATTTAAGGTCACAGCAGGCAGGGCCTAAGCTGGAAACAGAACCCAAGTGCTCCGAATCCTGGTCCTTTGGTTTAAAACAAGCCACAGGAAAGCAAAGCTTTGTGGTTTCTCTGAGCTACAAGTGGAGGTGCCATGAATAACTAGGAAGTGTTCAGTGTGGTTTGGGACACTGCCAGCATGTCACCTCTGGATGGTTATCAACAAGGTTCACTAGGAGAAACCTTGCAGATCCAGCCAAAAAGAAGTCAGATCACCTGCTGTGCCTCAGAGGCCACAGAGGTGGTCTGACTTTTGACCTGGATTGTGTGTTGCAAACCTTGAAGACTTTGGCCATTTGCCAGGGATCCTGGCTCATCATCAAGGTGTAAATGAAGCTTCCTGTTTAAAATTTAAGTAGTGGATTTAAATATTGGACACAGAAGTTGTTCTCTGGATTGTGACAGATGAGATGGAGGTGGCAGGGGAGCTGCCTCCTCAAAGGCTGGAGTTAGTGCTGTCTTCACCAAACAGATTTCCTAGGCAGGCTTTGCAGTGGTGGCAGCTCAGAGTGAAGAGATGTTTGCTCACAGTTAGACACCTCCCTGCACTCCCAGGGGAGGGACCCTCTGTTGTGGCTATTAGCATTTCTTGCTGCTTTGCCTTCTTGAGAAACATAATGGAAGTTTTACTTTCTAGTCCTTTGGGGAAAGCCATGCCTGGTTCTGAAATTCTGGCTGCCAGATGAATGTAAAAAATAATAATCCTATTCTAGCTGCAGACTATGGGTGAATAGCAGATGTAGTGCACTTGCATAAAATTGCCTGGATCTTTTAGCTGTGGCCTGACAACTGACACTGGCTTGGTGCATAAAGGACCACTCTCTGAGCCCCAGCTCTGTTGCAGACCTGCTGTGTGACCCACAGGCTATCACTTTCTGGACATCAATTTCCCCATCTAGAAAATGAAGACAATGAAAACTGTATTGAGACCTCAAAGTATGTCATGATCTAAGAAAGAACATTCAACATTCTCTGCCATTGCAAGCTTCTGGGGATTTTATAACCAGTAATGGAAGGAAGCTTCACAATGCTCTAACTGGTTAAGTCATCCTATTTGCCATCAGGATACAAGGAACCGTCACCTTTTTTAACCTTTGCATTACAAACATTCTTGAAGAATGGGCACACACTTGAGTAATCCAACTCTAAACACAGGCTGACATCTCATTCCCACATGTTCTTACCTGAACACACTTGGATTCCTCTGGACTCTGAGCATTATCAGAGACTAGACACACAAGCAATAGATGGTAAGCAACAAGCCAGGCTAATCTACATCAACCAACATCTGCCATGGATCACCACCCACTGTACTTGTCCATGGTCCCAAAATCACGGTTTTAGCACAACACAGCCAGACTGCAGGTATGTGAGAAATAGTGCTGCTGCTCTAGAAGGGCAAGACAGATTGGTTAACAGAAAAATAAACCAGCTATGCCATATACTTTTTAATGACCCCATCACCAAGGTTGCAAGGTTACATCTGATAGAACAAGGGAAGCTAAAACACCCACTGCTGAGGAACTGGAGTGGCTTGTGGGGCAGCACTCCAGAGTTTAGTTTAGAAAGCAAAGGTTATATCCAAAAAAATTGCAGAGGAGGTAAGAAGGACAGAGCAGATTCCCCAGCACTGGAATTTGGTCATGACATTAAAATAATCAGTTATTCTAAGACAACTTTCAGGTAAAATGTTAGAATTAAGATAGTTCTTAGGCAGTTTTTTAAATACGAATTCTACTTTTTAGAACCAGATTAACTGATTTTTAAGAGTCAGTCTTATTGATGACCTCTAAATATTTGGAATTCCCAGTGTCTTTTGTTCACTTCCTCTGCTCTTCCTTTGCTTTTCCTTTATAACCCCAAACCTGGCTCTGTAACCATGCCACACGCATGCCTGCCCCAATGTTATTAACATCTTATTAGGCTGAGAGAGAAAATGCATGAAGAAGTAATTGTATTAAGTGACTCTCAGAGTTTGTAAATTAATCACCATTGTGCATGCCCTTGGATCAGGCTGCCAGAGGCATTAATCATCTAATCTTTGCCTTTCACTCGAGAGCTCTCAATGTTTGCTCCCAGCATTTGGCTAGGCAGCCTAGTGTTAACTTTCCCCTGGGGGTGGTGGTAGCAGGGGAAGTAGGAAAAGAAGAGGTAGCAGGAGGGATTTCCATGTTACTGGGATGAGAGTTGGGGAACTCAGCTGTGGTCCAAAGAAAGAGCCAAAAGCCTTTGGGTCATATTTCACTGGCAGCAGTGAAAGGACTGAAAGGAAAGGGAGTATCTGAAAGCAAGTGTGGTAGATCTGATTTTAGGCAGTCAGTCTCAAGGCATGAACTCATGGGCAAGACCCTCACAAGTGGCCCAGAGGTCCCAATATCCACCAGAGGCTGGGCAGCTTATATCAAGGGGAAACTCTAAGTGCTGGGTTTACTGCATGAAAAATTTGAGTGGCTGAGTTATCCTCCGCCATAGGCAAATTTCCTGCAGTTGTTCTGGACTCAATCAAGCTGCCAAAGCAACCCCAGGCAGGCAATCTGAAGGCTCAGTTTACAAAGACCCCAAGAGATTGACACAATTAGGACTGAAGTTGCTCTGGGTTTACCAGTGATTTATGCAGTGTAAAAGCAAGTGGCAAAAGGCCAGATTTTGTCACTTCCACCTGCGGGCTGGGACGCTTGCCTCCTCCAGCAAGTACTAAGAGGCACATTCTGGAGTGGGTCCCTGGCAATATGCTCCGTGTTTCCCAGTGAGTCTTCTGTGGAGAATATTTAAAGAAGATCAGGAAGTGAGGAAAAGCAAGCAAATGATATCAGGAATTAGAGCCACAAAATCCCTCTGACTCTGTAAGAAGCTCCTACTCTCAGGCAGAGTATGGTTCATCAAAGCATCCTCAGAGTGTGAACGTGCAAGAATTAACACCTTGTGGCTGCCTTAGGAAGACAGCTCCCTACCCTGATTCTTGGCTGCCATCACCTAATCCTGGCTTCTTCTCCCCCCTGCTACCCTGCAGTGCAGCAGTAGCACTCAGCTCCACACACAGTAACACATAAAAACACTGCATACTGACTCAGCAGCTGGAAACAGGGAGACACAGCCCCATGCTCTTCATGGAGCACTAGCAAGTAGTCTGCCCATATCTGCCCAAGAGCTTTGCCTGGGCTTACATCCTGCAATCAAAGCTAAGAGACCTTGTTGCATTCCCTGAAGATCATTCCCCCACTACTTACAGCAAGCTGGAATTCCTCTTTTATGCTCAATGGGCACTATCATGTTGGTGTTAAAGACCATCATTCTTAGACATTGTGTATTCTGCTCTCAAAATCAATGGGAACTCTGGATGTTCAATACAGATGGGCCTGCATCTTGCCAGGAATGACCAAAAGGTAAATAATCAAGCTAACAGTGATGACACTGGAGGGGAAGAGGAAAGGGACTGTGCTCAAGGAGTTTGCAAGAAGTGCCAGATCTGAGCTGGAGACTGCTCCATACAAGCCCGCAGATGTACCAAGTGATATATTTCATAGTCAGAAGAGGATGGGGAATATTCCTAAACACAGATATTTTGGGGAACATTTAATAACCTGCTTACTGGAAGTAGATTGCTCATGCTGGGGTGGGGAGGTAGGTGTTCAAGATCACAGTCTACCCAGTCACAGAGATATCAGGTGTGAGTGAGAGGCATATCCCTGGTGTAAATCTCCTGGCAATAACTCGAGGTACAACAAATGGCAATGTTTACTGGAAGCTTTAGTGTATGCAATTTCATCTTCTTTTGGGGAAAAAGATTTGACAAAGTCAGCTGTGTATTCCAGCCGCTTGTCTTGCCTGATCTGTTGGACCACTCGACTAACATGCATTGCATTCAAAGTATTAACACAAAGGTCTTGCTGCTTACCTGTTGGATTGGGATAGTTGATTGCTGGAAAAAGAAATAGAAAAACAAGTCAGAATAGCTAGTACTCCTCCAAGTCACAAATCATAATCAAAGTGTGAAAATAAAACAAACACATCAAGAAAGGTCACAAATGCATGAGTCTCCTGGCAGCATCCCTGTAAAAAAGCAGTGCTTGGTGCCTGTGTTGGTGTGGAAAAAGATGCTGACACTCTGATCCAAGCAGCAACAGACCTTAAGAAAATCCCACCTAATGGGTGATCCTGGGATTGCATAGGGAAACCCTTCTGGCAACACAAGTAGTTTCCTGCTGGAGCACCCAGTGGGATAGCACCCACTTAGAAACCAAAGCTTGGTATCTAAGAGGGGCATCAAAGCAGTTTGATGCACTGTGGAAGTTTGAGATGACAGGTATGCTGGGGACACCAGACACGTTGTCAGTCCATGGGACAAGAAGGTTGTGTGAAATCAAGCAAACATAGAAGGAGAAGGATCTGTACTTTCTGCTGAAATAGAGAGTAAAGAAATCACAGAGTTGTGGGAATAGAGCTGTGAGCTGTTGCAATGATGGGGAGAGAAGTATGGTCAATGTATATCAATGGGATAATCCAGGATTCAAGGTATTGGACAGAGCTACAGCCTTAGGGGTGACTAGTTAGGAAAGGAATCATGCATTCAGCTCTGGAAATAACTGAAGTCTCCCGAAATCCTCTTACTTTTATGGGTGTGTGGCTAATACACAGCATCCAGTGGCTATCTTGTGTAATACGCCTCTGTACCATGGGGAGTACAGCATGGCCTGACTGGGGTTTTGGGGATCTCCTGTCCACAGAGTGCAGAGTGCAAGTCAGAGCTGCTGAGTGAGGGATGAGTGGACACTGACCTTCAGAGGTCTCTATTTAGTGCTCTGCATTAATGGCAACATCCAAAACACAGTCAGATGTGATAGCACTGTGTCTCAGAACTCTTCAGAGCACAGAGACCCACCCAAGGGTCACAGAAGACCACACCTCTGCCTGCCCACATCCCCAGGCCTGAGGCTGGGACCTGCTCTCGTAGGCAGGACCGAGGAGGAGACACCTACGTTCCATGTACCGGATGATGCGGGCAGCCATGTCTCCAGCCCCAAAGCTGGTGATGGGCGTCAGGCGAACTTCATAGCTCTGAGGCACTTTCAGGTTGGGCAAGATGTGCTCCAGCAACAGGCCTTTCTCCATTTTCTTCACAGGAATGAAGGTTTGGATGGTGTTTCTCTGAGAGAGCTGCACAGAAAAAGAACCCACAATGTTATAAAAATCCTGAAAATGGAAACCTGAGCAATCCTGTCCATCATCTAACACCCTATTCCTCCTCTTCCTATACAGACATATACCTCGTTGCTCCATGAGACCTTCATGCAGTATTGATTTGAAAATGGCCATCCCTGGTACAGAACAGTGATCAGCAGCCTGAGCGCTCCCTGAAGGGAAGCCTTGGTGTCCTCCTGACTGTAGGGACAACTTGAACTACAGGTCCTGAAGCAACTTTGTGTCAGAATCAATGGCTTCAGAAGGGAGAAAATGAACCCAGTTCACCCCTGTTAGTGCACCCAGGTCCTGTGCAAACATAGCACGGCATTTCACCAAGATACCCTTCAGTTCACAATCACTGCTGCAGAATTCATTCATTTGCTGCCTGGGCCGTGTGGCATTTCATTTCGTGTCTCACTGGGACCAGTCTGCTACCATACTTCCTCAGCGACCTTCCATAGGGTCCATCCTTGAACCCTAGCCCACACTGCCCTGCAGACCAGAGCAAGGGGTCTAGTTCAAGTCGATGGTTCTCTGGAGTCCCTCATAGGCTCCCTCTTCCTCTGATGCCCATTGGAAGGGGCTGAACTATGCTAGCTGAACCACAGCAGCTAAACATTGTTCAGTTTGCTAAGGCAGCAGGGCAGTTTCAAGAAAACAATGGGGAAAATATCGTTATCAAAATCACCAACACTAAAAATGATGAATTACATGTCAGTGAAACTTCCCTGCCATGGTCATGCTTGCTTGGCCGGGAAAGGACAAGAACGAGGATTGCATTGTGAAGATAAAATTTCCTGCCTGTTGCTGTGCAGTGCCTGGACCCTTGTGGCAAGATATATTACTGGGGATGCTGGTCCTGGTAAAAAGACCTTTGTCAGGACTTTCCATAGTCCAGCGTCCACTAAGCTTTCCCCTGCCTCTGATATATCCTCTAGGCTGAAGTTTTCATCACAAAGGCAATTCTCCTGACAGGCAGTCTCAGTGTTTGCCATTAACTCTGAAGTTACAGGATTACTGGAACGGGAGGAAGGTTTACAGCAAATCTGTCAGTGTAGAGTGTGTGGGGCAAGAAGATGGAGTGAAGGCACAGCAGAAGTGGAGGCCACTATCAAAGCAGGGCAGGGGGCAATGCCGATGTGGCCCTTAGTAAAAAGGAGTACATGCAATCCCTCCTCTGCTTGTCCCAAGCCCTCTCATATGTAACTCTAAGTTCAAACTCAGAAGCAATGGCTGCTGCTATAGAGCTTTCCAACACGGCCAGGACACATTGACCCACCTCCTTGATCTGCCCACAGTTTGGACGGTGCTCCCAGGGGAAGGGGCAGGGACTGGTCCCTGGGAACCCGTGGCTGCGTGTGGTTCTCACAGTGAAAAACACTTTTGCGCCTGCCTTACAGATTGTACCTCTGTGAGACCTTTGTGCCTGAAAAGATCAGGGTGTAAGTTGCTTGAGGAACTACTTGCTGCAGTCTCCTCCCCCTCCTCCCCTGGATACCAGGGAGCAGAGAGCTGGGAGCTGTTCTGGTGCCTTCCCCCAGCTTGGTGCTGCCCTACAAGGTATCTGGGAGCAGTCCTAGTGGGCAGGACCAGGGCAGTGCCTCTGGGAACCAGAGGCACCAGGATGCTGCTGGGATCTGTTCATATCAAAAATGCCCTATCTGCACACATGCAAGCTGAGTTCTGACCCAGCTGGCATTCCTACTGCTCAGCCCTCCCATCTGCAAGCCCTCCACACTGCTGCTCAGGCCAAGCAGTGGCAGAGCTGGCTCCCAGGGGCAGGCACTTAACCTGGGATCATTAGCACCAGACCCCCAATTATCTGGGAGAAGAGGAGCAGTCAGAAGCCAGAAGCAGGAGGCTGGAGTGGTACAGCTTCTGGCATGGGACCTTTTGGGGAGTGGAGTGTGACTGGGAGGGCTGGCAGCAGCTCCTCCTCACAGGCTGCCGTTTGCTGGGGTGTTGGGAAGGCAGCTAGCAAATAGGAGGAGGTCAGGAGCCATTTCCCTCGTCTAGACATAACCTTTAGATGAGAAACAAAATGGAGAGTCAGAGAGAAACCTGAGAGTGAGATTCAGACAGTGCAAATTCCACCTCAGCCGGGAGTTAGGTGGAATTTGGGTACCTAAAGCCTCTGGGAGCAAGGTCAAATCATGTACTCTCCCACATCATCTAATCCAGGACAAAGTGAGAAATCAGGCTCCAGTCTGGACTGCAAAGCTCTGCATCCCCCAGTTGAGTCTATCCGTGGGGACTTGTGTAACCAAATAAATAACTGGCAGCCAACCAGGTTTGGCTGCGAAACAGAAATAATTAAAGGCACATATGCTTCCCATGCGTTGCAACCTCCCTGCTGTCCAGAAGAGACCTGGATCACTAGGTAATGGGAAAGGCACAGTCAAGGCTCAGCATGTATCTCCTCTTGGTGCAGAGAGGTAAAGTTTTATGAGGGTCTTTTCCCTCCACCAAATACTCTGTAGCTAAATCTTCTCTCAGCCTATGTTCTCTCTATTCAATATGCAACTTGGACAGACACAAGAGACTGGCTGCCAGCAAGACTGCCCTCTGCACATCTTTACTACAGTTTCTACAGTCCTGGCATCACAAAAGAACTGGCCCTGGATGTCTTTGGAAAGACTGACTCTTCTCTGTGAAAAGCAGCATGGGCCTTGAGCTAGCTGCAGCTGTCAGTAGAAATAGCCAGGTGCGCTGCCAGCACGGTTTAAAGGGCATGAAATTAGTGCAAGGGAGAAAAGGGGGCAGCTCCAGCCAGCTGCTTGCTGGCATGTAGTCACTAGCACAGGTCCAGCAAACAGAGACATAAAGGCCAAGGTCTGCCTCTGCATCCCCCTCCTTAAACATCCTTTGCATCCCCGATTGCCAGCAGCAGGCCTGTGTAGAGCTGCATGCATCAGTCCAGTAGGAACCCATTTTTCAATCCACTTCAATTGCCATCTGTCTCCCTTTCTCCTGCTCTGTGTGCTCTCTTGTCTCATGCTATCCTGGTATCTCCTTCCTTCCACCCCCTTCTCGGCGCCTCTCCTCCGGATCATGTTGACCCAGTGCTCCAGTTTAATATTGCTGCAGTGCAGTTAATAAAGCAGAGGCTGGTGCAGAGGACAGGGAAACACTGGCCACCTTATTAGAGATGCTGAAGCCTCAGTGGAGGAGCTCATGCAACAAGCTCATTTATCACCAGGCTCAGGAAGCTGCCAGTGGGGCCAGAACAAGAGCACTGCGCAAAGCACAGCCTCGCCTTTGCCTTTACCTCCTTCCATTCCCAATAATCTGAGGAAGGGGATGGGGAAGGAAAAATATCCAAACAAATCCACAGTTTCTACCAGCTGGCTGTGAATATCACACAGGCTGCAGAGGTGAGAATGTTCTTGTAGAGTGGGTCCACTAAAAACACCTTACAAAGGGCAAAATCAGCCCCATGTGGCTTGTGTGTATTCATGTGCAGTGTATGCAACCTGTCCCTTTCCCCTGCCACTGTAAGCAGTATTAGCGATCAGGGAGAGCTCACTCACACGCACTCAGCCACCAAATCTCTGGGAGCTGCAAACTGGGGCTGCCCTTTCTCATTCCTCACCGCCACTTACCCTGCTGGTGGGTACTGTCTGCCCTTTCCCTTGTTGTATCATTTGAGCCAGCTCATGGTGCTTGCAGAGTGCTTGTCCCTCTGCAGCCAGCCGAGCTGGCCCGTGCACCGGGAACACACACCAAGAGTCTCAGAGACAAAACCAGGATGCCACACTACCCCTGCCCCTGCTTCCATTCCCAGCTGGGGCACTGTCACATCAGAGGGCCCAAGGTACAACACTGCCACACCTACATTTTCTGTTTATAAAGGCTATTAAAGGAAAAAAAACAGGATAGTGTTTTCAGACTGAATGATGTTTATGCCAGATATGTACCACCTAGCAGCCATAATAAAGCTAAAAGATATTAATAAACACATCTGTCAAGAGTTACTGTTGTGGTTCTGCTCTACACCACCACAACAACCTACCTGTGCTGAGACTGGTGTGACTTGTGAAGCCATGCATGTGGTCTCACAACCAGCTGTATATTAATGCTAGTTTGATGGAGAAATTAGAAAGAAAACCTGTTCCATCACCAAGTCCCAAGGAATTGTTGCAAACACCAGCTAGAAAAATGTACATTAAAATCATGTACATTCCCCAACAAGCTGATCAGAGCAAAGGAACTGTTTTGCAGGCATCCAGCTTCCCAGCATTGCAATTCACTTGTGATGCTCTCTCTTAAATTGTCCCACTTCTTCAGCAACTTCTTAGCTCAGGGCACAAGCACTAGCTCTGCTTTCCAATATCTCCATTCAAATCCTTTCCACACATGCTCGCTCTCTCACCCTTTTTTCTCAAGCCTCATTCAAATTCCCCTGGCTGCTCCTTTCTGCAGCACAAAAGAGACAAGGGGTGGCTGCCTGCATTCCCACTCCATCCTCACTAACTGCAGATATGGGCTGCTGGGAAAGCTCCAGCTCCATCCGCTGCCTCTCCTGCCTCTCTGAAGGCACAGGAGGCAGTAGATAAAGGCAGGCGGGTGTGGCGTGGCAGCCTCGCACTCAGGCTCCATCCCTCTGGCAGGCTCTTCCTTGCTCCCTGAACAGCTCCGCAGAGGAGCACACCAGACAAATGCTGTCTGGGCACGTGTGCAGGAGGGGTCGCCTAAGCCCCCTCACTCTCCCCCTCCTCTTTCATCTGTGAGTGTCAGGACACTCTGGAGAGCAGACATCCACCAGACTAGGAGCTGTGGAGAGCCTGGTGGTGCAGGAAGCACAGGTATCTGAAAAAGATCTGAAATGAAGCATAGGGCAATAATCTGGACAAAATAATCTTCAGATGCCTGTGTAGTTCATGGGCTGCACTCTTCAAGCAACCAGCAATCAAGGTGGTCTTCAAAGCTCAGTGTCAAGCTGCCCAGTTTCTCAGCACACATAGACATCCCTGCTTAGCAAGGTCTAGGGACCAGTAGAAGGTGAGAATAGCAGTAGGGCACTTTCCTCCTGACAGGCAATACCACTCAGGGTGGGACAGAGCCTCCCATTTGTACCGTGTCAGCCTGTTTGCACAGTCTTGGCTTCATTACACAGCTCTGTCCTAGAGTGCTGTAGGCATCATCTCTTATCAGATTTCCCCAGTGGCTGCCACTGTGATGACCTCATCCCAGCAAAGTTCAGCTAAGATACAGCTGCTCCCTTCCTAAGTGAGTGTTGTTCCCAAAGACCAGAAACAATCACACCATTGCCCTCAGCATGATGGGACTGGCAGTGTCTGTGGCCATAAACAGGTGACAGCCAGGAAAAGTGCTCCCAAGGTACTGCAAGGGGCTGAGCTTCTTTATGGTGCTGGTAGCAGCTCCTGGGATGAACATGGGGCTTGGCAGTGCCAAACCTCCTGCTACTCCAGCAGACATTCCCTGTCCTCAGTTCCTGCCCCAACTGTGCCTTCAAAGCTACAGGATATGTGGCGGAGAGGCAACCTCAAAGAGTTTAGAAGCCATGGACTTCTTAAAGTAAAAAGAAAAAAAAGGAAATATGATTACAGAATTTATGTGTGCCAGAGTTTATAGTACCAGAGATTGAAAGCAAATTATCCAATTCTCCATCACTGGAGAATGAGTGCCCAGCAGATGAGTTTCAGAGGTAGAAGTAATTTTTTGGGAAAAGAGGAATGAATTGCTCAGAAACAGGGTCAAGAGGGATGTAGGGATAGGAAATTTTAGGGAACTCTCTTGATCATGAGGCTCCAATATATTCCACAATGCTGGGAAAATATGCCATAAATCTGGCCCTTCTTTTCCCCTTTTTCCCATTCATTCTCTGACACATAGCAGTGGATTGAGATTATGATCCTTGATGTCACCTTGGCACCACAGGGCAGAACAGAGGAAGACGTCTTCGACATTTCTTTTGAACACCATGAATTTGATGCTTGATTTCTGTATTCTGGCAGAGGGATAAAACCCCTCTGCCCCCAGAGTTCAGAGAAGGGCAGAGTATGGCTACAGTCTAGGACAGAGCAGGGGAGGTACACTCTTGGCTGACAGGGTCCAGTCCCCTGTCACCAGAGGGGCTGCCTCTGCTTATTAATTTTATGTATGTATCAAATCCCATCTTAAAAGTGGTTTGTTCCCTTTAGGCCTGCCCCTCTCCCTGGACATCTCTTCCAGAGCCTGACTGCCCTAATGTTCTCATTTCCAGACTGAATTTATTCACATGCAGATTGCACCCAGTTATCTTGTGCCAGAATTGTCCTCTGGCTTCAATGGCTCTTTTCCCTCGCTGCTGTTTGACCCCCTGATGTTTTATAGACAGCAATCACATTATCACACTACTTCTCAGCTTTTGCTTTGCTGGCCTAAGCTGGCTGAGCACTCTGTGACTGCTCTTGTAATACAGACTCTCACTTCCCATGATTGACTCTACAATCTTTTTCTGTATCATCCCACTTGCTGGAGTTTGGTGCCCCAGCCCTGCATACAGGATGCACTGGCAGTTCTCCACCTTGGCCCAGAAGTACCTCAAGTTCCATCTAGGAGTACACTTGCCCTTTCTCACACCTGCATCTTCTCAGCAGCTACTCGAAGTCAACTCACTTGTGCAATGCACTCATTTCCCAATGATGAGCTCCCAGTCTGCAGCACCTTCTGCATGTATGACCCTGCCTTTGTACCACTGCATTTCATCCCACCAGAACCACTCAATTAGTTTTCCATCTTTCAGATCTTTCTTCCAATCCTTCTTGATCCTTCACCAAGGTGGCATTGTCTTCCAGCCTGGTGTCAGCTGCACAAAATTTCAAGAGCACAATCATAATAGAGGATTCTGTACTCACTGGCTGGTATCAGCTGCAGGGAAGATGCCTGCCTACTCTGGAAAAACCATTTGGGTAAGTTTTGGGTAATGAAGAAATTTGGTTTGGATATGAAGATAGTCATTGTGATGTTTCTTTATAATCTCTCATCAAACTCTGTCTGTCTGTCACATTGAATTGAAATATTTTCCTTGGTTAGTACTTAATCACCGTCTTGGATGGAAATGATGTCAAGCATTAACCTCATCAATTAAAGGCTCAAGGTAAGTTTAAAGTTGCATTTATTTCATTTTCCTTGCTTGACAACCATTACTCCCAAGGGGTTTCCAGAACAAATAATCACATTGCAAGCACAAAGCTGGCATTTCCCAGACAAGCACATTGGTGAACTGAAATTCATGCCTATGTTTTTCATCAGCCAAGCACACGGGTTCGGATCCTGGGATTAAGCAAGGATGGATGGCCAAAGCAAATCCATTATTCAGTCTAAATGAAGAGTCCTGGAAGCTTTTTGTACTGAACTGTTTTTTATCAGGAGGCCCAGTTTCTGGGCTGAAACATTCCCAGCTCCAGAGAGAGAAGCTACTGTGACCTTCAGTGGCTTCTGAGGACAGCTGGAGCCATCTAGGCTGGAAGTCAGTCTCTCTCTCTCTTCCTCCTGCACAGGCAATCAGCTGCCCATCCTCATTAGGTGCCAAGAGCAGCAGATTATGGCTTCCTAGAGAAGCCAAATTGGTGCTGTCATGAATTACTGTAAGTGCTTGTTCCACACTCTTCAATAATGTCTTTCATTAGGATCTGATCAGAAAGCAATATGTATTTTATTAGCGTATGTTCCCTGGTCTAAGGAAGAGCAGACCTAGCCTTCACTCTGTCAGAGAGGCAGTTAAGCACAAGCCTTTACTAAGGTTCTGTTCTACTGTCTCACAGCCTTATTTTCAACCCTGAAGGCACATGCAGTCCTTCTGTTACAGACTGGAAGCTCTCTACTGTTACTGCAAGCTCCTACCTGCACCTGGCTATGCACCGCAGAGCCTGAAATCCCCTGTCTATTGTATGGGCACGAGCTGGATAAGAGACAGTATCTCTCATGTTCCTCCACATCCCCCACTTGCAGAGAGCAATGGTTCCAGACTTTTTCGAGCCTCACATCTGAAAATCAGCACTGCTCAGTGCCTTACTGGATCCAACTTTATACCCATCCCTACGTCAGTAAGCACAGTCTCCTCTTCTGCCAATTTCCTTGCACTGGACACATCTGCTTGCAGCCAGACCCACCTACGTGTCTATGCACTGTGCTGTCAGCACTTCTGGCTCCAAGATAAAAAAGCAATTTGGCTCTGCACAGCCCAAGTCTGCCCAGCTGCGGTTAGGCTGAGCTCTGAGCCACTTTCCCTATAGTATGGGTGCAACTTGCAAGCAGGACATGCTCCACCAACAGGAGTTGCCATCTCCCAGGCTTCTTTTCTTGGGTTCTCAACAGAACCTGGCAGACCCCTCTGCTAGGGCACCTTCACCCTTGAAAACAACTAATAAAGGACAGGGCTGATGCTTCCTGGAGCAGAAATAGCCTTTTTGTGTGACTCTGGACTTTCCAGTCTGGTACCTGTAATGAAGGTATATAGGTAAGCATCATTCCAGCCTCTAGGCTGTCTACAAAGAGGAGGCAGAGGCAGCACAGCATTTGCAGAGGGAGCCATAAAGCCCTTCACATTGCTCCATGCTGCCTGCTTCATTTCTTTATGATACACAGCCAAAACATCCATCTAGTGCCTACTCCTGCTCCTTTGTGACTAGCTATGGGAGAGACCACATCTCTCTTCCAAACCTCTCCTCTTCACACGCTCTTATCTCCAATGTGTTCTAGGAAGTGAGAGCCGGGGGAAAAAAGAAACAAAATCAAGAACAAAACCTAAAAAGGAAACAGAAACAAAAGAAAGAAGAGATGGAATATAGGAGGGGGAGCATGAAAAGGCACAAAGATCCCCAAAGAAAAGATGGTGAAGCAGTAGGAGGAACATGGACTGACTACTGAAAACAACAGATGAGCAGAGTAAACAGGCAGAAGCTGCATCACTGCCTATCAACAGGGACTTTAAGGAAAACTCAGTACTAGCATGTATCCCTTGAAGCCACCGAAGGAGTGTGAAAAAGAGATGGACAAAAAGGACTGACTTTGATACCTGGTAACCATTTTTCATTCTGCACTCAGCTTTGCAAAACACAAGCCAAGAGCCTGCTGGATACGAACAAGCACAGTGGTGTGAAAACAACATCTCCGTCCTGCAAGGCTGCTGTGAGGGGTGTACTGGCTTGGGGAATCTGATTATCTCTTCTCTTACATTTTTCTTACCCCAAATGAACACTGAACAGTGGTGTTGGAAGCTAGAAATGCATGAGATTTTCCTTCTAGATGTGTTTTAAGATCATACGAGCCTTTCTGGCAAGGTGATTTGTATTGTTCTTCTCAGCCACTCTATTCTAAACACAGCTAAAACTAGGACATCTGCTTGGATTATTCCCTTGTACTAGGAAAGCTAAACAATATCCTGCTTTCTTTCTTGCCCAGTCAAGTACTTGAACGGCATTAGGAGCAGTACTTATGGAAAGTTAATGTTAAGACAAAATCTCTCTGCAAGGCACCTTATGAATGGCAAGACACCTTGTAAAACTGTCAGTACCCTGTTTTGGGCAGGTTACCTTACGCTTTGGATCTGGGTGAGACAGAGGTGGTTTTCCCCATAGGAGCCCTCACAATGCCGTGCTTTGTGTGGGTAGCTAGAAAGAACTTGGTAACACATCAGTGTTTTGGCTACTGCTAAGCAGAGTTCCCACAGCACCACCACTGTCTCTCCAACACTGTCCCCTCACCAGAAGGCTGGGGGTGGGCAAGATCTTGGGAGGGGACATCATATCCAGGACTGATGATTCAAACTGAGCAAAGGGATATGAAAGTATGACTATGATATTTGTCTTCCAGAGCAACTGCTACATGTACTGAACACCTGCTTCCCAGGAAGGGACTGGACATTGCCTGCTGATGGGAAGTAGAGAATCAGTTGTTTGTTTTCCCTTGCTTCTGCACATGGCCTTATCTTTGGGTTATTAAACTGCCTTTATCTTGACTCGTGGTTTTCTCAATCTTATTTTCTCTCTCCCTGTCCTGCTGAGGAGAGGAAGGATAGAGCAGTTTGGTAGGCAGCTGGCATCTAGCCAATGTCAACTAACTACACTTTACTTACTTTAATCACAGAAGAGAAAAGACACCTTAAGACTGAGGCACAACTAATCCGCCACTGTTCGTATTACTAATTTTCCCAACTAACTGATTAAAAATGATCCGTGGACTAGGGAAAACCAGCTCAGGAAAACCATGTATCATATTGAAGAGCAATTTGTGAATGCAAAAAGACAGAATTAATCAAACTAATTCATTAGTTAAGCATCATTTGCTAAGCTCTCATGGGCAAAGGGAAGAAGTCCCAAGAATGGCACTGGAAACTGTTAGACTACCAAAGGGGCAAACCTTATCCCATGGCTACCAGTCATTTCCACTGAAATCACACCAGACCCACCAGTGCTGGTCAGGCCCGTGCCAAGCTTCCCTGGCCACCCTCATAGAAAACATGCTGATCCTCTGGCTGACAGGGCCAACAACAGCCACAGCCAGGCAGACACCTCCACCTGCAGTGAGTAATGGCCGGGGGAAAACTCCCTTCCTTTGTGCTGGATGGAGGCTCTGTTGTTGTCCACTTTGCCAATAGAGAGCACAAACCTGAATTGTGGAAAAAGCTCCTTGTTTCCACCCCCCACCAAACATTCAGCTATCCTGGGATCTTCCCTTATAACACAGGTGGAGAAGATGTTGTTCTAGCAGCATCCTCTGTGACAGATTTCTAGGGATGCAAAGAGAGATGGCTCAATGTGCTGTCAGCTGCAGTGACTGATGGTGTGTCCCATTTCCAGGCAGCAGAGAGCACAGCTGAGGTAAGATCCTGCTGTCTTCACTCCCACATGCCTGTGGCAAAGTCACTGCTTCACCTCCAGGTCCTGCACAGCAATCTTACCAAGCTTCAAGGACTGCTTGTCCACCATATACTATTGAGCAGCCAGCTCTCCTTCCACCAGCACGTGGCTCACACTCAGTCCCAAACCTCTCCCCCTCTTGCAGCCTAGAAAGGCAGAGCCTTCTCTCCCCTCTCTTGCTTTCCCTGGCTTTGCATCTTGGTGGCTGTTCAAACCATCCACCAAGCACACCTCCCACTGACACTGGCTTATTTCTGCATCCTTTTCCACCTCTTCCTCAGGGCTGAGTCCTGCCCAGCATCACGTAGGCCACTAGCACAACTGAAGGCAATTGTCTTGAGAGCACAGATATAATCTGCCTATTCTCACTTCCTGAACAAAAGTTGAAATTAAAAGAAAGAGCATCAGTAGGGAGATAGGATAGTTAGAACTTAAAAAAGCCCTTTTTCCACTACAGAAAACGTCTCTGCAGGTAGATGGAATTGCGTTGATTTGACATCCCATATGACAGCAGCCTGTGATCAAACATCAAACTGGGAGACAAGGTAGGCAAAAAAATAAGAAGAGGACTAGAGAAGCTTTCTGACAGATGTGACTTATAAGCCATCCTGTGACAGAAGGTCTGCTTTGAGAGTCAGTGCTGGGCAAACACTGTGAAGCCAAGCCACTGGAGTCCCCAGCCCCAAAACCAGTGAGACGGGACCAGCAGAGCCCATATCAAGTGCAAGGATGAACAGTAAAGGGATGTGGTTTGTCACACCCCATGGGTATTTCGGTCCACACAGCACCTCACATGCAGCCAAGGCCACCAAGTGCTGCTTCAGGAAAAGCCAGACTCCCTTCCTGGCTGCAGCCAGCTGGGACTGTGATACTCTAGGTAAAGGGACTCACACATCCTTGTTCCAAGTGCCCTGTCTGTGTCCTACCCTGGACATCAAACTGGGCTGTCCAATTAAGCACCCTGTCAGCTGGAGGTTTTTTTGGTGGATGTGGCACCACAAACCTATTCCCTTTTTCCAGGTAACGCCAGGTCAGTGCACCACAGAGCACATTTTATCCAGAGCAGGATGGGTCCCTTCTTAGCCCACAAGCTGCAACTCTTCTTCAAGCTTTTCATTTTCTAGTATGAAAACTAGGACAGCCCTGACTGCTTTTTAGTTAAGTCCTAAATCAGATATCACCTCCTCAGCTCTTGCAGCATCCTCCAGCTGAAAACCCCACTGCAATACTACTGTGGGAATGCACAGGATAGGGCCAGTGAGGTCACAGTGCATCAGAGAGCCTTGGGATGAGGGGTATGGACCCAGCCTGGTCTGCAGCAGTTGCCTTGGCAATGGCAGCGTTGTGCTGTGGAGCCAGCAAAATGTCAGATCCTTACTAAAGTGAGTTCAGCCACCCTGAACTCTGCCTTGTGCAGAGCTGTCTCCTTACCAGGTGTCCCCCTGCTCTGAGGTGCAGCCCACAGGCAACCCCCTAAGGCACCAGCTGCTTGTTTTCCCAGGAATCTTTGCCTGAAGCCACCACAGCATGTGCATAAGAAAAGGAATTTTGTTCACCTCCCAGGATACACGGCTGGGCTGCTGCAAGACCCAACACCTGCTCAAGTGTATCACCTTTCTGCAGTCACAGCCTTTTCCAATCTGGGACCCAAAGGCATTCTCAAGCAAACATTTATGGGAAAATGTGGGTGGGTGCACTGCTCATTCATCCTCCCTTTTGCTTAGTACCACCCCCTGCTCAGCATGTAAAGAGTGGGAGAGACACCCGGCCCTCAGAGGGGTGGCCGGCTCCGACAGCTAATGAAGCCAAAGACAGGCAGCAGTAGACAGACACTGCTGAAGTGGGCTCAGAGGAGAGAAAAAGAACAACTCAGAGGCAGAAATGAAGTGATACAGATCCACAGGCCGTGGGCCTCGGCATACAACCTCTCCTGCTGCGTTGGGATGGCTATCAGCGGAGTTAACCTTGCACTCTAATCACAGTCATTAAATTCCTGCTAATGCCCCTGTCCTATGTCTGTCCAAACAGCTCTGTTATCTGTCACCTCCCCACATGGTGTGCAGGCTCCCCACTGCCACAGCTCTCATTAATGCTGCTCTGGCTGGCTGATGAGGCAAGTGGCAGCCGGCTCCCAAGCCCAGATGAGTTTTGGAGACAGCAGGGAATGTTTATCCAACATGGAGGGGATGAAAGTACAAACAAAGAGAGACCATACAATTACTCAGGCATTGCACAGGGCCAGTCTCATTAAAGACAGTCTTCCTGACAGGAATTAATCTGAAGTGACAACCCAGTGAGCTAATTTAGCAGATGGGTCTGGGGCCTGGCCCAGTGCAAATTTCAGGGGTCTGTCTAGCAGGTAGACTGAGACTGCTCTGAGGAGGGGAAAGCCAGGAAATATGTAAAGCTGGCCCAGTTTCTGGCCCGAGCCTGTGTGTGAGAAGGTACAGAGGAGACTGCAGCCTCAGGTCATCTTGAGGGGAGCAATGAAGATTAAACTTTTGTACTGCACCAAGAGCTTCTCCTTCCTCTTTCTCTTGCAGCCTCAGGTCACGGATGGGTTCCAGCTCATTGAGTGCACAGTTATTCTGCCACTATCGCCCATAACCAAAACCACCAGCCCAGCTTAGATCTTTCCTCCATGATGCAACCTGCTTGCAGTACTAGAATGGCTTTTCATTTCTCTTTAATGTTAGAGCAGAGCCCTGGGACGGGTATAAAATACACAGCGAGAAACAAGCAACTTAAAAGGCTTTTTATTTTTTAAGCAAAGATCTGGTTTGGGGAGGCTGCTTTGAATCCCCAAGCAATGAAAAGCATTTTCACTTGGAATGCAGTACTTCGGTGCCTTTTCTATGCTGCAAAAATACAGGGAAGAAAAAAAGCTGACCACACAAATAGCCAAAAAGCCTCGTGGCATCTGCCCACAACCAAACCACCCAAGGCTGTGACCTCATTGAGGTCACTGGCAGAGGTGAAGTAAGGTGTTTGGCATTTGGATCAGTTGCCTTGCAGCAAGAAAGGGAAAACCTCCCAAGCTGTCAGGACAGACGGCTGTGAGGCCCCTGCTGTTTTTCACTGGGCATGTTTTCCCCTCTGATTTGTCACTCAGCAATGCCACTGCCCAAGCCCACCTGAATGACAGCCTCCAGGAAATAACAGCCTCTTTGCCGAGATATAGAGTAGAGGCTTTACAAGAAGCTTGCTCCAAGTTGCTACCATATGCACTTTCCTGGGTCAGTGGCTCCAAGCTGTCAAGCTGCTTATCAGGTTTTAGTTGAAAGTTAATTCTTATTCTACTGGAACTGGTGTGTCTGTTGTGCCTCTCAGCCTGCTCCAAAGCACTGGGATCAATCAGCTCTGGTGGAAGTGCATCTGCCCATCTTGCTGGGAGCCCCCATGCATTGCTTAGGCAACCAAATTCCCCCAGACTGCTTACAACCCCCCCAGTAAGGCCCTAGGAAGCTGCTGAACAGGAAGAATTGGAGGAGGCACAGCACCAGGCAATTAATAAGCAGCACTCTGACTCTCACCCAGCCCCATTTTCAGCAGCTGCAGCAAGCAAATTTAATTCAAGGGTTCCCAGGTGCCCTGCAAAGCATCCTGCTACTTAGGGATCTTCACATTACATATGCCAAAAGTTCCTTGAGCATACCAGGGAGTGTGAAATGAAAACTAGCAAACCAAATTGCAACCAGTGGGCATCCCAGCTGGTTTCCTTTTGGGTTCCATCTCAGCGAGAGTTAATTCTCCTCTTTCCATCCCCTCTTTCCCCTGACAGCCCCTCACCACCCCAAGACTTCAGGCTGCCACATTCGTTCATCCTTAAGGTGCTGAAGAGCCCCTGCCATGAGCACTGAGGCTGCGGAGCTCCCAGGACTGGGGGAGAAGGGCTGGCTGGCTAAGCCTCCACCAGCTTGATGCTGGCAATAAATCTGTTGCATCTGGCCACGTGTAAGGCCCATTTCACCTAAGGAGAATATTCCACTTCAATCTGAGCTCCCTAGGAGGATTTTTGTGCCACCACAGCTGGTGCCTGGAAAGCCAGCGTATCCAGTGAGGAGTGTGTGCAGGCGAACAGCAGCTCCACATTCAGGCAGACAAATCCCCTTTCTTAAGAGCTCTTCAGTCAGTAACACTTTTAAGCGTTTAAGGTTTTCACAGTTATATTCACTAAGGTCACTATGTTTTGCAGTCTAACAATGGAACAGAAGGATGCAAAGCTTAGCCCAGGTGGCCCAGCACAGAGAAAAAGGTGCCATAAAGCCGCAGAATCTGCAGGACATGGGAGAGGGTGATGGAGCAAGGAAAGGAGTGAAAGATCAGAGGGTGTCACAACGGTGCTTGGAGTCCAGGTGAGATGAGACATCACAGCAAAAACGCCAGGAAGGCAGCACATGAACACAGGGAAGCAGTAGGCTGGATATGAGAGGGGATGTGATCCTCTGCAGCAAGGAAATGAAAAGGGCTCTGTAAGACCTCCATATGGCTCATGGAGGTGGAGACCTCACCAAGAAATGCAAGTGTTTTCATTGGAGAAAGGCCAGGAGGAGGCACTACCATGAAAACCTTTTCTATTGTGTCCTAGTTTCAGCCAGGACAGAGTTAATTTTTTACAGTAGTACCACAACAGTGTTTCCTGCTTGTGCTTGACAGAAGTGAGAACAAAGCTCCCCTGCCTCCTCCTCTCTCTGCCTTCCCTTATCCAGTCCCAGGCCACCATGATAACACCTGTAACCATTTCTAAGAGCCTTCCCATTTGACTGGGCTACAGCAGGGCCTCAGTATCATGCTCCTCTAAAACACAGCACTCAATAGCCACAACTACGTGGTGATGCTGCAAAAATTAACAGCAGTAACCAATGGGGTATGAATAAAACTGGGGGGGGGTGTGTGTGTGTGTGAGCAAGGCACTCAGCTCCTTTCTCGTTGTAACTTAAAGCAGAAAAGTGATTTCCCCTTTCTAGATCCCTATTGGTAGGAGCTCAGTGAAGAATAGAACCAAGATTACTTTTAGACACTGTGCAAAAAGAAAAAAAACCCCTCAACTTACTGGAGAAGGGTAAACCCCACAAATTTGTTCATTGAGTTGCAGTGCTGATAACAGCGAAACTTGGCCCAGAGGGAAGATCTACTATGACAAACTGCCTTCATTATTAGAGGCTCCCACATGTCCCATATTATTATTAAGTACTGACAATGTGCTCCATGCAGTGTGAGTAACAAACAAAGGCTGTCTGACCCCAGAGAGCTCACAATCAAACGGAGACATAAAACTGGAGCCTACTGTGCAGAACTAGAGGAAAGAGACACTTGAATCTTTTTAATTATTTCGTTTTCTCTCTACAGTAAACAAACTTTTCCTTGCAAAATGCGTTTGCTTCCCAGCTACCACTGAATGGCAAGAACCACCAATTTTAAGCGTCCCCGTTTTTCAAAACTGTTGAATGCAGGCACTTTGCTGGGAATGGATGAAAGTCCAGCAATCCTGCTAAGATAAGGTGCTCTTTAAAAACATCAAACTCTTTTCCCTAACCTTCTCCAACCAGTGATGTCTTCAGATTTCACTCAGTCCTCTCCCCCGGCCCCCAACCCCCAGTATGATTTCTCTTCAAACTCAGAAACCTTGAAACCCACTTCTCTTCCGCTACAGAGTTCATACAGTCCAAATAGCTTAGCTACCATGACAGGATGAAAGCCCTTCTGCAACACAAATAGCCACTGACTTTTTCCTGCAGTTCCTGCCTGGAGAGCTCTTCAGCTTAGTCCCTTTTTTCCACACGAGTGAGGAGGATGGAATTCCACTCATTTGAATCTTTGGCCTACAAAATCTGCAGCACCAACTAATGACTATAAGGCATTGTTCCCATTAAAACCCCACTCAAAACGCTGAGCATGAACAGCCCAATGGGGCCCGTGGGGCTTTGAAAGACCTCGACTGTACCCAACCCCAGAGGCAAAAATGAACACCGAGATGTGCACTTGGCCTGTTTCTTCCATTCAGGGGGGAAGGTGCAAGACCATCAGGATCTGCCAATTTCATCACTTTCAGCTCTTAATCAGCAAGGAGGCATTGATGTAAATGCCTCCTGAATGGCTCTCTTCCCAAGGCCATATGCTGGGGCTCCAGAAGAGCAGACCTTACCTGCCGGACTTCTAGGCGGTACTTGAGGATGGGATCCACAGCATCAGGCTCCTTCTGGGTCCACTGCAAGACGTAAGAGTAATTCTTGGATTGCTTCTGGCTCAAGGTGGGGTTGGGAGTGTCATAGTAAAACTCTGGGCTATAAGCTTTTGCTGGAGGGGAAAAAAAGAAAAAAGAGGGAGGAAAGTAAAAGAGTGGGATCAAGGGGAACAAAACTTACAAAGAGACGTGGTGAGAGTGGAAGAGCTCCACTCACCAGCTTATCCACCTGCCTCTAACATGATGGACACCTTCACTGTTGCAGTAATGTGCCACCATTTTCTGTGAATCACTATTGCTTTCACAGCCTAAACTATTGGGAAGATTAACAGCCCTGCAACACCAGTGGGACATGACCAGCACCTGAGAAGGTGGGAACAACTTCAGTTCTCCAGCTGGAACCAGCTCTAATCTTTTCTCCCTTGCTTTGTAGTTTAGATTGAAGTAACTGGCATTTCTCCCGTTTCATCTGCTGCTTTACAGAGACTCCTGCTAACAAACCCTGAGGAAAGATCATTTGGCCAGTAGGTCATAGGAAAAGTGTTATTTATCACACAGAGACCATGGCATTAAAAAGGAGACCTTGCTCCTTCTGCACCTCCCCTGCCTTGGCAACACAGTGCTCCAGCCCCTTTGTAACACAACAGTCAACTCGGCAGCAAAGGGGACACTGACCTCAGCCCGGGTAAAAGCAGTGGGAGCTTTGGCAGGGGCAGAGATGTCTTTTCTAAACCCACATCTCTCCTTAAAAACAGTGCAGCAGGAGAAGGGAAACACAGGAGGAAAGACGTACCAGAGAGAAAACAAGCAGTTCAGAGAAGAAGAGACTTCCCATCATTTCCCCAGCAGCCGCTGTCCCAAATCACTATCAAACAGAATTTGAAGGCTCCTGCCATGCAGCCCAGCAGCTGGCAGACTAATTAATGCACAGGGCTCACAGGCAACTCGAGGTCTTATCCATAACCGATTTTGCCCTATTTGAAATTACGATCATTTCACCCAGTGAACTTCAATTTTTGGAAGGTCCTGTCCTGAGCACGGCAGGAGTTGGACCTAAATGAAAGCTTAGGTGTCTGGGTTCAGGTCCAGTCTGAACCAGCAGAGACCAGAAAGATGCAAGGGATGCTGGAGAGCAGAACAGGCATGAACACCATCTCCCCAGGATGTCTGTCTGCTGCACTTTTCCACTTGAATCACAGGCCCTGCCATTCTGTGTGGTTATAATTAGGCTCGACAGGATTCAATGTTTATTTTTTATGAACTCAGATGGATAATATTGATATTTATTTCCAAGTCCTTTTTCTCTTATTATTTTTATTGACTTGAATTTTTGCGCAAGCAAGAAGTTCAGAACCACCTCAGAGACTAATAGCAGCTTATTCAACTTGTATTGACTATGGAAGTCAAGCTTCATAATGGATTTCAAAATAAAATCAGAACTGATGATAATCATTATCTTGCATGATATTAATTCCTTATTAATTGACTCCAAGATGGAAATAGAAGCTAGAAAAAAAAAAGGTTTTGATAGAAATACTGCACATCAAAATACTTTCAGAACTTCCTTCTGGAAGCTTTTACTATTGCTGGAAAGTTTTGTCTTTTGCTTGGGAAGAGCTGAAGGTTATCCACTTCTGTCTTTCAGGCTCTTCTGTGCTTGTGGCTAGTGAGGGAGCAGATGATGAACAGTACGGGCTGCCCTGATAACTTCCTCAAGAGGAATGGGTGGATGTCTCACTATCCTTCCAAAACATCTTGGAAAGCTAATCACCCATCCATAGAAGAAAATAATCCCATCCTGGTCAGATACATGTACTGTATTTTCAGTGCATCTGAACATCCCACAGTCACAAATAAGTCACTTTGTCACACAGGAAGGTTTTTGTTTTGTTGGGTTTTTTTTTTGTTGTTGTTGTTTTGTTTGTTTGTTTTTTTCTTTGTTTGGTTGGGTTTTTTTGTTTTGTTGGTTTTTTGTTTGGTTTTTTTTTTTTCCACAGAGAAAAAACAGAAACCAAAAAAGACCATGCCATTCTCCCTGCTCAGGTAGGAAGGCTGTGGCTGATGGGAATTAAAACTCCAGCAATCCTGAGCCCAAGAACAGCAGTTTGGTCACTGGAATATTTTTCAGGATGCTGTACAGGCTTAGAAGGTCTAATGAGTTGGTTAACTGTCCAGGACACAGGCAGAGATGTCTGAACAGCTACACCAGGTGCCAATATGTATTTGTTACTGCCACCAGCGAGAAATTCCTGGGAGCATTCCCAGGCTTGACAGGGATGCAGTTTTCTGTGATGGCTCATAGAGGGATATGGTTTGCTGTCAGTGATGTGAGAGTTACAAGCATATGAAAAGGGTAGACAGGGCCAAAGCTCTCAAGCAAAATTCACTGCCAGACAAATTACAGGAAATCTCAAGGAGTGAGAGCAAGGTCCTGAAAAGGGGCCCAAATAGTAGAAGTAGTTTGGGTTCCCCCATTTCGGCAAGCATCCCAGAGTTACAGCATACCCGAGCTTCTCCAAACCCTAGGAAAGACCTGCTTCAAAGTCAGGCCTCTCTAGATGTTATTCATTCTCATTTTTTCAACCCTGGATTGAAAAGTATTATATATTGGCCCTGGACTCAAACCTGAGTATTTGGGCTGAATTTATTGTTTATTAAGGTGACTTCATGGGGGACCTTTTCTAGAAAATTGTGCCCAAGTAATTTGTGGGATCATGGGAAAAGCAGATTTAGTGATCAGTTGGAGAGGCCGGGTCAGATGTGCCATTTTAGATGCTATAACTCTGCCATCCCTCTTTGCAGTTGCAGGTGCTGGAGAGGAGTCCTGCTACAGTGGATGATGGATTCACAGAAAACTGTGAGCAGCAAATCCACTGAGTACCAGTGTCCATTCCCAGCTCGTGTTTTTTCTAGAAAGCATTGTGAGACACAGACAGACAGGAGTCACAGGGAAGGTATGTAATACAGCTTTTGTTTCTTTGTTTGTTTGCTTTTAAAGAGGAAATCAGATGGTCTGGAGCCTGTTGGAGGGATGTACAGAGTTTTTCACCTCCCCTTGGTCAATACTTACTGACAACACAGGTTGTCCAAGCTGGAAAGCTGATGGCAGCCTTGAGTTTAAGTCCTGTAAGTGGTCAAACACTGCTAAAATGTACGAGCGACTAGCACTTAGCTGCTCCAGGTCCATCTGTCTGAACGATGGAGACAGATGTCCCTGCAGGCTTATGGAAAAACATTCCTCCTGAACAGAATGCTGGGCACAGAGGAGGCAGTAGAGGCACTGTACTGGCACCAGTTTAGGAGGAGCAAGCTTCCCATGACCCCATCCAACAGCTTGCTCGGATGTGCACTCTGTGACTTACCAGACACCTGGAAGAGGCAGGTGGAGACCCCCACGTCGTTGGAAATGCTGCACTCGTAGCTCCCACTGGTCTCCCGGCTGACGCTGTCCACCTTAAGCTCTGAGTAGTCCTGCTGCTCTGCCAGGGGCTGCGCCAGGAGGCTCCCGTTGAAGCGCCAGACGGAGGTGGCCACCTTCATGGGGCTGCCCTTGAGCATGGTGCAGCGCAGGGTGACGCTGTGCCCCATGCCCTGCCGCACATCCTGGAAGGCCGGCTCCACCACGGGGGGGACTGGAGACCCAACAGAGCAACAGACAGGGATGCCATCAGGGAACAGCTGCCTCACTCAGCACAGTCACCCCGACTGCCTCTGACAAGACAGGCACCTATGATTTCCAAGGGGATGGAGCCAGGATCCATCACACCAAAAGCCACAGTCGTCTGACATTCCTTTCTGACTGGGCTGGGGCCACATTCTACCTCCCTCCCATTTGTGAGGTAGGGAGAACCTTTAGCAAGTACTCATCCCACACCAAGCACTGCTTGGAGGAGCTACCAAGCTCTGCTCTCTCATGTGAGAAGTGCAATGTCAGCAGCTATATCACAGCTTGGATTCAATCCCCAGATCTAATCAGAATAACTGGTCCTCTTACACAGCATAAAATGCACTCTCTGAGCAGGCAGGTAAGCTCCCAAGCAGTCATGTTCTTCTTGTCAGTGTCTGGCAGGGTTATCAAGGACTCTCTCTTTAGGTAGAGGGATCTGCACTGGCTCTCCCCACACACCTAAGGGGTTTTAGAGGCTCGTTCCCAAATACATTAGCACAACACATCATGGACTCGCTACAGGGACTCTGGGTCCTATTTTTATCTCTGGCAACAATTTCCTGATGTTGGGAAGTGAGTCACATCTACCCATGTCAGCTTCTCCGCCAGTAATGTGAGAATGGGAATGGTGATGTGTGTTCACCTCCTTAGCAAAGGGAAACTACTGCATCTTTAGCACTTCTTCAGCACTCGTAAAAATTTATGGGAATCTCATGATTTGGGCACGGTTGAGGCAGAACAAGGAGAAAGATTGGTATTGTTTGGGTTATTCCTTATTTAATGCAATGACAGAGGACTTCAATCTCCACAGCCATCTGAGACACGTTTCACTTGCAATAAACTCTTAATTAAAATGCTACAGCATGGGGATAACCAGAAGCTCTCCATCTAAAATGAGAAAAGCTTCCTGAACACAAAACAGCTGTTAGTCTGAATGTAAAAGAGGGAGAACGCATTTATAGCAGCTTCAGCACAATCACAACTGACCTTTTCCAGGTTCAAAGCACCTGCTCTTCCACAGACAATTTCTATGCCCTACAGACCAACAGAGCACCTGTCTCCTCTAAAGGGCCACAGAGTTGCCAAGCACAGCCAGGCCCAAAAACCTGCAACACCCAGCATCTGCAGCATCTGCCACAGACACAGCTCCACCAACAACCAATGGGTCACTCAGCATCCCTGCTGCCCTGAACATAGCCATGCTGGGAAGGGCTCCAGCACACCAGTCTCTCTTCTCCCATAGCCTGACCCCAGCAAGACTCAACAGCTCTGTGACACTAGTGGCATCTCTAATCTTCACCACAGCTGAAGGTGGTGCATGCACCGTCCCATAGGTGGACATACAGTGTCCCCTCTCCCAGGGGCACAAATGCATCTGTGGGTACAGGCAGTGTACAATCATCCCCATCATCCCCTCCACCTGGCAGCCTTTCTTTGATGAGGTTGTTTTCAAGGTACCTTGCTCTCAACTCTAAGTCGCTGGGCCCCTTGCTGCACTTAGGTGGATTAAAAGCAGCCCCTGCCTGAGCTGACACTGCCTTGCTGAGTGGCATGGTCAGCTCATTATGGATGGCTTTCCTGGAGATGTGTCTCTGCGAGTGCTCCAAGCGCTGACTTGCCTTTGGCTCACATGTCTCCCACTTCACAGTGAGAATAATGTGAGAAGTTGTTTGATTAGACCAAGTGCCATGAATGTGTCATCTCCATCCCTAGCTGCTATCCCATTTCTTCAGTCACATCTGCTCCTTAATTGAAGCTGGTGGGGTCTCACATTCTAATCTAGGCCAGCTGGTGATATAAGGGAAAAGAAAGAGAAAAAGGGCAGAGAAGAGAAAAAAGAAGGCTCAAAAAAAATGGCACAGCCACCTCAGATGTACTCAGAACAGTCTGTCTCCTGAGGAGGAGAGAGAGGGGTGGGAGAGCAGCTTCCCTCACTGCATCTGGCTGTGCCAGGTATGGGGCTGGGACAGCAGAAAAGGTCTGAAACTGGACAAAGTACCATCTGCAAGGACATGTGCTGCAAGGAAAGTGCCCTCCTGGGCCTCACTGAGGGAGTTTCTGGGGCTGGTAAAGAGTCACAAAGGAACAGGGCTGGGATGCTCCAGATGTTTCCTTAGGTCACTGGAACAGCAGGGCAGCCAAGGATGCAGAAGATATTTAATCTTCTTCAGCTGGAAAATGGGATTTACTTGATTTGTACTGGGACAGGTTCTGAGCCTATGTTACCATCTTGCAAAGGGAATGCCTGAAAGTGCCTATCAATTAAAAATTGATTACATTTTTTCCTCTTGTCTCTGGCACTAGGAAACACCCAATGAGCATTAACTCTGCATGTAGTCCTGGAGCTCCCAGATTTTATGGAGCGAGATCTGAAGCAGGTTATCCCATCACTACAAAGTATAGAGAACTACACCGGGGTCAGTTGTTCCCCAAGGTTCCCAATGGATATGAAAACAAAGGAAAGTCAACAGCAATTACAGAGTCAGACATCAGCTCTGGCCTCCAATGCCTACCGGGGAGTTCACACTTGTTCAAGGAGGTTATACACAAAAGGCAGACTCACCACAGAGGCAGGGATTCAGTCTGTAAAACCTTGCTGCTAACAACACAGCCTTTTCTGTTTCTGTTCTTTTTCCCTGCCTTAAAGGCAAAAGAAAGCTGGTTTAAATGAGCTGGTGCTCCTACTGCCCAAACCTAGGAACTGAACAGCTCCAGTACACCTGAGATGGGGGCTGTCTTGGAGGAGAGACTGTGGCATGAACCCTGCACAGACACCTTTAGGGAGCTGCAGAAAGGATAATGATTTTCAAGTTGCCTCTTATACTCACAGGGAAGCAGCATTCCTGCTGGCTATAAAGAAGTAGTATTTGGCTATTCTGGCTTGCCAAGCTGCCATATTGCTCTTTAAGTTTTTAGCCCAGTTCCAAAAGTGAGTCCTCATCCAGAGGCTCCTCAAATGCCTTTCTGTATCTCCCTTGAACTCCAGCTCTTTTAAGAAGCCTCCACACTGCAGGCAGCAAGTTGCTACGCTTCCAGGAGGTAAAAAACCTCTGTGCACATACAGAGCTTCAGGATCCCCTGGCAAGAAACACAGCAAACAAATATAGACAATTACTGCCCTCTCTCAGCACACAGCTTAACTCTAGAAGAACTCGCTGGCAAGAGCAGTGATGAAAGGGGTAAAGAGACAATGCTCCTCCAGCAACCTTGTTAAGATGCAGCTGCTGCGAAACACAAGGCAGGGCGGTCTGCCTTTGCAGCAGAATTAGCTAGTTAGGAGCAATTCCAATCAGCCAAACACAGGCAACCTACTCCAGCATGCCAGGCACCCTAAAGCAAAGCTGGGCTGCAGGCAGCTCCTCACTGTGAGCCAGAGCAGATGCTCTGCACCAAAGGGCTGTTAACCTAATGCTGCTCACAGTGATGAAGGGCAGCAGCGAGAGAAGTACAACAGCAAAATGTCAAGCACGAAGGAGTGTTGCTTTGTGTCCCAATAACCTCTTATTTTCTTGGTTTTATTGGAAATAAACAGAACTGAAATGCTCATCCTGCTGGGTGGGTGAGAAGTGCACTTCCTTCCCACAGTTTAGTTATGGTCAGCTTGGTTTAAGTCTGTTTTAGTTTTAGCCTTGAGAAAGGGTAAAACTAAACTAGGGCTCTTCCTTACAAGAGCCAGAGAGCTCGACAGAGAGACCACAGTCTCTCCTTGTGCTGTCATTGTGCTGTCCTGCTTGGGCACAGCTCAGGAAGGCATACTTGGCCCTTGCAATGCTGTCAGATTGCTGCAGGTTCTTATCAAATTCAGACGCCTCCAGAAGGCAGAGATGTTTCTTTCACCAGTGATGAAGTCAGAGCATCCCAGGATAGCAGAGATGCACTTTGAAGCTTTTTACTTGTGGGGTAAATAGAGAAAAAAAAAATTCCCCTAAATTAGACACTGGCAATGCTGTCGTGAGGCTGCTCAATCCGGTATGTATGAAAGGCAAGGAAAGGCTCCTGTTGGAGTGGACTGATGCACAGAAATCAGTAACAAGCTTAAAGACAAACCAGCATCTGCAGAACAGATTCACTGAGTGAACAGACCTCACACGAATTGTTCAGGCAATAATTGAGAAGATTGAATATCCTAGATATCACGGGACAACACTACTATGCAAGACACATGCATACTCTGCTTCCCCACTGCAGTTTGGTAACTGTGAATAGCACAACCTGCTCAAATTCCAAATGCTGGCTTGTTTTGGAAGGTTCGTCAGAGCTAGGGAGCTCTTTCATAACCTGCTCTCTCACAAGCAGCCTTGTCCCCCATGTAGCCATGTACAGCTGACAACAGCCATCTCTGTGGGTGGTGAGCTGCCAGCACTGTTCCGCTGGTCTGTGCAGCTGCCATGGGCTGCTACATTCTTATTTTGCTACAGGAATTTACTTCCCACAACACTTCCTCTGCTGCAAAGAGCACCACAGCACAGCAATGTCCAGGGGAAAAGGAGAGGCATGACTAGAAAGATGCCCTAATCAAGGTCACACACACACACTCAGATCAGACAGAAGCAGCACAGGAGTCCTGTATCCTCACCTTCAGTACCTGGTGTCCTGAATCAGGATACCTTCCATATCGGGACCCCTATCCTGGTCCTTCCATTCTTAGCCCAGGCTTCCTTGTCTGTGAGAAACACCCTCTCCTCTAACCTCCAGAACCAGTCTTTAAATTTTTATTTAAATCTAGACAGTGCAGTACGTAACACAAGTGATGAAAAGAGCAAGCTGTGCTGGATTAGAAAGCAGCTTAATTTCAGCAGCTCTCATCCCACCCTACTGACTGACTACCTCAAAGCTTAGCCATGCATCACAGCACCAGCGGGACTCCTGCCTTTGGTCTTCACCATGTCCCTTGGTGAGACCCAACTGACCACTCATTTGTAGGATTAACATTGCAAACAACACATGGATAACCTGGTATGAAAGACTGCACTTAGTGGTCAGTTACAGTTATTAGCTGTGTCTTGTTATCTGAAGAAGCTGATGACAACAGGAAGTAATTTCTCTCTCTAGAAAGCAAATCAGCACAGGCAGCTATTAGGACCTTATGAGACCTATATGAGTCTCTCTGGCATCTGTTTAATTTCTTATAGGTATCCTTTTGCAGTCATACTGGATGCAGTCTTCCCTAATCTTCTCTAGGCAACCAAAGCAACCTCAGCAAAGGGTGCCTTCCTTTTCCAACCCCTGGTCCCATAATTTGGGGTAATAAAGATATCACAGACAGCAAAGATACTGCAATCCTTTTCTCACAGCATGTAGAAAACTCCATGGTTTCAGCTCCAGAAGAGACCAAAAGTCTCCACCTGAACAAGCAGGAAGCCCTTTTATTGTCACGAGGCTGGGAAATCACAGCTGAGCAATTCTGTTCCTTGCAACAGCACCTATACCCCACACCCTAGGAACACACATTAGGCTCCAACAGTTCTCCACGTGGAGACAAATATCCAACCTATATTTACAAGCCCAGTCTCATATGCTTCCTTAATATATAATTGAGTAGTTAGAAGAAGGGAGATCCAAGAAGGCTTGCTCAACCTATTTCAGCTAAAAGCCAAATCTCATTCTTTCATCTTATATGACTTTTGCCTTTCCACTTCAGTCTCACCATGTATGAGGAGATAAAATCTGTGGGTTTTGCATAGTGCTTGAAAGCCAAGTTGCAAATATTGTTATTTCAAAGAAAACAAATTTGTTTGAGCACATTTTCTGCTAGACAAGTGAGTGCAGGGTCTGGAGAGACAGGGCTCAGAGAGTGTTTAGTTCTGTGCTAGTTGACTGCTTTTAAAAGAAGAGCAAATGAAATGTATTCACTACCAGCTTTTCTGCTTTCCTCTTATCCTGAACTTTCCAAGCCAATTAGCTCAACCAGTCTTCACCTAGTTTCAATAAAGAGGGATTTACTAGAGGATTTCCTCTTCTGCATGACAAATTGTGCTGATTAACACATAAGACCTCTTGCTCGCTGTACCAAGTGCTTTGAAGAAAGTCCATCCTGGGTGGGAATTTCCAGACCTTTAGCGTCACAGATATGCCTTCTCATAAAAAGATCTGTCCCAGACATGCTGGAACGCCACCCAGACTCACTGCCCAATTAATTCACCCTAACAAGACACTACAAAGACAAGTATTCTTCTACAGTGTAAAGCCACCTCATTCCCATGCCTCACTTACCTTCAAGCGCCTCGTTTCAAAACAGTACACTCCCCTAATTGAAAAAGATAAGTAGAAAAAGATGGTGCATGTACAGAAAACACACACACATTTATATGTGAGATGCATGCTGATAAGCCTCCCCCCACCCACTTACCACCCAATCAGCAAAGTTGTTCGCAGGAGAAATATAGAGGGTGAGAGTGGGCATTTCAGAGCTAATACCTTCAAGTACTGCCAGACCAATGGCATAACCTCATAGACTTTTTTTTTTTTTTTGCCACAGACTAACACAAAAATATTTTCTCTAGCTCACAGCCGATTTTGCTAATTATAACATGGTGAAGCAGCATGATGGCCAGGGTGGATCTGCCCACCCTTCATTCTCCTGCCCACCCACATACCCACAAGAGGGGAGCCCTGCCATGTGTAGCAGTGTCAGACCACCAACGCTTCGCTCAGGTTCTGCCTGTCTTCTACAAGATAACAAGGTGTCACCTCATGCCCATGCGTCTGTTATTACATGCCTCTGTTTAACAAACTGGGCTAGCAGTGACACGCTGCTCCCAATAGCATATAAATAGTTTAGACAGAAACATTCACTAACAGTCAGCCAATGATATTCTTTCCCCAAAAGCATCCTATATGCATTAACTTTTGGCAGAGAACCAGTTATCTTACTACTCAATAATTCATAGGTGAGCTACTCAGCTGGGCAGTTCTGGGAATAAAGCAACTCATTGCCAGTGCAAACTAAGGAAAAGAAAAAAAACCAACAAAATCAACCCACAAAAAAGAACGAATGAGGTTCTTCCAAAGCAAAGAATCCACATCTTCTCTCTTAGTTCATATTTTACCACTAGTTTTTTTTACTATCTAACGTAATTCCCTTGCTGCAGTTTAAGCCTACTGCAAGTCCTCCCCATAGGTATTTTCATGTCCTAGTAATCAACTCTGTACTATCTCCAGCATGTAAAGAAGGGAAAATAGAGGGAAAACAGCCTATCTATGAAGTTCATCATCCTAGGATAGACCCTCCGCATTCCCGAGAAATATTTGGAACAAATGGGAAAGGACTGGTAACCTCCCCTCCCCAGGTTTGACAGCAAACCTGGTGCTAGCTGAAGCAGGACTTTAAAGGCCAAATTTATCTCATTCTTCTTCATTGAGACACTCAGCTTAGGAATGACACCTCCCTCCAAGACGATAGAGCGAGAGGGACATCTCCAGAGGATGATTCAGATGGCAGGAATTCCTAGCTGGCATATCAGCCTCTGTCCTGTACCGGCAGGGGGAGCTTAAGGTGATGCCAGCCCTCACAACTCTGCTAGGTGGGATGAATGCAGAGCAAAGCAAATGCACTGAAGTGGCAGTGCCCCACTCCCATATGAACCTCTCATGAACTCTCAGTGCCATGTTTGATGAGTTGATCAGTAAGCTGAGTCTAACACACATCTGAAACCTGGGCAGTGTATCCTGCACTTGGACAGGAGACGCCTCCTGTGCTCCAACTGCTATGTGCCACAACAGAGCTCACCTGGGAAGGAAAACAGACACCAGCCTGCACATTCCCCATAGTGAACACAGTGAGAAATCTTTGGACTCCAGGCAATGTCCAATTAGTGCCACCACCAGGGCTCATCTCCAGAGTACGCAGCTGCCGCCTACAAGGAATTGTCTGAGTTCCCCCTTATCTCCTAGAGGCTCTCACCCCCAACCAGAGGAGCTACCGGGCAGAGGTGACTGCTTCCTCCAAGCATCAATCCAATAGCAAGAGGCTCCTATTCCATTGCCAGCTGCTGTAGCAATTCAATTGCTTCCATATATTTACACCCCTTTAATAAAAGAACTGAAATTTGTAAGCAAGGAGGCTGCAGGAGAAAAGTACCTCTGAGGACTGCAATCCTATCAAAACGAAAAGGAGTCCCTCCTTTAGAAATGCAGTTTTTGTCAGGGCTGCAGGGGATCAGAGGCTTCTGCTCACAGCTGGACCACAGCACTACCTCATCCTCTGATTTCAGTTTGAAAACTAAATTGGGACCACAAGACAATCCCTCCACAGCTGCTTTCCACACACGCAGGCAAAGCGAGAGGCAGCACAGCCAAAACCAGAAACACTGATTAAAAAATCAGACCTGCTTTAATGTTGGTGTGGTGTGATCAGAGCTGGAAAGGGGAGAGATCCAAGTCGGAAAGAGCCTGGTAGAGGAAGGCAGGCCATCCACAGCAACTGATATAATAAATTACTAACCAGCACTCCTTAATATGTTTACTTTGAAGTCTTTGTTCACAGTAGCAAACATGGAGCATGGGGCAAACCTAGACCAGGAAGAGTTAATACAGTGGTTCACTACTTATCCACAGAATGGAAAGAGGACAAGCTTCCCCACACAAAACAGGCTCTCAGCCTCTCCCTCAGGCTTAGCAGTGAATTTGGACCAAGGATGAAGAATTCTGCATGGAGCAACACTCAGTTCTCCATCACTTCTCTATCTGCTGCCTCAGAGTTCTGTTGCCAGTTGTTTAATATCCTGCTCTACTAACTGCCATCATTATCCCATTTTTCCATCCTTCACCCTTGATTGGTCTTGATTCATCTGAGGAAGATGACGACAATGAAAACATAACTGTTCCGAAAGAGGCTGAAAGGATGCTCAAACTAAAAGATTTATGGCAAACATTCAGTCTCATAGATGAAAACAGCTGAGGTCAACAGATATCAAAGCAATTTTTCCCATAAGAATTAATATAACAAGGGGGGCAGTGCATACAGGAACTCAAGAAATGCATGCAATTTAAAAACACAGGATAAGTATATACAGCATAGAGAAAGGAGAGGCAAGAACATTTTTTACTGTAAGCATTTTTACTGTCATTCTCTGGATGGTTACCGCTTCATCATTGTCATCATCATTTTCAGATGAATCAAAGCAGATCAAATCAATCATGGGCAAAGGATGGAAAAATGAGGATGGGTTCAGAAGGTCTTCAGATGAAATGGCTGAGGTCTTTCAGAACAGTGACTGGCTCCAAAAAGCCAGCTGCCAAACAGCCACCATCTCTGCCACCTGTACATCCTGTCTTTCCCCTCCATCCTTCACACCACTACCTGCATGCATTTAAAATGTGTGACAGCCATAAGGACCTTTGCCCAGCTCCTATTCAATTAATTATGAAAAAAATACTTTATCTGTCCTATTAGTACTGTCACAGTTTTCATGAATGTATCTTCAGCAGATTGCTGGTTACAGAGAATCATCTCCCCGCACTTTACTCCAAAAGCTGCTGCCTGCCTATGGAGACCGCAGAGGATCTGGCAGTCCCATTTCTTCAGGTATGGATGATATCACCCAACTCAGAGAACAATATGGACTCAAGCTATAGAGGACTTACTCCCGCACTGGTAACCTCCTGTCTTCTCTCGATGCCGGCTCCGTGTTTCCCAAGGCTCAGCAGCACACCAGCCTTGCTGCTGAAGCAGCTGCAGCCCTGTAGCTCCGGTCTTTCCCTGAATGAGGGAGAGCACTGTCACTTCAGACAGCCACAGGTGCTGTGGGCTCCCAGAAAACACCTTCCAGGGCTCGGGGTCTCCTCTGTAGCAGAGGGCACAGGAAGGAGGCCAGTGAGAGAACTAGCCACCATTCAAGGACAGCAGCCTGCTCCCTTAACCTCCCTATCTGGCTATCGGCTCTGTCCCATCTCTTCTGGACTTGGACCAGGAGAGGTAAATTTATTAACAGTCCCACTCACTGGACAAATCTGATCTGACATTCAGTTTTCCACGACTGAGCTCAAACTGAGCCAGCACAGCAGGAACTATTTGGATGAGCAGTGTGGTCACTTGCCTATCATCTCGTACAGACACTTCTTTGTGTTGACTGAGGAGAGCTTTGGCTGCAGCAAAGGTGATATGCAGGACAAGTGGGAAGGACACACTCTATTTCTTCTCCCAATTCCTGGATTTTGGTCCAACACACAAACATCTGAAGTTGGTTCCATAAGTTTTCATTATTCTCATTCCCAGCTCTGCTGGGACACAAAAGTTAAGGCTGCTACTTTCCTCATTCTGACCCACTGCATCAAGATCTGAAAGTGGATCCTGGCCTGAGTCAATCCATCAGCAATTGTCATTCTGAGGGGTTGCACCAGCACACACTGCAACACAATCCTGCTCCTTCCACCCCCTTCAAAACAAATGATAATGCCTCCCAGAATCAGATATTCCAGGTGAAAAGGATATTTTAAACCAGTTTCAGCAACATTTGCTGAAATGTCCCACTATAACGGGCAGAAAGTAAATAGAATTCTGCGTACAGTTTTGGAAAGAACCTGCGTGGACTTAAATCTAGAAATATTTGTGACTAAATCTATGATACAAGCCAGAGAAGACGGAAAGACAGGCTATGCCTGTTTGTAAGACTCTAGCTAGGTCTATGTACCCTAATCTGAATTCATCAGTGCAAAAATGGCAGACTAACAACAGATCATAAAAATCTTAAAAATGCCACAGAAAGTAGTAAAAGATGCGGGAAAATTTCATCCAGCCAGGCCTTTGAGGGCAAGTTTGTGGTAGCACCTTGTGAATACCTGAGGAGATAAAATTACTCTCTACCCTCCATTCATGTATTGCCTAAATACACAAATCAGTTCGGTCAACCTAAGCAGATGAAACCTCAGAACAAACAGCAATAAACCTTTTTATTCCTCACTGATTCCATAAAAAAACTCACGGAAGATGAATGTGGGATGCAATATTCCAAGTTAAAAATGAATGATGATTAATATAGTTTTATGGATCCTTGGCAGACAAACTGGGTAGTGTTTGAGAAAGCAACAAGAAAAGTAACTATCCTGTCATAACATCCTCGGGCTTTGGAAAGAACCTGGCTTGCTTCCACACGACAGACTAATTGAAGATGTAATACTATTCAAATGCAGCCCACATTAAGCAGATTAAAAACACATTAACTGAAAGAGTTCAAAAAGAAATTTTAAATGGCTGCACGCACCATTGGGATCTCTCTAGCGACAGGGAACACCTCTTCTAGGAAGACAACTCTGGTAAAAACCCACGCGAACCTCTTAAACTGATGCTATTTCACATCTCCATCAAGGTCAGAGATCCAGACAGCAGGTTGGCAAAGCTAAAGCATATCAATTATAAAGCACCCTGTTCAGGCTGTGTAGCCAACCGCACATAACCACCTTCAGTGGCTGAATGACCTTATGTCTGTTTGCAGCTGGTGTGACTGGGTGCACACCTTGGCAGATCTGTGGCTTTTGGCTTGGGCTTTGCTTCCTTCCCTCCCACACAAAGGCAGTGATAACTGACAATCACCATCCTTAGGTGCCTGTGTCAGGATAAGAACCAACATTTGTAGAAGACACAAAATATGTAGCAATAAATAGCATACTAACGAAGTACCTCTGACAGGACAACTTGACTTGCCTGATGGAATGGTCTTATGGTAACTCCATTCAATTTATCTTGGGTAATCGCAGAACCATAGAAAACTTGGGGTGGTAGGGACCTTTAAAGGTCATAATGTAAAGGTTCTGGAAAGGAAACTGTTGAGGAAAGAATGTGTAACTCTTGCAAGGAAAGAGACAATGACTCCAAAAGGAGCATGAGTTAATGTAACTCATTGAATATCAGCTTTCAGCTTAATTCCGTAGTCCAAAGATGTCCAAATCCTTAGATGATTAAGACAAAGCTTACTAAACATATTGTGAGATGGGCATTGCATCTGCACTGGTGAGATTATGTTTGAAAGTCTGTTTAATACGTGTGACCATGCTGACAGAATGATGTTGAAAAAAAATGAGACGAGGGCTATAAAAATAAATATAGGGCTGGAAAACATGCTTTGTGGTAAATGGCTAAAGAGACCCTTTCTGGATTGCATATTGAAAAGGCTAAGAGATTACTTGTTCTGGTGTCTGAGACTACAGGAGGAAGAGACTGCTGATAACAAATAGCTCGTTATGTGAGAAGACAAAGGCATAAAAAGAGCTTGTTGTTGGAAACTGAAATGAGACAGGCTTAGATTAAGTGATGACAACTGAACCGTGAGAGTAAAAAAACACTGGAACAACTTACTGAGCAACACACTGAATTCTCTGTCATTTCAGTATGTGAGGAGATGTTGCACTGAGAATCTACAAATAATCCAAGTTCAGATGCACAAAGGTAAACTCACCTTGTTCCTCAGCTCCATCAGTGTTAGGGACTATGTTTGGCATATAAATAAGCCTCCTGTCCAGACAAGCAGCACAAAATGGTTAGAGGGAGATGCAAAGATCTCTTGCTTTCTCATAGTGATTGGGAAGCTGGAGTCACAGCATTTCAAATAAGCAGATTGGAGCATATAAACTTCTCCAAAGGGTTTTTTGAAAAAAAAAAAAACAAAAAAAAATCCCAACACAAACCCCAACTCTTTCCTCCTCTCTTTAAAATCTGTAGATAGTTTCATTTGCATTTTTCATTTATACATGTGAGTCGGGTCCTAGAAAGTGAATCAGTATGAAAACTTGCCCACTTCCATGCATAAGTTTGGACTTTTGCAAAGCCTCATTACAAGCAGCCAAAGGGGAAGAGAAAGATTTCCAAACCACAAAACCCTATTTTGAGTTCTCTGTTTTCCTCTGATCCAGCCAACTGCCGCCATCTTCTTATCCCTTTAGATCCATGATACTCTCTCCAGCAATCCATCTTAGATGGAGGGCTGCTCACTTTCCCTCAGGCCCCAGTTCTCCATTTTACAGCATACCAGAATGGTGGCTGAAGGGCCTGTATTATACATAAACTATGAACTGCTCAGAAAATCCCAGCAGACTTAGTGCTATTAAGCTCATCTATATTGCATTAAGTTATTAGCTACTGTATTCTAATTTATGATTAGGACAGTAGAGTATCTCCTTGCAATCAGCACTTTGTAAGGAAAATCCCTGTTCAGTGCAAATGCTACTGTCATTCATTGTTCTCTTGACTGCAATCACAGCCATTGTTGGGAACCTCTGTTAGTTTTGGCACTCCAAACAATTCCTCCTATGAAATGCTTGGCCAAGTTGGGCCCAGAGTTGTAGCATATTTGCATGAGATTTGCAACACTCATTTCATCAACTGTGAGAGCAGGTCACAAAAGATCAAGAGTCTTATTTTTCCTTCCACATTTTTCTAATCTGGGGCACCTGTAGAATTTAAGAGCTCAGTCTCAATCCCAAACTGCCATTTTGGTCTAGTAGTAGGTTTAGGGTTCAGAGAACCATGAAGACTACAGCTGCAGGGATACTGGGGCTGGAAAAGGCATGCCAAGTAGAGCACAACACTGCACCAACACTGATCTCTCCCCATCTTTCTTAATCTGGGCCACCCACAGTACTGGGGACCTCAGGCTCTGTCCAAAGCTGCAATTAAGTGGTAGGATTCAAAGAAGTAAAATGCTTACAGCTCCAGGGATACTGGGACTGGAAAGCCTGCATTTCCAGGGATCAAAAAAAAAAACGGGCACAAGTGCTGTTCCCCAGGGCTCAATTTTGAGGATAGCGCTGTTTAATCTATTGATGATCTGGATGAGGGCATCAAGGGCACCAGTCAGTTTGCAGACACACCAGTTTGGGTTGGAGTATCAATCTGCTGGAGCGTAGGAAAGCCCTGCAGAGGGATCTGGACAGGCTGGATCGAGGGGCTGAGACCAACTGAATGAGGGTCAACAGCGTGAAGTTCTGGGTCCTGCACTTGGGTCACAACAACCCCCTGCAGCACTGCAGGCCCTGGCAGAGTGGCTGGAAAGCTGCCCAGCAGAAAGGCCCTGGGGGTGCTGGTGACAGCAGCTGAACATGAGCCGGCGTGTGCCCAGGGGGCCAAGAGGGCCGATGGCACCTGGCCTGTATCAGGGATAGTGTGGCCAGCAGGACCAGGGCAGTGACTGCCCCCTGTACTCGGCACTGGCAAGGACACACCCTGAATCCTGTGTTCAGTTCTGGGCCCCTCACTGCAGGAAAGACACTGAGGGGCTGGAGCGAGTCTAGAGAATGGCAATGGAGCTGGGGAAGGGTCTAGGACATAAGTCCTACAAGGAGTAACTGAGAGAGCTGGGGCTGTCCAGTCTGGAGAAAAGGAGGCTCAGGGGAGATCTTATTGCCCTACAGATACCTGAAAGTAGGCTGTGGCAAGATGAAGGTCAGTCTCTTCTCCAGGCATGTAGTGACAGGACAAGATGAAATGGCCTCAAGTTGTGTCAGGGGAGGTTTGAGTTGGATATTAGGAAAAATTTCTTCACTTAAAGTGGTGCCAAGATTGGAACAGGCTACCTACTAGCAGTGGAGTCACCATCCCTGAAAGTGTTCAAAAAATTAGTGGATGTGGAACTTCGTGATATGGTTTAGTGGCCATGGTGGTATTAGACAAGCGGTATTAGATCTTGGAGGTCTTTTCCAATCTTATGATTCTAAGTGAACAGTCTCAGAAGTCAGCTTCCTCCCAGTCAGCAGTAACAAAAATTTCCATGGTTTCTTCTGACCACACATGACTGTAGAAACAAGGACTCCAAAATTAAACAAAATGCAACAAGGTAGGCATGCAAATAGGAAATTTAAACATGTCTGTCAATTCCTGGGACCAGTGATGGATTTGCAGGTTCATTAGTGGGATCATAAAGGAAAACCAACTGTTTTACCTTGAGTAATGGAGCCAATTATATTTGAATCAGAAGCAACAGCTGAGATAAGGAAGGAGTGTGTGCACACTCATGCTTATTTGTGTTTGCAATAGAGAGGCAAAGAAAAATGGAAATCAGGAACTATATGAAGTGAAATAGAGTGAGAGGGGTACATGTTGGAAATATGATTTCTGCTCACTGAGAAAACACGATTTCCTGACTTCAAAGAAAAAACAGTTTCTTGCTCAGAAAGTGGCCCAAGTGGAAAAGCCCAAAACTAGTCACCAAGTAGCTCCACAGAAAGCTCCATAAAGTCCCTATGGCCTTGCTAAAAACTGAGCTCTCAACCTCCCTGTAATGTGTCCCAGCACAGAATTGGCAACAGCAAGACCCCCTGGGATGTAGAGAAGCCTGAGAACCTCTGAAATTTAATTCTCATTTAAACAGTTTCCCTATAGGGGTGCACGTAATTAGTGCTGTTTCAGAGATCGGGGTCAGGATGGTCACAGCTCATTCAAAACACACCCAGGATGCTCAGTTTCTTACTGGGGCTTCTGTTCATATCACGAATCTCTCAGAGGCTTCCCGCGTAAGTCCTCAAAAGTGGCACCACTATTCTGTGCACTACTTCCACGTGCCTGCCACAGTCCTCCAGTCCTCTTGGGCTGGAGGAAATAGCTGTGCTCCAATGCCAGAATCCAGGGAGCAGGTGGAGAGTAGCATGGGATCCTGCTCCTGCACTGTCATAGGTGTTGCCTGACATGGTTTACAGCCCAAAAATCCTGGGAGAAAAGCAAAGGCACAGGCGCAATGCCATGGGACCACAGCTCTCTCCGGAAAAGAGTCTGGGGGAAAAGGACCTCTGCTTCCCTGGCACAGGTCCTTGTTGGGGTCCCTTCCCCCTGCCATGGAGCCCTGGGAGAGGGGCCCTGGGGGGGAGACACGGGGTTTCCCTGCCCCTGCTCAGCCTCGTTCCCCATTGGTTGGTTTGGGTTCCCTGATAACGCCAAGGACCCTCGGGTCCCGTGACTGCAGAGTTCCTGAGCTGAGCCCCGGCCATGCGGCTGGAGAAATAAACATCTCTGAAACATCTACCACGAATCTGTCCATATATACTTCGTTTCCACGGGACTCCTGGTTTGAAATATGCTTGTTGCAGTAATCCCCGCTGCGACAAACTGGTAGAGAAATGCAGGCAAGATACTGATCCCTGAGGACAATTCGTGAGTAAAATAACCACTCTAGACCTCTCTCTTCTCATCTTGGTTTGGATATTCTCTCTGGACTATGGAAGAATCGTGGGAAATGGGGCTCTCTGAGCCACAGAAAGAAATGTACCTAGAAGTTAAAGGAATCCTTGAACAACAAAACAAAAAAGTAATGGAACCGGGAGATCTAGAACTTTTTTTCAACTGGCTTTTCAAAAATTTCTCCTATATTTCTCCAGAGTTACTTTTTGATATTGAACCTCCTGGATCTTGTCAGGGGTGTTTTTGGGACGAGATCTTGTGGGAGATGAAAGATCAAACAGAACATGTATTAGTGATTGAACCCTTGCGTGGATCCATGGTGGTCAGTGAAGCTATTCAGGAGCATTTATATGATCCTATTAAAGCAAAGGATGGCCATAGTCCTGCGGCCGAGGCCGCACGGCCGCCATCCCTGTGGCACACGCCGGCGGAGGTGCCTGCACTGGGTGCGCCCGGCCCCCTCGGGAGCGCGCGCCTAATCGCGGACCCCATCCCTGTCTCGGGGTCCCCGGCCACGCGGCCGCGAGTGAGGGAGCGATGCCACAGGCGCCGCGGGTGCCGTGGGCCACGAGCAGCCAGGAACCGGGCATCGGCGTGGCAGGCTGCTCTGAGCACACGGCTCGGAGAGCCCTGCGGAGGGAGAAGCGGCGGTTTCCACAGCGACACGAGAAGCCGCGCAGCGCCGAGCCGGAACGGGGCCGCTCTCAAAGCAGCGTGGAGTTTGCGGAGCAGAACCGCTCACAGGGTGCGGGGCCGGCGGCGATGGCAACGCGGGGCTGCGCAGAGCCCAGACACGCCAGAGCAGCGCCGCTCGGAGGGCACAGAGCAGCCGCAACGTGGGGGCTCGGCTGAGACGTCGGAGTCAGCGAGGCGGCGGCCACGCGGGACCAGCAGCCACGACGAACACACAAGCACGTGATAGGAGCAGTTGTAGCCACGAAAGTCACAGGAACTGTGAAATGGTACAATGTCAAAAACAACTATGGATTTATAACACGAGATGATACAGGTGAAGATCTATTCATCCATAGAACTGCCATTAAAAGGAATAACCCTAAAAATAACCTGCAAAGTGTAGGAGATGGGGAAGTTGTACAATTTGATATAGTGCAAGGAAAGAAGGGTTTACAAGCAGCAAATGTTACTGGGCCTGGGGATATTCCAGTCAAAGGCAGCCGTTATGCACAAAATTATAAACAATATCCATCCCAGCAATTTCCCTACCCACAGCCTATTTTCCCCTTTTACCCTATACCCAATATAAACCCCTTCCTAAGTTTACTCTATCCCCAGTTTATTCCTAATCCGTTTTTCACCCCATGGCTTCCCTATACAATTCCATTTCCCTACAATTCCTCTCCGATGCTGAGGGGGGGATGAAAAGGGGGAGGGAAGAAATTAAACCCTCTCCTGCCTCAGTTTCCCCACAAAGCATGCCCAGAGAGTACTGTCTCCCTTGTGTCAGCCCTAAGATGTTCCACAGAATCTGATTGGACATTTAAAGACTCAGGAGGGTGGCTTGTTTTGTCTTGAAACTGTTCTTGTTATGTTTATCCAGTTGTTTTCATTCTCCTTTTATTAAAATAAAACGGGTGAGATGTTGGGGTCCCTCCCCCCTGCCGTGTAGCCCTGGGAGAGGGGCCCTGGGGGGGAGACATGGGGTTTCCCTGCCTCTGCTCAGCTTCATTCCCCATTGGTTGGTTTGGGTTCCCTGATAACGCCAAGGACCCTCGGGTCCCGTGACTGCAGAGTTCCTGAGCTGAGCCCCGGCCATGCAGCTGGAGAAATAAACATCTCTAAAACATCTACCACGAATCTGTCCATATATACTTCGTTTCCACAGGACTCCTGGTTTGAAATATGCTTGTTGCAGTAATCCCCGCTGCGACAGGTCCTGTGTCAGGTCTGATGGCCTATGCTCCCCTGCAGGTGTGGACAGCTGTTTTCACTTCTCTGCGCCTCATGCCCTTGTGCAGAGGCTGAGAGTTAACACGAGAAAACGAATTACAATTTTTGTTTGCTTGGTGACTTCCTGGTTTCCCTAGTGAGTTCTGGTCCATGACATCTCTCTCTCCACTACCAAGAGGCAGAATTTGATAGGGACAAGCCATTCCCTCTTTTCCTGTCCTGTGACCCCAAGCTCAAAACATGAGAACTGACGGCAGTTTTCTAATTTGCTCCATTTTTCACTTCCTTTACCCTATGTCTGCTGAAGCCACGGTGTCCTTGTTTCAGCTGGCACAGAGTTAATTTTCTTTGTAGTACTGGTATAGTGCTCTGTTTTTGACTTAGGTACAATGCTGTGTTTTGGATTTAAGATGAGAATAATGTTGATAATGCACTGATGTCTTAGTTGTTGCTAAACAGCGCTTTAACTCAACGACTTTTCACCGCCTCACGCCAGTGAGCAGGTGCACAAGGAATTGGGAGGGAGCATGGCCAGGACAGCTGACCTGAACAAACCAAAGGAATATTCCTTACCATAGAATGTCATGCCCATTATATAAACTGGGGGGAGATGGCTGGACCATCAACCAATTGTTGCTTGGGGATAGGCTGGGCACTGGTCAGTGAGCAGTGAGCAATTGTACTGTGTTTCACTTATTTTTCTTGATCTTTCCTACTTTTTTCCCCCCTCTCTTTCTCCTTTACATTACTATCACTATTATTAATATAATAATGTATTTCAACCACTAAATTTTTCCTACCTCCGCCCACAAGTTTTACCTTTTTTTTTTTTGGATCCTCCTCCTGTCCCTAACAGATGCCCCATAAACTCAGATACCAGTCCTATTTATCACCCTTATCAGAGAATATCCCCCAACCCCACACTCCCGGATCCACAGTGCTTTCTCTGCCTTGGCCAAGTTCCCATGTCTCTTGGACCTGGACTGGTGCTGCAAAGGCCCAAGGAGAAAGCAACAGCTGCAGTGCCAGACTCACTATCTCTGACCTCCTGACTGGAGATAAGCACATAGCAAAAGTACTCACAGCGTATGTGACACGCCTGTGCAAAGCAGAAGCAGAGCCACGACAACCTCTCCCTCCAGCCAGGCTGTCTTGATGCAATCTGGGTATCACCAGCTGTATCACACTTTGGAGATCTTTGATACAAGTTGTTTTACCCAAGGTCTAAGCCTAGACAACAACAGGACTCAAAAACAAAGCAGCTTCCTCAGAATGGCAAGATGGGAAGCACTGGGAAAGTGTCTGACAGTCCTTTGGCAGCAGTATGCTCCTGTGACTTAAAGACAAGCACATGTGTGGGCGAGACCCAAACATGCATAGCCTTGCAGGATGCTCAGCACAAAGCATTTGAGAGGATTCTGGAGTTGGTTGTTATCCCAACAAGTTGACCTATACCTAGGTCCTACAGAGAAAACAGCTGCCATGGCAGGAAAACCTTAAAATAAACGTCTGCATTAGAACAGTGTGAGATTTGGTGTTCAGCCCTGAAAGGGCCACACGTGAGCAAATATTTACAGAGAGATGACCAAGATTGTCTGCCATCCACTGTGTCTATACAGCTCTTGTCTCTCCCTTCCTGACAAAACTGTACAGCCTGAATGTGTCTCTCTCAATAAAATTAAGTCGCTCTTCCTGGAGAGTCTGGCCAAAAAACAGGATAATGGCAGATTATGGAATGTGTATTTGTTTCTCCCAACAATATCCGAGAAATGGATTAACTGATTTAAAACAGTTCTCTTCTGAACAAACAAATTCATCTCTCTAGGTGAGGAGCTCTCACACAAGCTTTTACTCAGCCTATTATTGAAACCACAGAGGTGTTGAGAGATGAGCAATGAGCTGCACAGAAGCTGAATGGCACAGCAGATGGGCTGCAATCTCACATAGCAGACCCAGGTTCCCACTTTAAGGCAGGCTCTCACCTTCCTGATGCACATATCTGGGTATTTTCCTCTCTTCTTTTATGGTCTTTTACTCAGGGAACAGCGAGGAGGCCTCACTGTACTTTGCATCTGACATGTGGTGCCGCAGACTGGACATGCCAGCTTTGCAAAATCTGCTCCCCAGCCTTGGAAATCCCCCTGCCATCTGGGCCTTTTTCTTTATGTCTCAAGTCTCTTGTATCTCCTGGTCCCCACAGTGTGCAGACATGCTCTGTCAGACCAATTTCAATCAAAGAGGTAAACTGGAAAACTCTCAGTGCACAAGGGAGACTTCCCAAGAAATCTCACTGAGTGGCAGCACATGGGAACCTTCCCCACAAGGCAGCAAGCAGAGAAGAGACCACAGCTCTGCAGAGTAAGACCCAGCTGTTAAACACTGATGACAAAATTTCAGACCAGTCAAAATTCATACAACTGCTTTACCCTGTGAAAGATGGGGTTTTTTTTCTTTAAAGCTGCATATAACAAATGCTACAAAAACCCCCAGCACTGGGAGTCCTGAGGCTTTGCTGTATGAACATAAAGGTGCTCCAAAGAAGAAGATGCTAGCTAAGCATCCTTAGCCTGCCAGACTGTCTGCCCCTTAATGCCATGAGGCTGGCAGGAGGGTAGGGCCAATGAGTCCTACAGAGTAACTTCTGGTACAACCCCATGTGAGGACCCCATCCTAAATGGATGTAAGCGCTGTCACAGATTTTGTCTATCAGGCCCCAGGACCAATAGATGGTAATTGTTATGACAAATCTGAGGCCAGCTGCAAGTCTCTGTGGTTGCTACTTTGCTCTGAACTGTGGCCATTTGGGCTTACAGCCACGACGGAGTAAAACTTCAGCCTGTCCTGAGACTGACAACTCGAATGAGTTGTTAGCAGCCTGGGCATTGGGAAGTGGAGTGAGCAATCCTAATGCTGTTGGACCCAGGACAGGGCTGTGTGCACAAACACAAGCTCTAAGGAGCTTAATCCCAAACACAATACTGCAAGGAAAAAGTGTGTTGACAATCAGGAATGAAATCCTCTGCTCTTAACAGGGGGAGCAGAGGATTGCTGCGTATTGAGAGAAATGCAGAAATAACATGTATACTTTCAGCTCAGTCACACAAACTTCTATACAACTTATTTGGGGATAAGCAGCGAGGATTTCCATCAAAGTGAAACCTAATTACCAGGTCAGGCTTTGTTCAGACTGGTGGTTCAATGTCATGCCCATGGCTATGAATTATTTTATTCTTTCTACCAATTAAAGTCTCCAAGTTTGCAAACACTGAACTTGCAGAAGGCACAGTTTTCCTTTGGCTTCGAATACAGACACACCTGCCCCAGAACGTCAGTTCATTCTTAAGCCTCTGATGATCTAAAATGAACCAGAACACACCAGAGTTCTAGTTGGCAGGAGAGACAGAGGTTTCCCTCTCTTGGCAGCAAGACCTGTACCATGGAGAACAGCAATACTGAAACATGAATGGAAGAGTAGGAAAGCTCCAGCCACTACAAGAGTAGAAAAACCATCTCTTGCCCCCAAGTTAGCTCCTGAACTGCGCTCCTCAGCTTGGAGGAGGGTATCAGGATGAATTTCACCAATGAAAATAATAAAGAAAAACAAAACAGTCGTTATTAATAAATAAACTCAGAAATTAAACCAACCAGGTCTAAAATTCTTAGCAGATGGCTCCATACTGCAGCTCACACGGCCAAGCAGCAAGACAGATAAGCCAGCTCAGCTGCAGATAGGGGGGTCAGCTCTGGCCCCTGACAGTCTCATTTCTCTTTGACTCCCTTCATAGTAGCGAGAGCTGCAGGGAGCTCTTAGGAGCCAAAAGCTCAGTCTTAACCACTCTGCAAAAACATCTCCATGCCAAAAGCATGTCTCAAGAGCACTCTTAAGAGAGCAGTTAATATCCAAGCTTATGTTTCAGGAGGGGGCAGGGCACCAGCAAAGAGCACTGACATTGAGCTATGGCTTCAACACTTGATCGAAACAGTTTAATGCTTTTCCATTTCCAGTTGCATGGATCCAGCAATGTTTCTTACTTATTTACAGTATCACCCCCTCCCCTGCTCCTCGCTCTCGTGTTTGCTACATAGGTAACGGGAAATTGATGCTGACTATCGCCTGCCTGATGTACAGCACTGCCAATGGGTTCAGCAGGATTTTAAAGAGGAATGAGTCAACAGTGTGTGACCAGGAATAACATTTGCCAGTGTGTGAGCTTGAATAGGAAAACATATCTGTGCCCACCTGAGCATTAGTTAAAGTGACAATGGCAACAGATGCCCCAGCAGGACGTGTTCTGGCAGTCTTCCTGGACAGGGCAGAGCCAGACCTGCAGGTCACCAGCCCTATAGCAATGCCTATGTCTAGGACTATAAATGGCTCCTGAAGGCCTGATAACCATCCCTCCAAAGGGAATGTCAGTCTGCTTTCCTGACTACACCTAACATTCACTATGCTTTGAAGATAAAGCACAATAACTCACCTGCTGCCTAATGCAGCAGAACTTTATCTAAGGACAGTAAGTGTAATCCTTTGGAGATCAATCCCAGATGATTGTGGGCTATTATTTTAGATCCAGAAGAGGTAAAATTCACAGGCCATGTTATGGCAGGGAAGGAGACACTCAGGTTAATTCTTTTTCTAGTCTTTCTTCCTGCAAAGATTTCACCTGCTGTGTGATCCCAACATGGGAAACAGGGCCAACTTTCAGACTTGACTATCAAAAACAAAGTCAGCCCTATATAACTATCCCCCTTTCCTCCTACTCTTCTTTCACTGGGCACTCAGAGACACCAAAACTTCTGCCAAAGACAAAAGTGGCAGCAGTAAAAGTCTGCTTATCTCATCTTCAGAACTGGGTGAACTAATGAACAACTCTCAACAGAGGAGACAGGTGCTCTTCTCCCAGGCTTTGATGGTTATCCAGAGAGGGAGAAGCCATCCAAGTGTGGGCCTGAGACAGCAAGCAGTGAGTGCTGTGAAGGAGGATACACTCATCTGCAGGGAAATACGGCAGTAGATGTTTCAAGGATCAGGTTGTGCACAGTTGATGAGGAGTGCACAGTTGAGCTGTCCAGTAGTTTATGAGATGTTGTTCAGGACTGGCAAAGTGTCACAGCTGACACAATATTATTCAAGCAGGATAATTTACTAGGATTGCAATTTTCATCATACTCTTTCATGAGGCTCTAACAGAGCAAATGTCATATTCACCATGGTAAGACACCCATGTCAAGGGCTACCTCTAGCAGCAGCCAGAGCTTAGAGTCATGACTAATCTTTGAGATTCCTGGAAATACTGTTTTGACCACTCCTAGGTTACATGGCTAATACATATTCTTCAATTTGTTGTTATGTACTTGCTAAATTAGTATCTAAGTAGCATCCTTTTCACTGATCCACACATGCATGCTTTCTTTCCTCTTCTCATACATATCAGCTCAAATGACACTATTGCGTTCCAAAACCCAGACTGCTGCACATTTTCAAGCCCAGTGTGTGTTTCACAGCCTTACACTAGTTCCCCTACACAGGGTGGCCCTGCCCTGATCTTAAACACACCTCTGCAGAGGATTAATTTTTCTGCTGGGATTTTCTCAAGTACCGGGTCCTAAAAAAACCCCTAGATAAAAACATCAGTGATAGCATTGATATTATTAAGAGGACTCTGCCACTCCATTAATATTTTTATTTCAAGACTCCAAAGTGCTACGTTTATTATGCTCCACAAATCTCTGATGAGATGGGTCCGTTTTATTCCTGTTTTGAAGATACAGGAAAAGATGACAAGACATTGCCGATCCAAGTGGTAGTTTCCCAGGAATTCTGGCAAGCCCAGTCTCTCGCTCTAACCATTATACAACATTTCTTCATCTTAGAGCTATAAGGCTGCACGGACTTTCATAAACTTATTAATCTTTCAAAGCTCTGCACTACAGACCAAGAAGTCCAGGGAACAGATCATCCATCCTGTCAGAGAGCTGATAGACAATTTCAGCTCATAAGCTAAAAGAAAAGCAATTTTCTCTGCTTTCTAAATACAAAAAGAAAAGCAACTTTTTCTGCTTTCTAATTACAAAAAAACCCCCTAAAAAGTCCAAACACCTTTTTTTTTGACAGCTGACTTGGGGTTTTTTTGTCTTCTTATTCCGTTTCCACTATTGCAGTGCAGTTGGAAAAGTCTATTTCTGGACGAGTTTGTTACAATACACTGCTATATGCGTGAGGATGAAGGGAGAAAACCAAGGGGAAAGGGAAACACAGAAACAGGTTCTGACATCTAATCAGATCTGCTGTATTGATTTTGCAACTTTAGCTTTGGAGCAAATCAGAGAAACAGCCACATTACCATCCAGAATGTGTCGTTCCCCGGAGTGAGGCAGTTCCGGCGGAGCTCCCACTGCCGCACAAACAGGCCGGCCTGCATGCGCACACACGCGCACGGCCCCGTGGATGCGCACCCCTCCGGAGCCGCTCTCCGACGGGATGCGCGGGCTGGGGGAGGTGAGAGAAGCGCTCATCACGGAGGCTGCAGGAGCCGCACGATCCCCATTTCCAACAAGATGAGAATTCCAGAGCAAGCCACCGAACTAATGAGCTGCCCACGCTGGAAAGCTGTGTTTCAATTAACCACAGCAGCCCCTGCCGCACCCACATCCTTCCAGCAGCAGGAACAAGGCAGAGAGGGATAAACACGGACTGTGTTGTTTCTGGGTCTATTTTTTTGCACGAAGGGAAAGGGAGGAGGCTGTAAAAGGGATGAGGGCAATTCTTGCCCTACTTTCTTGGTTTGTAGCTTCTTTTTCATATTAATGGAAAGAGCAATGACAGCACTGAAACCAAAGCTGCCCGCTGACACACAGAACAGGCAGTGCCACCATAAAGTCCTTCCACATTTTCCAGGCAGGAGGAGACAGCTCAGGTGTACACTCAGCTTCAGCTAAGGGTACACGGAACTGATTGACAAGGGAAGGGGGCTGTTTGGGTGGGCTGGCACATGGACCATATGACCATTACTTGGGCAAGATCACAATAAAGCATTGCTTGGCCACGGGAAAATCTATAGGAAAAGTACGTTCAGTTACTCTTTACACAGAAGTTCATCACATCTTTGCTTTCTTGAGAGTCACATCAAAGTCTCTGCCCCAGACAGCTTCTGACTTGCACCTACCATTTTTCTTGTGTGGGGAGTCATGTCCTTCCCCTTCAGCCCAAGATTCAGGGCTGTGATGCCCCTCCAGACCACGCAGTAAGACTGAATTCATCCCAAGCTCGGCACTGCTACTCCCTCTGCAGGGGCAGCGAGGGTCAAGCGAGGTTCACACAGCTTTCAAAAAGCAACACCAAACCGGGGACACCAGCAGGTCTGATGGTTCTTCACTCTCAAGGGAAATTTTGAGACATGTCTCATCACCTCTTGATGTCACCAAAAGTTACATTCCCTGCCATGTCCCTCCAAGCCCCATATGACTGAACCAGGCTGCCTTCCTGAAGAGCTCAAACCAAGCTGCACATTTACACCCTGCTTAAGGGAAGCTTCTCCACACATACTTACGTGCACAGAAATCTTCACACATTTCCCTATCCTATCCTGTAATCTAATCCTGCCACGCTCCTGAATAGACAGAGATAATTTTAAAAGGGACTCTTCAAATACTCAAAGTGCCTGCAGGATTTCACACACCTCTGTTACTGCTGTGCTCCCAGCAGCTCACATCTGTGAGCAGTGTGTCTGGTTGGTTTCAGCCAGGTTGTCTGCTCCGGTCTCACTTCTCTTACTCCTGGAGAGTGAGCCTGGAAGAAGCGTGGCAGCATGTCTAATGAGTGCTGCTGTGCTGTGTGTAGAGGGTCGTCAGTCACAGCCCAGAGGCAGCATGCCCAGGTGTAAATTAACCTGTTCCCTGCCTGCCCCACACCTGTCAGATCCGCGCTGCTCAGAGTACTCTGCAAGCATTCAGCAATCGTACCATACTAATGGGATGAGATCTGCAGGGAGAGCCAAGCTATTTTACCCAGCTGCCTTCCCCCAGTCTGATTTGAAATCTCGTAAGAGAAAGAGCACAGACTCCTGCATGTCAAAACACACCTCAATAGCTGTGGAAGCTAAGCAGGCACTCACTTCTCTGCAGGGAGAAACCACTGCAGGGAAAGGATGGAGATGTCACCCAATGCAGGATTGCACCCTCTGTGTTCACCTTTGTGTACAAATGCTGCCTTCAAGTGGGGCTGGGAGAACCACCCATAGCTGAAATCACCCCACACACTACACCTGCTAAGAATCAGTTTTCTGTTACTCACAGCCTGGTTGCATGAAAACCATTTGGGAGTATACATTCCCTGTTAGGTCTGCCTAGCACTGCTTTTCCAGGCAAAATGATTCAGGCATATCCAGGGGTAACTAAGTTGAAGAAAGGGTTGTGGTGTGGAAATGGCCTAAGTAACATTAATTTGCTACCTTTTGAGTGTTTGACTACAAACTACTAACATAACCTGAAGGTATTTTACACACATATAATGAATATAAACACACCTGGTGAAGCTGCACTCATCCCCTGACACAGAAATAGAAACCATTGTTCACAAACACACACAACACCTCTCCACTTGCAACACGCTTGCCATATGGTACCCCGCCCTTAGCCTTGTGTAGCCTGACCAATTAAAAATAAACTGTTCAAAGGTCCCCAGACAGAAGAGATGTGTCTTTTCAGCCCAGTAAGAAAGGTCAACCCTGCCTAGTCCCCAGGCTTTTGTGTATAAAACCATTCAGGCAGGCACTCCAGCACTGTATGGTTGTACTCACACTGCACGTTGAGCTGCACCAGGGCTTCCCGGGGTCTGATGTTAAATCCATTGTACCTGGCTGTCTGACACCTATAGGTCCCACTCATTTCTCGGCTCACGCTCTCCAGATGCAGCTTCCCATCGTATGTCTCCATGGTCATTGTCCCTGAAGGCATGGGAGTTTCCTTATCTACCCGGGACCAGATGATGGGTGGCTTCGGCTTTCCTCGAACCTCGCACTGCAGCTCGGCCCTGGAGCCTTCCCGCACAGTGATGGTGGACTGACCCTTAGGGACACTGATTGTTGGTGGTACTAAAAGGGAGACAAGAAGGGAATCATTTTATACCAGCTTTTCAGCAAGTAACAAACATTCTAGAGATGCTTCTGATTGAGTCACACCAACAACCCTGAACTCTAGAGGTTTCCACTTGACACGCTGCAACCCCTCTACAAACACACTGTCCAGGCAAGTTACCCTACAGGGTCTGGAGCTGCAGGGTACCAAGGAGGATCCCAGTTTTTCCAACAGTGTATCCCACTATCAATGGGAAGTGCCAGTTGTATCGGAGCCAACTCCAGGCTCCCATCCTTCTGTTTGCAAAACGCTATCCAGCTGCAGGGATAGCATCAAAGAACACAAAGCCAAAAGCCTCTTTGATCCATTTCTAAATTTCTGGTCAGTGAATTTCTCAAGGAGAACTGCAGTCTTTTGGCCAAGAAATAGAAGTTGTATCTGCTGAGGTATCTAGTCCCCTCATCCAGGTCAGACCAAAACCAAGACTTAAAGGATTAGTGCTTGTAGATCCCATCTCCAGCCTTCTCAGAGGTCCAAGATCCCTGTTTGTTCTTAAACCACAGCAAGGAGTCAGCTCTGTTAAGTGTCTTTGCTTATTTTACTTCTGTTGTGTATTTTACTTTTATCATTTATTTTGCTTTTGTTGGTGAATGCACTGTGAATTTCTCACACCAATAAACCATTTGAGTGAGAGATGGGTCCCAGCAACAATCACTCCTGCCTGGCATTCCTTCCAGGTTGGGAAGAGCTCACCCAGCAGAACTGCTGCCAAGCTGAGATTGGAGTTGGAGGCAGAGTAACACTCAAAGAAATATTCAGCTATGAACTGATAAACACAACTTTGCTGATCAACAAAGCTCAAAAGAAACCCAATGAATGCAGGGTACAGAGATGTCAGTAGGAAGAGGTTTGTTGTTCACATCCCCAATTCCTCCAAGAAGCCAGGAAGGGGATTTTTGTGTAATATTGACAATTTATGTGTTAGACTTTAGAGTCAACAGCTCATATGAAGTAAATATGGCCATGATCTTTTCTGAAAGCTCCTGTTTCAGCCCTTCCTGCTGACAGTGGCAACACTTGGATTGACACTTCCATAACTGCAAGGGCCATGTACTTCATTTCCATTTAAATCCAAATATAGGACTACAGAAGCTGTAACAAGCTGGTCTGACCAACATTTGCTCGATTCAGCTCCAGCAAAGGAGAGTGCGCTATGGTAATTGTACATATTACAGCCTGCAGCTCGTTGTGAGCAAATTTAGGATGAATCCAGCCTAATCTCCCTCTGCAGTGACCTCCCTATGCAACAGGGAGGCCACATTTTCAATTTGCAGGTCTCCTGTGGGCTGGGGAATCTCATCACGCCCTGTCCTGCACGGTGCGAAGGGACGGCAGCAGTTTCAGTGCTGACGCTGCCGGCAGCCGCTCACCTGGCGAGCAGCAATTTTCTCCACAGGAAAAGTTGTAAATTGCATTTGAAGGGGTTTTTTTAATTAAAGCTTTCTCCTCTGAGCTGCTAGTGGAGGCAGCCACTTTGATGAGCTCAGGCTTTGCTCAGTGGGGAAACATGAAGCCACTGCTGCTGTCCTCTTGCTCTGATCCTGTGGTCTGGGGAAAACCTGGTGTTTTATGTAGGAACCACATGTTGGAGGTGGCCCATTGCTGTTTGTGGGGATGCTGCCCGTTGGATAGCCATGGCTGCTGCATGCAGGGCTGCTCCAGCAGGGATGGCTGTTTTCATTCCCTGGGACACAAAGTGGTCCTGCTGGCCCAGGGTGCCAAAGAGAGGCTTCAAAATGCCCCAGGCTGCCCTCCTTCCCTTCCTCATTGGCAGCATACACACAAGCACATGGGACTCACTCTCCTCCAGACAGGCAACCTGTCACCACAGATACCTCCTTTAAGGCAGCAACTGGCTGGTGCTTGGACCAACACCTGCACTGACAGACACTGCCAAGCCTCTTGGTGGGATCATCCAGGGTCTCCCACCCCTTCACAGCCTCCTACCCTTGCAGTCTGAAACACAATTGCACTCTGCCATCTAGTGATCTTGGGCAAAAAGGATTGCTCCAGGTGGTATCAGCCACGCAGGTTTGGGAGAGCCAGTTTTGCACCAGGATTGGGGAGTTCCCCCAATTTTATTCCCTGTTGGGTTGGTGTCAGCTGGCATGGAGAGCTCCTACCTTCCATGGCTGCCCACAGAAATGAAGGACCATTCTTCAGTGTTCAGTAGATCCACTGCACGGTCAGGGCTCAGTCTCCAGGTTGCCAACAAGAACTGGAAGCAATTCTATTGGGAGCAGGCTGGCCCCAGTATTTCTAATGGGAGACAAGGGCTTCCCAAGGCATCAAAAGTAGTTGCAGCACTTTTTTTCTGGGGAGCTGAAGTGAGCATCATCCAGAATCAAGAGTGAGATCAGCCTGGCCTGTGGATCCAGCACAACCAGGGACTGAGAAGAAACCTTCTGTGAAGGTGCAGGTCAAAATCTGTGGGCAGCTGACTCCCCTGAGGAGTCTTCCATCAGATTACTAACCCAGTGCTTCTTTGTGCTGTACCCTCATGGTCCTGGAAAGGCTGCACAATGACATGGATATAATGGAGAGCACAGCTGGACCCACCACCTCCCCAGAAACAGAAAGACAGCCCTGAGACTCTATATTTTGGTCCCCAAAGTGACTGACAAATACTGACATATTGGTCCTGCCCTCACCAAGACATGGGGTGAAGCTTTGACCCTGATTTTAAGGGGGAAGGCATTTATAACACTGGGACTCCTACAAAGAGTGCCCAAGAGAGACTGCATTTGCAATCCAGTAAACATTAAATGCCTTCACAGAATTTGCTATGACAGATGACACCAGTACCCTGGACACAACTCTGAAGAAAGGTAAATTCCTCATAAGCAGTGCCAAAGAGAAGAAACAGTAGCTTTCTTTCTCTTTTACTCCCCTCTAAGCAAAGAGACACTTGAAATTTGCTGAAATACCACCCTTCTTCCTTCCTTCACAGCGAGGAGGTTTGTTTGAACAATCGCACTGTAAAGGTGTCTCTGTAGCTTTGACAGGAGTGCACTTTGGACTTTTCATAGGGAGAAAACATAAAGGAAGATCTGCTTGGTTACATAGCACATCTGACTGAGAAGTTGTAACTACTACCCATCTCCAGTCTCAGCCAAGTGCTTGCCTGAGGATGTAAGACCTTTCTCCACTGGCATTCAAGACACACATGTGAGGTTTTTAAAAAAAGCCAGAGGCATGGGGCTGTGGGGCAGCCAGTGATGCCAAACACTCCTCTGGGCTCCCCACCTGCCAGAGAGAGGCTCACCTGTCTCTGAGGAGATGTTCACCTCCACACTGAGGTCAGGAATGGGTGCTCCCTGGAAAGTAGCCACGCACAGGTAGGTGCCATAGTCACTGAATCTCAGGTCAATAATCTCCAAGCTGCAGGTCACGGGTGGGAGCTCGGGGTCATTGCGGGTGATGAGCAACCGGTCTGAGAACCTGGCTGGTTTCCCATTCTTGTACCAGGAATAGACAACCTTCTCCTGGGGAACAGCATCCACATGGCATGAGAGCTTCAAGTCCTGGCCTAACTGGATGGTCTCACTCTCTTTGATCACATCAGGGGTGATTTGGAATGTGGCATTCTTCATGGCTGAGATGAACAGAAGTGCAAAACTGGTTAGGGATAGCAAAGTATCTTGCAGAGGACAGGAAAACTGTTCTTTGCTCCTCAGGAAGGCAACACTTCCATGCAAAATCTGCCCAAAGACCTCTCCCACTTATGTTCCCACAAAATGTCCCAAGGGACTCACATCTGGCAGTCTGGGATCATCCAGTTCACGATAAGGCTACAGTCTAGGATGAAGCTGCAAGCAGTGCTTGCACAGCTGGGAGCAGAGAAACTTGCACAGGCACTTCTCCAGAATATTAATTACTACTAAATATCACATTCGCCCTCAGCTGTACAAGAACAGCCAGGAGGAATGCAATTCCCCTGCTCCCTGAAAACACATGCTCTGAGAAAAATGGCAACTTACAGCGCACCAGCAGGTTCACAATCTTCTTTGCCGGGTTCCCCACATTGTTGATGGCCGTGCAATTGTAGTAGCCTGAGTCCTCCACGCGGATCCTCCAGATGGTGAGGTTGCCTCCTTGCACAAGGCTATTGGGAGGCATTGGGCCAGGAGAGTGGGACCAAAGCACTTCTGGCTGTGGGTCACCACCCATCAGAGAGCACTGCATAGTGATGTTGTCACCAGGGTTGACCACCAGTGTCTCATTGACAGACAGCTTCAGAGCAGGTGGGGCTGGAAAAGCACATAGAGGGACACTTCAGAGCTTGAAAAAGACCCATCCACTTGCCTGTGCACAGATTCATACTTTTTATGACTTGTTCTTGGTGATGGCTGGTTTGAGTAGGGACAGCTGGCAGGATCTATGAATTGATTACAAATATGAGGTGTTTGTGAATCTAAAGCATGATCATTACCATGTCTTTGAGTGAGAACACTCTGCTCTTTTATGGCTAGGAAACAGAGCAGGCAGGACCTCACACCGCCCCAGAAAACACTCCACCGGTGCTTAGGACTGGGGCACAAAGTAGCTATGACATTTTATCAGTGCTCAGTGCAGGTGCTCTATGGCTTAGGATGCAGGTCAGAAGAAAAGCCTGATAAACCCACTCTGCACATATAGGGGTGGCAAACAGGCAACATTTGGCAGTGAAAAACCCAAGGCCTGAAGTTTCTTGACTCCTGATGCAAACAAATGCAGCCAGGCATAACAGCAATGGAAGCCTTTGCAGCCTTGATGGAGAGGTGAAGGAAAAAGGATAGGCTCAGAGGAGCCTGCTTGAACCCAACCACTGCTTGTGCTCAAGGACAGCTGGGGCAAAACCACTCCTCTCATTCGGAGTTTCCATCCCAAGAAGCAAGCTTTAGGGAAGGTCTGTCATTCAAAAAAGCTATCCTCAGCTATCCCATGATATGCCTCTCTATCTTTCACACCCAACTAGACATCTTTGAGAGGCAAAGGCTTTGCCAAACACATAGTCCTTGTAGCTCGGAGACTGATATGGCAGTCCAGGACTTGTCTGCACCTTAACAGACCATGAACAGCAGCTCTGAACCTGCTCTTAATCTCCTTCACCTCATCAGGTGTCTAATACACTTTTCTGTACACCTGGGGGCTATCACAATCACAGGGATTCTCTCTTCACATTCAGTTGAGCTGAGACTGATTCAAAGTGTCTAGACAATCTCTCCTTTGAATGCCTGGATACCCATTTTTTGGTTTCATTTTATTTCTGCACCCTTCTCACTACAGCCCCCTCCAGGAACCGATCCAAAATCCTTCCCTTTGTATTCTCTGTTTCATTCCATGAAAAGTCTTTCAAAGCCTCTATGAGCACTATCACTGGCTCTATCCAGGCAGAGCTGAGAAAGTAGCAGTCCCCAGCACAAAAGCATGGAGTATGTTTTAAGTAACAGCCATAATAATGCAAAATAAGACATTGTTCCATATTCATGAAGCCTGATTTAACAGCATCATTATTTCTGCCTCTCCTCTCCCTGGACCCTGTGTTAATGAGCTGTGCTGGATTTGTGTTGGATCTCTGAATTACAGCCCATACAAACAAGGCGAGGAGGACTCTTCTCTCCTCAGCACCAGTGCCATAATTTAGTAGCACAACTACTGCCGTGCTGGGATATTGCTTTGATGAACTGAATATAATGTCCTCCCTGGCCACTGCACATGCTATTTGTGTCAGAGGTGGCCAGCTATGCCTAAGGAAGAAGGTGGCTCTTCTGCTACTTGCACTGGCCATTTTGAGGCCCTTGAATTTTGGAAAAGGCCTCAGCCTGCAGTCAAAGAAACTTTGGCAGGTCTCTTTGCAGGAGTCTTGTAAATAGTGTGCAAAGGAGGGTTAATGCATATTAAATGCCAAAGGAAGGATTTGTACATCCTCACCAAGCTCCAGGCAGTTTCATGAGATACTATGAAGCCTAGAAACACAATAGCTCAACTCACCATGGTTGGGCAGGACACATTCCTGTCACTAACTCGGTGTAGCTGACACCAAATAGCTGTTTCTGCCCTCGGACATTGAACTGGTCTCAGGTTCACAGTGCACAGACAAACTGGCAGATGCAGCATCTTGCCTGGGAATCTCCATCCATCCCTGTCAGAGACAGAGAAAGCCTGAGACCAGCCTATGTCCAGAGAGAAGGTGTCAGAGTTGGGGAGTACAAACCAGAGGTCCTGCAGGCTCTGGTTAAGATTTAGGGCTCTTGCAGATTTAGGGCTGGATGTGCACATATCTGAGCCACACTCATCTTGCCCAGCTCTGGGCAAGGCAACATGTTAAAAAGGTGACATGCTGGTCAGCATGCCTGAAGCACTGCATCAGGGCACGCTGTGTGTGCAGGCGTGAAGGAGGCAGGAAAACTGCAAATCTGCCACCTGCACAGCTCCAGGCAGCAAGCTCCCATGACATGCCCCAAAACGGAGCCTTGGCTGTGGCAGCCTGCATGGGTTACCACTCCCCACTCCCACTCCTGTCAGCAGACAGAGGTTAACAGACTGCAGACATTGTTATGCAGGAGATGATTCTCATTTATTTGTAACCTGTGGCAATTCCTTTTGTTCTTGGCTCAGAAAACCTGCTGGCAGAGTCTGCCGAGCAGCGAGGGGACCATTAAAAACAAAGAATCGCTTTCAATTCCCTTTGAAGTCCAATTTGCTGCAGTAAAACTGCAGGAGAATTAACCAGCTGGGCTGCTTAATATTGCAGAAATTGAGGAAAGGGGAAAAGTCAGGCTGACCCTGTTGGAGCAGGTGATGGCAGCCTGGTTCTGAGCTGGTTGTGTGGCTCTGTGCACCCAACCTGCTGCTCTGGAGCCAGGCAACAGCAGCAGAACAGAGGAGGAACAGGGACATCTTCTTCCCACTAAGGTTGCAGACACAGAACCCATTCCCTGCTGCAAGGCCCAAGCTGCTGAATAGAGCTTGGGAGAAGTCCATCTCCTTACTGGAGACTACGCCCTGCCCAAAGGACGCTGAGGAGCCAGCTGAGGAACAGCAAACCAGCTGAGGAGATTACCCTGGCCTGACCTGATCTGACCCACCAATACACCTCAAGGTCTGTAGTGCTTGGAACTATAAATATTTATGAGAGAGAAATTTCCAAGCATTTCAGCACCCTTTGGGCCCTTCTCAGTTGCAAAGGCAAAGGCATCTTGAGCAAAGCTGCTCAGGATTCTGGGCACAGCCAAGCCCAGAGAAGCTGTGAAAGCATAAGTGCAAGGGGAACAGAAAAGACCTAGGCAAAAAATGAGAGAATTAAAAAAAATCATTTAAATATTTCCTCATCTGTGCACAATGCTACCTACAGGGCAAGTAACCCATATAATATTTCATGTTAAATATAGTCATGCTATTTAACACGAACCCTGCTCACACTGCAATGCCAGTTTCATTTTCACTGCCAACTTTTAATACAATTTGCTAAGAACACATTTTCCATGGCCCCTTTGAACTTGTAGGGGCAGGCTCCACTGTAACTAGGTATAAATATGCATCTATAATTAAAAAAACAGGGAAAAAAGCCACCCCTAGACAGATGTGCTTAAGAAGCTGGTGTAAATTAAACCATATTGCTGACTTCTCACCGGGTACAACCTGAAAATACATTTTTCCCATTCACTTAGTAAAGGGGCTGGATTGAAATGAAGAGTAGTTTCCTTGTGCTTGGGCTGGCAGGGGGAGTGGACATGAAGAGAAATTTGATTTTCCAACTCTTCAAAGGTAAAGGCACAGAGGGAAGAAGAGCTGTATAATATCCCTTTCTTCATCATGAACAGAAGATAAGTTTTTAAAGGGAATATTTCAACATTTGCTACACTCTCATCCTGAGAGAAATTCAGCTAATAGGGTGAGTTGTTCAAGACATGTTCAGAGATCTTACTACAAAGAGAATACTTTTTTCTGACATTAGCTATAATTCACTTTCTTAAGCTCATTATTTTGCTTCTTCCTACATAAAATAAGGCAACTATTGTTCAGCACCTTGGAACTCAAGTCAGATCAATAAACATAATTTAAACAGTTTCAACAGTATCCCGTCAACAGTTAACAACATCAAAAAAAGTTCTGTTTCCGCTGCACAAAGATGACACAAGGGATGCAAACTGCTTTGTGTTACATTAGAGAGGTGAATAATTCAAACAACTACAATGCCTTTGTCTCTGATCATGGAATACCCCAGGGCTGGAAGCAATTTCCTGACATTTACTTATTATTTGCAAATATTCAACACACATGGGGGCTTTGCAGGTGAGGATTTTTTATTGTGTGGTTTTGGTTTAGGTTTTTTTTAATGGACAGGTTGCAATCAAGTCCTTGCCAGTATTTGATACATGACACTCAGTTATCAATCACTTATTGCAAATCAAGCAAGCAGCACCAAACTGAATATGCTCACAACAGGAAGTGCTCTCAGGCACTGCCAGTATTAATATGAGTGTAAAATTTATTTATTGGGAAGGCACTGGAGAAGTATGCTTTCAACAAACACCAGCACCAGAGGAGCCCATTGCCTGGGAGGTGCTTAGAGCACAGCCTGGCAAATCAGGCTGGAGTCACACAAGGATGAATTATTTGTAGGAACTGCTGCAGCACTGCCCTGCTCTAGACTGTATCAAATCTATTTTTAAAGTCACTTAGAATTATAAATAAATAAAACAGAGTATGAATTAGAAGCTACATAGTGCTTCAACACCTACACATAGTCTGTTTTAATGATCTCATGGCAGTCCTGGCCAAGGCAGTGGCTATATGCAGTGCTACAAGAAACTAGAGCAGCCCCGGTCACAAGACTTCTGTGTGAAGGATCTGTAGTCCCAGCAGCCATGTAAATGAGGTTGAGGTGCTGCAGGCCCTGGGCAGAGCGCTGTGTTATCCTCCTGGAGGAGTAATGGTTGTTGAGCAGGTGAAGGGTCAGAGTGCTGCAGGGACCCTTCATGTCCCCTCTCACCTGTGGTGTTTGTGAGCTGGAAGGTGATGGATTTGTCAGGGATACTGCAGACATTGCGGACAGACACCTGGCATGTGTAGCTGGCATAATCCTGAGGTCGAAGGTTCTTCAGCTTCAGGACTTTGGTTTCACCCTGGGATTTGGGGAAAATCGGGGCGAAAAAAGACACAGGTGTACAAAGCAGAGATCATCATTCCAAGTCCATATCCTATCCCAAAGTTTACAGATTACCAGCAGCTCCCACGAAAACTTCAGGGAACTGTGCAGATTTCAAGTCCCCCCAGCTCTGTATAAAGGAGACACAAAATGTTTGCAATGGTCTTTTCACCTCCGGGGTTTCTCAAAACACCCAGCAACTGACTGACACAACCTGAAAGCACTGCCAAACAGGTCTGGGCATAATTTCTCATCAACTACTGCCAGAAACATCTTGTAGAACATGACAAATCTTAACCAGCCCAGAACAGACCCTGAGATCTAACTCTGAGATGTCGGTAGGAACCCAAGGGAAGTCACTCAGGACTCAACATTGCAAAACCAAAGCAAATCAGAGCAGATTGGGGCATTAATACTGGCCTAAATATGACAAGTTCACAATTATGCTGTAGAAATCTGCAGTACAGGAGGAAAAAAAATTCAGAGAAATACTCAGAGAACTTCCAAAACTTTCTGATCCCTCTTATCCAGATTCTAATCTCATTTCTGCTGATGTAAATCCAGAGTGACTGCAGAGAATTTGATAGACTTTTCTCATTCTAAGGTAACAAATAACATCACTGCCTGCACTCCATTAGTTACTGGCTTGTTATAGAAACAGAATCAAGTTGTTACATTAACGATAGACATGTTCTGTAGATTTTTATTTATGGAATGCAGCAAGCTCTGAGCTGCATCCTATGGTTTGCACACTCTGCAACCCATATGTCTTCCACTGATGGCTTTTTGCTGTTGTTCTCCTTGTGTTTGTCTGAATCTCTTTTGGAGAAACCATTCCATAGCTGCCTGCAAGTGTGAGGAGGTGTCAGCATGGCAAATCCTCCTGAGGACAACCTCGAAAGACTGGACAATGACCAGAGACAATATGCAGAGAACAAGGATGTGAAGTGAGTGAATTAGAAAGTCCTGCCCCTGATAATTGCTGCTATGTCACACAAATTATGGCATTTACGATATGCTTGTCATCTACTTACTTACAGGGTCACATGTATCCTGTGTATTGATTAGTAAATTTGGGTATATGTGTATAAACCTTCAGTGCAAATAAGTTTTTAAAAGCTTGAACAGTGAAGTCTTCACCTCATTTTTAATGTAAAAGCTTATTCAAACCTGACACTGATAAAGGTTCATCTCTAAGACAACACTGCAAACTCCAGCGATGGGTACTTTGTTAAACATTCCAGAAAGATTTTCCCCTTCCAACAGTGTTGCAGAGGTGTGCTTTTGTTAACTTCAACTCTCACCAACTCAAACTTAGAGGCTTATGCTGGTGTTAAGGAGAGGACTGCAAGGGCATGCCTGTCTGAGCACAGCAGTCTCAACACCCTCTTTCAGAGCTGGGAATGACCCATCATATTGGGAGCATTGCCTGACAGGAGCTGCAGCATGCTGGGTCATTTAAACATTAATGCTGCAACATGGTAAATTTTTGCCAGATGCCTTATTTAGCTAGAGAAAATATCCCAAGTCCTAAGACATCCTCTCTTTAAGCAATGTCTCCTGTTAATTACACTGAGCCTAGTGAAAACTGGAAGAACCCATGGTGGCTTTCTCTAAGGCCAGGGATGTCCTAGTTGGGAGCCACATAGCACACAGACAAAGCTGTCTTCAGGGCCAAACAGCAGCGCTGACCTACAGCGTTTCTGCAAATCTGCCACTAACCTGCAGCTCTCTCCTCCCTCCTCATCCCCCTGAACATTTCCATTTGGATGCCCATTTCCATGACCTACAGAGGCAGCGTGTTTCAATAAAACATGAACATGACTACATTAACTTAAAGGTGGCCTGGGGCATTGCTCAGAAATCAAATCCAGCCAGAATGTGCTCTGGGCCCAGCTTTGGGAATGCAGGAATATGCTTGGGATAAAACAGGTGCCCTGGGGAGCTGCCCCTTCAGCCCTCCCTTCCCACCCATCGCTGCCATGTGTTCCCTAGCAGCCTTGCTGGAAGTACTGGGGCTGATTAGCATCTAAAGGACATTCAGATCCTGAGCTCAGCTTAGGGTAACATGCCCAGAGTGCCCTGGCAAAAGAAAAGTTCCCTTCCATCTCCCATTGCATTGGCAGGCTAATTACTGTGAAGAAAGTAGTGTGTAGAGGGGAAATCTGGTTGTGCAGGGCAAGTCCAACACAGGCAAGCAGAAGAAGGAGAAATTATGTGGACACCTTGTCACAGGACAACAGTCACAGAGTGCCCAGGCAGTTGGGCTCCCCATTACTTGTGGCCATTAAGAAAAGCTCGTGGATCCCACAGCAATACCTGCCATTTGCTCACACTGCTGCTAAACAGGAAGCCCTTCACTGATATACAGAGCCTGGGCACTCAATTAAGAAAAAAAATTAGTGATGGGAGATAGAGGAAATCCAATCTTGGGATTGTTTGCTTGGATTTTAGTCTCAGCCATCCAACAGCTGCATAACCTCATTAGGGGAGCAGTGTCACTGCTCTTAGGGACAGTGACAAAAAGGGAAAGGTCCTCCTAGGCTGTCACACTCCCTCCTACTGCTCAACTCCTCTTGTACCCAGTGAATTTGCATGCAGAAGGAAGGTCTACTGGCCCTTCTGGAGGCAGTGCTCCTTGCAGCGGCCTGCACCCTCTCCCCAGCATCATAATCCATGCAGGGAAGGAAACACCATCTACTACAGTGCCCTGCATCAGCAAGACACTCAACACAAGTTGGCAGAGGTTTGCTTATTTTCACCTGTGTGTAAAGGGGTTCATAGATGTCCACACCATTGTCCTGACTGTGAGAAAGTGTCTCTGCTCCGCGTTTCCAGATGAAGCGAGCTGGTGGGTTGGAGTTGACCGTGCAGCGGAGGAAGACAGTCTTCTCCTGGTAGAAGCTGCCACGTACGTCACTGATGGTCTGGTGAACGGTGAGAACAGGCTCATCTAGATCTGGAAGGGAGGTAAGGAGGGTCGCAGCCATTGTTAGCAAAGCTTGGTCTGCATGTACAGCCTGCAGAGCAGATGATGCTCCAGGTACCACTGAGGAGAGGGAAAGATCCCACATGTTTGGCTGATGACAACTGCTGATTTAAGAGTTGATCTGAGGGCAGGTAATACAACCAGTATCTAAAGGGAACAAACAGGAGAAGCCAGAATTCTCCCGCTCCCCACATAAACCTTCAGAGAATAGAAAGCAGTCTCTGGTTTGCAGATCCCTATGCAGTCCCCAAAAAAACACCTGCCTGCCATGTGTCTCAGAGCAGTGGGGTGCCTCACATTCCTCAATGGCACCCCCCCCCCCTACAGAAAATCACTACTCTCTACTTCAGTGAGAGTTCAGAAGGATCCCAGGAAGCTCTGTTCCATCGTAATTTCTCCATTTTCTGGTTCCCAAATCCCTCCTGAAATCATGGGGCTAAGCTCATCGCTGTGAGATGTCCATACAAATGACATGACAAACCTTCAAGACAAAGAATGAAAGTAAGAAATCAGGACAAGATCAAGGAGCTGAGTTGGAAAGTCATCTAGACAGAGCAAATCTCTTGGGGAGTCATGGGAAGATGAGATGCAAAACATTGTAATAGGTATGTATAATTTCTCTCTTTTCCTATTAAATATCCTCTGTGTATTTTCTTCAAAGTCTGTATTGACTGTCCTTCTTCAGCAGCTTCTACTCACTGCAGCTCCATTACCCCTCCCTAAACTGATCAGATTCTTTTGTTTTCTCCCTTTACAAAAGATGCTCCTTTCAATTCCCTTACTGTACCTGCACCAGACACACAGCCACCATGACTGAATCAATGGTTATCAGTGGCTACACTTGCAAGGACAGAAGCAATAGCCCTGCAGGGAGAGGATTTTCTCCATCCACACAGAGCATACTGCCCCTCTACAGTTGCCCACCTGCTGAAAAGGGATGATTTTCTCAGAAGTTGCAGCAGGTATCAATTTTCAACATCACCGTAGCATGGGGGAAACCTCAGAGGCAGTGGATCTTTCTCCTCACAGAACCACTTTGAGACTGAGGTTAAATGTAAAGATCCCTTTTGACAAGTGTTGGGGTTTTGGGAGTTCCCCTTCTCTTTTCTTTCTCCTCTTGAGGAATTTTTCCCATATATTTTGCCGGGACGACAAATTGCTGGGTGCTTGGGAGAAACAAAAGATCTGGCCACAGCGGGAGGGGTCCAACGGGCTACTCCCTTTCACCTGGGTGTGTGGGCGGTTGTTCTCAGAGTTAGGACAGAGAGAGAGGCTGCCATCCTGGTGGAGGGAATTCGTCAGCACTGCAGGCTTCTGCTTTTTCGGCTGCCTTCCTTCTACCGTGAGTGGAGCTTGCTCACTGGAGCAGCTGTTGCACCGGGACCCTAACACCCCACCTTACTAAAAGAGGAATCTTTTCACCATCTGCTTGGGTGCCTCAGGGAGAAACCCTGGGACCCCAAGCCCGCCTTTCCCTGCCCCGCAGGGAGCCGAGCTGCAGCTGCCCTGTCCCCAATATTGCTTCGAGCCTTCGCTACATCGTAGCCCCACACACCCTGCCTGCAGAGACCTCCCAGGGTTCCCGCTGCAGCTCTGGAGTTTGATCCATCTTGTCTGCCATCCAGGATTTGTGCTTGTCCCTGCCGTTCCAGTCTGCCATTCCAGCCTGCTGTTCCTGAGGGTCCGGCCGGACACTGGGATCAGCTGCCCAGGGGTTTTTGAAGCCTTTGTCCCATCCCTTCCCGGGATCCCAGGCTGCCAGTGTCGCCTGCTCCCCGAGCTCGCTCCGGAGCGCCCCCTGCAGCCGCGGGGGAACCATCGCACCTGCCCTGCTCACCGAGAGCCGCCAGCGCCCCTGCCGGCTGCGAGCGGAACTGCACCCGAGGGGAAAGGGCCTGAGAGCCGAGAAGGCTGGGACTGGGTTTGTGATTGTTTGCTCTTACTGCCAGAGTTATTGCTGTTTGTTCGACTGGTTATACACATATAGATATATAATAGTAAAGAACTGTTATTCCTATTTACCATATCTTTGCCTAAAAGCCCCTTGATTTCAAAATTGTAGAATTTGGCAGGAAGGGGGTTGAGTTTTTCATTTCAAGAGAGGCTCCTGCCTTCCTTGGCAGACAGCTGTCTTTCAAACCAAGACAACAAGAATTGGCCCTCTAAAACCGAAATCAGTTCCTGTGTCTTTAAGTATGTCTTATAAGGCACCTTTAGAGCTCAAGTTAAAGGAGTCTGTATTTTCAGGAACGTTATGACCTCATCTTCAGCTGCGGGGAAACTGAGGTACTTGTACCAAGTATCCTCTTGTGCTGCCAGCATGGCCCTCTGCACACGCCAATGTGCTCATCACCTCCTGCCCTCCCATGCCACCTAGTTTTCACAATATTTTCTTTTACAGATTTCTAAGTTTGGAGATCTGACTTCCAGTAAGGAAGAGGGAAGCAGGGATGAGTTTCTGCTAACATGTCATCCAAACAACATATGTTCTCTGCTGAATCACAAGTGTCAACTTGTGGATTTGCCTCTTTTAATGAGTCGTATGCTCGGCAGACAGCAATTGTAATGGGACTTGGAATTTGTCTGCTTGACCATACCTCAGAGATATGAGTAGAGCCATTAGTGGAATAATGACAAGACACAAAAAATATCCCAGGAAAAAAACTCCACCAACCAAAAAACACTCACAGCTGAAGAAAAACATGCAGATGGAAAAAAAGGGCTTCTCTCCATACAGTGCTGTCTTCATGTGGCCATAGGGTGGCTGAACATCAAATTCTTTTGGACCAGGATGCTGAGCATAGCCTCTCCTCTTTTCCTCTTTCTTTGTCCTTAACCCTCCTTTATGTGTTCAAATTTCACATGAGTGACTCTGTAGCTACCATCCTTCTGAGACTCTGTTTCTCAGCAGGTAAAACACTTCCCTTACTTACCAAAGAAGAAGCTCACCATCCCAGTCTTCTGGCTCCCAACTACTCCCCACACAGAAAACAACAACTTCTTTTTGGTTGCTAAAACTTTCCTCCTTTGAATCCTTCAGCCTTCTTTTGTAGCAGTCAGCTCTAGGTCTAGCTCTCCTGAGAAAAGCTAAAATAAGACCTACGACAATATGTATGTCCTTGATGTACAAGTAATGCCACTGATGTCAGTGAGCTGCTCAAATGATAAATTTGGCCCAAGGCTGCCCATGGAGATGATCACGTGGGATGTTTCATGCACAATAAAAGCTTGTAACCATTCATTGTTTTCTTTTCTTTACTTTCTCTTTCTCCCACATGGAAATACTCCGAACAGCAGCTGCCTCTCTGCCAGTATCTAACCAATACTTTAAAGCCTCACTGATGCCCACTTGGGGCAAAGGAATATCATGCTACCTGGGTTAGTGTTTCCAGTTTAATATCCTCTTGGCACCAACGATGCTCTCTGCACAACCTCGCTGTTGAATAGCAAAAGTATGACTGAGGACTAGCAGCAGCTGTCAAGGACACCAAGGTACACATGAGGGTGATTACTTACCTCTAACTACAAAATGGGATGCAGGAAAAGAACGGATTTGTTTTCAAATTCTGGTTCATTCAGCTGAAGGTTGCCTGGGTGAGCGTTCAACAAAAACTGTGGCTTTTCCCATGTGTTCCCTTGTACCTACTGCAAATACTAGCAGAAAATAGTCTCTCCTCCCCAAAAACTGAGTGAGCAGAACAGAGGTGCAGTACCAAGTCCATCTGCAGAGTAGATGTTAGTATGAGAAAGCCCTTGGCCACCCCATTAGCCCCATAGTTCTACAGGTCAGAGCTGCATGAGGGACCACAGGACACTACATCACTCTAGCTCCAGCCTGCACCACGGGAGCACCCTCAGGGCATGAGGAGATTCATGGCACATTCCTGTTCCTAGACACACAGGCCCTGGCAAGGTGTCACACTGAGGCTTGACAAAAGCAAGTATCCTTTGCAATGGAGAGTTATCATATGCCTCCACTGCATGTAGGAGAAGAAACAGGCAGAGAAGCCAAGCAGATCTAGGGTGGGTGTCAGAACTTCTCTAAACAAAGTGATGCAATGCCAATGAACAAAACACTCATCCTATCCACAGTGGCTGCTGTTGAAGCAATCCATTTCCACAGCCTAGGTAGGAAGGTGCCCACACTACACTACTCCAATAAAGGGTAGGGCAAGGAAGGAACAGAGATGGGAGCTACTCCCAGCCATACAATATGACTGTGGATCGTGAACCTGCCAAAACCTAAGGATGCCCAAGTCTGTGGCACATTTTATGAGAGTCACACCACAGCTGGGCTGGACAGCAGGACTAAAAGGAAGCAGTTAGGCAGCAGTTGCTGTCAGCAAGAAGGTCTGCCCAGACTCCAGGCATGTACTGGGATTTTGAAGCCTGGAGGTTGTTCCACTGACAGATAACCACAGTGCCCCTCAGCTCAGAAGGAAGGACCTTCTTGCTAGAGGGAACATAAGAACAGCTCATGACAGGTTAAGGGACAGATTCAGCTGCTTTATCATACCTTACAACTTTTTAGTATCAGCCTCTTGCCTTCTCAGATAATATGATATAATAGGTATTTGTTGTTAGTTGGCCTGGAGAAAATTGGAATAGTGTATAGTCAAGGACAATATAATGGTAATCTTCTCCAAGAGTGCAAATCTCTTCACAAGTTGCCTAGATATTAAATCTTGAATTTCTCCCATAGGGGACTTACGGCATAAGTTTAATTTCCCTCCCTTTTGACCACAGCAGTCCAAGAATAAACATTAAATCCAAGAAAAAAACATTAAGAGAAACCCTCAAAACTTGAAGCCCAAGGTGGAAAGCCACTAGCAGCATGTCCAGGACTCAAGAAGGATGGGCACTATGACCAGCCAGGGAAATGTTGAGTCACCTTCACGTTCACCCTATCACAGCTCAGCCTCCTCAGCTGCATTCCAGAATTTTTGGCTGTTTCCACCATGCTACAGAAGTAGCAATGCTGGGAGCAGGACACTGGTTTCAGGAATGCCCCCAGCATCTGGGACACTACCAACTTCAAGAAATATTGCTTGCTTCAAGCACTGTCAGCTTCAAAATGAAGACAAAGAAAGCAGAAGCCACCCACAATGCTACATCCCAGACAAGTGCTAGGGAACCCTGTCAATGACAGACACCACAGCACCTAGCTAAGAATGACTCACAAGGACAGCAGAGCTATGCTTATCAGGGATGGATCTAATCTCCTAGGCAAAAAAGACCACTGGGGAGACCACACCAGTCCCTCTGCTCCCGAGTCAGGTGCACGTGGTCCTAGGGCAATGCAGCTCCCTGCTGGCCCCGCAGCAAGGCAGAGACATGCAGTAGAACTGTGGGAAGGTCTGGGTTGCCGCTAAACGACTTACACTGCACATCTACTCGAATGGACTTGATGGCAGGGACCCCAACCCCATTTTCTGCTTTACAGTAATAGCGGCCCCCCTGCAGCCTTTGGATCTTCTCAATCCGAAGGGTCTCGTTAAGCACTGACGTCTCTTGGAATTTGTCCGACGCGCTGCCAGCAGTTTTGGTCCATCTCACCTGCCGGAGAAGAACGAGAGAAATGAAATCAGGGACACAAAATAGAGATCCCAAGATTCAGCAGAGCTCCCTTTGTTGCTCTTCCCCCCCCTCCCTAGCTACTTCCATAGAGGTCCTACAGCACCACTAGACTTCGCAAAGCTCAACTACTGATCTCAGGATGTCTCAGCAGGCCAGGTGCTGATTCTGGTCCATCACCAATCCCCATGTCCAAGAGCCCAGGAAAACCCCTCACTTCACGCAGACACACACTGCATGTTTACCACTCCTGCTCTGATTCTGTAAACCTAGCAGCTTGCTCAGTTTTACTCCACTATCTGCACAGCACAGGACTTTCAGCATTCAGCCTTGAGACCCCATGTGGCTGGTAGGCCATGATGCTACAGCAGACATCAGCTCACAGCTACAGAGCTTTTAGTGCAGTCCACACTCATCTTTTTCTGGACAGCAAGGCTATTTCTGCTTTTTGCTTTTCCATGAGTGAAAAAATGCAGTTGCTATCTGACTCTTGCCCCTTTCCCACTGGGAACCCCTGTGTATTTTATTTTTGTAAGTCATCCTTTGGCAGTACACAAGCTTTTCCTCTGTTTCTAAAGATACAGAAAAAGAAAATAAAAAAATCCCTTCAGATTTCAAGCCATCTTTTCATCTCTTTGTCCTTATGTTACATGTCTTAAGGTCCTGGCTTGCAGGGGCAACGGAGCTGCATGATATTTCATGGTGAATGGTGGCAAGAAGGCAGCAATCCCAAAGACTGGAGGGTTACTCTTATATCTGCAATGAGGTACAGCCCTTGCAGTGGCAGTACAAGCTTCCCCCTTGTTTTGTGCACTCCAGACAATGAAAGAGAAAGACAACTTTTCTCAGCCCATTGGTTTTCTATGTCTGCAACCTCCCTTCTAAAGGCTGCTGACCACCAGCCTCCTACTCTGGTGACAATCTAGATTTTGGGACTGAGATCAGCCAGCATAAAAAAAGAGACTTTCATTCAGCATTGGCCATAGATAAGATGAGCCAAATACCTTGACCACTCTGCCAGACTTTGCCTAAAGCTCACTGCCTTCACCTGATTGGTACTGATGCTCTAGAAGGAGCAGGGGTGCCTACATCTCATTCCCAGAGCACCAGGCTGAGCAGATTTTCAGAGCTATTGACCATGGATTTATTCAGCCTTTGTAGGCTTATGAAATTGTCTGAGGGCCCCAAGATTCTTGGAGTCTCCTGTTTTGAAGGACACTTCAGCCAGCTCTTTAATCTTTTCAATCACAATCTCATTTTAGTATTTTGGCCACATTTTCATGCTTTAATGACTGGCTGATAGAAAGAGAAAGAGAAGATTAAACAAAGGTTAGGATAAGAGCTTAGCTGGGGAAGAAATCTATCCATTAGGAGGGAGGGCAGAAATAGGATGCATGCCACATTTTATATGTGCAGGTTCCGGTCTCCCTGGTCATGCCTGGTTCCAGGCTCTGATGTCCCCCGTGGAGATCTGGGCAATGACAAGCCAGAGTGCTGCCCACTAGCCCGCTGTCTGCAACAGGCTCTGCTCCAGAAATCTCTCTAGCTACTCAGGCTCAAATCCCTACAACCTGCCAGGACCTTTCCACACATTCAGCAACCTTAGGCCACTGCTACCAAATTCCCCATTTCTGATGCACACAGGTATCATTTGTCCATCACTGTCACAAGCCTAGGCTGGTTGTTTTTGCTGACTTGGCTCAGGTAATTTTCTTTTTATTGTTTCCAGGATATTCTTTTGATGGAAAAACCATTTCAAATCTTTGCCTTTGTCATCACCTCTTTGCCAAGTAGCTCTTCACAAGCAAGTCCACAGAGACACTAACTGGCATAAGCAGATTCATGGCTTCTCTCCACAAATACCTTCGGCAGGATTGAGGAAGGGGACCAAGACACATATTATATGTGGCTCCCTTGAGTGTATTGTGGCACATCCAGCCTCGCAGTGTGCACCAGCTGCTGTTCCTACCACGCTCTGTCTCAGAGCTGGCAGACCTATGCTCTGGTCCAGTACCTCTACGGACACATCCACTCTAACACTGAACTGCCCAGCTTGAGTATCTGAAGGGTGCTGAGGTGGCTGCACGGGCTTGAAGCTGTGCAAGCCTCTGGGCACCCAAAGTAAGGACTGCAACCATTAGCCAAGCTCAGCTTTGTATCTCCCCACTGGACTGTGTCTTTGACCACAGCATGGATGTGTCCAGTGCTGCAAGTCTGAATCTGCCTCTGCTCAGTGGCCACAAAGCAATGACCAGCAGGCTCTGCACGGGGCTCAGTGAAGGGCGCTACCAACAACTTCCCAAACTCCCCTGAGCATTGTGCCCTTGGCTGTACATCCAGAGAAGCTTGAGAGACTGATGGACCATGAAGGACCAACTCTAAAGGCAAGCACATGTGGGAAGCCTTTTCTAGGCTGTTTCTACTTTGTACTAAGAGGGTTAAAGATTTGAGGGTGCATTGTATAATGATTTCTGTTCAGACTTTCAGTTTTTGGAGGGACTTCACATACTGAAGACAAGTAAAAGGTCTTTGTAAGCTTCTGCAAAGCTTTGTGGACTGTTTTCCATGAAAGTGAGCTTAAATGCTTCACAGCTTAACAAGCTAAGTGCTTGCAAAAGGGGGCATCCCCGCCTGAGTCCAACATGTAGGAGAAAGCTGGACACCCCACTGCCCACAGTTCTCCACTATGTGGAGACTACAAACAAGTGCTGTGGGGAGCAGGGGTGACTGGCAAGACCGAAGGCTTACCTGTGGCCGGGGGTGTCCTGTGACCAGACACTGCAGGACCAGCGTGTCCCCCTCCCGAATTGTGTAAACGCGTTCACTGATGTTGTCTTCCTTCACCACGCACGCTTGCCCAGCATGGATGATTTGGGCCTGAGCAGGAGCTGTGGAGAGGAAAGAAGAGGTAAAGAGGGAAAGGGCCAGTACTCCATCTCCTTATGCCCACTGCCCAGGGTGGCTTCAGAGCTACAGAGAGGAAGAGCCAGGCAGTTCTGGCAATGAGTCACGGAGGTCTTAGGGGATATATTATTAAGCAATTTTCCCCATTTCCTGGGTGACTGATATCAACTACTATTTTAAAACCTTTGGTGCCGTTGGGATGAGCAGCTCTAGATACTGAAAAGCAGAATATGGAGGTTTTTTTGGGGTGGACCCTCCCGCACAGGTTGAGGACTAAAAATTTCCTGCTGTCGTCTCCCCTAGAGAAGAGTATGTGCAAGCAGCTATAGCAGGGACTTGGTCAAATCACAACTGCTCTATGGCTGTCTAAAATAAGCCTGATTACTATGATTTACCTTGCAGGGGGCTGGGATAACTACTGAGCGGAGCCAGAAAGGGCCCTGAAGCTCTGTACAGCTATTAGCACACATCCCTAGAACAGGCATAGCACACACTGCAGGAAAAACAAGTCTTTCCCATATTAAATAGCAGCCTGTCTCGGCCCTGAGCCAGAGGAAACAGCCTCTGCAGGACCAGAGGACCCCATAATCTGTAGGGATTCTCCACCTACAGCTGCAAATGGAGACCAATTACTGCCAGTTCAGCCAGGAAAATGGGTGAAAAAGTACCTAGAAAGAAAGTTCTCAAAACAAAGTTATAAAATGCCACACCACCAAACAGCACCTATATCCCACTGCAGCCCTGATGACAAGCAGGAAGAGACAAGCTCTAGTAGAACAGGATTTTATAAAGAAAAATGCCTCAGCTCTGAAGTTCTGTGCAAACAGCCTTTGGCTCCCTACTCCAAAGCGTTTGTGTCATCAGAGAAGTGGCTGAGGTGCATTGAAGGTGACTGTGCAGCCCAACAGGACACCTGAGCCTGTTTGAGGGGGAAACTCCAGTTGCACTTCAAGAAACAGAGAAACCCACAAACGTGTCTAAGAGTTGGTGTCTCACTGACAGTCCTGTGGGATACTTAACCAGCTTTCTAGAATGCTTTCAGGTGACTCTGGCTCTAGCTCCCATTAGTGGAATATAACAAAAATGAACAAACCAGTGAGGAAACGATCAAAGGCTTTAAAGCAATGAGACTTAGAGAGCCTTCCTAGGCAAGAATAAATTTTGCACAACCTGTTAAAGCTGAACCAAGCACCCACTTTTTCCTCAAGTTTAGTTGAGCTTCAAGGACTACCTTTTAAAAAATTATTTTCATTCTTTTGGCATGACCAAAATGCTGTAGACCAAATCACCCAGGCAAGAGAAGTGCTTGGATTTTATCTGGTTTAATCCACCAGCAGTACAGACGGTTGGACAGGCTGGGCTCGGGCAATGGAGAAGATCTGCCTTTGAGATCAGCCTTTATGTACTTGTGTCACCACAATGCACTGGCCAAGCAGTAGGGACACGGGAGTGGACACAGGGCTCTGCTCTTGCTGCTGAGGCTTTACAGCCTGCCATGGCCACCCAACACCCAGGCAGCAGCACTGCACATACAGCAAGCTACTCTCTCGTTTTCCATCTCGTCTGTCTTTCCAGCATGGTGGCACTTCGTTAAAATCATTATTACTGTCCAAACTGTTGACAAACAGAAGCAACATGTCTATTTGAATAATATGATGGCACAAACATGGACAAATTCCCCAGCCTCTCCTGTCTTCCCCTTCTGCAGGCCTCTCAAGATTCCTGCCATTGCTTGGGCATCATGGAATGCCAAAACTGACTGTTAAGACTTCATTGATACAACTGAGCACATGAGTGACCTTCCCCTGCCTGGATGGCAGAGAGTCTTGTTGAACCCAGGAGAAAGCACAAACCTGTATATATGCTTACACACATCTGTGTGTTTGTACACACATACATGTATGGACTAAATACATTAATTAAAATAATGATTTATCAGGAAAAGACATCACGAATGCTTGCCAAGCCAACAGTTGCAGAGGAGGAATTCAGAAGTCTACATAACCTTTGCTAATATACCTTATTCCAAATGACAGCCTCTTGTGCTGTTTCAGTCCTCAGATCAGTTTCCTGCAGATCTGCCATGACACCTTTAGCCCACGTATACTGCAGAGCACCACTTACAGGGCTGAGACACAGGCTGTGATGCTTATCAATCTCTGCTGACTAAAAGAGAAACTCTGCCCCTTTCCATCCTATGCCACATTCCTCCAATCTCCAAACTGTCCTGCCTGCATTTCAGCAGGGTCCTGGCACCCTGAAGCAGCAAAGCTCTGGTAACCTCTCTTCACAGTCTCTGGTCTGCCTTTGCCAGCTGGTGTCTCTATTCTCCCTTTGCAAACATGACCTTGCTATAAAAACTAATTTCCAGACACCCCACAGAGAATCGGAATATTTATCTGCAGTTCTAGCTCCCAGTTAAATGTTGCTCTTAAGTTGCACTGCTGTACCCCATATGGTATACAAAGTAAGCATTGAAACTTTTACTCTTCCCTTTGTCTATTCCACTTTCATTATTTCACCTGTGTTGTGTAACCCTGTTTTACCGCTTGTCCAGAGGCATTTCCACATGGGTAACTTCCACAGCAAAATCATTAGGTATAGTGGTATAGGATTAGAAGGCTTTTCTGCAACTATTCTGGTGCCAAAATACCTTGGGGTAATTCGCTGGCGTAACTTTGAGTTTGAGAGAAACATTATTTAAACTAATCCTTATATGGCACTAGACTACAACAAAACGACAGCTCTGGGGATAAAACCCTGGGTCATAATTTTGTCCTCTGCTCCCAAATTCTCCCTGAATACACTGAGCTGTAGTGAAACTTACAAGCAAGCTTTGTTCACAGGTGTCTGAACTTGCTTGTGTCACCATCACTAACACCCTTCAGCTAAATCATTGGAAAGGGACATCACTTTCAGGGAATCCCCACTGCTTAAGCTGTAACAGCTCTCTGGCAATAACAGCACCAGCTATGCAGCAGAACAGCCACTGTTTTTCATGTCTTAAACCCCACTTGAACCAGATGTCTCAGAAGGAAACTCAGAAAGCTTGGCATTGTCTTGGAAAGAAAAGCACTCAGGTAGATGGCACAGGAGCCTGAGACACTGCCTCTGGTTTGGTTACAACTTGATATTAGTAGGTGGGGGCTGAGCATTAAATCACAAGTTCTTTGGGGACTGCATTAAATTTGTTCTTTGGGGACTGCATTAAATCACAAGATGAGATTTGGGAACGTCTCTGTTCCAAGCTCAGCCTGCCACAGCACACAAAGGCTGGGAAAGTCACCTCATGCTGTATTACAGATGGGCAGAGAGACTGTGAGGATTAATTGCACTTTTAATGTGCTTGAACAGAAAGAATATTAATGTTTGACATCATCCCAGGTCTCTTGGAGGATTTCAGCATGCAGACAGTTTGCACACTGCCAGCACAACAGGACGGCAGGAACATGCCTGTCAGAGTAACAGTTTCACAGAAGGCCCTCAGGAAGGAAAAGAAGGGCTGGAGATGAAAGAGTAACCCCAGCCATTCTCAACAGTGCTCCACACAGAACAACCCTTGCACAGAGACAATCTCCCCTGTTGAGTCCTTCTGGGGCAGAATCCCTCACCTCAGGCTAGCAAACCCCAAAACAGAAGTCCAAGGAAGATCCCTGATGGTCTCTATGGGGGAAGAAGGGACAGATTACTCCCCTCCCATTTTTCCCAGAATTTTGAAGGACAGATGTATCATCACTTTTATTCCACTTTCAGGTAAGAGATCAACTTAGAGAAGGTTCTCAATACAAAGCCCTCCAGAGAAACTAGGCCAGCCAAATGTTAAATTTCAGATGCTTTAGAAGGGAAAAAACTCTGAGTATGAACCTGCAGCATTAGGCCCTTCCTCAGAAAACAGCTGGACTGTAATGCATTTGGCCTCTGCATCAAGATTTCCTACTATGCTTTTGCTTGATATATTTACACATTAAAACAAAAGGAAATTGAAGTGGATAAAATAACTTTATTCCCAGTGCAGTGTACTGTACAATGTTGTTATTACCATAACCTGGAAAGTTTACGAGACTCTTGGTGCTTAGAGGTTGCTAATAACATGGAAACGTAGAAAAGGAGAGAGAAACGGTCTTTTGGAGAGGACTGAGTCATCTGTATTTGCTTCACAGGTCTAGCCATTCATCTTCTCGAAGCTCAGATCCCATCAGTAAAATGACAGTGATGAGAGCTCCTTCACAGAGAGGGTGGTGAGTGACAGATACTGCACTGGCACTCCCTCAGTCACTGTCAGCACCCACAGGGGCAGCTGCTCCCCCATTTTGCAGCTCAGCACCTACTGCACTTCCCTGCTGCCTTCCCAGCACCCTAACAGCAGCCATCACTGTTTGACTCTGTCCCACCACTACCCCTGCCATCTGCATGTCCTGCTGACGGCTCAAGGATGAAGAGCATTTATCTCCAAAGCTGCTGGGCCAGTACCTGCTGCTGAACGCACAGGGGCACTGAATCCACCCACCTCTGCTACCTTCCTCCTCCAGGATAGGGAGAGAGGGAAGCTGCACCTTGAGCTTTCCTCTTCCTCAGCCTGAATCTACCACCCTGCTTTGCAAGGCAAGCAATGATCTTCCATGCAGCTGGTGCAGTTGTAATTCAGCCTCTTCTATACACACCCTAGGCAAAGAAGCCAAGGTCCTTCCCATTCCTGTTCACAGGCTCCCCGGACTCACACTACATAGTTACACTTGAACAAAAAGGAGGGCATCAGATGCTAATCTGCTGCTTAAACCTCTTAAGAACCTTTCTGTCCCCTTTCCTCACCCTTCCCATCCTGAGCAAGTAGCATGTAACAGATGCATCTGGAAGGGAGTTCCCAGAAATGGGAAAACACATGGTATGTATGGACCACGGGGGGGTTGAATAAGCATTTCACTCAGGAAATCCACGTGGCATTTCTTGCTGAAGAGACATTGTTAGTGACTGCCTCTCCAGGAACTGCCCTGCAGCGCTGTGAGTTGCAGACCATGCACAGCAGAACACCCAAGGGGCAGCTCAGGCCTCGAAGTCGCTGCTGGAGTCAGCGTTTTATCCCGCCTGTTCATGCAATGCACAGACCTGCTCGGTGAGCAGGGGCACACCAACATGGAGACCCGTGAGGAAGGGGTCATGTCCCCCCAGCAGAGCACAAGGGAAAGCCAGTGCACGCGTGAAGGGAAGAGACGTGCTAGCAACAGTCGTCAGCAGCAAGGAAGGTCTGGTACGACGGGAAGGGTCTGCAGGGGCAGCATCCTGACAGCCAAACAAAACACCCTCCTCTGGGAGGGGATGGAAACTGCCTTGATGTGTGCTCCAGCACTGCTCAGCTGGTCTCATTGATTGCTCCACTAGGGATGAAGACCACAGGCTTTGCTGAAACTTTAGACAAAACAAATTAACCAGACCAGATCCAGCCCACAATGCAGGGCATGATGTCAATGGGCCATTTGAAAAGGAGAATTCACTCCAGCTTGAGGACAATTATGGAAATAATAATATACAATCAGTGTCCATTAACACTGTCAGCAGGGCTGTGGATCAATATTGTATTAATGGCTGAAGAAAAACCAGCCATGCCCATCAGTCAGCAGTTAAGACCAGCACAAGAACAGAGGGAGAGGAGGTGGCAGCGGGCAGGTGTAACCAAGCTCAGGCGTTGGATGTCTTTGTGCAGCCTGCCCAGGGGAGCCTATTTTCCAAACCAAATGCCACCACCACTTTCCAAATACATTCCCTGGCTGCTTGTTCAGGGGCCTCCTCCTCCTCAGCTCAGCCCCTCACAGCCTCTTTGCCCAGTGCAACAGCAAAAGGAGCCTGCAGGGAATTTCCCCCATGGGAGATGCTTGGTACAGTTCAGTCTGATTAAACTCCTGCTTTTAACACAAGGCCAGGCTGGTCCCTTAGCACAGAGAGAGGCAATGCAGAAGGCCCAGGGACAGCTGAGGATCAAAGCGTATCCATGGTCCTGGGTCTCCTCCCACTCCTTAGACTTCTGTCTCACCCAAACTCCTTCTGTTGACTCTTCCAACATCATGTGCTGCCTAGGCAGTTCTGTGCTACCACAGTACTGTCCTAAACGAAAAGACATCTGGAAGACCTCCCTGCCTGCTGACACTAAGGGTTACAACCCCAAACAAGACAGATCTCCACTGAGGTTCTTTTGCTCTCATGCCCCGGTGTTTTCACTGCAGCCAAAACCTCATATGATAAAAAAAAAAAAAAATCTGCTTACTGTACACCTGGCCTAAATTTGCAGCAGGGAACACATTATATTTCAGTAGCAAAATGTCTCTGAGTCCTTTGGTGTTTGTATACTGATCATGATTAAAACACAAACATCCATTCACCCACAAAAGAAACACAGCCACTCACAAGATATGCAAAGAACCATGTCTGACCCCACACAACACTTCACAGTAACCCTTGAGCAAGAAGAAAAAAATACAATTTTCAAGGAGAAGTGCACAGAGAAATGACAGAGTTGTGGAAAGTAATCACAGAGCACGAATCTTTGCCACTAGAAATAGCATGGGATTTTTTTTCACTTGGAGGAGACCAAGACTGTGTCTTTACATCTCTGTCTGATTGCATCTCCAGAAACAGTTTCTTTTTGCAAAGCTCAGCCAAATGATTTCCACAGTCTTAAAATAACTTTTTGCTTAATCAATGTCACTTCCTTGAAGCACCTCTACAATTTTTTTTCTTTTAGAAAAATGCCAGCAACAAAATCATGTGAGATGTCATGAATAGCAGGTACACCCCCCAGCAACTGCAACACCTGCTCCAGAGACCATCGTTCAACTTAAAACCAAAGCAGGATCATGTACTTTACTAGAGCATCAGTTACCAGATCATCACTGATCACCTCAATCCCCAACTCCACTGCCTGCAGCAGCTCATTAGCTTTCCTAGATATTCCCAAAATATTCTTACATAGGTCCACCTAACTGCAGGGTGCTAAGGAGCAGAGTAAAATTGATCAGCAACTTTGTTTGGTGAGAATCAAGTGACAGATGTTACACACACAGAGCATTGTGGCACAAACTCTGCATTACTGCCTAACTCTTATGCCTGAGTGGAATTTCTATAGACAACTCAATGCTGGCAATATGAAGTAGCTTGTCTTCAAACCTTTAGGGGCTCCAGATACAGTGGCAGTCAGAGCCTGCACCTCAGCAACACTGTCCTGGAAGATTCCAGCTTTGGCTGGGAAATGAAAAAAGCATGCCTGTCTCATAATGGCCCTAAAGAGACTTTATCATCTCTCCCAACCCACTTCCCCCTATGCCAGCTACAGAGTCTGAGCTGTATCTCTAAGTCTTGGTGCAAAACCCAATGAGACACAGAGCCACACTTGGGTGAGGAGATCCTGCCAAGCTGAGTGCTCAAAATATTGCAAATTTCTTGTCTGGTTGCTACTTAAATCTCCTGAGCATTTTAGGGGAAAACACAGATGAGGCAAGCAGCCTGGGGGAGAAATCATCCTCTATTCTAGAAGATACAGACACTAACAGAATGATTTGTTTGTCAACTTGTAAAATACCCAAACATGAAATAATCTAGTCAGAGAAAAAAGGGCTACAAAGAGAGGAACTCAACTGGACATGGGCAGCACAGACACTTGTTTATCCGACCCATGTGCTGTAGGAACAGGTGAATATTGCAGGACAGGCGAGCACCAGGCTCCTTGGTAGATTTGATTATTTGTCTCCTTTATGCAAACTCCCGCCAGGTTTCCAGTCCCCTGAGCCAATCTCCAGCTGCTCCATGCACCCACCACCCTCTGAAGGGCAATGAACAGCTACAGGCACCCCGAAAGACTGCAGACCCTCTGGCCTTTGTTCTCAGCTTTCACTGTGCCCATCCCTAGGGGCCTCTGAATAGCCACCTCACCAGAGAGCCAAGGCCAGCTCAGATGGAGATGCAACTCACACTTCTGCTCTCTCTTTTTTGCCTCTCTGTCGTGACATGCAGGAGACACTGAAGCTGCATATCCCCACTCAGACAGGAAAAATGCCTTCCACAGCCATGATGCAGCTTGCCAGCACTGGGAGCAAAGTCCAACAGGCGATGTCCCCACCATCTGCTGCTAATAACTTGTGCAGGCAAATGGACTTTGTTTGAATGGTCCCAAGGGTTTCACCCTCTCTCCCTTGAATTCAAGATCAGCTCATTTCCAAAGCCCCCACTGGTGCTGCTTCTTCTGCTTTTTTTCCCCTTTTTATACTTTGAATGCCTTTGGTACAACAGTGACTCTTCAACAAAGAGGTCCATGTGCACAGATCTTTAAACCAGAGTACTTTGAAACTCAGCTGTTGTTTCATGGCTGGATCATTTGACATAGGAGATGAAAGGAGAGCACAACACACACACTTCAGTCCTTCAAAATGGGGAAAAAAAGTCAATTTGCTAATCATCTGTTGACTAGATTAGCAGCAAAGGTGCATGAACTCCAATCAATGAATAACTACAGTCTCCTTTTCATATCAAAACCAGAAAAAAATATCAGATGACAGCTATTATTCCTGAATCATGAAAAATAAGGCAAAGCAGAGGTAGTGGTTTCAAACTGGGTTCCCCAGCTAGTGGGACACAAGGGAAATGCTCCAGACTTTGCTGGTGAAGGCTCCACCAGAGTCACACCCACATGATAAAACCTGCTCTGGAAACACAGGAAGAGAAACGAATTCAAACTCCCAGGTATACTAAAAACAGCAAGAAAAGAAATAGAACAAAAACCAAACCAGTATGAAATCAAAGCACGCTATCAGAAATCGAGTAAGAATAGGAGCATTTCCATGGAACTCCAGCTGACGCTAAATGCTAAACCCTGAGGCCCAAATTCTTCAGTGCTGAGGTGGAGACTGGAGGCTGGTGGGCAGGAGAAGGACTGTCAGAGAAGAGCTGTCAGAGGAGAGGACTGCTCTCTACATGGAGAGCCAAAGGGGATGATGTATTCTCAGGGCTGCTGACCCCAGAGAGGGGGTGTGCAGACATAGGGTAGCAGAGCAAGGCATTGACTACCTAGTGCCCCAGCTCTCCTGGAGGCCTCCCTGTGTACGTGACCAAAGCAGCTCCACCACTGCCAGGAAAGTTTCTGCAGAGGCACAGAACTCTGTGCAGACCACAAAGCCTGTCTGTGAAGCTGAGCATTGGCTCAGGAACCGAGTCAATGCAAAATCCTCACCTGTCACAGCTCCACTGCTTCCAGAGCCCCATCCAGACAGCTCAGAGTGAGCTGGGGATGTGAGGGCAATCACGCCATGATGGCAGTGCAAACAATCTCTTCACGCAGGAGAGGAAAGATTCAACAAATGGCCATGTTTACCTACTGCTATCCCCATCTTCCACAGAAAGCAAAAGGCTATTTCAACTGTGAAACAAAGGGCAGGAGGGGGGGACAGGCAAATGAGAGCAGGAGAGGGTGGTAAGAGCCACAAGAAAAAGACTGAAATAAAATTTCACTGAAAGCCTATTTAGAACAAAACATAGAAAGAGCTGGAAGTTCAAATGCTACCCCTAATTCGACTATCTAAACCCCAATTTTACTACTGAAAAATGGTGGGCAGCAGATACTTGTCTCCATCCAAAGCTCTAGGAACAGCAGTGCACATCCCACATACAGCCCAGGTTCCCTGCAGCAAAGTCACCACCCAGGGGATCAAAGCACAAGATCTGCTCTCAGCTCCAAGCCACTTGGTGGGACAGGACAGGCAACCATGGCACCAACCCCAGCACAACCACTCACTGGCAAACCTGGCAGGGATGCCAAGGACCATGGGGACCACAGAGACTTGGCACCCCTCTGCCGGGTACCTATCTGCTCCCAGCAAGATCAAGGATTGGAGATGGGTGCTGGTGATGATACATGGAGGCTGCTTGTGATACAGCCCCTCAGTGGAAAGAGGCCTTTGTGCTTGAATGAGTTCCAATGCAGGCCCTCACAAAGCACTGAAGCTTTTATCCCCCAAGCAGTGCTGCTAAGTGGGGAAGTGCTGCTGTTGCACTCTGTGATTGTTGGGCAAAAAGCCTAAAGCACAGCCAGGGATCAATCCATGCCTAATTCCAGTCTACAATGCAAAGGCCAAGCTCCACCCGAAAGGAAGAGAGAGAGCATTGAAAGCAAATGCCAGCAAATTGTCAACAGAACTGAGGCAACAGGGGCTGAGTGACACTCCTGGAAATCAAGCCATGTAATGTTTTATCTTGACAGCATCTTTTACATCCCTGCAGTGCCTTTGGTGTGCAGAGTCCTAGAAAGTCCCTGGTTCTTTCCCTCTCAAGTACCAATAATTAACAACCACAAACTGGCAGACAAGAGAGCAATTCCCTCTGGTTCCAATAAGAGGAACTGACATCTCTCTAACCCCAGCCACCTCCATTGCTTTATTTCCTTTGTTTATTGATCCTTTTATGCACATAATGCAAATTGACATTTAATAATTCAGCCAAGTTAATGGTGCTTAAATATTAAAAGGCTTTTCTCTTTTAATTAGCTGTAGCAAAATAGGCAACAAAGGAGTGCTAGATAGACGCCATTTAAAATACTCTTGTCCAAGTTCCTTGGCATTTTTCTAGGGATGGAAAAGGATAGTTCAATGGAAATTTTGTACAAGTCTCCTACTTTCACTAGGAAGGTAACCAACCCACAGAAGCATTTCCAGAAGCTTTGATTCATAGAGCGTATTCATCTCTGTCAACTCTCTGTTTTCTCTGCCTTCTCCTCTTCTCCTAATAAAGACACAGGGGAGTGGAAGGAAGGGCAGAGGGTAGAATGAAAACTCTTCCCCACAAGAAGTGCCAGAACCCATCTAACATGTTGCAGATGTGGATGCAGAAGCCTTCTGCTACATCATTGCAAGACCTGCATCCAGGTGAAAACAGAGCTAAAAGGTAGCACACAGCTACTTGAAGAGTTACAAACAGCACAGAAATCTTGTAATTATTCCCTGGGGTGAGAACAGCTTATTCAGGAAATTAATTGAATATTACACTGGGAAAAAAAAATCCCATATATAGCAGGGTAAGGGAGCACTCATTTCTCTTCTGCTCATTATGCCAAGGGTTCAGAATAAGAGGGAAAATACATGGTATCTTTAAACCTCAGTTCCATCTCAGCTGGAGCCAATGGCAGTAATACATCTTAGTCATAATGTTGCTGGTGTGAGTCACCATAACTCAAAAGACTCGGTATTATTTGGGTTGTTTTAACTGTGCATACCTCCTCCCTGAATTAGTGCTCATTTGAAGTCCTCAATTGGTTTGAGTTTGGGATAATGATTTCCCACCTAACCCAGAGGAGAATCACACAGTCACAATAATTAGATATAGAAACTGTTAATAACTTTGTTTAATTACAGCCTATTTTCTTCAAATTTAGCCTAGACATAAGATTTCAATGAATTCTAATTACATGCCACATTTGAAGAGCCTGTGTTATTACATTATTAATTCCAGACAAAGAAACAGACTGACAAACACTAAATTCCTTACTGAGGATACTTAGAAAAAAAAATTAATCTTAATTCAAGTCAATTAATATATTCACTTGCAAATTCTGTGTAAATTCATTCTTTGAGGGAGGAGTATGCACTGTAAATCTGTAGAGGGTAAGCTGCATTTTTCACGTGTAAGAAAAATATCAAATTCCCAGTTTATGTGCAAAGTTGAGTTCATCCTTACTGCTGGATCTGCTAGGGGCATTTCAATGAAACACGGGAGCCACTGCTCTGAAGCTGCCAGGCAGGACATCATGTCAAAGGGTGTCCTCACATGCAAAGGCACCGAAGGACTTGAGGATCGTGGGAGAGGGCAGAGCACTGATCCTTCTGTCCAGAAGTGATAGGGGTGTGCAACATCAGCCTTGTTCACAACCAGCATCCCCCTACGCACACAGGAGAGGGCAGTGGTGCACATCTGAGACTCAGCCCATTTTACTTTTATGACTGACTTTAAGGTGGCGAAATTTGGGTGCAGGAGCCACTACTTTATCTCCCCTTGCACACAAAATCTAGAAGGTCTTTTACAACCCTCTTGGACTCTGGTTATCCCCGTCCATCACTTTGGCAGAACATGGGGAACCCCTCCTTGCCTCAGTAGGGCTCTGCACAGGGAGCATCTACCACATGTGGCTCATGCACTGAAATACTCCTGACACCGCAACAAGAGTTTGCATTGTTTCCCTTTAATAGATTAGCCATCTACTCCTCTCCAGCTGTGCAGCACATCTGGCCACACTGCCTCTCCTGGGCAGGCACTCCTTACTCCAATTTTCTGTTGATTGTTGCTCTGGAGGCTTGGGAGGTGATAAGGGTGTAAATGCCCAGTGGACAAGTGGCATCTCCAGGCATTTTCAGAGGCAGTAAAACACAAGTTCACTTCCAGCCTCTTCAGTACTGAGCTACCACTTTCGGCCTTCTGTAGCTGTCAGGACTTAAAGAGTGCAGTTAACTTGTCTCAGAGCACTGCCAAAGAAGGAAGTTTCCTTAAGATAAGCCCCCACAACAGGCTCAGATGGCAAACACAAGGGTGTTAATTTCAGGCCTACATGGAGATGAAAGGTTTGGAATTGGCACAATGGACAAAATTCCACTGTGCATACTGGCAGAAAAGTGCAGATGGCAACAACAGGAAGATGCCAGGCCTGGTGAGGCAGATCTGGGCAGCCTATCTGGACAAAAACTCCCATCATGGCAAACTTTGAGAAAAAGGAAGCAGCTGCTTAGAGACATGCCATTCCAAGTTGTGAGAATGGCACATAAGCCTCCTGGATACCTGTGGCTTGGACTGTATAAAAGTGGTACCTCCAGAAGAACACCTGGGGACTCCCACCAGCAAAAAGACCAGCAGGAACCCATGTGGTGGTGACTATAATGTGTCTGTCTCGCTAATATCCTCGCTGGCCCCCTCCTCCCTCCCCCTTTCTATCTTTCTCTCTACCTCACATTTACTGTTAACTAAAATCCGTACTATTGCCTTCGGCATATGGTCTCATTTGCACCTTAATTTGGGCAGAGGCATCTTGTAATCATCAGACCCTAACATTAGTTTGGTGTATCATAACATTATTTTTGTGTGAGAAGTGGGATCATAACAGCAGTCTCCCTTCCACCTGCAGCTGTTCCCAGTAAGATGGGGCCACATTCTGGATAGACACATGATTAACTAACACGCTACTGGAAGGCAAATGGGATGGACTTTGGATCATTACTATAAAGAGCTCTCCTCAACCACAAGTGCCAGGTGTTGGCCTCAGGAGCATCCCCCAAACCCTGCAAAAGAAGAGTAACTCTGGCATTGCCACATCCTGGCTATATTGATGGAGTTCATTCTGACAAACAGCTGCAGCAGCTCAATCAATCAGACTGGGGGAAAAAGAGGGGGGAAAAAGGAAAAATGAAAATGGACTAGCAAAGAGTTTTGCAAAAAAAAAAAAATCTGATTACAACTGAAACACGGGGAAGGAGAAGAGAGGCAGGCTGATGATAGCTTGGCTGTTCCCCGGTGAGAGACGAACAGCAATGAACTTAGGAGCAAAAGTTCCACAAAGCCAAGTTATGAATTTATTACTCTGCATCTGTGCAGAGTCAAAAGATCATCTGAAACACCAGAGACTTGCAGAGGAAATTGGGGAAGCACTAATCCACATGGGATAGCGTTTAAAATAATTTCTCAGCTGGCTGACTGCACAGGGGGTAAGAACAGGGATTAATTCTCTACCCAAGATCATGCATTTGTGCAAACATTGTTGAGCAGCTTGTTCAACAGGGGACTCGGGGACTAACGCAGCCATATCAAAGCAGCCAGGGTCTGGCTGACAGCTTTGCAAAGGAAGTAAGATGATCTTTGACATGAAGGAAATAAAGCTCTGGCAGACTAAAATGCTGACAGGCACCAGCCTCAAAGCCAAAGCATCTCTGAAGAGGAAAGCTCTTTAAAGACTTCTGTTCTCAAGCTCTCTTCTGCAAGGGAAAAAGCTTTGGCCTACTTAGGCAAGGCCAAGCTCAGGCTAAGACCTCAGTATATTTTGAAATCACTTATCCTCAGCTCCATTTGATATTTTCTTGATATTACTAAGAAGTTTCACTTTATTTAGAACTCTCCTGGTCCTTCAGCTGCACGTGGAATGACACAGAGCAGTCCATCCCTTGGAGAACAAAATGGTCCCTTGGTCTCTGAAGGGGACAAGAGAAATGCAAACTTGCACAGAGAGCAAAGTCTCAAAACCAGCCTCTTTTCTTAAAGGACCTCAACCAACCCAGCCTGCTGCAGAGCACCCTGGGACAAATGAACACAAACTAGAGAGTGGGCTTCCCATTTAAAAGACAAAATGTCTGCAGAGGGAAGGATGCACAGCTTCTGAAAATACGCGTTTACTGGGATTTCCATCCCCTGGAAGAGCAAATCCCTTGTGCTGCCCATCAGGCAAGGAATTGGTTTACTTTCTCAAATCTAGCTTTGCTCCCAGTTTCAGTCTGCTCCAATTCTGCACTAAGGGTAAAGACTCTGGATCTGGTTATGCCCCAGAGGAGCATACCTCTCCACCAGTCCACCAGACTGATGGCTGACAGGGACTGTGAAACAGTTTAGCTGAGACAGGCAGCACACCTGTCTTGGGGCATTTTGAAGCCCGATGTGATGAAAGTTTGCTTGTTATAAATTTTGGGTAAATGACCAAGAACCATTTGAGCCTTGCAAACCACTTTTGCTAATCTTCATCTGGAGCGACAAAAGTTAGCCTTAGTTAGAACTTCAGAAACTGGCTGGGACAGAAAAAAAACCAAGTCATGCCTCGCTCCTGCAATGGGTACAACCAGGACTGCTGCTCCTTCCACAGGCCAAGAAGTATGCATGCTGCTGAACACCCAAAGATGAGCCACTCAGTCACATATTACAACCACCATGCCTCCAAACTCCTCTCCCTGTTTGATTATATCCTAAAAGGTGGGGAACAAAAGGCTGTTATCAGCTATGTGCTTTCTGCGTTGATGCCTGCCACAGAGGAGGCAGAAAGTCATCTGAGGTAGCTGGCGAGCTGCTCAAAACACTTCAAAGGATTTCACCTGCAGCAGCAATGTTCCAAACCACCAGTCACCATCGAGCACTGATGTGAGCTCTTCAGGACCCTATTAATCTCAAACTACCCCAACTCCATCCAGAAGACATGGCATCCTGTATTTTTGCTCACTTTCATGGACCTAATGGTCTTCAGATTATGATCTTCACCCTCTACCACTCTCATACATCCCTGCTCAGCTGTGACACCAAGGAAGACAGAGAATGGAAAAGAAACACCAAAACCAAGAAAAATCTCTAACAAGTACTTAGTAGTTGACTTGATGTGTGACGTGGGCAAGCAGGTTCTCCCCTTGGTGCATCTTTGTCTCATCACATGTCATTTGAATAATTGCACTACCATGTCATGCAGGGTACTTTAAAGCTTAGTGTTTATACAACTTTTTGAAGATGCAAAAATCATATAAATGCTAAGTCTTATTGTGGTGATTACCTTCCTCACAGGGGGGCTATGAAGCTTTGTAATTAGTGTTTGTAAAGCAAACCTTGGTTATCGGATGAAATGTAATGTGCTAGAGAAGTGCAAGGATTAGTATCACCAGTAATCTGATGTGGGTTTTACTGTTCTGTGCAACACTTAAAAAAAAATTAAAAACAAACCTAAGCTGATCCTGATAGGAAGGATGAGGAAACAGAGAAGGATGCATGGGGGAAGACACTGCTCTCCATTAATTAAGCTCAATATCATCATCTCCAAGACACTGCCAAGTATTTTCTTGCGTCAGGTGATAATCACACATTCAACTTAATGCTGATTTTGGGTAACCAGAACGCTTGAGCACCCCAGAAATACTTTCAATGCATTGAGAAATACCAAATGCAGCTAATGCAGCACATCTCTGACCCCACAATTTTTATGCAGGAACTACTGCTAGGGTAGACAGCAACAGGTGAGATATGCTCAGAGACCCCACAACCTGGAAGAGAGCTGAAAGAAAGCTGTAAACCCACAGGGTCTCACTCCCATACACCTGAAGTCCTGGTCTTCAGTCACTAGCTTGGAGGTGTAGAGAAATTTCACTCCTGAGGCTGTGCAGGATTCAATTCCACTGGAGCACAGACAGCTCGCAGTCCTACGCATCAAGAGCCACCAGCTCAGTGGCTCTGCGAAAACAATACCAGCTTTAAATTTCTCCAGTATGAGAAATGTGGCTGCTGAAGTGTTTTGCAGTACAGCTACTTACAAGTGCACAAAGATGGAGAAGCATTTGGACAGTCTCTTGAAGAAAATTACCACCAACGAAGGAAAATTGCTGGCAATTGCTTTAACTGCTTGAGTGCCGGCTTTCCCCCCAGCACAGCAGATGCAGCCAGAGCACCTCCCTCCCAGCGTCCCCATACATGCAAACAGCCCTCCAGATACCCCATGTGACTGCGCTCACACCACACGTCCCTGTATTGGGGACGGTACAGGTACTTCAATATACTGTATATGTACTATTTATACACTATATATAGAATGATATAGGCTATCCTGCCTTTACACACACGGGTTGCAACAGTAGTTCCCTGGCAGACTCCAAATCAACAGGATGTCCAAGCACTGCAGATATTTTTTGTGCAACTGTTCATCAGGCTTCACTCTTATTTACTGCATTTGCCCACACAGTTTCTTCTGGTGCCAGTTCTCTTTGGTTAATGCCAAAGGGATAAAAGCAATACTGGTTTTCCCCTGAATATGTGCATGCAGATATGCCAACACTTTCCACAGGCAAAAGGGCCAACAGTAAAACTCAGAGAAGCTACAGAAAGAGTTCAAGGGACCACACATGTTTCAGACAGTCTCACAGTACTGCCAGGTCATCTGCAAGCCTTCTCTACAGGCTGCTCCACACTGATGATCTTGACCAAGCTTTAAAATGTCTCCAGAGAAGCATGTCCACAGCTGCTTTCATGTTTGCATCAGGAACTTGTTCTGGCATCCAGCCCCAGTTGTCCTTACAGACAGAGGTTTAAGACAGGCTGGAACAACAGCAGCCGAAGCATCTGTCTAATAGGAGGTATGACATCTTTTCTGTTTATCACTTGAAGGCACACAGCAAGGAGATCTGAGCTCACATCAAGTATTACAGTAATAGGTGTGATTATCAACAATCTTGGTAGTGTCTGATACACCACCACAGCAAGCAAGACACATCCTTTCTCTTTAGAGAGCTTCAAGTGATGATGGGAAGCAAATTACACCACAACCAGAAAGACAATAGCCACTCGAGAGTCCATGGGACAGGGTAGGAGCATGAGAAACTAAACAAACACCCCTCTTCACCTATGGGACTTCACTCATTACTCACTTTTAAATCCTGAGAAGCCACTTACACTGACTCACTTGAGACTCAAAAGGAATACAAAACATGTGGCACTACAGAGCAGTGTAACACCCCTGCCCTGTGCAAAGGATCAAGCCGAATGTCCCTTCACCATCTTCTGTTTTGCAGGGGAGAAGTTGGAGGGGGTGTGCTTCATTGCAGGAAGCTCTGCTAATCCTTGCTATACATGAGCAATAAGGGCAAAGGATTAGCATCACCAACTGCTCTGCTGGAAAGTGCAACAAGGAAAATTGGATGCATATATGCAGTGTGGAGCCATTAGGAAGAACTGCCTCGAGCACCTCCCCCTCCCCATATTGCAGCTCATAATTCCCCATGTCAGGAGCACTGCTTTCAACACTGCCTTTATCTCGTCTCCGCTGCAGCCTGTTACCCCAAATGCCATTTCCACCCCTGAAATACAACCCCCCCCCTTTCCCATCAGGACTGCTGCACAGCCTGTTACCCTGATCAAAACCATGCCGGGCAGCTGGTGCACGCTGCAGAACCATGAGAGAATTCAGCACCTTCTGCAGCTTGGCCTTAGCAGAGTGGAGAAGCCAGACACTCCAGCTGTGAGAAGCAGTCACTTTCCCTCACATTTTGCTGTCATTTGTCATATCAGAAGGACTTCATATGTACACAGGTGGGGGAAGAGGGGCTGCTTCCCTGAGAAACAGCCCATTTTCTGAGAAACAGAACACAGCTTCCTCTGAGATGGAACACAGCTGGTTAACAGGGCTCAGGAACATTATCTAATTGCTTAGGCTAGAAAGGGAAAAGCAATCTAAACTGATTTGAAGCTTCAGAGGGAATTAGGAAACAGAATATAATAACCTAAGTTGGAACTTGGCCATGACTCATGGGAAATAGGAAAAAAAAGTGATTCTGGTCTTTCACAAACACAAATTGCAACTTGGTGTTCCATTCCTTTCCAGAGTAGTACAGGCATGCATTTGATCTTGTTCACACTAACAGTGCTCTTTAAGAAGCAGCTTAAGGAGAAGTAAGGAAAATGCATTGGCTTTATACCAATATAGCTGTCAATTACACTGTGACGCTGTGCTAGGGAGGACATAATGCCTCACATCGCACAGGTGACCTCAGCTTTGGGAATATGCAGATTTTGAATCCTTCAACTTCACTATTTTGAAATCCTCCAGCAAATCTTCAATAAAGTAAATACACACTAACAACCAACTGCAGCCAGACACTTTTCAGAATATTCCCTATCTGTCACCTCAAGACTTTTCACAAAGCACCCATGGAAGAACAGCAGTTTTCCCGTGGCCAGGTGTCAGCTGCACAGCTCTGGGTCCCTGGCACAGGACAGTGGCAGTGCCCCTGGCTTGTGCCCTGACTGAAGGTCTTGGCTGCAAAAGGCTTGCTCAAACCCTGAATCCCCAAAGCAATGTCGGTACAGCTCTTAGCAGTCCTGGAGGAACAGTGAGATGAGACCAGAAAAGTGTGCATTATGAAGGCAGGAAAGCTTTCACTCTCATTAGCTCTGGCACATGGCTACTCTGAAGCTTCCCTGGTATTTTACAAATTGTGAGAAGCAGCCAAGACAAACCTGTCCTGTTTTAAAAAACAGCCAGACTCCCACATAGGTCTGAAACACTGCACAGCTGCCTGCAGCTCACATGAAGTTCACATATGGGACAGGTCATAGCTAAAACAGTGCTTGGAAAAAGCTGTCAGCAGTGCCAGACTGCTCCTTTTTGCACCTCCAACCGTACAAGTATCTGCAAACAAGTAAAGACAAGGCTGGTCCCTTTCTGCTTCAGCCTACTCAGAAATTCAGCTCTGACAAGGTCTAAGCCTTGGCTATTCCTGTTGTAGACATGGCAGGAACAGCTGGAGAGCACAGAAGACCCCAGAGATCAAAGCCCATTTCTCCTGTTCCCCTGAGGAGAGGGATTGTCCCACAGCAGCCACTGCCAGCCCTAACTTTGAGAGGTTTGACAGGCATGAAGTGAGAGTAAAGGCCATGGCTCTCATCATCCTTACCTGCCAAGTGCCTGTTTCATCCACTCCTTAAGGTCAGCCTTGTCCCACTCTTAAACAGCAAGGACAGAGTTAATGCTGGGCTGATTGAGCACTTAAGCTGATTGATTTGCGACGAAATTCATGCCCATGCTTTACCACAGCAAGGTGTCCACACCCAGACAACCTAGCACCAGTGTTTAAGCCCATGGAAGTAAGTGGATGTGTTATAAGCTACACCCAGCGCAAGTGCTGTGCCAACACGGGCTTGAAGATTAGTCTTCTACTAGAAGGATTACAAGGGATCAGGTAGAACATCAACGCCATCTCTTCTGTTCAGTAGCAATCACACAGCTTTGATAACATTGCTGTTCTTTTCTGAAGTAGACGGCAGGGGAAGTGGGATTGGAGCTAGCTTGGGGGGATAGGGAGGTCTGCCAGGAGGAATTAATTTCAACAGTTTTAATGCTTAATATAATCCAGAAAAAAACCCCCAAAAAATCTCCAAGCCTTCACAGAATGGAAACTGTCATAAACTAAAACACTTAACACTTAAAACCCATGTACAAACAAAGGAACAAAAGAAATTGGCAGTAGCCTTTGCTCTCCACCACTTCACACTTCAGTTCTTAATGGTAAAGCAGGGTCGGGAGAGACACTGTCCACTGTAGACTGAGTGAAGCACTGGTCACAGACACTTAGAAAGGGTCTTGCACGGACCTTGGGAAAAGGCCCAGTGGAAGCCAGTGGTGGGTTTTCTGTGTCAAATATGCATGGATACAATTCCGCTACAAAACGGTAACTTTCACTGCAGCTGATGGGAATTACACCTATTTAATAGACAGATGAATTGATTTTGTGATTCCACGTGCCTGGGCCTGCAAGATTTCCAGCCCACATAACTTCAGATAAAAATCCAGCAAACCCCAAGATAATGAAGTCTGAGATTCCACAAACACTGCTTCCCTGAGCAAAGCTCAGATGTGCTTGGAGCTCAATGCAATCACAAGCTTCTGCTAAATTACCTTGGGCCAGAAGCACTGCAGATCAGGATATTTCCAGGCGGGTTAGGGACTAATGTCATGAGCATTGCTACCTAAGGGATATTTTTATCGCTACTGTATTGCTCCTGGGCAAAATGCAAAAGGCATTATGTGTACACAGAGCTACAGTTTCCATCTAAGAGCTGAGCCCAAGCTTCACATCAAGCTGTTCGACTTTACTCTGCAAGCTTTGCTTGTCACAGTGCAAATGCAGTGATCTGTTTAAGGAGATCCCGTTACCAGACAGAAAGAGTGAGAAAGGCGGCAGGAGCAGGTGTCACCTGCTGAGACACAGGTTGGCAGCTTAGTCGGTGTCACACTGAGGGCTGTGAAATGCCTGACAGGGGCAAAGAAAGGTCATAGAGATATACTTCACTAGTCGATCCTGGCACCTTGATCAAAGCACTCTTGGGAAATGGGAGGACTCCTCAGCTTCGCTCCCCTTTGTGTTCTCATTGCACTCCCCTTGCTGAGCTTCTGAGCTCAAGTCAAAGGCAAGAAGCTGCTGCTGGAGCCAGCGGGTGCCTGGCAGCTGAGGGAGTTTGATAGAGAGAGCAGAAAAAAACCTGAGGCATGAAGACAAGCATCTACACTTTTTCTCCTGAAATACTTTTCTGTGGCATGGGAAGACTCAACACACTGGAAGAGCACGAGGCATCCCCATAGCAGCAGTGGGGAGCTAAAACTGGAGCCACACTGACCAACAGGCTGGGAGCTCAGCAGGGCTCACTTAGCAATGCAATCCCATGACAATGCCTGTTCCAAACCTAAAGGCTGGCCTAGAGTCCTAAAGATGAATTAAGAGTGTTCAAGCAAGGCTTTGGCTTGCAATCCCTGTTTCCTCCCATGACACAGCCTCAGCTCTTCTCCCTTAGGAGCACTCAGGGAGCGTTAACTGCATTCAATTAAGCATCCCATGTCCATTCACAGTAGTTCCATCCCAGGGGACCCTGTGGACCTTGTGATACATTGTTCTCCCTGCACAGAAATTACGTAGTTTAGCGGAGCACTGGTCACAAACTGAGTTATTTTGCATCGTTTTTTTGGCTCTTGGCCATAGTGATGATGGGACAAGAGCAGATGCAGCTTCCAGGGAGAAAATCCTGCTCCTGACCCACTGCTCCTGTCCAAAGGCAGACAGCTGAAAGAGGTACTGTGGCACCTCGTGGGAGCCTGCATCACACCTGGAGAAAGGGAGGTGGGAGAAAAAGGAAACAGACATATCACCTCTCCTCTCTGGAGGGAAAGTGCTTAGACTAGAGGGATTGGGATCACTGCCTATCCTCTCAGCCTTGCACAGGCCTCTCATTTGGAAAGGGACAGATGCTCATGCCCCCCTGGCAGGCTGGTCAGCAGCTGCACAAATAGGGGAACTGGGCACACAGAGATTAAGGATTGTGATGGGGATATTCAGGGAGTCAGCTGTTCAGTCCAGGAGCTCACTGTAATCATTTGCTCCCATAGCTATGGCAGCGTTCAGCAACATACAGTGAGGAACAGCCTCTTTGGTGTTCATCCTTGCAACTTCCAGCCCAACAGCCACACATTTACCTGCCTTCCACAGAGGGAATCCCAGTATAGGAAACAACAGGGCCCTCAGGGCCTGTTTTCTGTAAGGTATCCAACACAGGTTAGCAAAGGCTGCCTGGTGCATTCCTAGGGTAACGCTCACTGCAACAGCTCATACCCCACAACACCCCAAGGGCTTAGAAAAAGAGGCGCTACGAGATGGGGGGTTACTCCACTCATGAGCAACCTGACTTGCTGCTGGAGAAATCCAGCCCCTGAGGAATAACACAAGGGAGAGAAGTGATGAGCAGGCAGTAGGAGACTGAGACAGAAAGCCTTCTAGGTGTTTATTAAAATAGTGTCTGCTAGTCACCTCCTTGGCCGCGGTGGCATTTAAGCTGTGAAGCACTGCCTTGAGGCAGAAGCCAGCACTCCTGGTGCAAATACCTGAGTCCCACAGGAGGCTTCCAGCAAAGCCTTGCCAGTGGCCTACAGAGCTGCAGGTCTTTCACTTCCAAACTGCCCCAACTCACGGAGCCCCTCAGCCTCCTTCAGCCCTGTCTCACATGCCCACAGCTCTGTAGGCCATGCTCCCTGCCAGGAAGGGCTGCACTGTCTGAAACACCCAGGTGCAGGGAGGAAGGAAACAAGGGGAAAGGGCAGCTGGAGATGCAGGAGCTACTTGCCTTAGCTAGACATGTGGTCAGCCCAGTCATGAGAACTAGCTGGGATTACCATGCCCCACAGCAAACACTAGCACTGCCCTTCCAGTAACCTAATAATACTCATTACAGTAGACTGGATCCTTCAACAGGGAAAGCACAAGGTGTCCTACACAACTGCTCCAACAATGGGTTTCAAGCTACAGAACATGAAACCTGTGATAGACCCCTATTCATCGCTTGAGCCACGTTCTTCAAACTGGAGGCTGATCCTTGCCCGTTAGCCTTTATCACTTCTCCCTTTGCAAGCTCCCTTCTTCCTTGAACAGTTAGGCACTTGTAGACTGTTTCATGGTCTGTGTCACCCAAATGAGTCCACTTGCCACAGAAATGCATCCATGTGGGGGCAGAGCCCAGCCAGTTTAATGATCTGTTGCAGTACCAAATGCTATTTGAACACGGCAGGAGGAATATTAAATATGATCTCACATCAGACATGAAAATCCTTCTGTAGTCATAAAAAAGAAAGCCTAGAACAGAACATAAACCCATTGGGGGATTTTTGTGTGTTCTTCATCTCTAGGTATCCAGGCAAGCGAAAAGACTACAGCAATGCTGGACAGTCACACCAACACAGTGAGCAAGACAGTATTTCACCATTCACTGCCCATTGATGCTACCAAAGCACTGGGAGATGCTCCCATCTTCTCCCAAACCAGAGATTTTCTGCTATATCCCATGTTCTAATTCATGCAGCTGAAAAAACAAAGGGTGAAAAAACCAACCTGGCAGCCAAGGGCTCAGTGCCCTCACCTGTGCATCCATGGCAGTAGTGCTGCCAGGCAGATCCCATGACACCAGCTCCTTCATAAAAGGCATGAGTTAGAGACCCAGGGAAGGCAGCTTTCCAGTAGCTTTAAGGGATGGCTGATGTCAGGGGTTGAGGAGGGTGGGAAGCAGTGAGGACTTTTAGCCCAGACACAGCCCCATCCTAACCTGTTAATTCTCCTGGGGTGTGTGAGTGCTCTGGGAAGGACTCACCTCAGGACACCACTGGAACCAGCCAGGTCTGTAAATGGATTTCTCAGTGCACCATGACAAGAAGAAATTCCAGATTCATCTGGCTGAAGGCATATATGCTGCTTTCCTTCCAGTATCTTCCTGCCTAATGCTAAGGGCTGCCAAGCCCAAATGAGGCTGGAAAATGAGTGGGTAGTTTTGGTGAAGAGTAGGGAAAAAAAGAACTGAATAGCCTGCTTCAATTGTTTGGAGAGAATTAAGGTTACTCTCAGAGAGAGAACATCAGGGAGCAGCATCAGACCTACCTGGGGAAAAGCAAGTCTCTGCTCACCAGGGGGATGGTATTTTGTAGAAGACAGAAGAATAGTTAAAACTCAGTTCTGTGCTCTGTATCTAAGACAATAAGATGTGGTATAAAGTACAAGTTTCGTCCTGTAGCATGAGAATTGTCTTGAATTTCTTTGGATTACATTTCTCAAACTTTTTCTTCCCTCCATGCCCACAGTCCCTTCCATAACTAAATCACACCTCTTATGCAGATACAAGGCTGGTGAAGAAGCAGGAAGCATCCAAGCTGGCAGCCAAAAGCTCTGATGGAGATTCTAATGGAAACACAATGGGTTACAGTGATTTAAAGGTAACATGATTCTAGCTGCATGTTGAGGAATTACTACAGCAGGAACCATCTGTACCAGTGGAAGACAGGCCTTTCAAGAAGCAGTGCAAATGAAGCAGTACCATGACCTGAGCTGGCTTTGGTGCCCAGTTACTCCACACAACACAGCACATCTCCTGTTCCCAGTGACCACCGTAACAGATGGACCCAGAAGTCATGGACTAAATGAACACAATGGACATTTTGTACACGTTTATGGACATCCTTCCAGGAGACTGGTCCATCAGCTATGGGAATGGCAACTGTGAATTATACCAAAGGGTAGGAAGGGGGATGCACTGGATAGTATGGGATCTGGGCATGACAAACAGTATCTTTAAGGGATGGAGAATGTGCTGGGTTTGGCTGGGATAGAGTTAATTATCTTCATAATAGCTACTATGATCTGCTTTGTGCTGGACACAGCGTTGATAACACTGGGATGTTTTCTTCATTGCTGATCATGCACAGCATCCAGGTCCTTCCTGCTCCTCACCGCCGCCCCTCCCCCTCCCCCCCCAACCAGCAAGGGGGCTGGGGGTGCACCAGAAGTTGGAAAGGGACACAGCCAGGACAGCTGACCCCAACTGACCAAAGGGCCATTCCACACCACACAGCATCATGCACAGTACATAAAGCTGGCGGGAGAAGGAGGAACTGGGGATTTGGAGTTGCTGTGTTTTACCTTCCCAAGGCCCCATTATGCACATGGAGCCCTGCTTTCCTGGGGATGGCTGAGCACCTGCCTGCTCACGGGAAGCAGTGAATGAATCCCTTGTTTTGCTCTGCTTGCATGTACAGTTTTTACTGTCCCTATTAAACTGCCTTTAACTCAATCCATGAGTTTCCTCCCCTTTATTTTTCCAATTCTCTCTGCCTCCCTACACATGGGGAGTGAGTGAGTGGCTTCATGGTGCTTAGTTGCTGACTGGGGTTAAACCACGGCACAGGGTCAGGAGCAAGGGCCTTTGGAGGGAGCTGATCCCTCTGGTGTCATGGCATCAGACCCAGACAAGGAGAAGCAGCCCCACATGTGCACATGTACATTTTGCAGCATGAGACTCAGAACTAGAAGAGACTTTGAGTCGAGCAGTGACCTCTCCCTGAGTCACACCAAGTCCCCAGCAACGTGGGCAGGCAAGCACGTAAAAAGGCAGATGCAAGTGGAGCCTGCAAGGAAGACTTCCTCTCGTATTCCTGGGGAAATAACCCCACCAGTGGTGTTACTGCCTAGAAAAGAAATACATATACAAGACATTAAAAACACACAAATACATGTTGGCAGGGATGGTGGAGGAAGCAGGTGCTGTTTGCTGTAGTCCTGAACCAGACAGAGCCTGATATGCTCTCTAGGAGGAGCATGGTGAATCCGTCTTGCACAACAGCAGGGACACCAAGAGGGTGTTACCCTGGGGACCTGTCACAGGCTGTGCTGTGCATCCCAGGCACACACTTGGCTTCTATATACACCCCATATTACTTCCCCAGTAGTCATTTCCAAGCCATACTCCACAATATATGCTACAAAACCTTAAACATTAATTGGAGAAAATAGTTTGCCTAAGTCTTGTGAGCACTTGTGAGAACTATCCCTTCCTATCCCCCCTTCCCTCAGCAAGGGTCACTCCCAGCATTTTCTTCCTACAACCAAGGCAAGGCAGCCCCCAAGCACCTTCCTGCCCGGTGCTATCCCAGCAGTCTCCTCCCGTCAGGTCGCTGCTTGGTGCTATGCACCACATCCTCCCATGGGAGCAAGCAGATGACCTGATAGCAGCTCCTCAGCACACTACCAAAGCACAGCTTGCTTGCTTTGCTACAGGAACCAAAACTGCAAAATGAACTGTTAACAGACACAGTTCAGTTCCCTCCTCCTACAGCCTGTGCCACAGCCCATGAAGAAGAAGACAGTGGAATGAAAGGGCAACACATTCAAAGCAAGGCCAAGGACCTGCAGTTTGACAGCTCTGTTTCATGAGTCATTCCCCTCTCTGCTAAAGCCCGGGGCACTGGTCACACTTAGGGCAGGTGCTGGACCAATTAGCTGGCATGAAAGGCTTAAAATCCAGCACCTAATGGGAGCCAATCACTGGTGCATGTCAAGCAAGAGGTACACCTTGGTTTTTAATTGTCTCCCCCTAGCCTGCTTTGCTCAGAAAGCCTGGCACAGCAGTTGCTCTGCCTGTTGTCCAGAAAGCCATGATACAAGCTGGAGGAATGGGGCTCTCCTTCCCTCAGGAATGTGGCCAGCAGCCCTTCTGCAGCAGCCAGCACCCTTGCCAGCTGGGCAGAGGAGCCTGTTCTCTGCCAACCCTCCCATCCAGCACGTTAACAAGACTTCTGCTGACTCTAAAAGCAGCATCAGCTCGTTCCACAGCCCCAATACTGTTAAATACTCTCCTAAATATTACAAAATGCTGCTGTCATTGTCCCCATGCACATACCTCTCATGCCATCAACTGCAGGGACCTCTGCCTGACTGCTTTAAAATCTCATAAACTTTCCCACTCTTTTTCAAAGCTGGAGTTACTGTTCTCCCTGGTACTCAGGCCGGTTCCCTGAAAGTTATGGCCAAGTCAAAAATAAACTTGTGGTTTAAATTTTGCACTGATTTAAGATTTAAAGTCATTATTTATTTCTGCCTTCCTGCCTCCTTCCTCCCTCTAAGTGTTTCTGTGACCAGCACTAAATTAAAGCAAGTATAAACAAGGCCGAGGAGAATTCCAGCTAATTTTAAAAGCTAAAAGCAGCATCTCTCCCACCCTACTACTCCCTCCTACTCTTATCCTTGTGTTTTATACAAAGGATGGTTTCTCCCTTTTCCCACCTTTACTAAACAGATTTTCCAACCTCATGCTCCCACATTTGGGCAATTAAAGGAAAACAGGCAGCATGGTGTGACTCATTAATGTGGAAGCTCAATACAGACTTAAGGACCAGGAGGTTGGTCAGGGAGCTAAGTTTAGAAGTGAAAAACACTTCTTACATTTTTCAAGACACAACCCTGATGCTTCTGGCCTTCTCAGAGTGGATGCTTCTGTGCACATAAAAGGTCTTTCCAAAATGCTTGCACATCTCTCTAACCACAACTTTACAACTGCCTCGTTGCCACAAAAGACAGGCTAAACTCCAAGCCTCGAGATTTCCAAGCTGGCATGGGGCTGGCAGGAAGCAGCTGGCATCAGACCTGCTGCAGACCAAAAAGGCACTGGAAGCCATGAGTCTTGCTAACCTTGTCAGGTTGTTCACTACTGGGATTTCTGGAAGCTCCTGATAGCTGCTGCATCTGGATTTAAGGGATACTGAGACTGTACCTCCTTGTCTGGATTACTTCTGAAGCAATCATGGAACAGGCAGCCAACAGGGAGGCATGAGGAGGGGAGCTCCATGACTCTATGGCATCTTCAGCACAGCTTTGGGTGAAAGCTGGGATCTGAAGCTTCTTGTTATGAGGCAGCTTCTCTCAGACTCCAAGAAAGCATCAGGATCCAGCAATCCCCGTAGCAGGCTCTTGAGAGGCACCACCCACACTGGCCCTCTCCAGCAGGAGCACACTGGGGTCAAACCAGTTAAGGAGCACAGCTGGACCAGACTGAAACCCACCTGTGGAGAGAGCCATCCAGCCATCCTCACAGGAAACCTGTTCCTGGCCACACATGGAGGGAAGGGATGGGCACGAGGCAGAAACCAGTTTTGCCCTCTCTCCCCATCTCTTTAGAAGGCTGCAGGAAGGGCAGTTTTCTCTTTCCTGGGGCTGCTTTGACATGCCAGGCCTGTGTCCCCCGTGCTGAGGGCATGCAGCAAGCTGTCCCACTGTCCTCGTAGGCGAAGCTGCTGCAGCGCCCAGACGGCCCAGGGAGGCACATGGAGGGTGCCCAGCTCAGAGTTTAATCAGGCTTTTTTTTCAGCCAGGTACCTGGCTCAAGCCTGATTCCCACTTGAGAAGCACCACCCTGCAAACCCCCATGATGGGACCCCCCTCTGTAGGCTGTGCAAATTGGAATACAAATCAGAGGAAAAAGCTTTCCTCTGTTTGAACAAATTGCTATAGATTCACCCCCGTCTCAGGTCAGAGCCCCCGATGGGAAATATTTTCACTGGCTGACTGCTAATAGACTCTGGAGCAGCCACTGGATCGATACCTGAATAAGAAAATTAGCCAAAGCACACAATCTGATTTTACCTTGTTTTGAATTACAGCAGGTTTGTGTTTATTTCACTCCCCTTTCCCTCCTTCCCTCTCTAGCACGCTTCCCCCATCCTTGCTCCCTGGTTACCCATCTATCAAATCTAGTCAGATTTGTGGGAATATAATAAAGTACGTGCAGGAAGAAGTAATGCCTTTTGAAAAATGTTTACATGCATTAATATTTTCTAGTGACACTGCAGCACTGCCACTCCCTCAGAGGAGATAGTTCAGGAGCAACAGCAAGATGTCCATACGTCCTCCTCAAAAAAGCCATATGCAAACAATTTTTAAAAATCTGAAAATCTGACAGAGGCTCAGCTGCACACTCAGAAAACCCAAGAGGTCAGCAGCAAGGTTTCAATACCAGGAATTTAACATAATAATAGTAATAACAACAACAACCATAATAACAACAACAGCTCAGTCCTTTCAGTCGATGTTGGTAGCAGTGGGGATGTGTAACCACACCTGGGCTAGATTTCAGAAGCAGAGAGGGTTACAGATCCCAGAAGTCATCCTGTCCTTTGCAAGACTTCACCAGCAAAGGGACAAGCAAAATGCTGCCTTCCACAGCGATTCAGTGCTGTGTTTCTGACAGATGAACACATGAACCATCCCAACTTCCTAATCCTTTCTTGCTGGTTTAGATCCTATTTCATTTTAATCTGGGAATGGCCCTACAAGAAAGGGAGAGACAGAGAAATAGATCACAAATACTGTGATCACAAAAGCTGCCAAACCAACTGTTCAGATAGGGCACGTTGCCCAGATAAAATTCAGTGGGAGTAAAATAATTCCTTCTACTTCCTACCCCAGCATCCCACTCTTCATGCCATCTACAATTGTGTCAAATGAAGAGAGAAAGCATGACTCAATCTTCAGCTTTCTGCTCCTGCACATCATGCTGTGAGGCAAAGCCACCAACTGGGCACCCATGGAGAACTCAAAGCGTAAAGAAACCCTGGAGCATTCAACGTGAGATGAGGTCCCCCTGTCACATTAACACACCACAAGTGGCTTTGAACTAAACAGTCTGAGCGGAACCTCAAGCCATCCTCCTTACAAAGCTTCCCTGAGAAGCTGCATGTCTTTCTGCCTACCCAGTCACTTACTGCTACACACTGGGGACAGGACCCTCTTCTTTTGACTTGGTGCACAGCACAGGGCATCTGCTGGACATTCCCTGCTTTCTGTTCGAGGAAACTGACTGGGTACCCCAAGGGCAACCCTGCAAAATCACTTGCGTGTCTAATAAATAAATATATATGTATTACATATACATGCAATTACACATGTGAGTACATATACACACACACACAGCGTTTTTACTCCCTGTGATATGTGGTCAAGGCGTTTAACACCCTTTCCCACCATCTCGAGCCCCATGTTTGTTTAATCTTTATGTTACACTCACGGAAGACTACTAAGTATAACTGTTGCCACACATTATGCTGCACGTAATGGAAAATGTACAAATGTCTACCAGCACATCTTCAGTTTCCTTCTTTATCTGCAGCAGACAATACCAGGAGCTTGCTAATTGCAGCATGTTAATCAAAGAACTTTAAAGAGGAGGATAGGCCATAAATATCATGTAGCAAAGACAATCTCAATGAAAGAAAATAGAAAAGACATTTTTTCAGAAAGCAGCACTTACAGTATGTGATACTGGATCAAGTCCAGTGAGGGATCACTGAAATGGCCAGGCAGGTGGAGCATATGGTATATGAAGAAAAGCTGAGAAAAAATGTGGGTGGGTTTCTTTGGTTGGTTGGTTTGGTTTTTTTCCTAAGCCTTAAAAAAAGACAAGGCAGAACTTACTGCTATTGCTTAATTGGGATGGAGTGGATGAAGGGAAGATGGACACAGGGTCAGACTCTCCTGAGTGGTGCATGCTAAAAGAAGGGCAAAACCCACAAGACACAGCACAGGAAATTCCCATTTCTAAAGACAGACTCTATTCCACCATAAAGTTGGTCAAACACCAGTAGAGGGGCCCAGAGACCATATGGACCCTCCATCCTCACGGAAGCTCAAAGTTCATCTGGATGAGGTATTTAACATCCTGCCTTAACTTCTAACCTCAAAGTAGCTCAGCTTTGAGCAGAGGGCTGGACCGGTGACTTCCAGAGGTCCCTTCCAACCTCAATCATTCCATGAAGTAGCCACACACAAACCAGGTTTAAACCTGGAGAAGTATAAAAAAGGTAAACACCAAAACCACAAGGAGGACTATCATGGACATTGGTCTTGTTAGCATATATTTTTCTTCTGACTTACTTTGTTTGGTTTGGTTGATTTTTAAGATTTGTTCCATTATTGCAGATACTATCAGAGATTAACAAAGGTTTTCATGGTTTAGGGCCTCTAAACCAGGCTGCAATCCAGGCAGCAGGAATTATTGTCAGTCCTTTCACTGAGATTCAGACTGAGCCCTCAATTACAATTACTTTGGTGCAGATTTAGATCTCCAGACCTTGCTATCTCCCAGAAAAATGTAAGAGGAATGGAAAGTTACCACAGACTAGATGCAAGCTCAGTCCCAATGAAACAGAACGTTTTCTCCTTTAAAAACAAATTTTATATATTTCCCTCTCTGTTCTGTTTACGGTGTTGATTTTCCCTAGTAGGAAGTTACTGTATCATATCCCTCCTTAAGGACCATAAAACCCAGAAAGAGCTTCTGGGAAGGTGGCCACAGAACTCAACACAACACAAAATGTCACAGCTTTCCCCAGGCTGTGATTCTAGAGAAATCTAGCAGATTATCAGAGACAAAAGCAGCTTTTCCCAAATGGATGAGTGATGCCTTTGCTGCAGTGCCTACAACTGTACTGCTCACCTAAGGCACCTGGCTGCTGCCATCTGAGGGGCTGCACGCTCCGGGGGGAGAGCCTCTGAATACCGGGGAGGATGAACAGACTGGCTATGAAAGGGGAAGAGTCACATTCCTGAGAGACTAAAAGACAAAAAAGGAAGGTCATTCTATGATTTCAGTAGGTGAGAGCCTCATGCAATTCTTTTCTTCATCGGAAAGGACTGCACTCTTCTCTACTCAACCTAACCATCCCCAGATGCTGCAGAAGAACTGCAGATTTGGGTGTATTACTCACTGGTTACCCAAGAAACAACAATACACTGATCCAGCAGCAACCAACATTACGCACACAAAAGTATCATGAGGAGACAGCTTCTTTCCCCGCCTAGGCAAGTTTAGTGTCTGGAGGCTTTCTGTCCTGGAACATGTGGAAGTTAAGTCTTGGCTTCATTCCAGCATCAGCACTGGGCTGAGAAGAACCCTGGCCCAGCTGACCCCCACCAGGAAGGGCATTGCTATAGGAAACACACCAGCTCCAGAAGCACTCACAGACCTACAGCCCAAACTTCTTCTTGGAGGGTGACGAGATGATGGACGAATGATCTGGAAATGTATCTGCCCAAGAAAGAGGCAACAAAAAAATTTAAAACATAAAATAAAGGCAACAACAGCAATAATGCCTGTGTTAGGAATACCATGAAGTGAATTTGTGTGTGTGAATCTACACAATTAGTTGGACAAGGAAGAAGGTGAGGCTGGAAAGAAGCCTCTAGGAAGGAAGGCAGGATAAGGGAGCACAGGGAATCTGAAAAGCTACTTGACAGCAAAAAACCCCAAAGCAGCTGACAGTAGGTTTGCTCTCTCACTCTTGCTCTAAAATTGAAGCAGTGATGAGAGCTCACACCAGCAGAGCAAACACTACAGTAGAGATTGCCGGTGTGGCTACAGAAGCAGCCCTGGAAGACTTCAGCCCTGCCTCAGATCACATTTGATCTCACACACAGGCCCCAAGAGACCAAGGAGCTGGCCCTTAAGCCCAGACCCCGAGTTCCCTGATGACCACCAGGCTAGATTCTCACCCCAGTGAGAGGGGGTGAGACATATATTTAATGTCACACATGTACAAATCATTACAAAAACATTAACAAAAAGGAAAGGAGAGACATGGACACAGTGGAGAAGTCCATCCACTCTGGTCAGCAGGGCAATCTGAACACATTATGCCTAGGTCTTTCTCAGCTGTTTCTCTGCTATGCTGAGCTCTCTGGTCACCATTCCTTCAGCAGGTGCTGAAGACACTCTGTGTTTCTCCACAAGTGTTCAAAAGCTTTGTGGAAGAGGGTCAGGAAAATACCCCTCATGAGCACCAGTGCCTTCTACTTAATCTTAGTCACACAAAAAGATCAAACCAAGCTTCCAGCTGCTGTTTGCCTTCAGTGTTGTAACTCAGTATAAAGGCATCACTTGGGTTTTCTTTGCTGCTGCTTCAGCTGTAGGAATTTCCATTGTATCTGGAATTAGCACGCAGGAAGCTGGGGAAAAGAGCTTTCTTCAGTTGCAGACCTCTTACAGGATTTTGTTGACATACCCACTTTATGTACAAAAGCATACAGTCCCTTCCTTTGCAAACCCCTCTCTCGCAGAGCCAATATGTGCATTTAAAATAAGCGATAATGTACCCCTTTAATACAGTCTTTATTGTTCAAACAAGTATTATTTTAAGCACAGTGAATTCAGGAAGAATTCCGAAGGTGAAGCAATGGGAACTGAGGAAAGAGAGAAGGCAGATGGGAAGACGGTGCTGACAATGGGACAAAGACTCCCCCCCAGCCGGCCCTTATCTCCAAAACAAGCTGAGATCCTGAACACTAGCTCTATTTATGTCCCTTCCTGCTAGCTGCACTTTTTAAGGACACCAGAAAAGTTTGGGCACAAACATAGGTGACAAAGGCAAGGAGCAAAAAACTTCAACAATTGTAGTGCAACTAAGCAGCAGAAAGGAAAAATTCCTCTTATTCTGGCATAACAATCCTGCAGGAAAGCAAACGATGGAGAAAATAAAAAAGAAATCCAAATAACTCTTCCAAGCTACCTCCAATTCACTTCAAGACAGCAACAAGAGACAGGCCTGCAGTCACTAGAAAAGGATACTTGAGTGGTATCACATATCAGATAAAAGAGCCAAAAAGCTTTTGGGGTAGGAAAGACTGCTTTTCCCATTATTCCAGACTGGCCAATGGTAGTGGAGGCATGACTAGCAGAGAATTAAGGTGTAGTTCAAGTATAAGATTTATCCCATTCTGCAATAATCACAAGCACAATCTGAGTCCTCCAGAGCAGTGATGCTTGAAATCCAAGTACCCAGACACTTTTCAAGCCAAGAGAAACAAGAAATCCCCCTACAGAAATGAAAGTAGATCCAAAAACCAGTGACTACAGCACTTGGCCTCTCTGGCAGCATGTTACCTGGTGAGCTAGGTCTCGAGGTACTGCACTCTGGTGAGACAAAGCCAGCACACTTTCTGAAGAGGATTCACACTCCAGGATGTTCTGTGCTCTGATGACAGATCTGCCAGCAGCAGCCCACCAAAAGCAGCTCAGGGAGTGCCTGAGAGAGTGACAGCAGCACAATGACCACAGCAACCAGCCAGTGATGAAAAGATGCAGCCAAGTGGAAACTAAACTGAAGTTTAAAACTAAAAATGTCTTGAGTGAAAATTTAATGGTGATGGGGTGGGGGAAAAAAAATCAGATGTCCATGAAAATCTGTAAACTACTAAGGCAGGACACCACACAAAAACTGAGGTTGCCCTGTCTGTGCCCTCTCCATTCACATCCAGAAATCACCTCACTGAAAACCACCAGCTTCATTTCAAAACCTCTGTCTGAGGCAGACAAATGGCACCACCTTCCATTCACACAAGCAGAAGGGCAGAAGAAACAAACAGATTTGAACTTTTTTGCGATTTAAAGTGAGTTTATTTGTTGCTGGTTCTTATATTTTGGGGTTTTTTTTCAACTTGGCTTACACTGAAGTCTTTAAAATAAACAAGTCATAAAGAAAGACTGACAGCAACAGGATCCAAACCATTATGTGCAGCATTTCAGGCCAGCATTTTTATGAGAGCAAGTGCTCAGTTGGATTTAACTCTCTTGCCTTAGAATTAAAATGCTATCTAGAGGAGTAGCACAGCAGAGCCAAAAATTGTATCCAGGAAAGTGAATCCTCTAAGATTTCCTCTACCCTGCTTCTAACTTCTTTTTTCCCTGAGGATCTGAGGAAACACAAGCATTTTGCCTGGTCAGGCAGTAGCAGAAGCTTGAGTCAGAGTTTGGCCAGCAGTTTTTGCTGGCAGATCACAGGCACAAGAACTGCCTGCTCACACCCCCATAACAGCATCAGTTCTTCTGGGCTAACAAATAAAAAGTCATCCATGTCATCAAGGTGAGCAGGTGTGACAAAGCACATATAAGAGGCAAGATACCAACAAAAATCCGATCAGCCAAACACGCCTCAAGAACTAATGACAATGACTCACTGGATCAGACAAAAAGGGAGAAATACAATACAGGAAAAATCAGTTAGTTCAGCAGCTGAAACTTTTAATTGCAAACTATTACCCATTTGGCACCACCCTGGGATTTGGGCCCCAGCCTTGGTGTCACCTACAGCTGTTCACCCACAGACAACAGCAGTGCTCACTGAGCATCTGGGACCCTACAAAAAGCGTATAGAAACACACATGCAAACGCTGTATTTAATCCCCCTCTTTCTTGCAGTGGAGGTGCTGAGACAAGCCCCCTTTTACATGACCCTGAACTTACAGCTATTGCTTTCTGGCAGATGTGCAATCCTGTTCAGGGAAGGCTTCTACCTGACGGGGATGGCAGTTCTCACTTGCTCTTCCAATCCTTCATTTTCAACAGCAACAATGTCATGGGTATTATCATGAGACCAATGAAAGAGAGAAATATTCTCATTCCTCAAACTTACACACCACCAACAGCATCCATTTCTTTTTGCTCTCTTTTTTTTTTACATCCAGCAATAGCTAGGCACATTTCTTTCTCGTTTCCCTGTCTACCTCACCAAGCACATCACAGATCCTAGTACTTTTTGGCATTTTCCCATTTTCTCCTTCTGCAAATTTTTGATTTAGGGCTAACAAGCAAAAAGCTCACAAGCATGGTTTCCTTCCCCCAACATCCTCACTTACTGCTTCCTCTAGACTTGCTTTGAGACAATCAAATGTAATTCTTAAATTAAAATATCTCTATTAAGTATTAGTTCTGCTGGAGCTTTCCTGCACACTGTTCTATGCAAGGAAAGAAAGTTTGTGGTGCTGTGATGCAGGGCTGGTTCCTCTTTTTTCTCTACTTCTAAGTGTCTGCACAAAATGCCTTGCTGACCCAACTGAAGCTGAGTGATAAGCAGCTGATCTAGTGTGTTTTACCCAACATCTCCTATCTAAAACCATCTCCTTACGCAAGCCATATGCTGCAAACATACTTTGAAATGTCTCCATAATAATCTGAGAAGCAGAACTGTTTGTCAAATAGCACACGCACTACTGCTGGCCACTTGGAATAACCATCAACCACAAGTAGGTACATATGCTCATCGTGATCTGCAAAAATCAGCATGGCATCTTTGCCAAGGCTTAGCAAATGCCAGAGTGGTTTCTGGTGTCAACAACTGACATTCACTTTGGCCAATTTCTCCTTCTACATGGAGTTTCAAGCCAGATTACCGACCACAAATATGTAACAAATTGCTTGTTTCAATTTGTTGTGGTTGTTATAAACATATATTATAGTATTGGCTTCTCGCAAAGTATTAAAGTAGATACTATATAATGTTAGAAATGCTTTTTGCTGTGTGGATGTAGTTTTCTCTCGTTTTAGCAAGAATGTTAGCAAGTGTGAGCAAGTAAGATAACCTCCAAGCGAGCAGAGGAGGAGGCCCAAGGAGCTGCTAATCAACACTTTGTCCAAGGAACAAAAGGGCCCAAAGGCTGCTCTGCTGGAGAACGGGCGGCCAGGAGGGTCCGAGAGCCCTTATCACCGCTCTGCCGGGGGGCAAAGAGGCCAAAGCTGCAATCAGCCCTGACTGTCTGAGGAATTAAGAGATCCACCCTACCATCGACTCCTACCTAGCGGGCCCAACCCCAAGAATCAAAAGAAATAAAACCGCAAGGCAGAAGACTACGCATGCTCTAAAAAGGCGGACCCAAGGATTGGCCATGCAGATCAATTCCTAGAAAAGTTTTAATATGAATAGAGAACAGACAGTAAAAATGGTATAAAAAGGACTCACCTCGGGCATCAGGCGTGCTCTTGGCAGAGCGCCAAGGCACCCGGCCGTTATCCCTTTGCTTTATTTTATGTGTCTCTTATTGTCTTTATATTAAACTCTTTAAATTCTAACAGGAGAGTGAACCTCGTTTTTCACATGGTGATATTCATGCCTCTCACCCAACATCCCAACATGAAAGATTTATGGTATTAATCATGCACATCATAGTAAACAGTCATTCTGTACTGTCAATTGCATTTTTCTGCTGAAATAAGGATGAAAGTGCTGAGCTGCTTATCGTTTGACCAGCCAGAACATAAACTATTATTGTGCTATTTTAACCAAAGCTGGAGCTTAGTTTCTATGGGTAACGTCTTGAGATGCAGCTACATGGTACAGGAGCTTGACGATCCCATTTTGAAAAACAATTTAGAAACTTAATCACAGCTAAATGCAAGGCTTGTCTATGCAAGGAGTTATTCAGAAATAGCTTTTCAAAATTAAAGATTAATTCCAGACCTGTTGTTCAGAGGTTCTCTTTCACCACAGGAAACTGCATTAAGCCAGTGTACACTCCTACATAGACGCTTGCTTGAAAGACACCACAGATCAAGAAGAACCCCGGTACTTGTCTTACCAGAGTTTGCAGCTATGGGATTGCAGCAGCTAAGATGCTGCAGCCATCAAGCTTCAAACTGCACCCCACAATAAGCCAGTTAGTTGGATTTGTAGGAGTCCCCCCTCAGTGGCACAGGCAGGACTTGAGTTGACTCTACTTGTTCGCACTGCAACTCAAAAGCAAGCATGAACCTGGTGTAGGTGCCCCACAACCCACTTACCGAGGGGTCAAGCACAGTCTGTCACTGCCAGGTGACCCCAGGCACAGGGGGCTCAGCACACACCACAAGGCTCCCTCGGGATGTTGCACGAGTGGCTGGAGCACAGGCCAGGCTGAGCTCCACGCTGTTACTGCTGCACTGCAATCAGTAACCAAAACTGCTAATTTAAAGCTAGCTCAAGAGTGCACCCGCAAGTCACAGTCCTGCTTCTGCGTAGGCGTAGTGTGTGTGTGCACCGTGAGTCAAACTGTCAAACAAATACCACTGACACCAAGTCCTTTTGGTCTTCATTAGCATTTGGGAGACAAACACTAGAAATTTCTCTCTGTCTTCATACTTGTAAGAAAAATAGCACATACTTAAAATGACAAAATGTGTTGGAATATTCGTATTTCCCTTTTGCTTCTTCCAAACCTGTGCTCTGCTCTGGCACCCAGCCTCATTTTAGAGCCATGGCCCTTGATATTGCATCTTCTCCTTTGTCCCAGGCATTGTCCCTAATTGTGTACCTGCTTTTCTTCCCATCCCAAATCTTTGCTCCTTCATGGCTAACACTGCCTTCCTGTCTTTCCCCCGGGTACCATCAATAGTCATTTAATCTCCTCCATTCATGACAGAAGTTTTCCATAGCAAGAAATACTGCCTCTTTGATCAAGTGCAAAATAATTTAAATCGTTGCAGAATGAGTCAACAGTTTCCCAAACTGATCCTTCTGCAGATTCAAGCACAGCAAAGCGACGTATGTACCCACAACTAAAAGACTTCTGTCTCTCCCAGTGCTGTACAGGAAGGCTTAACTTCTAGAAGACCTCCAAAGGGTGTCCTAAAATAATCCTAATCTGTGTCAAAGACGAGCTAAATTAGTAGTGAAAGACAAAACATGGTTTTGTTTTCTTACTAAAAGTGCTTGATTTGGAGATAACTGGATCAGAGCCAATTTTCAATGGCTTATGCCTTCTTATTGAGGATGTATTTACCTTGAATCTATCAGCCACAGGGATTGCACTTAATACCAGCTGCACTTTACCAGAGAGAAAGGGATAGTTAAAACTGTGCTGATGTTCGATTCTTCATTCTGCCACGGGCAAATCACTTAATCTCCATCTCATTTCCCCACATGCAGACTGGAATTACTGGTGGCAACAGAGGCATTGTAAAGGTGGAAGTTCATAGATATTAAAGTGATGGGAGACACATAAACCCACAAGAAATCCACCATGTACAATGTGAGAGCGATTTTCAGGGTCTATCAACTACAGTACAGATGTCCCTACCAGTTAAAATATTCCTAACACCCCAGCTGGATTCACTTGACTGGCACAGGAGTTCAGTCTCCCATCTCCAGCTGGCTCTTGCTGCTCACGTTACTTTTATAAGCCTCAACTTCTCACAATTCTGCTGCTTTGAGGAATGCTCCAAGTCAGAATAATCCATTTATTAAACTTAGCAAAAGACACTCATTCTTCACTCTAGATCTACGAATGCCTTTTTTCACTGTGCAAGGCACGCAACAAGCACCAGAAGGTGAAACAGTATTTGTAAGCAAAACCCATTTTGACACGTTTCTCAAACATCTGTCTGAATCACATCTTTGTTTTTCCTTTTTATTTCATGCCAAAGACACACAAGAGATGCACAAGATTCCCATCCACATTTATTTTAAAACAATTTACGCTAATTAGTGAAGGACCATTTCCTTCTGAAACAGGAACAGCAATAGCAAGCAGTTACTCTTGTATTAAATGTCCACCTGCAGACATCCTAAAGCTTTTCTCACAGCTTGACTTTTGCTTTCAATGTTTTGTCAGTTCTTCTTTAGGCAACATTTGCTAATTTGTCTTCAGAAACTGCCGTTCTTACTGCACCTTTGTCAATTGCTATCCTCAGCCTGCCATTTCCATTTACATGAACCCAGCAAAAGTATCTGCATGACATTTGTCCTACACTACGGCTCACAGTGGGGAGAAACCACAAGCCAGCACATCACAGCCCGGCAGATTTTTAGTTACATCGGTGGTATCTCCCCTAGGCAAGCTAAAGCAAAGGGTAACAGCCATGAGTGATTTGCAGCACGAGAGAAGTAGGAGACACAAGAAAGCAAGAAGCTGGCCAGATCAATAAAACTTCTTGTGGTCCTTGCTTGCTGCCTTGATGCACCATCTCCCTGGAGGTCTGCAGCCCAGCACAGAGCCCTGACCTGCACACAGAGCAGTGCTGGTGACTTCAAATCACCAGGCCACTCCAGCACCACGGCTGTCCGCAGCGGGCTGTCCTGCCCGATTCACAGCCACTGAAATATATAACTGTGTCTACATAGCTGTTCCTTGCTAGCACAATACTGAGAACACTGCGTGCTCTACAGAAGCAGCATCCTTCTCAGAGGAGTTCAAGCATTACCAGAACCATAAAGCTCTCTGTTCATTTTGGGAATACAGTCACAAGCACACCTTGGAGTAACCACATTGCCTAGTCTAGAAGAACAAGTGGAAAATTTGAAGAACTAATCATTTAGATTCATCTGCCTCTACTTCCTCAGTTAACTTTAGGCATCTCCTTCGCCAGCCATAGGCCACAGTATTTGGGCATTAAAACTAAAGCTTTAGTAGCCAGAAGATGACCTGGGATACAGCATGGCAAATACAGTGGTGCAAAGAACTCCCTGTAGGCAGCGACAATGCTCAGAAGACACTGTTGCTCTAAGCTAGGGTCCCTAAGCCGTGTTTTCCAAGGGCCAAAGCACCAGAATCAATCCTATACCTCTGCTGTGGCCCTCTCATCTCTGCTGCATCACAGAACCAAGGCTACAGATATATCACAGCACTAATGCCTTCAGCTGAGAATTTTGAAGCCCGATAGGCAGACATCACCTTGCCGTCTTTTCCTCCTCTCCCAGAGCAAGGCCATGCATGAGTACCCCTCTTTCCTTATATCCATTCAGACTGCTTTAATCCTACCTTTTCGATACCAAAACCGACCACCAAACAAACCCCTAAACAAACAAACAAAAAACTGCATAAAAAATAAAAATCCCCTAATCACAACTACACAGTTATGTTTAAAAAAAAAAAAAAAAAAAGGAGTGAAAACCTCATGAAGTACTTAAGAGGCCTGCGCTCACTTTTTTCTATAATCTTTGTTTGGAAATGGACAAAAGGACTGAAAGAATAGCACGTTCATAATCCAGGAGAGGGGGGGAGAGGAAGGAGACAGAGGAAAACAAACAGAAAAGGGGAAATGTTAAAAAAAAAGGGCGGGGGAGGAGGGTATCGGTTATGTAGTGCTTGGGTACAATTTGACAGAGCTCCAGATCCTAAAACAAACCCGGGACAGATGCAAAGCCGCCCGCAGGCGGCCAGCGCCAAAACCTGGACGCGGCAGCTCCATCCCGGGCGCTCGCTCCCACACAGCCTCCCAGAAAACGCCGGGAAGATGGACAGCGAGGTCCCGCCCGAAGTCCGCCAAGGTGGCCACGGGAAGAACGAGCCGCCTGCCGGCGTGGCCCGCCCAGCCCGGCAGCCGGGGCCGCGCCCCAGCCCGCCCCACGCGTGTCCGGCCGGGACGCGGTCGCTGCCACAGCGGGAGCGGGTCCCGGGGAAGTCCCGGCCCGCTCTCCCGGGGAAGGGCCGCTCGCCGGGCACCCCCGGCGGGGCCGCGCAACGCCTCCCTCTGCCGGGCAGCGGCGGAGGCGCGGCCCCGCCGCCCAGATGTGCTCCGCAGCCGCAGCTGGAGAGGAGCCCGCCGCCAGGACGGGGAAGGACGGGCAGCCTTTTCCTCGGCTGGGAGGCGAAGCAGGAGCCCTGCGGCGGCGCGCTCTGCCTGAAGAAGTCACAAAGAAGCGGGAGCCTAAACCTTCGTTCCGAGAAACAGCTGGCACTGGGTACAAAGGCTCTGCCTCCCATCATGTGCTGCCCCGGCTAACCCGGTGGTAACAGCCCTTCTCCCGCTTGAGCTTCGTTGAGACAAGACCAGCTGTAGCCCAGGATCTCCTTTTCCTGGCTCCACTTCTCGAGCTCTTTCCTAGCTCTTTAATGCAGCACTTTTGAGTCTCAGCTCCATGAATTATCACACACTTAATTTCTTCTTTTAAACAATAAGCAAGTGCTTAGCTATAAGAAACGACCTTTTGTTGTTTCTTCAGTCACCTTCCCCAAATGAGGGGCAGATGAAAGCTTTTTTTTTCTTTTCAAATCCAAGGACTTTGGATCCTATCAGAGCAGAGACCTACCAGCTAAATGTGGGCACAGAGGCATGAAACACACAAAGTCTCTTTTTCCACTTCTCAACACATCACTCTCTCTGGTTGATCCTGAAGGCCTTCCCAGATCAGCATTCTGCTGTGTGGTGTCAATGCCATAGCTCTCCCCTTTCCTCCACAAGCCCAGAGGACACTGGCACATTTTCCCTTTTTGAATCTAAACCTGTGTCATACCAGAGGATGATGATCAGCAAAAAGTGTCTGATGTGTTCGCACTTGATGTGTTCGCCTTGAGTGCTTAAGAACAGAAATGGTCTCAACGTTTTCTTAATGGTTTCAGTGTACCTAAGATCTGGGCTAGCAGGTATGGCCTGAAGAAACACATAATGTATCACCAGATGTGGGTACACACAGCCTTTCCGAGAACAAACCCACATTATCCACTGCCTCTTCTCTAGAAGGCTCATCTTCACAGCAAAACACAGCCACCCCTCTGCACAAAAAATATCAACATCTCACCTGTCCTGCTGAGAAATTCACCAGTGAACTGTCTCTCCAGAGCTACACAGGCAAACCAGTTGCCTGTGGACTTCCCTTGTGCCAACTAAAGAAGCTTTTTGCACGTAGGGTTCGGGACATTTCCATGAACAGGGTAAGAAACACCTCCCACCCCAAGCTGTCTTTCACAAGTAGAAATGCATCTCTCTCTATTGCTTTTGTCAGTACATCGGCACTGGGCAGAAGGCAATTTTTCCCCACCCCCCACCCCTGCCCTCCTCATAACAAGCCATAGCCATGCAGGCATGGTTCTTAGCTTAATGCTAATGGACTATGCTTAATGAACCAAGAGAGCACAGTGTGTATGGAGGGAGGGACTGGAGGCCTGAAACTGCACTATTCAAGCAAGCAGAATAGCAGTAACTCGTCAAAACACAGGCAAAACAGTAGGGCTTCTGGTTGATGGGAAGTGTCCCAAGACCCCTGAGTTACCAGCATGGAAATCATTTTTATCTTTACTTCGAAATAGGAACAGCAGCCTCAGCAGCACAGCACCCTTTACTGCCACCACTGAATTACTGTGGAAAGACCCCTCCAGGGCCATCTTCTGCTGCATCTTCTACTTATTGGGAGTCACTTAATACACCTACCTCCCCCTCTTTCAAACTCATCTGAAATCATATATATATATTTCAAAAACTCCAGTGCGAACCTGACACAGTGATCATTTTAAAAGCTGTGCTGCTCATGTCAAATTATTCAACATCTGTCTTCATGTTCCCACAAAAATTAGCATAGGATGGTGGTTTCTGATGACACCTATAGTGAAATATTTTGACTTCATCCGGCAAGTTGCAAACAACCTGTCAAGACGATAATGTCAGTTTTCTAGTACTGCATATTAAAGTCAATTGAGGGCTTATCTGGTGTGTGAAGCTACTGACCTGACCTAAAACCAGAGGCTCTAGTGTCACAGAAGAGTGAATCTGATGCATTACAACTGAAGAACAGCAAGACATTCTGAAGCAGTGGGCCGGACAGATTTAATGCCTTGACCTTAAAGAGCTGATCAAGAACTGTGCAAATCTTGGACCAACCCAGCCCTTTGGTGAGACTATTTCTGTGGCACTCCAGTTACAAAAGTCATTCCTCAAAAGGCTTGAGGTATACAGACTTGGCCTCAACACGTTTAAGAGCTGGACAACAAAGAGAAATGATTGAGCACAAAGGATGTGTGTACATCCATGTATGTATGCATACACACACACACATTTAGTTTGGAGGGCCACTGTTTCCAAGCATCGCATTTTCCAAACAGAATCAGCCAAGAAGCGGCTCACAGGAGCCAGCTCCATCACTTCTTTAGCCAGCAATCTCTTCAGCCATTTCTGAGGACACAGGGTGCACTGAGATGACAGCAAGGCAGCTGAAGAGTTCCATGTCTTGGCCCCGAGTTACTGCTGGCAAAACAGCTCTAGGCAGAGGCATGTGAGAGGGATGGATCCAGATCACTAGGCTCCAGGTGACATTAGAGTGCCTGTGCCCCAGAAACTGTCAGCAGAGGACATGCACACACACAGGTTGCAAGAAGGTGTGAGGCAGCCTACATTAAAAAAACTCTAGGAAAAGTGTTTTTACTTGAAAAAAAACAGGTAAAAAGGAGCAGGAAACAAATCATGTCATGTGTACATGAAATGAAGAAGTGTGGATGTTTATGACCTAAACACAGGATATGTTTTATTATGACACTCCACCATCACAGACACAAGAAAACAGTCTTCCACCAGGTTTGGTTTTTTTGCTGTCTGTAGTGGCATCTCAGGGGTGATTCAGTGTGATGGTGTCTCTTAAAAGAAAGAGCCTTAACAGGTCATTTATTCCCCACCTCCGAGGCCAGGGCAGAACTACTCTACACTCCAAGCGCTTCACCCTGCCAGTTTCAAGTGCAGCCCATCCAGTCGCTCTCATCATGGTGCCAGGCAGCTTTCCTTGCTGCCCAGCCTAAACATTTCCTTTTATTCCCTTTCCATCACCTTGCTGGATGTAGCCCCTTATCACACACTGTGATGCCCATTCCCAAAATGCCTTTTCTGCAGGCGAGTTATGAGAGGGAAGGCACAAAACATCCCACTTTCTTATTCTGCCTGAAAGGCTGCTGCTGATGAGTGGGACTGTGCTAATTGCATGACAACCCAGAAGTGTTAATTATACACTGGACATGGAGCAAGCATAGCAGAAGCACTGTGCACACCAAACCAGAGCTACACAAGTCCTGAAATCTAGAAGGGGAATGGAAAGCAAGAGGCATACTTTTCCCTTTGAATGCCACCCCACCCTCAATCCTCCTCTCTCAGTCTGACTTATAGTCTTTAGGGGTTGATAACTCCAAGCCTCGAAGGGCAAGTCCCCTGTTTCCTTACCCCCTCATTCCTCCTCCCCAATTTTGACATTTTCTAGAGATCTGTTACAGTTGACTCCTCATCTTGACCAGCAGCATTAACACACCAGGATTGAAAGGCACATGCAGTCTGGGAAATGGGCTACCACAAAAGGCTGATAAAAGTTGCCTCTTGGCAGTCTGCTGAATTGCCTTCCCCATCAGGCCAGCCTTGTCTCACTGCAACAAACAAGGCTGAAAGAATAGGATCAGCTAATGAGAAGAGGGTTTCAGACACACTTCAGTCATTACAACAAATGCCAATTTATATAACAAGCCTCTTCAGGTAGCAGGCAAAAAGCACCTTGACTCCTAATTAAATTGCACCTCAATTGCAAATGCTTCTTTCCCAGAACCCCCCTTATACGCATTTTATTTATACCATTCATCGCAATAAACCTCTCCAACAACTCTGCTCTCCCAGACAGAGGTCTTTTGTGCACATCCATGTGGGTGTATTATTTAAAGGGTACATCACATGGATGCTTTATCTTGTTTAATCTGATTTAATCTCAGGAGATTTGCTGAAGTAAAATATATTTATAGACCCATATAGATGCCTCCCCCAGTCTCCCCTGCCAATATTCAAAGGCAGGAAAGCAGATCTGAACCGTGACACTTGAGTTCCCATCATTTTTAAATTAGGTGCCACATGAGATTGACATTCACAACACAAAATGCTGAAGTACAGCTTAAAGCTATGGCAAGAGACCAATAAAGAGAAAAACCCAAGTGGAGGGGGGGCAGTAGCACTAATTTCTAATCCTGCTTTTTATTTTTCCTTGCAAATATAACAATATTAATCCAGCTCTGCTTGAGCCATCAGTAACAGCAATCTCACATCCAAAGAAACAGTTCTGGCTGCACAAGGCATGAAATCAGCCCAGGGTAGTGGACTGAAGGCAGAATTGGTAAGGACAATATGAAAACTATTAGTCACCGTCCAAGTTTGCAGCGTGCTGATTCCACGAGACACTGCTCTGGGCTGCACTCAGCGACAACTGAGTATTAAGGCTCCTGTTGTTCGATAGTTTGAAGAGGTAGGGGTGGGGAGAGGAAGGAAGACACTAGATTTCCCCTTTGTGTAGTTAAGTAAGAGAACAGATAGAAGTAGTGTACCATTTTGGCTTAAAAGGATGCCTTCATCTTAGTGTATGTCTGCATCTGTGCTTTCTTTTGTACACAGCTTCTTCAATCCCTCTCTGAGTGAAAAAGACAAAAACATCAGTAAGTTATTCTGAAGATCTAATAGCAGCAACTCTGTCAAATGCAACTTCACTGAAGTGTATGAAAAAATACAACAGGCAACCCTCTAAAGCACATTTAAGCTCTGTCCCTCTTGCTACAATCCTAAGCGGTGAGTCCATTCTACAGCAACTGACAGCTATTCGGCAGCAAACACACTGAAGGGAAATAATAAAAGTTCAACTAGAAGCAGATGACCTGTTTTAAAGGATTAAATGGTATGCCCTGACCAGGTTTCTGTACCACAAACTCATTCCACTCCTCATCTTTCCAGCCTTTTAAGGGTCATACAATTTTCGTCTGGATATGCAGACCGGGAGAAAACACATATACTGAGAGGAAGAAAGAAAAAAATAAAGGAAGCTGAACACCCTCTTTTTAAAACAGTTATTTTACAAAACAGATCCAAACTCAAATTAACATCCCAGTCCTCAAGGAGAAAGGAGGAATTGTTTCCATTAAAGAAATACATCATTAAAAAGTGACCTACAAAGACTTACCCATAGTCAGTGAGACTGAACTGATCTTTGCCAGAGCTCACACAAGAGACTGGCTGCGTGCTGTTAAAAAAGAGGGAGCGGGGGGGCTGGATTCTCTCACTGGGGTCTCTCTTCAGAGCTCAGAGAGCTTGGCTTGTTAGAGGCAGTGGCATGCCTTCCAGAAGGACTTTACAGCAACGCACAACTGAGTTGTAAGCCAAGATAAAGCCGGCTTGTTATGAGAGACAAGTCTTGTGGGTTGCTTTTATTTATTTTTTCCCAGTGTATTGGAAATGCAGATCTTGTAAAGCAAGAATTCAGAGAGGGCTGGGAGAGGGAAAGGGGGGCTGGATGTCTGGGTAAAGTAAATCCCGGGTGTTCTCTCAGCCCGGGGCTTGTGCTCGGCAGCACGGGGTGCCATCCCCCGCCTCTGCCCTCTCACTGAGGGGCTGTGGAAGCCAGACCTCTCATGAGGAGACCACCCGAGCTCGCCATTTGCCACCCTGCTTGCAAACAAGGAGAGGAAGTAAGCTCCGTAAATGCAAAAATCATAATAGTAAAAGAGGGGAAAATAATCAATCATCTCGACATCAGCTCTGCCACAGACCACCACCCACCCATCTCCATCACCTTAAGAAGAAAATCAGCAGCAAAGTTCCACAGGGTGCAAAACCAGCCTCGCCTCGTCCCCCCGGGGAGCCCGGCGGGGTTCGCCATGGGGAGCAGCAGGGAGCAGCGGGGTTCGCCATGGGGAGCAGCGGGGAGCAGCGGGGAGCCGGCCCCGCCGAGCCAGGTGGAGCCGTGCCGGTGGCGGGAGCGGGAGCGGGCAGCCCCCGGCACCCAGGGAACGAGACCCCCGGCGCGGCAGCCCGGCCGCCCTTCTCCCTGCTTCCCCGTGCCGGTGGTCCTGAGAGGAAGGAAACCCGCAAGCGCAGCGCGGAGAAGGGATCCTCCGTCCTCCCGCTGCCCCAAAGAAAATGCAACTCGGAGGTGCTCCCGGAGCCGCCCCCGCCGGCATCAGCGTGGCGTCCCCACGCGAGGCGGGTGGGGAGAGGGGAGGCAGGGCCGGGGCTCCAGTCGCTCCCCCGGCGGCAGCCCCGCCGGCGGTCCCTGCGTGCCATCTCGGCGGACTCGTACATGGGAGGCGGCCAGAGGTTACGGCGAGGAATTATGAAGTAGCTACAGGCGCTGGAAGCCCTATTGCTGCATCAGTCTCTCCGCTCAGGCTGAGACGAGGTTCGGCGGCATCATTTACTTTCTCCTGCAGGTGCTTTTTAACTTTGATCCCACCGCCGCCTTCCGCGCCCTCGCCCCCCACCCCTCACCCCTCCTTCGCAAACAGCGACCGCGACAACGTCTCTTACCGTACACCCCTTGTCCCCTGCTGTACACGGGCACCAGAGACAGGAATAAAAAACAGATCATGTCCATCTTCAAGGCAGAGCCTTCATCGCCGGCGAAGAAAAACAGCCAAAACAGCTCAGGCAGCATCCGGCGGGGGAGCAAGGAGCAGCCGAAAGCCTCCTGAAACGCCGCCCCATGCGCCCCACTCCGCGCCGGGCACCGGCGCCCCTCGGGCGGAGGAAGGGACCCCCCACACCGGGGCCGCCTGGGGGTAAAATCTAAAATTAAAAAAAAAAAAGGAAGGAAGAAAGAAAGAAAAAAAAAAAGAAGGGAGAGAGCGAGAGAAGCAGGCAGGGAAGGAGAAACGCGGAGTACCGCTTCTCGCTTTCCCTCGCCAGGTTGCTCGAGGATCTCCAGGCGAACAGGCAGCCGCGCCCGCACTCGGGGTACGGGGAAAGGCCAGCCCAGGGGCACCGCGCCGGCGCCGGGCTAGGGCAGGAGCAGGGCCCGGGCCAGCCCAGCCCTATCCCCCGATCCCTGCGGGAAACGGGGCTCCTTTGTTCAGCGGGAGCTGCCAAGCGCTGCCCCAAGTCCCGCGCTGCCCGAAGTGCTGCCAACTGGGGCCAACTTGAGTGAGTCCTCGCCCTTCCTCCTCCTGACGAGCTCTGGCCGCAGCCCCTGGAGCGGACGGGGAGAAGGAGAAGGAGGTGGAGAAAAAGGGGGGAAGCGAGGGTGGGGGGTAGGAGCCAGCTGCTGAAAGGCGGAGGGAGGGATAGGTGATCCTCGCTCTTCTTTTCCAGATCTTCTGAGGAGGGGATTGTTGTAATTAATCAAATCCAGGAAGGATTTTTTTAATTTTTTTTTTTTTTAAAGCGGCTCCCAAGAGCTCCCCCAGCTGCACTGCACCGCCCCAGCCAGCCTGAAGGGAGAAGCAACCGAGGAGCAGACAGACCACGCACCCTCGCTGCGCCTGCAGCTCAGCCCGGCTCTCCTCGCCTCCTCCCCAGCCTGCCAGGTCCTTCGCTCTTCAAAACTTTCCCTGATGTTGTGTGCCGACCTCGTATGGGTGCGTCGCCTCCGTTCTTGTCTGCTCCGCCCGCCTCGCAGAGGATTTGCAGCTGTAGAGAGGCCCCTGCCTCTCTCCCTCGACGGCTGCCGGAGCTCCTAGTGGGAACTAACAGGCTGCAACTGGAAGGGAGACGACAGTGAGGGACAAGATGCTGAACGAAGTTGAGCTACTCCTGCCAGACGTCAGCTGGAAACCGCTTGGCAGGTCTCTACCCCTCCGCTTTTTCCTGAAGCGCCAAAATCTCCTGCAAAAGTTGCCGGGAACGTCACCGCTCTGCAGCCGGCCCCGGGGCGCTCCGCTCCACCGCCCCCCGACGGGGCGTCCGGGGGCTCCCGCGCCCGCCAGCGGGGCTGGCCCGGGGTCGCTTCCCACCTCCCTGCCTGCCGGCTCTGCCAGCCGCGCCTTATTTGCTCCTCTGTTGGCTTGCCAGGTTTTCCCCCTACCCCCTTCACCATTTCATTCCCCTCCACCATTTCACTCCCCTTCGTTTAAAAAAAAAAAAAAAAAGAGCCAATTAAAGAGGGCGGGCGTGCTGGGGAGAGCCCAGCCTCCTGCCCAATTCTGCGAGCCTCCCCACGCCTCGCCCCGGCCCAATTATAGACAAGACCGCAGGGGTGGGGAGAAAAAAGGACTTGCTTCGGGCGAGAGACCGGTTGTGAGTCCAGGGTATCCCCATCCTCAGGACGCTCGCGGCAAGGTTGGCTTCTCCCGGCTGGGACTTGAGATGCCAAGGGATGGGGGGCAGCGCAGGTTGCCGGGGTGTCTCCCGCACTGGCGCTCGCTCGTGCCAGCAAAGTTTTTTGGGGCCCCCCAGGTAGGTTGCAGGCTGGCGGGGCTGCCTTGTGCATGCTGCTAGGGAGCGGCGGGCGCGGCGCTCCTGCGGGGCGGGGGTGCTGTGCGGGGCCCCTGCCCGGTGCGTGGCTGCGAGGCCGCGGTACCCCCCGGACTGCCGGCCCCGGGCCGTGGTGATGCTCCTACACGGAACCCGGAGCGGGAAAGCTTTGCATGCCCCGCTCCCCGTGCCCCCCCCCGCGCAGGGCCCGGGGCGAGAGGCCGGGAGGAGGAAGAAGATGCTGCGCCAGCCCCGAGCATCACCACCGGCACCGGGGGCTACGCGGCGCCCTGGTTTGCCATCCCTATCTCCGTCTGCTTTGCTAGGGAGATAAAACGCTGCTTCTGGGAAGCCTAGACCTGCTCGCCCCCGAGCTGGCGAGCCCATCCGTGCCTGGCCCGGGTCCATAGCAATGAGCCAGACCGTAAAGCGGAGCCAGCGCCGTGGAAACCCCTCTTAGGGGCGCGTTCTGCTCTAGAGAGCCGGGCTCCGGCTCGTCTCTTCCCCAGCGCTGGCCCCGCCGGGGCTCCCGGGGACGGGCTGATGCGGGTATCCCTTAGAGACAGCGGATGCTCTCCGGCCCTTCCTGGGGGCTAGCCCCTGCGCGCTCCCCGCCTCGGCCAGGCGCGGGCTAGGCACGCTGCCCCGGGGGCTCCCGGCCCTGCCCCGCGGCTCTGCATCCACACTCTCTCCCCGAGGCAGCTGGCGAGGGGTGCGGGACCCGGCAGGCACTGAGTTGTCATGTGAACAAGTCACTCCCTGGATAAAAATGTAATTAAAAAAAAAAAAAATCAAAAGATATAGACTAAAGAGCGACTGGCTGCTCAGTCATGCTCTAACAAACAAGCAATTGATAGATATAACCCCTAATTAGTAAGTAGTTACTCCTATTGTAAACGGTACTCAGCAAGAGAGAAAAGCAGTAGCATACACCAGGAAGAGAGCAGTGATACAGACAAGACAGCATCACCCCAGAGCCCAGCATCCCCCCAGCGCCCGAAATCCATGCATGAGGGACGCATGGCAGGTGATTTCCCACTGGATTCTATTCTATCACTTGTCAGGATACCACCACTATAAAACTGCCTTGCTCGTTTTTGTGGTGGTTTGGCTTTTTTCCCCTTTGTATTTCTTTTTGCTATAACTAAGGGAAGATTTGCCAAGAAAGTGTGGTTTTCACACTCTAAGATGCCTTTTCCATAGCTGATGGCATAGAGCAGGGCACCCGTGAAAGCACCTGATGTGAGCAAATTTATTCTTTAGTACAATAAACCCTTATCTGAGAAAGATTTAATCCTTCTCGCAGTGGGTGGTTGCAGTGTTAATAAAGGGTGCATAGGTAGAAGGAGGCAGCCAGCACCAGGCGGACACGTGGATCAACTCCTCTGCCAGGGCATGAGGAGAAGCAGGAGCTGATGATAACGAGACAAAGTAAAATTGTCTACATCTTCACAGAGCAGGCTGAAAACAACCCAAGGAAAACAAGATGAAGAGATGTTTGCAGATCCAGGAAGCTTCGTGGTGATAAAATAAAGCCATGGAGACATGAGTCTTGTTCTTTTCTATGCATAATTTTGAAATAAGGATATTTATGTGGCATTTTGTAGCCTTTCCATTATTTTTTTTTTTCAGGGATTCTCATTAAATTATGGAATACTGCCTCAGTATTTGAATGAGTATGAATTACATATCTGGCTAATGAGTCGAGAAAAAAAATCAAAAAAATGTATGCTTCACACCCCTTTTTTGTGTTAGCATTCAATGCACATGCTCATGTTTCACTGGCACAAATGCTTCTGAAAGATGAATTTCAAAGTAAACTGCCAAAGTATATCCTGAGTGGGAAAAAATACTGCCAGAACCCAAGAACATAACTGCATTTGCTAAATAAAGTAATTAATAATTATTGCTTGAAGCCTAATAAATCATAGCATTCATAATTATGGAGTTTCCAATGGGTGACAGCAAGGCAGCACTCCCATGCACACTTGCTAAGCAAACTACTAGTTATAGGGAAACCATGCCCTGTAGTGATTCTACTTGTCAGAAAGCAAAGATGAAGGATGCCTTTCCTCCCCCCCGACTGTTTCTGCAGAATGTATTTGTCCCATCTTTCCATCTGGGAGTCAGTGTCTCCGGTCGCTTCTCAAGACCCCACTTGTCAAATGAGTCCTGTCTCTGAAATATTTATACATACTCCATCACCTATATTTCACAGCTCTGTTAAGAGGTAGACAGTCTCTGGGACAGCTGCTGTGTTCAAAGAGAGCAAATCATATAAAGCACGACACCAGGCAAGCCGCGACTGAAGAACCATGTGAGGCCAAGGTCCAGTTGCGTGAACATTAATTATCTCTGTGTCAATGTTTTCATGCTATAGTCTGGTGCAGTCTGTCATTTCTTTCTTTCCTGGGATGATGCAACTATCTCTGGGCCCCGGCGATCTCTTCAGCTTGTGGCCTGACATTTCTATCACCTCTTTCCTGTTCATTTTCTTCTCAGCAACCCATCCAAGAATGTCTCCAGGATCTATGATGTTTGATCTCTTCGTCCCCTCCCTCCTTCCACACATATATGGAAGCTTTACTGCAACATTTCTCTCACTATGCCCACTGAAAGGGAGTAGTAATAGAAAGTAGGAATAGAAAAGGAACATAATGGAGCACCTTAAAGGGAATGGGCAAAGCCAGGGTGACTCCAAATGCTGCAGGGGAGGTGAGACTTTTGAAGGGGAAAGCTGGAGGACTCTGTAGCACTGCAGCAGAGATGTTAGCAGGGAGATGGGAAAACAAGGGAATTCTAACTGCACCATAGGTCTGCATCAAGGAGCTGAGCATGCAGGGTTGTTCCTGTGCTGCTGTTGAGCTGGAGCAGGTTCTGCAGCACTGTGGGACAGGGTAAGTGTCTGACCTGAGGTAGTGAGATTGGGCAGCAAAGGAGCTAAAGAGGGGAAACTGGGAAAGGCAAAGGAAAGCCAGTGTGTGCGAGGAAGGGGAGCCCCTTCAAACTGCTACAAGCAAACTAGAGACAACAGCACCAGGTAGTCTGCAACACACAACCTGCTGGAAGATGGGAAGCTGGGCAAAGCTACAATGACAGGATGCAGCTAAACTGCTGTCTGTTTTCTTTCTGTTTAACTGGTCTTCTCAGGAAAACTGTAGAAAAATTTATTAAAAAATCCTGGTTTGCCATTCTGAAGTGCTGGAATCAGAATCTCTTTGTGCAAAAAAAAATTCCCCTGGCCTAGAGCAGTGTTTCCCATCGTTCATTACACCAGACTGGTGCTGCTGCAGTCTAGATCCTCCTGGGTATCTCCTGCTTCCAGTATGAAGCATGCCAAGAGAGGGCTATAAATCCCAAGGGTTCTGCTTTTCTGTCCTCAGTTCTCCTCATCTCCATTCCAGGGAATACACCTATGCTGTGCTCACTTTCTTCCCAGATGCATTTTACAACACTAATGGTACCTCTGAGTCTCTTGTGTATCCTCTGCATTTTTGATTAGCTCTCCTCATCACAGATAGTGTTTGGTACTGAAAGGAGTGATGGAGAGGGAGTCCATCTCTATTCTTCACCCAAGGTATTCATCCTACCTGAGCATTACCACTCTTCCTCCCTGCACTTCCCAGATGCTGCTAGTCACAGGGCTGTGCTGGGATTTCTGACAGCTAGTTGCTATTGTGTTGGGTTCCGCTATTCCTGCCCCCTGCCTTCACTCAACTCTGCTTTGACAAACTTCTATTTCCTGGTTAAGGCTTATTTGAAAGCCATTGCAATGCCTTGCCCCTGTGATCTTAATGTGTGGCCCACTCTTCTTTCCCCAGCTCAAGTGCTCACCCCGTGCCCCCCTCACTTCCCCCTTCCCGCTTGTGCACTAAACCCACAGGCTTTTAACTCAACATTTTCTACCAATCTCTCTGCTTCTTAGCCTATATATCTAGTTTGCCAGAGATCCTGCTGGGTTAGGATTTTTTGCTCTTATGCTTTAGGAGAGATTTGGGCTGGTATAGGGGCTCAGACGTGTCTCAGCATCACGGGGAACATATTTTTCTTGTTTCACCTTTTCTTTGATCTTTTTTCTCCTCTGCCTGCTTCTCCTTCTACATTCATGCTTTCTTCTTGTTTCCCACCTTCCCTTTCATGTGTAAAAAGTGAGTTGAGAAAATGTCAAGCTGATTCTGGTCAAAGGAACTTGTTCTTCCTTTCTTCCACTTCCTTTTATTGCCTCAGTGCCCTCTCCTAGCCCACATCACCCAGACTGCACTGGAGAGGGATACTTTTTCACAAAGAGCAGATACAAAGGGTTTGGTCATGATTCTGCCCTGTTCATGCCCTCTGCCACTACAAGCGAAAGGTGTATCGATTGCAGACTTCGTCAGTGCCAGGCAGCTGATCTAAAACATGTGATCTCTACCCTGCAGTGGAGGTGGTGGTGCAGGTGACAGCAAAGGAGCTGCTCCTGAAGCAGATGCCTCCAGACAGAGGGCTGTGCTGGAACCAGTGTCAGCACTCCCAGGAGAATGTGCTACTTGAATTTCCCCTGAGGGGTTTTAAACGAAAGTCACAGCGTGGGGATGATTGATCAGCTCGTACAACTCTTAGCTGGGACCTTCCTGTTTAGGCCTTGGTGGAGGCAGCCTTTGGCTGCAGACAGCATATCATGTCTCCCTGACGAGAGGAGGAAACCATCCTGCAGAGTCACTTCTGTGGAAGTGCCCAGGTGAGGCTGTGGCTCACATGCCCTGACACCTCTCATTGGTGAGAGAACTCTCCAGCTGGTGTTCTCACTTCAGTTGCCCAGTGGCCACACTCGTTTTTGGGAAGCTGATCCTATTAGCAATACAGTGACTCAAAATAACACACAAGAAGTTCCTCAGTCCCATTTTGTCCTTTGAGCCACCCTCACTTCAGGAAGTTGAGCATTTTTGTTTTGGATATAAAAAGGTAGTTGCAGAGAAAACTGATTTTCTGCCAGAATCTCCCCTCCCTATCAAACCCAGCCCACAAGAGCTAGCAGAGCTGGTTGCAGAAAGATCCGACAGTGTGCCAGGCAGGCTGCAGAGAAGAACATCCCATTCAACTCCTGAAGGATCCCCACTGCTTCCTGGGGGAACATACACTGCTGTTCAGAGGTGCAGCTCTCCACCAGCCTCTCACTGTAAAGCAACAATGAAAAACATTTGGAATCCATAGCTGTCAGAGCCAGTGTGCACTGCCACAGTCCAAACAGCTTAGGCAGTCAGACCATTACTGGGATGGGCTTCGTTCCACCCAGGAGAATGGCTGTGCAGTCCCCAGCTCACCTGGCCATCACTGGCTGTTTTGACTGGAGATACCTGAGTCAGCCCAGTGCCTGGTGGAGGCTTCCTCCTACTCTCTTTTTGGCAGCTCTTCAGCTGATTGCTATTTTCCTTCACAACCACAAATCCACTCTCCGAGCCTGACCCATCTTCCCTCTGCCCAGACTCCTTCCAGGAGGGTTATAAATAAACAAGCTTTGACCTGAGTTTTGGAAATCCTGAGGCCAGAGTTCTTGTTCGAAATATAGTGGCCCCAGTGTACTTATCTCTTCCAGAGGCACTCAAAGATAGATGTGGACACTTATGTTTTAATTCAAAATAACTTATAAGGCCTGTTTCACTGTCCTTCCTTGCTCTGCTCGTATCTATAGCTCAGAGTGGCAGGTGAATACATCAGAGGGTTTCCAGAGGTTTAAGGAGGAAATGCAAAGAGCTACCTTACTGAGCAATGCATGTCTCAGTGCCACTGAACTTCCCTGCTTTGGGTCTGTAAGCTGATGAGGTCTGGAGGGATAGAGTGCTGCAAATCTTACTTCCGTGAAGGAGGATGCTCTGACCTCATCTGCAAGGACAGGGTCTCTCAGCCCTCATTTGTGTTCCTCAGCAGTCTCTGCACCTATGCCACTTGTATAAAAACATTATTTCATCTCAGTGTTTTGATCCTGTATGACATTAAGGAAACTTGGATGCCTGAAGTCCAAGCGTTTTGAGAAATGTGAAACACAAGAAAAGTCAAGGGCAGTTGGCTCCTCTATCTTAATCTAAAAGCCACTCCCTTCTCATGACCCAAATGTAGCCCATGGTGCAAAAGTAGCATACAAGGCTCAGCCGCTTTAACTGAGTTTGGGAGTAAAGCCCCTACAGTTAATTTGTGCAGAAGTGGTTTCCTTGTAGGGTATTGTATACAGTTTATGAGCTACCCTTACAAGTTGCTATTGCCTCTTCATTTTCAGGTGTTGTTTGCCATTGCTGCGGTACTTGACTCAAGGATCCAGTGAATTTTACTTTTGTGTTAAACTGTATGTACACACACACACACAGATACACACACAAATCCTTTTCTCTTCCATCCCGTGATACACTACAGCTACATTTTTAACAAACTGCCTGTTGGAGTGAAAATATCTTGGAAATTCATTGCACAAATCCAGAAGTTGCAAAAGAAATATGCGAAGAAGAGAAAATGTTCAGAACTGTGCCTGCTGAAAGGATGTTAAAACACAACACACACACACACATACACACATGCACACACCAAGGATTGTGCTTTTTGGGGTGAGTCTGAAGCACAATTCCATGTTGCCTTTATGCTTAAATATTTTCACATCCTTAAGGCACAGCAGTATCCTTATTTTTCCTCTGTATCTTGATGCATTTTAGAAAACCCATGGTGAAATACTCTGTTTCAACTTAACATGACTATTTATAACACAATTGTACAGCAATTCAGAGTTAGAAGAACCATTACTGTAAAACTAAGTAACACTAGATGCTACATACAAGAAATTAACAGAAAAACCCTGTTGGGAGGAAATTCTAGATAAACCAACCGCTTTCACCAACATATTTTTCATTGGAGCTGCTCTTATCATTTTAGAGAAGCTGGGGCTGGAGCTGCCTGGGGACACAAGAGAGGTGTGTGAGTTCTCTGTAGCATTGAAACACTGCTCCTGGGGAGGCAGTTTACCAGCAGAGCTGCTCTTGCCAGGATCACCCATCTCCTCACTGCTCCCAAGTAACACAGCAAGTGAACCTGCACTGACGCAGAAGGGTTTTGCTGGCATGGCTGTCTCAGTCAGAAGCTGCACCCCTGATCAAAAGTGAGCATGAAGGAGCACTCTGCTGTGTGAGGAGGGGGCTGAAACACAGAATCGAGGTGTGACTCACCCAAACTCAGGCAGCAAGGCAGAGGGATGAGCAGAGCTGGAACAGAATGCTTTCTTGCCTCATTTCTCAGCATGGCTGCAGACAGACAGAATTGCCACTGAACTGTGTATTCCAATGTATAATTACTTGCTTATTAGCTGGCTAGCTCATTATGCCAAGAAAGTTAGCAGGAATGCGGAACAAAGACATTTCTCTTCTTGCTGTCTTTCAGACCAGAGAAATGGCAGATCATACAACCTGCTGGGAACCTCCACCTTCTCCACTCTTCACAGGCTGGCAGAGGTTGAAGTTTGATTGATTTCTCAGTTACATCTAGTCCTCAGAAGAAAGAGAAAAAGAGCTAATCATGCTAGCCTGATACTAAAGCCAGAGACTTTGATGGTTGTTGCTATTGCTGCTTCCAGAAGAGTGATGTGCTGGGCACACAGGTGATCTTGTGCTGGGCACACAGGTGATCTTGTACTGAGCCTTGAAGACGCTGGGAGCAGCCAGCTTTAGCACACACCATTGCTTGGAACCTCACAAATGGGGAGGACTATGATACGGATTGTTAGCCTGAGGTAAAGCCAAATCCAGGGCCGCTGGAGCCAAGATAGGGCTTGACTTACCGATTGTTTAGGTGGCACTTTCCTAAAGCTTGAAAATGTAATCCCCTCTGTTGCAACCTCCCTCTAGGGGCTCACCAGTCACTTCAGTGTTTTAAGACATATCACTTCATGTCTGAAATGTTGCACACTCACCCTGTGGGTTTCCAAAGAAGTTTGTCCATGCAGCTCCCCAGGTGGCATGGTGAGGGGTGAGAGGCTTCTCCTTTCTAAACCAGCCCCTGCATCCAAACTTCCCCAGGCAAATCAGACAAGGGTTTTGAGCAGCAGCAACAGACTTCCCTATCAGCTATGTCAGTCAGTAAAATTAGTGGAAAGTAGCATAATTTTTAGATGGACCAAATCATTCAGATTACAGAGACAGAAGGAACCACTGCTGGTCTGATCTCCTGTTCTAATCAAAGTGCATTGTGAGGAACAACCTCCAGAGCTGATTTCTGATAAGCAAGCCAATAATAAACCATTCATTTCTATTTCACACAGAGCAGTGCCGTATTCCATCAGGATGCACAAACCAGTATTCTGGAGGAACAATACACATCTGGAATCAGGTTTACAGCTCTTCAGCAGCCCTCAGATTTGCAGATACACCAATATCTGACTTGCTGGAAGGTTTCATGGCATGTGATTCTGGCACTGAGGAATAAATGCCTCTGATTTTCCTACTCTAATTTTTCCTGGTCTTTGGCGTCAGGAATGAGGGAGACAGATGCCACCTCTCCATCCAGCTTCAGGGAGGACTGGGGGAACCAGCAAGATCCAGGTGAGAAGGAGAAGCTGGTGGGGAGTCAGGCAGCACTGACTCAGGAATTAATGGGGTGGGCAGAGAAAGGAAGGGCTGGAAAATGGCCTGGGGGAGGGATGAAAGAGGCACACTGGGGCAGCTTGAAGTATGGGAGGAGAAGAAAGGACTGCTGGAAAGATGCTGGGAGCAAGTAGACAACTGAAACTTGGGGAAAGCCAGAATGAAGAAAGCACTGCTTGCTGGGGCAGGGACTGGAGGCCCCTGGTTGGGCTGATATGTGGTCCTGGGCCACGGGTAGGGCGAGGGGAGGCTTGTCAGGGGAAAGACTGGGCAGGGTCCCCAGGATCTGGCAGCTCTGCCCCTTCTTTCCACCCACTTAGCCCTTATTTTTCTCCCTCCCACCTTTGTGCACCCCCTCACTTGCCTCACACCCTGCCTTAATTCCCTTACAGTCCTGCCCTTGGAATGAAGCCAGTAGAGTTGGAAAGGCTGAAATAAAGGAGCAGTCAGGGAAGAACAGGGTGAAAAGTGCTCCCCTGTGCCTGAAGATCCAGTCCAGCTGCCCTGGGTACACCTGGTCTTGGGGATTACATGGCATTGGGTCACTGCAGCTGACAGGGGCTGAGCTCATCCCTGCTCCAAGCATCCTGTGTGAGGTGTCTCATGTTAAATACTCTTCTGTATTCCCCATGTACCTCTGAGTCCCTGAAAACAGCAGACATACTCATAAAAGATGTCTGCGAAAAATTATTTTACAGAAACCAATAGATGCCTTTCTCTCTGGAAAATGAGCATTGGTTAATCAAGAAATTACCAATAAAAATTTCTCATATGAGCACTATTTCCCCCCCTTGTTTGTGTTGTTAGAGGATCACATTTCATTTTCAAACCGCAGTTCTACATTTATCATCCCTGATTTAGCAAATTGCCTCTTGCGGAAGCAATGTCTAACCTACCTTTATTTAAGATTTTGCAGGATAATGTGTTTATGTTGGACTCAGAGAGGCTCACGAAAAAGTGGCAAACATATTGCAGTGGAGGTAATATAAATGATTTTAGATTCAAAATATTCCTTCTCAAGTAACACTTTCAGAAAATATTGTATTGTCAGTAAGACTTAACCCTAAAATCTTGAAGCAAGAGGATTTTTGTTGTCTTTCTCCTTTTTTTTTTTTTAACAGGGATCAGAATTAACCTTTCAATAAGCATCTCTTTGTAGTCAAAATAGAAGAAGGTGAAGATACCTCTTTAATCAGACTTTGCTCAAGGCTTATCAGCAGGGTAGGAAAAATTTAATTTTGCAGCCCAAAGATTTTCACTTCACCCTTGGGCAAGCAAGAGTCAACTGTGTGGCAGCAGCAGAGTGGGTCTCTCCCTGGATATGCTTCTTCTTTTCTATCCTCTTTATAGCAAGCAGCTTGGAGGGGAAAGGCTGGACAATGAGGTCATGCCTGCTGTAGCCATAGCCATCCCCACCTCTTCCAGCCAAGCAAACCAGGCTGCTGGCAGCCCCTGGCAGGCTCCTGCCTTTGGCAGCCAGCAGTTTGCCCATGCTTGAAACCAGCCCTGTCTGCAATAAGGTAGAGGAACTCATATCTGCAAAGCTGAGTCCGGAATCCTTATCTTATAGCTGCAACTGGAGCTCCCACTACAATGGAAGGATGCAGATAATTGGGCTATCTTGTAGAACACAAATTGTTCTGCCCTATAAACTGCAGTCAGTGCACATGATGCAATCTCACTGTGCCAGGGTGGAAAGGGGAGTCTTGGGAATAGGGGTGGCTTGCTCACCCCAAGCAGGAGAGAACTTCTGTGCCCTCGGCACACACAGCTAAACTGCAGGGGATCGCACGTATGACCCCTTTCCATTTGAGCTCTGTGGGAATGCTATCAAGCTGATGATTTTCTGTGAAATCAATAAGAAAGTAAGAGGGCATCAACAAAATCATTAATAATTTCTCCCAATTATAATCTAGTTTCTTCAAATACAGCTGTTGCTGGAGCCTCCAGCCAGAATTAATGATACGGAAAATCTGAAGGACAATAAACAGTATATCCGTGAGCTAGCAGGATGTGAACAAACAGTAAACAAAAATGAAAATGTCAAAGGGGTTAAATCTTTAATAAACTACTGTTCCAATATTGTTTGATAAGCTTCCCTTCAGATGTCGCACAAATATTGTCCCTTGCTTTCAGAGCCAGCCTGCTGTTTTTCAAGCCAAACACATTTCACGAGACAAAATTGTAGAGGAACTGAAATGGGCCTTTAAAAGAGAAACAGATTGTAACCTCATTCTTACATTTTAAAAGCAATAATATGAATGCATGATTACGCATTCCTCATAGCTGGGATTCCTCATTCCTCACAGGTACAGAGCCTGTCCTGTGTTCGGCACAGAGCTCACTGACGTTCAGAACCTTCTGCTGTTTATAAAGCGAACTGAGCAGGTACATTTTGCAGTTGTTAATACCAAGGGTAATAATATACACACACACATTCATCTGCCCACACAAGCACAGAAAGGTTAATACCAATCTAAAAATATTTTGTATGGCAGAAAGAATACAAAATCATTGTCAGTGGAGTTGTTGGAAGACAGTATCAGTTAATGGAAGGTTTGTAGTCTTGGGCACACTGTCCATCCTGGGCAGCCACTATCTTACCTTTTTTAAAGCACTTTATCAAGTGTTTTGTGATGAAAACCACCACAATCCCTGTGTGTCTGAAATAAGTAAACAGCAATGCAAATGAAACAGGCACATTTATGAAGCCAAGGAAGGAAAGGATAAGTTTTCTTAGGCTTGATTTTATGTCACAGGTGCATTTTGTTTCTTTTAGACCTCTCACGAGTGACTCAAAATGCCAAATTCTAATCTCCCAAGACTCAGAGACAATCAATCAAAGGGGAAATGCTGAATTCCCAGTATCCAGCCTGCTCTAAGAAAGCCGGTCGGCTGTGTAATGCAACCTAATCTGTTTCAAGCATCAGCTTTTTTGTTTCTTTCCCTGGTTCACGTATATACACACATCCAGTGGGAGAGACAGAAAAAAAAAAAGAGAGAAAGGGAGGGGAAGAGAGAGGCCACATCTACACGTATCTATAACTGTTGGAAGAAAATAGCTAATATGTGGAGCTAGAACTGGAGAAGGTGAGACTGCTCTACAATTCCCTTGGTGAACTGCAACTAAGATTGGTCCAGAACAATCATAAATAAAATACTGCATGGAAGACAAAAATCAAGGCATGTTTTTAACCGTCTGGTGGGGGGAAAATAGTTATGGATTCTGACTGGGAGAAGCAGATGGCGATGAATTATGAGAATAGGGCACTGCTGCTGCTGCAGCCACTGCTGCAACTGCCACAGCTCAGCTCTTTTCCATCTGACAGAAGGGCCCCTGGGCAGGCACAGATGAGTCAGACTTGTGTGTGTGCAGGCATCTCTGGAGAACCCCAGTTGTTCCCTGCCATTTGTGTGACACTGCTTCAGGGTTTGAAAAGAGTCATGCAGCCCCTACATCCTGAGAGCACCCTTTCCCTTTGCACTTACTTTTCCCAGTGTCCAAGATGTGGCCAACCCTGATGAGCGCAGCATGGCTGGCTGGCATCATGCAGGAGGGATCTCTACAGGCTCCAAGCAAGGGTGATACTGGCATCCTCCGAGTGGTGCACCAAAAGTCCTCAGCTGATGCTGAGATGCAGAGAAGGAGCCATTGAGGACATCCATGTTGGAGCCATCTTTCTTGCACTCCTTGGGGACACCTGCACCCAAGGATGTGCAGCAGGCACACTGCAGAGCACCAGGATTTGGCTAACACAATTAAACCTGTAGGTTACCTGTTAGCACTGGTGAATAGTCCCCTTTGGCTCCGGGAGACACCTCAGCCCCTGAGCAAAGCTGTTGTTGACCCAAACGCCAACAAGACAGTGGAAGCAGAAGGACAGTGTTTTGAGCTGGAGACTGGCCAAAGCACATATCCAGTGTATCCACTGTGTGAGAAGCTCTTGCCTGCTTGCAAAAGAGAAACTATGCCAGCACTGGCACCCTGGATTGCTTTTTTTACAGAAGACTTAGCTGTTGGATTGAAGCTGAGATGTTTCCTATCCTCAAAAGACTATTTTAAGCTCCACAGAGAGCAGTTGTTGAACAAGCTCTGTAAATACAGAAGAGCAGTAGCAAATTCATTTCACCTTATTAGCTAATGGCTTCCCCTTCAGGAAAAGAGATTCCTGAGGAAAGAAACAAACAGTGCTGTCTCTGCCGCCAAGCCTGACCTGAGCTTCCCTGCAGCAGGCTGCTCCCTTCAGCACCTGAGAAGGAAAGGGGCCCCCCTCTGATAATTGTGTCTGCCTTCAAATACAGGACTGTGGGCTGAGGGCTGTGGCAAAGGAGGGGAGATGAGCTGGGTGAGGAATTATTGCTTTCTGTTCCTTGATACCTTCTGGGAAAAAATTAGGGATACTTAGCTGCTGTCACGCAAACATTTTATGCAAATCTTATCTTTGTCTTCTGCATACTGGTACATAATTTGCATCTGATTAACAACTTTGAGTCTATTGTTTTATTCTAAACAGAATTCCTGTTGCTGAAAGGTGTTGGATTGACAACCCCAGTGAATAAAATCATCTCATCATCTCTCTATCAAAAGGGTAGGAGAAGAACAGCTTCTCACACAGGGCTCTGCCCTTATTCCTCAGCCAGGGCCAGCAGTGAGGATGCCAGCCCTTGGCATCTTCTGAGCATGCCAGCTGATGTAGAGCAGGGCTATGAATATGGAATCTCTGAGAACTTTCTGCAAAGACAACCCAAAACAACTTATAAAGGAACAAAATTCTATTGGGTCAGATTCACATGTGTGCTACACACACAAAGGGTTCCAGCATGTAGCTGGCTCTGGATCACACCCAAGGATGATGAAACAGTTTACATGGTGAGATCTTCACACCCAAAATGAAGGCCTTTAGTCTCCTGACCTAGAGGAGTGGAGGTATTTGCTCCCTTTGGCACATGCACAAGTATTGCCAGCTGGATACAGCCCTGTCTCCAGCAGCAGCAACACCCTTGATCCTTTTCTTACTGGATGTCTTGCCTTGTGTCTTAAAGTAAAAATATTTGCCTGGAACTAAAGTGCCTCAAGTCCATTGGAGTCAGTGACCTGACTGTTCTATTTCGTTTACCCTGGCTGAGAATTTGGCTCAGGTACACCACATTAGCAGGAATATTTTGGGAAGCCGCATGTAGGAATCAATGACAAGCAGAGATCACAGTCTTCAAGTTTTGCAACACGTGGATCTTATCACTTACCTCTTCTGTCTCCAGAAAGATACTTGTCTTTCATCTTGAATGAGGGCACAGGGTGCCTTCCCCTCCCTAGCACTGGGGAAGAACAGGAACTATTCACCATAGCTACAGGATGAAATGGGGACTGAATCAATCCTGCAGCGCAAGGCTGCTTCAGTCAAACCAAAGGATGAGGACAAACTACTCTTAACCTGATTCTTAGGCTTCAGCAATCACAGCACTGAGCAATAGGAGTCTGTCCACTTGACTTTGGGATGGATGCCTGTTCTAGCTGTGTTTGTCCCATCGATAAAATATTCAGGCCCACTAACAGCTGCTTCTGTAAGAGTGCCAGATTAAGACAAATAATGCAGACTTAGTGCTCTTTACATGGATTGCATGGGCTGACCCTGCTGCAATATGCACACCCACAAATCTTCTCATCTCATTACCTCATTGAACACGGCTGCTGCTCTGTGAGGACAGGAGCCGGCTGATACCTCGACAGAATTCGAGCATGACATGCTGAGTCAGAGCTGGAAAGAGCTGACTGAGACCTCAGGGTCTGCCTTGGCGGGGAGGTGGACCCTGTAAAAAGATGCAGCCTCAAGAAGAACACCGGACAGCTCTGATGGACAGGACCCTTGGAGTTGTGGAGGAGCTCATTAAGACACCCCTCATTATTCCTGTTCTTGCGCTTTGCTAACACCCTCTTAGTATTTTACTTCCCTTCTTCTTGCACAGCCAGTTTTGGGTTAAGAAGGGAGGAGTATGCATTGCGTAAACGAAGCTTGTTGTTTTTCTTTGAAATATGTGGAAAGGCTTTGAAAACCCAACTGTAGCCGTTCCCAATAATCTCAGCTTTCTGCTCTATTTCTCTGGTTAACCTTGCTGACTCAAAACAACAAAAAGCATAGCCTGAAGGATATAGTGCTCAGTGCTTTCTTAACTTTCCAATGGCATTTTCCCAGAGATATTTTCTTTCTGCTAAGATCTTTGAAGTCCATTCTTCTCTTTCTGTGTGGATTCCCACTGAGACCAAATGACTTCCCAGCCTGTTTCCCCAGGCCTTCATGGGGAGGAAGCATGGCTGCCTTCCCCAGGTGATAACAAGAAGGAAGAGTCAGTGAGGGGCCTGCTGAGATGACAGCAGTAAACAAGTGAACACAGAGAAATGTTTTGTTTTCTTCCCAGAAGATGGTGGGAGCGAGATCTTCCCTCACTCATGTCCCAGTTAGAAAATGACAACATCATCTACTAGGATATTGCTCTGCCCATCTAGTAAGACTGAGCAAGTCTCATTTTCATATTGCTTTGCAATCAACTCAAAACGTCACTCTTACCTGAAGAAAATTTTCTTTCCCCACCCACACTTGTTTCCCCCCAACCCTAGCTGCAGTTACAAACTGATTGCCTGGAGAAGGAAGTGATAGGAACTTCACATTAAGGCAGGCACCTGTCAAGCTTTGCTAAGATACTTGCCCGGAAGGAGAAGGTGAAATGTGGCAACAAGATCACTGGAGGAAAGGCAGACACCCTTCCTTGCTCCATTCCTGCTACAGAACTTCTGGGCAGGGGTCTATCTCCTTCCTCGTCTGAGCCCAAAGGACTGTGGCTTCCTTGCCAGCCTCGGACACTTTTTCATGTGCTGCTCAGCAGCTTGACGGACAACCCTCCCATGACTGCATGGCATAGATAATGCTTCTGCCAAGGTACCAATCCTGAGTGTGAGGAACGTGATGGAGAAGGGCATTTGCCAGCTGTGAAGTGAGCACCACAGCAGCACCCCATACAGCAGGCTGAGAACAGGAAAGACATACAGATGTGTCTGCCAAGAAAGCCTGGCCCATAGGTAGAGCTTTCGTCCTTACCAAGTCAGCAGAAATGCCACATACCCACCCACAAGAATTCTATATCATCACCATCTGCTTCTGTCTCATCACTAAGGAAATTTCTTCAGCGGAAGATGAAGAAAAAGACATGTTCTGCTTCTGTAAACACCAGCCCTTCCATCATAGATGTGACGTGTAAAGGGACGGAGAAAGGACCGTATAAAGAGGCCCCTTGAACCTAATTAGAGAACTGGACTGCTTTGGCTTGTCCTTATAACAGTCCAGAGCTGGGCACTAGACTTACCCACAACAGATAAAGATGAGTAACTACATAATGAGGTTAAAATATTCATTAAGCTAATTGCATGTTAATGAAGTAAATGATGCTATTAGGCATCCATTGAGCTCCATCTGTGTGTGCAAACAGGAGTGAGAATAATCACACTGGAAAGCAGGGGAAAAGACAGTGGCAGCACACAGGCACCAGGGGTGGAAGGGACGATCAGTGGGGGAAGCCCCAGGTCCTGGGGGGACTGATAGCTATGAAAAGGAGGGTGGTCCCATGAAAAGAGGGAGCCTGGTCACAAGAAATCCTGGGTGGCTGTTGCCAGCACTGTGAGTGGGCGTATCATTTTCCCATGCTCCATTTCAGACATGTAAAACATGGACCACAGCCTTGTCTCAAGTGAGAAAATTCATGAGAGAACTCAGGAAAGGGTCTGGACAAAATCACCTTCACTATTGTGTCTGTTGATTTTATCAGAATTGCTTGCAGGGGCAGAGATCCATCACCCCAGAAAGAGCAGTAGGACTCAAGCCAAGAAGCCATAAGGCACTGGAAAGGTCTGTTATTGAAAAGGGCCAACAAGAAGGCTAAAAATAAGGAGGCAGAATAACTCATGCATTTAAACTTCCTCTGTCAGCACCATGGAGGACAGTTTCTAATAGGTGCTTCAAAAAACAAGAAAAAAATTCCGTCTGACATAATTATGACCAGAGTTCTATATGGCAGAATAGGGAAAAAGCCTACATCATTCATGGTAAAATTCATTAATAATGAAAGGCAAGGGTTAAATTACATAACTGTCACCTTAAAGTTAAATAATATTTTCAGCAGAAGGAAAGGGAGATGGGACAACTCCATAACCAACATGTTTATTTCAGCACATGAATAATTTAGGCAAATAATACAACAGCTTTTTAAAGGGGAGAAGATTTGATGAGGAGATTGGGTTAGAAAGAACTCACACTGCATTTGGAGATTTGAAAGACTGGGAGAATAATTCATAATCAATCATTCATTCAATTAATTCGTCCTTTCTTTCAGGCCATTGATGGGCAGATTGTTCTTTTTGTAAATGCACTTACAGTTTGAAGTTACTGGAATAAATCTGGTCCATGGTTCCCCTTGCATGGCCAGTTTTTTGAAACGAGACACTGCACAAAATGGAAACAGGTTTGTATGGGGAGGTCATCTCCCAGTGGGCTTCTGATCTCGGACTAGTTCCTCAAGTTCGGATGTTCCATAACATCATTCTCCTGCAATAATTGCTTAAAATCTCTTCTCCAGGTAGACCTGGAAGCTCACCCCACTCATCCTGTGTGGGTACAAAGTAGCAGGCAAAACTGGAGTGAACACGAATGAAGCAGATTCATTAAAAATTTCAGACCACTGTTACTGAAAAATTAGTTTATTGTGTTAGCTTGTCCCCAGTGAAGCTGGCATTGTTCCAAACTACCGTTCTGATGAGTGGGAAGGAGAAGAACTGTTTAAGTCATTCATATTTCTGCAGTGAAACCTGACAGATGAGGCTTTAGCCAGAGGCTGATTATTGTCTTGGGAAAAACAAAAATAGCCCTGTAAATTCTGCTAAATGCCCAAGTATATGTGCCCTGATGTGCAGACCCAGAGCCTCCCAGAGAGACTCTGGCTCATGAAAGATGCCCAGTAGAATTGGCACAGCCCTTCCCACAGGCTCCCAGATAAAACCACTGCAAAAGTTAACCAGATTTCTCCGAGTGGCTGGAGCTGTTGGCAAGAGCTCTGCGTGGGTCCAGGGATGATGAAGCCTGCGTAACAACAGAGCTCCGGTGCCCAGAAACCGTTCCTGTGACTGACTCAGCAGGAAGCCTTAATCCTGATTATTTTATGGCTCTAAGAGGCCTGTGCCTAATGATTTTTGTCTGGGTTGTCTGCCCATTTCCAGGTAGATAAATGTCTGCGTAGCAAAAACAGAAGCCCTGTTTGGCACTGAGATGACTGCCAAGCTAGGGATCTCAACAGGCAGCCTCAGGGCTCCTGCTCAGTTCAGTCTCCACTCCACATCCAGGGAAACATGTTTTGCAGTGGAAGGGACAGACAGCAAAGGAGGCACAAATGCATGTTGCTTCTGCTCTGTTAGCAGGAATAAGCAAAGAACTCCCATCTCTGAGGATGCTAATTAATTCTGCACAACATTCTCTTAATTTAAAGAAAAATTATAAATAAAAGAACTTCTGAAAATATTTCCTGTGGGTTTGAAATGCAAGTGAAATCTAGGGTGTTCATACATGTAGGCAAAATGGAGAATGAGCAATAATGAATTAGAGTGGGGATATGTGGGAGCAGGAAGCACTGTTATTTTATCTGAATTGTTTTATGGGCTCGAGGACCTAGTAAGTCTTTCTCATCTCTAATTTCTCTGCTTTACCTATCCCTAGTTTATCATTAAGGAATCACTCACACAAATTCAATTAAGTATTTAACATTTTCCTTCCTGTCGCTCCTTGTCTCATTGACTCTTCATCCCACTTCAAATCTCAGCTGACATCTCTTACCTCTCTGGCTACCATTTCTTTGCCCTTAGACTATTAACTCAGTAGCTGTGTGACTTAATCCACTGAAATATTTTGGATTCTCTCTTTCTTGCAAAGGAGACACAAAATGAAGCTGTAGTGTAGGGCATCAACAAAGCCCAGCTGCTGGCTGCACAGCTGTGTGCTGCAGGAGATTAGCCCGCTGGTCTGGCAGCTCTGATGACCCCAGTTCGGTGCTGCATTAAGTCAGGAATGAAAATGAGGTTTTATTTTCCATTGTTTGTGTTCACTGGCTAGGTACAGCATATGAGGCTGAGTTTAGCAGAGTGCGTTCATGAGCTTGGGATGGGAAGAAGCTGGCTGTGACATGGGCCAGGGGAGGGGAAGACCTGTGCATGAGGAGTTCAAGGCTGGAATAGCAAAAGCGAATGGGTTGCAGGATGTACAGCAGTGGTGCACAGCTGTGCTCAGTCTCAGCCAAAAATTATCACTCTGCTGGGCTTTGAGAAGGAAATTTTAGCTGCTTACCACCTTAGGTTCTATCCTCCTGGGTTTTCTGCCATTAGTTTTCTGGGGTTTTGCTCTCTCTGGCGTATGCTACCCTCCCTTCCCACATACGTGTTAATGCAATTGTATGTAAACTTGCTCAAGCTGAAAACCAGTGTTCTTCAAAGGCTCAGGAGCAAGTCCCAGCTAAGTGCATAATTACACAGTACTTGGAGTAATTTTCCTTTTCCTCTGAAAATGCTCATTGGCTCTGATTTTTCTATCCGCAGACTGTAAGCTCGTAATTAGCAGTAAATTACTTGTGCTTTCAAGTAAACAGAAAAAATACAGTCCACAAATTGCCTCGTGGTGGCACAGGCCCCCGGCTTTTCCTGCTTCCATCTATCCCACTTGCGAGAGGGATGGATGGATGAGAAAACATTTCTTCAAGGAGCTTGGATGAGGATATCATTTACTGAGTTACCACAAAAAGCTATAAAAGACAACTTCTGAGCTAATGCTGGCCAGTCCCTGAGGATTGTGTGGCTTGGCTGGGTGTGAGAAGGACAGCATGTGGCAGAGGCGCCTCGGGAGCAGAGGGTCTCCCTGAAGCCAACCCAGAGCGTCTGAGTACATCAATAAACCCATGATGCAAGAACTGGAACTTCCCCTTTCAAGCAACATGAAATAACATGTGCTCTGGAAAGTTGCTGCAGAGCACTGGAGGAAAATCAAAGTGCTGAGCTATTGTGGAGCAAAGGGCAGGCCAAGCCTTGAGGGTGGAACAAGCTTCTTAAACTGCAGTCTGATCTTGGGCAGTGCCGTGTGATGAAGCAGTGCCAATATGATTTGTTAATCACAGTTAATCGTGGTTGCTGGGGGCAATAGCCCAGACAGAGTGGGTGGACTTCAGAGCAAACAAGCCAGTCATTTTCCAGTTTTCAGAGCCATCAGCTGAGAAATGGCTCCTGGAAGAAGCCCCAGAGATGGGTATATGGATGGAAGATCAGCTTTTCTGACTGGACATCTGTCTGAGACTCAGAGAATGGCAACAGGCCTATTCATCTGATTAATGAGCAATATGTTTTCAGGGATCTCACCTGATGGTCATCAGAGTCTCTACTACACACCAAGAAGGTGTCTCAGGAAAAATTGCCGCAGCAACTATCAGAGACACAGAGACGACAACAGAAAAGAAATTTTTTCTGGGGTCAAAAGGCAGTTGTTTGGCAACGTGTAAATACAAAGGAAGGATTATTGGAACATGCCATTAGCAACAGAAGAATAATGTGAGGAGGTTCTGCATCAGGGATGTTGATTAGGTCTAGAGTAATTTTCAGGAACCAGTGTATACAGTGGCAGAGTAAACCCAGCTTCCTGAACACTGTCATGGATGCTGCTGTGAGAGTGTAGGCATAAGCAAATGCAAAAATCATATCCTTGTTCCATCTTCACTGGAAAATCAGGGGGGAAAACACATAATCTACCCAGCAAGCAGAAAATAAAAGGAAAGGAAAAGGAAAAGGAAAAGAAAAAGGAAAAGGAAAAGGAAAAGGAAAAGGAAAAGGAAAAGGAAAAGGAAAAGGAAAAGGAAAAGGAAAAGGAAAAGGAAAAGGAAAGGTGTTAAAAAAGAAATTTAAAAAAAAACCAAAAAAACAACCAGCCAAAAAAACCCCAAACAACAGGAAAAGATTATATGAAAAAAAAAGAAACCACAGGTTGCTGTTGGCCTGGGATCATAATCCTTTTGTTATTACATATTAATATGTAAGGGATGTTTGCAGGGAAAGGATAGGATAAAACAATTAATCTAGAGCATCCATCCAAATAGAGGCAATTCTTTCCTAAGCACAGTATCATGCAAATGCATTTGAAACAGAGCTGATTACAGAGTCATTTCATATAGAACTCACTCACATTTTTAAAGGTGGACTGAAATTTTCCAACATATACACATTAATATATATATTTTTAGGAATACTGTTTAAGTCCTTGAATAATAGTACTTTGCACTATTGTAGCAATTTCCTTCTGAAGATCTTGAAGAACTTTACAAAAATGAATGAAACAACTTTCTCCAACCCACTGTGAGGGAGATAACTGCTTGTGCCTTGTTATACAAAGGGGAAGGAGGGGAAACAGCAAGGCAGAATAATTAAGCAATTTGACAAAAGTCACAGAGTACATCTGATGGTCTGAATGAATTTAAGAAAGAAGTGGCTAAGTTGCTGCAGAAAGTATGCAGCCTGGCTGATATCAGCTCTAAGGAGAATCAGGGGGTGGCAGATGTTGCAGCAGCCCTCTGCAATAGATGTTTGGGAAAGCAGAGCAGAAGTGTTAGTTACCTGCGATGAAAACAAGACTGGAATGACAAAATATCTGAAAGTTGAAGATATAACAGGGACTCTGGAAGGGCATTTGCAAAACCACTTCAATCTATTAGCACTCCTTGAGCATGTCAGCAAACATGGGACAAATGAAAATTGTCTGCCTGTTTTCACTTGGATTTTCAAAGCATTCTCGACAGGTTCCAAACAAGAGAGTAGGCAATCAGGTACTCTATTAATGAGAACATCATGCCGTGGCACACAGACAAGCTGGCTAAGCATCCAAAAAAACAACTATGTAATTTAGTATGAAGTCTGCCACTTCCAATGCAGAAAAATACTACTAGCAGCACACATCTATCTCCTAGAAATACCTCTGTTGGTTTGTAGATTAATGGACAACGTGGTAATGGCAAATAGTCAGTAAGGTGGAGATACTTGCAAATGATAAATGTTCTTTGTCAAACCTAGAGAAAGATGTGGGTAATCAACCACATAAGGGTGCAAAGTTTCCTGGTAACAAATACATGTTGGAAGGATTCAGTTGAAGTATCCATATGTTCCTACGTTCAAAATCAGAAAGATCTGAAGTCTTCTGAGGCTGCAGTCTACTTCCTTGTAGCACCATGCTCCTCCGCAGTCAAACAGTGCTCTCCATTTGTTGGGGCATGCATAAGGAATAGGGTGGAGTTTCTTACTAAAAATGGTGTGAGATCAGTATGGGAGAACATGATGTCCAGAATGCTGTGTTCAGTTCTGTATTCAAAGAAAATTATAGCAGAAATCAACAGGGCCCAGAAATAGTCAACACAATTGTTTCAAGGAATAGCATGACTTCCGTGTAGGAAGCAAATTAAATGGCAGGTGTATTTATTCTAGAAATCATGTGAATAAAATAGGCACTCAAAATAGTTAGAATAAATTATGTAGAAAAGAAAATTCAGTGTTCCTATTTACCTTGCCTTTCACACTCTAGCACCAAAGGCATATCTCATTAAACTGAGAGATAGGGAAAGTATTCCATCAAAGGGAATACTTTTCCTCAGGCGTCTTCATTCACCTGTGGAAATCTCTTCTACAAGATATCTCTGAGGTGCAGGGTGTGGAAGGATTCAAATAAGAAAGAGATATTCATGGATATTGAAAATTTCCAGATTTACAATAGAAGAAGTTAAGATACAAATGATGAACATAAAAGCTTCACAGCTTCACACTACAGCATGTCAGCCAACCACTAATGAGGGTGCTAGGGAAGCTATTTCCCTAAGCAATGGTTATCCTTAACTGTTCAGCGTGAGATCCTGGGAGCCTTCCTTTGTAACTTCTGCTACCCATCAATATCAAAGAAAAAATACCAAAAAAATGGATAATTGCTTATATCAGACGTGGCATTTCCTGTGTTCTTGAACCTTCTTTTCTTCTATTTCTTTCTGTCATCAAGGCCAACCTTCCTGTCATCTAAAGTGCATGGAGGTACAGCTGAATCATTTAACATTTCTATCGGTGTTTTTTTGGCTCTTTTAAGCAGTTGAACTCAAGGCGCCCAGCATCAGCCTCACTGCCAATTTTGACTTGACCTGGTCACAATTTTGCAAACACTGTCAATGCCAGAGCAACAGCTGAAATGGAAATTTTAATGATGTTAATGAGTAAAAGCTTAAGCTGTGCTTCCTGCACCTGGGCAGCAAAAGTGCATTTATAATTACTTGCTGAACAAGCCTCCTGGCTGCATTCTATCTGCCCCAGGCAAGCAGTTAACTGAGGTTCTCTCCTATCACCAGGATTATTTTTGAGTGAATACTTCTGCCAGTGAAAGCTGTTGGAGTGACAGCTCTGGAGACCGAAGTCCTCTATTATATGACAGAAGTGAAAAAATCTGTAACAACAGTTTTTATTAGGTCACCTAGTTCATCCCTCTGTCAACACAGGATTTTTCATTATAATATATTCTTGAGTGATTTCCACCGCCCCTATACTCCTCCTGCTCTTAATTATAAATCCCTAGGTCTTTTCCATTTTGCTGCACAGTCTCTCCTTTATTGACATTGTAGAAAAAAACCCTCTGTGTGTGAATGTGAAGATATCCATGTGCATCTTCCAGGCTCCCAGACTTCGTTAGAGAAAGGGCAACAAAAAAGTTTGAAATCTGCAGGGAAGATGCTGACAAAATATCAGAAAGCAATTTCTGTGGAACAGTAATTTTTCTCCTAGAAGCATCCTGAAAAACAATGTTCTTTTCCCTGCTCTGATGCTAATGCACTACAGGTCAATACCTTGATCGTCTGAATGACCACCACCTCTTTACCAGCAGAGCACCCTTAGAACTTATCATGGCAACTTTGCATTTGTTTAAACAGAGAGAATTGAGGCACAGGGGGATTAAGTGACTTGCCCAAGCTCACAGTGGGTGAAATGAGTCTAAATTCCTCCCTACTTTCTAGCCCAAACCCTTAAATCCTCCTTGGGGACTGGTTGAGTAAAATGCAGCTACTGATGAATCTTTGTCTGTGACATGATACTGGTCCCATACCAATGCAGTAGAAGGAGTCCTTCAAATCCCACATACCATAGATTTCTGGGAATTCCAATCTCCTCTTAGCCCCTTCTCCCCTTGCATATGGACAGGATTTATTGCCTCCATAGTGTGACATGAGGGTATTTCTTCCAGAATAGGTCCTTCTCTCTGTTGAACTCAAACCAACAAACAGATGAAAACAGGAGCCTGCTTAGCCTCACAAGAAGAACTCTGACAGCTGTTTCTGTTTGTAGAATCATAGACTCACAGAATGGCTTGGGTTGGAAGGGACCTTAAAGACCATCTCATTCCAACCTCCCTGTCATGGGCAACCTTCCACTAGAACAGATTGCTCAGAACCCCATCCAACCTGGCCTTGAACACTTCCAGGGCTGGGGCATCCACAGCTTCCCTGGGCAACCTGTTCTGCTGCCTCACCACCCTCACACTATTTAGTACATGAATGAGAGTGGGAGTAGAAACTACACTAGAGATGACTGGTTTACAGAGATGCATTTTCTTTCTGTTTTGAAATCATGTATTTACAAATCATTCCAATAGTCAGCAGCCGTTACCAAACACCCTTTCTTATCAGACTCCTTTCATGCTACCAGTTCTTGTACTGGAACAGACCTGTGCTTGATAGCTTCCTCCAGAGAGACACCCTGAACACCCTTAGCTTCAAAAGGGCATTACCAGTGTATAAAATGGCCAAGACTACTGTCCCAGACATGATCCTGTTTGATTAGCATTTGAGTTCCTGACATTTAATTCTATACATTTGGCTTATAAAAGGATCTTAGCTGGCCAGTGTCAATAAGTAGCCAAGTGTGTTCAGTCAGGGAATTACAACTGATTTATTTATTTATTGCTGTGATAGTGCACATGGATGGGTCCTAGACTGCGTGCCCAAAAACCAAGGGCATCTTCTGCTCTCACACTACAGGGCGTATGTCCATCATGCAGTGCATCTCATGTGGAAATTTCCAGGCTTGCATGTCATGATTTTGCTTTGGTTTCAAAGGCACTGGAGCTTCACTGTGTGGTGCTGGCTCCAGGGAGCTGGTCCTGCTGGGAGCAGTCTGCTGGCATTGCTGTATTTCTCCCATGACCGGACCTAATGTTTCCATGTAACTCCCTGCTGTTGGGCTCACTCAGTGCTTCAGCACAGCAGTGCACTGTGCGGTGTGGACGTGCCCTCAGGTCACTTGCCAAAGTCATTTAATTCCTCCCAGCTCACGCTATGACAACAATGCAGCATCCAGATGTGGTTATCAAAAAAGAGGGTGATTACAAGAGGATGAAACAGTCTTGAGGAGTCCCTACAGGAGAAGGGCTGGCTCAAGAGAGTCAGAGCATGAGCAGAGCTTAAAAAAGAGACTAAGACTGGGAACAGCCTCTGTTGGGATTTCACTCTGCAGGAGAAAGGTACACGCATAGGCCAGATTCAGCAAAGAAATAAAGGATATTGGAAGTGAACCTATGCTGAAAAAGAATCAGCAAGGCACTTTAAAGAAGCTGAGAATCTGGGTGGTAAATAGGTGTTGTGTCAGATATCTGAATCAAGCCTGGCCACCTGGCCTCCTTCTGTCTTGTATCGTTACTTTGCGCTCAGCAGAACAAGGTCTGGCTCGCTGTGCAAAGGCACCTGGAGCCTGCCCGATCCTGGAAGAGATACTGGGCCTGGCTCCCAGCCACCCTCATGCACCACAGAGCAGCCAAGGACTACGAGGACCACCCTGGGATCTCATCCACACCATACCCACAGTGCTCATCCAGAATCACACTACCTTGTGCCCTGGCAAAATTCATGCCCTCTCTAAGTGAACAATTTCCAACAGAGTAACACAAGTGATTCATTCTGTCTTACAGTCTTTCACATGTAAATATTTTATATTCCTATTGAATATTTTTGGATGATTATGAATTCTTGATGTGATTAGGACCTTGCTATGAAATGCAGGCAATACCAAGGACTCTGCAAGGAGGAAAAGCATCCAAGAAAAAGAAAAAAGATATCATTACAAATGACAAATTAGAGAGAGCTGGGGTAAAAACACAGGCACATACCACTCCTCCTTTCTCCTCTGTCTGGACATTTTCAGAAACTGTCTGGAACTCACATAATGAGCTTTGCACAAGGATTGATATGGAATTGGCTGCCTCTCACCCCTTCCCTCCCTTTCTTTCTCTCTCTCTTCTTCCAATTCAGTTTTAGTTTCACTGTTCAATAGCCCAAGGGACCCAAGACTGAAGTCACTGCAGAGCTTCTGCTCTGTCTGTAGTTTGACTCTATTTCAGCAGTGCACCCAGAAACCCAGACTGACCCTCTGAGTAGTGAAGTGAGACTGAAGGCGGAGAATTTCTACAAAAGAGATAGATCTTGAAAGGATCTAGACAAGACAATGATTACTTTTATGGCTCTAGTATTGATAGTGGCAGTATGAGCTTCATGTACCAAAATATACTACAAGTACCAAAATATCTCACTGTCAACAGAAGGGACCTCTGCTAGGATGCAGTGATCTCTCTTCTAGGTCTCAGTCACCCACCTGGTGACAACAGAAGGATGTGCACACATACAGAAGTAAGGGGCAAAAAATGTTAAGTCTCAATCAAGTTAGGACAAGGTTTGTCAGCAGTTACATATCCTCTTCATTTGAACTGAAATAGCTGAAGGTGAGTTATAATTAGTGTTTTACCCTATGTGTCCATATATAAACTTGGCTTCTCTTCTAAAAGTCCTCTCCATGAGCTAAAAAAGGGATTTTTAATGTTTTAATTGTTTTCATGTCCTGACTGACAAGATGTCAGTATCTGCGGGACAAATTTCCTCCAAATTTGTCCAAACCAGCACAGTGGGTCCCCACAAGCCAGCTGAGGCCTCACCTGCTGGTCCAGATTTAAAAGTACATGAGCCTAAGCCTATCCAAACGGCATGTAGTTTGTGTTGTTGGTATGTCTAACTAAATCAGGAATAACAGTCTTTCTAAGGTTTCTCTAGGATCCTTGTTGTCCCTTGTCCAAGGTCCCAGCAATTGCATCGCCATAGAAATCCTATGACAAGGAGTCACACTGCTATCTGTGCAAGAATAGTTTCTCAAACCCTGTAGGCAATTCAGAGATGCTTTCTTTATGCGGTGAGAGAAGAGAACATTACCTTTTCAGAGTCAAAGCTAATTTGGACAGGCCTAAACTAAAAAGTTGACCAGAAAATGCTTATCTGACCCATCTTCCAGACCTGTCCACCTCTGCTCATGCTTCCCTAAGTAGTTGTCTCCAAGCATAGCCCCCCATGACTGTCTGCTTAGCATCTTGCCCACAAAAACAAAACATCCCACTGTCTACCAGGGAAACATGGCCAAGCAGCACAGCAAGGGAAGTTCTCAGCTGAAAAAGCCCAGATAAGGATTGCACAAAGGACCCTGGTTATCAGGTCCCTGTCGTGCTGGTATCAAAGTCCTGCACTGAGCATTAGGGTTTCCGTGTGTCCCCAGGGTGTAGTATACTGACTTTGCTTGAAGAGCAATTTAAGATTGATGAATTCACACATTTTAAATCAACTGCAAGCGTCCGGGCTGGCCCCTTGATGGAGGCTATAAACTTAATGAAACTGAAAGGCTGTGAAGTCAGATAACAGACATTAGAGTCTTTATTTACCTAGAGATTTAAGGAGACCTTTCTGAGATAGCGCATGGCTTCTCTTTTGAGAAGTGTAAGCTACTGCCTAGCAGCTCTTCCCGGGCACGTGTACACATGCACTCAAGCTGCCAGGAAGGCACTGCGTGCTGACAAGTACTCATTCCCTCTCAAGTTGGCTGACAAGTGGTGGAGAAAGGCTTATTTAAAAGCCCAATTTCTGCTGCAGTGAGTGTCCAGTATGAAAGGAAGAACACCCAGCAAACATCGGGGTCCCATGTAGCCAGCTCCCCAAAAATGATGCAGCCAGATGATGACTAATGGGTGGTGCTGACCAGGTGTGTGCAAAGTCACTCAGCAAGTCAGCAGCAGGGCTAAGGGTAGAGCCTGACTCTCTCAAGCGCTGCCTGGCTCTGCTGGGCACCAAGCACCACAGCCTTCCATCATACACTTGAAAAGGAAGAGCCAAAGCAGTTCTCCAGCTGAGTGAGCCAGTATCTAGCAGCCACCGGGATGCCCCAGCTCCCCACCTCATGGTTAATGCATACCATGTAGCACGTGCGCGCTCATTCTGTGTACAAATGTTGCCCGTTCCAACTGCGATCAGACCGAGTCTCTCTGATAAGCTCAAACATTATGTTTCCTGCCTTTCCCCGCCTCCCACGCACGGCTACAGTGACAGGGTGCACAGTTTGAATGCTCGGGTGGCTGCTGACGAGGCGGGAGAGGCTCGGCCATCTGGCTTGCTGCTGTCAGGAGGGAGAGGGGAGCAGCGGAGCAGGCGTCCAGCGCATACAGCAATCCCCAGGCACCTGCTCACACAGAGGCAGTGCTGCGGCCCGCCCTGCATCCCGGGCGGATGCATCCCGGCATCAGTGGAGCCAGCAGGGAAAGAGCAAGGAGGACCAGAGCAGAGGATGGATAGCAAACAGATCTAATGACCCCCACAGCCACTTGCCTCCTCGACAGTCAGTTCAAGAAGGAGAGAGAGTGTCTGTAAAATAAAAATGCACCAGCTCTGAGTCCCTGCCTTCACTGCAGCCAGTTTACACAGCACTGAAATCCCACCAGATTCCCTGAACCATGGAGATTTGTGATGAGAGCTGTTAGGGTTAGGGGAGTAGCCTCCTACAAGGCAATAAGGATGCCCTGCTCCTGAGGTAATATGGAAGAACAATCTCAAATGAAGCAATGGTGTTTGGATGTGTTTGTAGTTATGCATCCTTTATTCAAAAACACACTCTTAGTCACTGAAGTGCAACAGGGCAAAATCTTTGTAAGTCACTTTTGTCCTGGAAAACCCACTGCAGACCCTGGCATATCTTGCTCAAACGTACTTTGGCTCCTCCCAGCATCAGACAGAAGAACTCTCAGAAGCATGTGATAAAGGATTTAAGTGTCAGAATAACTAAGGAGTACTAGGGAATTTATTTTGGCTAAATGACATATGTTTCAATTTGCACTAGACTGAGCACTATTCCATTTAAGCTCTTATGTTGATGATTTTTGCTCCTTCTCACCTAGCTCTAACCACATATTTTCAGAGAAAGTGCAGGGGTCACTCTGAAACATAACTTCCATTCAATTCTCTTAAAAAAAAAAAGAAAAAAAAAAGCAATTAAAGTTTACCTTTAAAATTCTTTCCAGTTTCCAGTTTTCTTCTTTTAGTGATATATTATCTCTTTGGATTTTCCTGTGGGCTGAATGCATTAGTTAGACTGTAGCAAAAAGACTAAATTTAAATTCCAGAATAATCTTCCATCTGCAGGAAGTTTAAATCAAATATTATACCCAAGTTCTTGTTTATAGGCACAACGGAAATGCACGCACGTGTACATATATTTTTATGTATGTATTTAAACCCAAGAATCTGTTGCTAGTATAATCGAAGTCTTGAACAGTGTAATCCAAGAATAACACTCCAGATCTGACTGCAACACAAAAAGGAAGTATACTTCTGTACAGAAAAAAGCCCTTAATAGTAGGGCTTCTTAGTTGGTGCCCCTTTTCCTGCTCCTGTGCCCCCCTTTCCACTGCTCTTCTGGGTCTTGATGGTGGTGGTTTCTCTCTGGTGGGAGGGGATGGGGTTTGTCATGGTGTGTCTTCAACATGTGGAGGCCTTCACCGGAAAAATGTGATGTTAATGTTGATGGTTCCTTCTTCCTCACTCTAGGGTCCTGTTGGGGTCTACTTTATATATCTCTTTCTATACCTTGCTCTTTTTTCATTGATCTGCCACCCCACATTACATCCAAATGTATTATGTATGGATAGATACTTCTTCTTGTTCTCTTAGTTACCTAAGATTACTGGTTTGGGGCAGCTCCAGAACACCCATCCAGCTGCATTTCTCAACTGGCTGTTGCTGAGTGGTTTATAGCCATGCAGCTTCCAGTGTCAGCTGGTGCCCCATCTCTTGCTGTCCCATACCTGTATTCTTCTAAACCTCTTCATGCCTACAAAACTGACAGAGATCCACGTGCAGCACAGCCCTGCTGGTGCTGTCCAGGCATTTTTGCCTCAGTGTTGTTCTTTACAGTCACAAAAATCTTGGAGACCAAACATAAAGACAGGGAGCTTTTTCTTTTAAATCTCTGTGGATTTCATTCCTCTTACCTGCTGTCTGCCATCTCTAATTAAAGTGCAAGGACCATGTCATGAGGATGGTGAAGTTGTATTTGGACTGCAAAATTTGTTTCCCAGCCCTGTCACGAACTTACCAACTGACATTAGACAAAAACACAGTGTGTGCCCTTTGTTTTTCCCTTTGTAAGAAAAGGATGACATTGCTTATATTATCTCTACAGAGACTTTGAAGGAAGGACAGATAATGTATTGGCCCAGGTTTGCAGATGAGCTCTGACAACTCAGACAGTGAAGGAAGGGGCTAAACCATAGTTATTCTCTAACCAGTTTTTCACTGGTAGTAGATCCTGGAGCGAAGAAGAGAAATCCTGAGGATCACCAACAATGGCAAATTTAGGTAATCCCTTAGGGATTATCCACCTGCAGGAGACAGTGAAAGCACAATGATTCCCCACTTTTCCCATACCCCTCATATGCTCAGTGCCAGGAACAGTCTGGGGATGATGACTTAATACACGAGACCTCTGCCAGCTGAGTGCGGGCAACTCCTCAGCAGTCAGGTACCCATCCCCTCTGGCAGGACAACAGGATGGAGAAGGTCTGATAACTTTTCAGAGGCTGTAATAACAGCAATAAGAGGAGCTGTCTCTCTTGCAGCCTGCCTCCCAGAGAGAGAATTTCTTGCTGAGATTCTCATCCTAATTCACTGCTTCATGCCTCCTGGGCTGCAACTACAGAAGCATGCCATTGTGCTCAGAAACATTTCCAGTGTATGGCTTCTGGCTCCATTATTAGAAAATTGTGCATTATCTACTGGTGAGTGACTTGTGTGTTAAAAGTCACCCACAGGGCCCTGTCCCCTGTGCACACAGGGGGTGCAGCCTCTGGTCACTGAGATCCAGCACTTTGTTTCAAGCTGCTGCAGACCACGTTTCCTCTCCACCACTGTGTCGTTCCACCCACCGCACTCCAGCCATAATACTGTGTACCAAAGAGCTGCTCGGGCCCACCGTGGTGCAAATGGGCAGCAGTCTTGCTGGCAATAGATGGATATATCCCAGGGTGGGGGAAAACAGAATTCAGCCTTCCAGCTCTCTGACACATCTGCAGCAAACATAAAAAATACCATAATACAAAATAATTATATCTCCTACATCTTACCTTTCAGCATTAGGAATAGTTATGGACTTGGATGCAGCCCATATCCTGAGTCAGGATTGTAAATTTTGCCTTTTCAACACAGCTGATAATAGGTGTCAGAGAAAAAAGAAAAAACAAAAGAGCAATAAAATGATAAGCACTCCTTTCCCTATTCCCTGCTGGAGGATTTCTTCCCTTTGGTTGTTGCACAGTCAGAGAAATAGCAGACTGACTGACTGTTAGATTTCTTTTTTGGCAACTGGCCTTCCAAAAGCAGTGCCTTTTCCCTTCTCCTTTCTGTCTTGGGAGATTGCTCCTTCCTGTGCCCTCACCTTTGGTTTTTGTCCTGCTTGGCAGAAGCAGCCAAATCCTCATGCCAATCTGAAGTCAATCTGAATTGGTATTGGGGTGATGGATATGGGACTCCTTTAGCTTCACAGGATCACAGAATCACAGAATCATTTAGGTTGGAAAATACCTCAGAGATCATTGAGTCCAAGCTATGACCAAATACAACCTTGTCAACTAGACCAAACTGCTGAGTTCCATATCCAGACTTTCCTTAAACACCCCCAGAGATGGTGATTCTACCACGTCCCTGGGCAGTCCATTCCGACGCTTGACAACCTTTTCTGTGAAGAAATTCCTCCTGACGTCCAGCCAGGTGCAGTTTGAGGCTATGTCCTTGAACTTTTCTCTGGGGAAATGAAGGGGAGCTCCGTAGAAGAGAATAACCAAACCAAACCCATTATCATTTGTGAGAACAATAATTATTATATCCACTGTGAATTATTCTAACCTATCCCTCCTTTCCCCCATTTGCCAGGTTACATTTGTGCCCCTAACCTACAGGTTAGGGGCACAAATATAGCTTGAAATGAGAAGCCACCCCAAACTGAGATGTTCTGGAGTTACCTGAGCACATGCCATGCCTGTAGGAGCAGCTGGGGCAATAGCCCAGCCCATGGGCAGCTACCTCCAGCTACCACAGAGAATCAAGGACCCTGCCAGCTGCCCTATCCAGATACCTTTGGCAAATACATCATTTACACTATAGCACAGGAGGTGGATTTTACAGGTGTAACTTCTGTTTTGCCCAGGAACAAATCCAGAAAGGCAGCTAGAAGAGAGCCCTGAAGAGGAACGTCTTCTCCCAGCTGTGAAGAAAAGTTCTGCATTGCCTGCTGCTCAGGTAGGGAGGGCCATAGCCACACAGTGACTGTGCAGCCACATCCTCCTCAGAGGGCTGGAGAAGACCCCGAGCTTCTTTGAGCTGTTCATGGCCTGCCCCAGTTCTGCCTTCCCCACTATCTTCTCCCTTGGGGGGGGGAATTAGACAGTGCTTCTCCAGCCAGGCTGGCCCTGCCTCATGTATTTAGCCTTTTCACTCTGTCATAGCTGGATTAACCCTCCTGCTCATCTGGATCTGCTCATCATCTAAGCTGATTAGTTAAAGAACTTGTTTCATCCCTCTCTAGGGCTTTATTTTTCATCTGTCATTTTCCTCTTTATTACCACAGCAAGCTTCTGCCTCTCCAGGTCTTTCCATGCTTTCCACTCACTGCCCCCTTCAGTTCCTGGCCACTGGCCTTTGCCAGTTTTCCCAGCTGGGGTGAGGGTGCAGAGCCTTCCCACTCACCTCAGTGTGATATTTCCCCATATCCTTTCACCTCCTTCCTTCAGATGTTCTCTTTCACCTGAGTTAATCTCCAGTTTACTCCTTCCTTACTCCCTTCTATCTCCTCTCCCTGGGTCCATGTTGGTCCCATGCAGAGCACTGTGCTTGAAGACTCTGGTGCTCTTGCATGTTCCAACACAACTGAAGGTAGTCTCAGGGGCTTTTCTCACTGTGCTTGGAAATCCTGGGTCAGGAGTCAAGTAGGAAACTGTATGCAGGTAGTTGTCCTATAGAATGCTCACATATTTGTGCTTGTTTCTGGCCAAAAGGAGCTTTGGACCATGAAATGGAGGCTCCAGGGCTTTGAAGTCCATTGGAATGAGCAATACTGAACATGGCAGCTTTTCTCAGCCTTCTGCAGACCCAGCAACACCACTCCCTCAGCTGCCTTACTCATCTCAGCATCTGGAACATGGCCTTATTTCTCCTTGGCTCTGTCTAGCTTGCTGGTTACCTGACCCTGACCATTGCTCCTCGCTCCTGCCATCTCCTCTCTCTGCTGTTGTCCTTCCAAGTGTCCCTGCACATCCTTCTCTGTCTCTGACCAATACAGGCAAACACTCCAAATGGTGGGCAATTGAAATGTATCTTTAGGGGAAAAAAAAAGGCAAAAAGAGCCTATAATTATGTTGCCCCTGTGGCTGCCAGCAACAGCTCTGATCACTTTGATTGTACATTGTGACCCCTTTTGCCATGCTCCATCTGTTTGTTTTTATAGTCTGAATTTGTAGCAGCAGCAAAAGCACCATGTCTTCTTATTTGTATCTACAGGGCTCCCTGTGCAATCTGCCCCAGTTCTGACCTGGGCCTTGCTCTACAGGAGAGATCAGGAAGAATAGCAATAAAGAGTGGGAGCCACAGCCAGCACCACCTACTTTTGGGAGCAGAATAAGACAATTAAGGAGAGGATTTTCAAATAATCCAAATGAAGAATACAAGGGAATAAATATTTAATACTCCCTCATGCAGCTTCATTCTCTCTGATAATCCCTAATGTTTCTACAGTGCCTTTCAAAAGGGAGCAGTGCATAAAGGGCAGATGCAAAATGTGGCTCCGACAGGCCAAGATCCTCCCTCTTCTCTAGTGGGATTACAAGTGTGCTGCTAGACCCAGGACATGAGCAAGTCCTGCCACTGGCAGCCACAGATGTAACCCTGTGGAGCTCTGCTGGAAGGATATAGTCTGCTTAAGCCATAGCTGTGGCTGTATTTCCTGTTCTTACTCCCCTTGGCTACACAGGCAGGATCATGAAGAGATTATGGACTTAAAATACAGTAATGCTCTGTTTAAAATTGAATAAAACCAGTTTGCACTTTTTGCAAGGCAGTCCCTGTTGCTGTCTCTCTGGGGGCTCAGCAGGTACTCTTCTTGTGGGGAGAGGGTGCACTGATCATAGCTTTCCTTCAAAAAACCTCTACATTACACAGACAATTTCTCTGTCCTCCTTTTGCCCAGGCATTTTCAGGTGTCAGGCTCCACTCAGGAATTCCCAGCACAGACCAATGCAGGTATGACAAATACCAGTGGCCAGGTTAGGTCAAGGGGAATTGAGGAAAATGGGAAGGGACAGACACGCTGCTGGTGGATTGGACTGGCCAAAAAGAGGGAAGGACAGGCAGAGGGGCTGTGTGTTCCTGGAGGATGCTGGAGCTGGTACCTGGGATACGTGCCGAATATTTTGGAGTGGGAACATTTTATCTTTGCGTATGGGAAAAGGGGAGGATTTCAACAGTCTAGTTTTCAAACCTTTTTCCGCCTTTTCTGATGAACAGTTGTGATTATAAAACAGAATTAACAAGCCATGCTCCTACTGGGCAGGTAATATCTGTGAACAAAAGGCAACATATATGGATACAGATATATGTATATCAGGGAATGGGCCACTTGCAGAGCATCTGCAGCCTTCTCCCCTCTCTAAAAGCAAATTTGATCTAATTTCCCTCTTAGTAGGCTAAGGCTAGCTGTAAGCAACTGGAGGGAGAGGGAAGAAGTTACCAACATGCTGCATCCCTGCTTCTGAGAGTACTTGAGTGTATTTGGGTAAAAAGAAATCCCAGTTGCAAAGGATGGATGCAGATAAATCTCACTCTGGGACCTGATAGGCTTATTGGGGATTGTGTTATCTTCCAGAGACTTGGACAAAGGAACCACATTCCCTTCACAAGTTCTCTAGATTATACAACCTTTTTCAATTTTCTGCAAAATCAGCCATGCGTATGGAGAAAGCACCTGCTTTGTACAGTGTTCTTAAGGTGGTTTTATACAACTCAGCTTCAGGTCCTTCCTCCCAAGAGGAAGACAGGATGACATTTCAGAAAGGCATTTTTTCAGTAGTTTCCATGTAACCTTGAGTGCAGCACTGTGTAGTGGCAACCTTGGTAGAAAGGAGCAAAATAAAGAATTGTTGAATAATCCAGGTTGGAAGTGACCTTCTAACTCCTGCTAAATTCAAAGCTGAGTTGGGTTAGACAAGGCCTTGTGCAGATGAGTTTTGAACATCTTCAAGGATGGGGTTCCCACAACCTCGCTGGGCACCTCTCTCATGATCATCCTCCCGGTGAAAAATTTCTTCCTTATGTTCAACTGGAATTCCGTGTGCTGCAATTCATGTGTGATGACTGCCTTGTGCCTTTTGACCTCTGGGAAGAGCATTTTCACTGTCAACCCTTTTAGGCAGTAGAAAACAGTAGTTAGATCTCCACTTTGTCTTCCCTGCTTAAGACTAAACTGAGTTTCCCTCAGCCTCTATCTCTGCACTGGGGGCTGCAGCTTCCAACCACCCTGGTAGCCCTGCACTGGACTCCCTCCAGTTTGCCAAGCTCTTTCTTTTACAGAGCAATCTCGTACTGGCCACTGGACACTGGACACCAGGTATGTCCTTGTGAGTGCCAAATAGAGGGACTAATCCCCTCCCCCAATTTGATAGTCAGCTCAGCTTCCCAGACCTGCCCCTAATAAATGCACACCATGGATGTGTCCTCAGCAGTTCTGCACAATGCACTGCATACATGTCAGAAAAGGAAAAACTTACTGGTGAGTGACAGACAAAATTTCCTTTAATGCAAAAAAAAATTAAAACACTTGAAATAATTAATGTTTGAAAACTACCAAGAGGGAAGAGTTTTTAAATGTCCAGTAACATTTTAGGGCAAATTGTGTGTGCATGCTTGTGGGGTGTAAGTGAGTAGGTGGCTGAGTGGGTGTCAGTAACACTAGAAAGGAACTCTTGATGCTTTTTAAAATAAAAAACATTAAGGACCTAGCAGTATGAAACAGCAATTATTACGAAGCATGATCTCATTTCTGAATCTGGTATGAATTTCAGGCTCTGCAGCTATTACATTTTGAATAAATAGCAATTAACATCTAAGACTTTTCTATTTCTTTTAATTTCTTTTTTTTTCCCCCCAACTCCTGGATAACAGACAAACTTCAGCCATTCTGAAATTCAAATACCTTTGAAGAGAATGTCAAGATCTCTTCATCACCACTAATGGAAAAAAAAATCCAAAGCACATTATCCAACTTTGAGATTTTGCTTTATCTTCCTGGACTGACAAGCGCTGACCACTTGTGGGTTGTCATTTATTGCAGTGTCAAATGCCTGCAAATCTTGTACTGCCTTTGCAGCTGGTTTGTATTTCAGCTTTTCATTCTAGTGCCTCACTGTCAAGTCTAGACTTTTTTTTCCCCTTGTTTGTGTGATAAGACACATAGCAAAGTTTTGCAGGCCATGTTCGGCTGTCATTGCAGAACAATTCCACTTTCTGTGGTTCACTGACAGTGATACAAGTACAAGACTTAGCACATGCTAAGTCTCCAAATTATTGCTGAAGCAGCAGATGGGGGATGCCCCCACCACCACTGGAATGTGTGAAAATGCAGTATGGAGGTGAAGTATGGAGAGCTAGAGCTTCAGATCACCCTTCCAGGTCTGTGATAGTGATGTAGGAGATATAACATGGAAAACCAATGAAAATGTATTTATCAAAGAAAAAAACCCTCTAATTCTCAGGTGGTACCTTTTCCTTTCACTAGAAAATCCTTTCTGACCCATCTTCTTCCCTTAATGTCTCCAGTCAGTATGTCTAACATCTACAATTAGAAATAAAGCCTTGAACATGAGATGGAACTTCCACATCAATGAATTAAACCATTCTTTTCAGTTTATGAGCTCCTTAAAAAAAATTCCAGTGTAAGTGTTATTTATTTCCTGTAGAACAAATGTAAGACTGCATTCATGTTTCTTTGTTATCACCTGAAAGTCCTGTGGGAGCAGTCTGTGGACTTCCAGGAATCTGCAGAGCTCAGACTGAAAACTACTGCAGTGATGTATATGGAACGGATACACAGCCTACAGAGCAGCTGTTGGCCTGGTATTCAGCAAGATATGAAAGCTTTAGAATAGACAAAACACTTCACTATTAACCTCTGTTTGATAGAAAGTGCTGTTGCTGGAGGCCTGATGGAAGCTTCGCTCCTGAAGAGGAAGCAGTACTACAGCCCACTTGATCCTGAAACGCATTAACCTTGCCAAGCAAGCGATGCAAATAGACCAAGACCAGGTACTCCTGTTCTAAAGAAACCACAGTCTGCCCCTCTTTCACATAGTGCCTCCAAGTGTACTATTCAAACCTCCTCTGAAGCAAGCTGGGGTGTGGGCAATGCCTCCAGAGTGTGACACAGACTTCAGTCAGTTGTCCTTTACCCTCTATTCCCGCTTTACTCCACATTACCCTCCACTGGGCACAGTGGGACATCTGGACAAAAAGAAATTTCCTGGAAAGTTTCCTCCCTGAAAGTGCAGGGGTTTCTTGCAGGGGTGCACCCTCTGCTGTGGTTTCCAGGGGGCAGAAGCAGCGAGCTGAGAGGTGTTGATGAGTCTTAATTCATGGCCATTAGCAGAGGTCACTTTCAAATGCTTCTCCCTTAATGAAACGCTGGCTGTTCCTTCCTGGTGTTTCATTAAATCACAAGCTGGTGCAGGCAAAGATGCACTGGAATGAAAACAGGGAAAGAGGGGCCCCCGCTGGGCCCCTCTGGGGTCTTCTGGGATCCCCCTGTCTCCTGCAGCTGGAACTCTCCCCCAGCCCACAAAAGAATAAAGAAACTATTTTTTGTGTTGAGGGGTTTTGTTGTTGTTGTCGCCTTTTCCCAGTGCCGTGCCCAACGTTCCAAAGAGAGAAGTGAATATTTGATTGCAGTAATTAGTTAATCAGTAACTGGCATAATTTTTTTCCCTGATTAATGCTCTGAATAATCATTGCAGCCCTATCTGTAGGCAGTCCTGTTATCAGAGTCACTTTGAAAACAGCTTTGAAAAGATAGAACTGCATCCCTACAGATAAAATTAGACAGGTCAGATGCTCCACCCTCCAAAAACTGGTCTTTCATTGAAATTGGCCAGGGGAAAAGAGAGATCGAAAATGCATTCTCTTCTCTCAGCCCACTCATTTGCACTTCTCTGTAAGCAGCATTCTGGAAGAACCTGGGGAATGAATCCACATGGAAAATCTCAAGCTCACAGGGCAGATGGAGGCACAGGATGGGCCTTCCAGGAAATGAAGACTGGGAAAACATTTATACCAACACTAATCTATCTTTGTCCCTAGAGCTTATTCCAGTGCTCCAGGGGAATGCTGAAACAGAGGACCATATGCTGATCTCAGGGATGGGTAACTCAGTGTGGGCTCCGTGTGCTTATACCTACATACAGTACATGTATATAAATAAAATATGTTTTAGATCTATACTGTACTTTTGTATAATGTGTGTTTCATATGTCTTAGTCATATAAAACATGCATGTGTAAGATAAACATTAAAACTAACTTCAGAGAAAGAAAAAGAAGAGATCTTTTTTCCACCCTGCAGGAGTTAGACCAATTCCTAAAGCAGTGTTGAAGTTCAAATCAGCCTTACTCTGGAGGGATGAATAGTGCAACTCCAAAAATTTTTTGTAACGAATTATTAATTCTGTAAAACTGAATCTTTCCAGAAGAACATCCCAGGCTCAGAAGGAGTCTCTTGGCTCCTGGGTGAGATTCTAAAAGGAACACTTATGAGAGGAAGACTTCTGTGAGAGGAACAGTGCAAGTGAATATATGCAATGCTCAGAATGCTCAGCACAAGATAGTGCTCAATGGGAAGGGCCCAGTTGACAAAACCATGGCTTCTCCAGTTGACTTTGAAAAAACCTGGACCTGAGTTCTACTCATCCCTGGCCAGAGCTGTAGTCTCCTGCACAGGAGCTGTTTTGAGCGTCCACTCCCAGTCTGTCACCTCCCACCAAAAAACTTGATAGAACAGAAGTTTTCCTTTTTGTTCTTTTTCTCCTGTGAAGCAGGGATATTTCCAAAATCCTGAAGATGCTGAGAGGATGAGATACTATCTCCTGACACCTGGACCACCTGCCCCCAGAAGTTGTAACATCTGCAATGGGCACATCAGTAGCTGTGTGAAGAGCCCATCAGCAACAGTGACTTGATCATCACAGATACAAGCTGAATCCCCTCCTTGAGGCAGTTCTCAAAAACCACAAGGTATGAGGTGGAAAACAAAGGAATTTTTTGATTAGAGAAGAGAGAAGCAGCAGACTGTGTGTGAGGACAGACACTGCATCATTCAGAAGAGCTGGACCCAGCTACACTGTGTGACCTCACAGATATCAGCAGCAAAGGGTTGAAAGAAACTCCTCTATGAAACCTGGGTTTCCTGTAATATGTATAAAGAAATATATTTATCGATCTTACAATGTGATACCACAAGTAGATCAGGAACAATGCAACAGAATTACAAGCAGACCATCTTATCTTTATCTAAACTATGTCCACACTTATGTTTAACTTAAGTGAAAAATTGTATCTGCTGGCTTCTTGGCAATGAGGCCATTCCTTCTGACCTTTTGCTTGTGGAAAGCCTCAAATCATTTGTCTTGCACCTCCAATATTTCCTGGACATTTAACTTCCACTTACCCTGCCTAATGCTGAGCTGACAAAAGCTGTCTTGGTAATGGGTACTCATACGCGCAAATCTACTACCTATACTCCTATCATATTCCATTTCTAATGATTATTGTATAATATTTCCTACTTTCTCTTATGCTTAATACTATACTTAGACTTACTAAAAGAGTCAGGATTAAATGACATGTGAACAGCTATCAGAATGGATAATACTATTCCCCTTGCGACAGGAAGACTCCCAGAGTGATATGGTCTGGCTGGCTGGTGCATTTGTAGTCATGAGAAACCGAGCAGACAGATCCCTCATCATTTCTGTCTCTGGAGGAAGGAGAGCTGCTTAGAGCTGCTTTCTGTCTGCTTAACGGGGAGTAGCAACTTATAGGGGTGAATAAAGCAGAACCCAGAGAGTGACTGAAGAGGACCCTTGGACATCTCAGTCTCATTCCTGTACTTGGAAGAGCCAGGTCACTCACTAGTAAAGCCAGTAAAAACGATGAGATTCAGTCTTGTTTTTATGGTTTCAGAAATAGCTATCATCTTCCAAAGACTGTTGCTGCCCTAATAATTGACCTGGTCCTGCCAGTATACAGATATCTGCAAAGGGGAAAAGATCATAATTCACTGATATTTACTCACTCTCATCCCAGTGGGGATGCAAATACAGAAGGTCATGACCCCCCTTGTCCATTTATTTAACTAAGGGAATTTCTGCCTGGAGCTGCCTGGCAAACCCAGACTGGAGAGAGCTAGGGCTGCTGTCCTGTCCCTGCTGGTGGCAACTCCACAGCCCCAGGAGACTCAGACTTCACTGGAAATGCAGGCAGCAGAAGCAGTGTTAAATTTAGACGACGTTAATTTCTGCTGTCTGAAGGAAGAGTGAGCAGCTGCCTATGTCCCGGATTCCACATCTGAGCTGTTTCTCTCACGCTTGGATGCTTGGCCATGCAGAAAGTCTGGGAAAGAACTGGGGGCAAAGGCAGGAAAGCTGGAGGACCTCTGTGCAATCTCATCCCCAGGGAGAATCTCCGCAGGCTTGGATGTATTTTTAATCTGTTCCATCAGCAATAACAAACAGTCAGAAGAAGTAATAACAGGGATTTTGCTGTGTATGAAGTTGTTATCATGAAATGTAATCTCTCGATCAAATTAGAGCTGTGTTCATGCATTCTCTTCACTGACCTTGGGCTCATCAAGAGAAAAACATTTTCTTTCAAAGGTGGCCTGTCACCAGTGTGTCCTTTAATCAGCCACCTAAACACTTTGCTCTTGTAACTACCTCTTTAATCTGTTGATGCTTTACTCTCTCTGAGTCAACAAGTAAGGTCAAAGCAACATGAGATGTTTTCTTTAACATGAGATGTCCCCTAAAAACCACAGTTGAGTCTGATTACTATCTTGTTTCTTCTGTGCCTGAACCAAATACCAAGTCAGAAGAGTTGCAGCCCATTCTGGATTTATCCTATTGTCTTAGATGGCCAGGAGTACCTCTTTCCTTCATACTCTTAACTGATGTGTAGCTAAGAACTGAAAAGCAGCTGCTATAGTTCACAGCATGGCTGTGACTAGACCGCAGTGTGGGTCAGGGTGCTACCAGAATATATGCAATGAGTTGGTGAAGTTTGTTGGATATCTTGGGTAGAAGACACTCACTCATCATTCACTGAGGCATAGCTACTTAGACAATCAATTCAGGATGTCAGACATCCTCCATCCTACAGTGCCAGTGCTTAAGAGCTCACAAGGAGCTTACAGCTACTGCATCTCCTTGCTGGGGCAACATGATAAATGTCTGGGGGCACTCCTGAAGCTGACCAGATAATTCCATGATGCAAGCTGGCCTAGTCTTTGTCCAGTGCTCCAGAAGGCTTGTCCAAACCCACACAACAGAAGTTAAAGGGTAGCGGTACCAAATGACCCTGCTGTGTCCTTAATGTGCCAGCATGGATAATTCATCATCCTCAGATAACCTGCAGTCCTTCCACCCTTCTGGTGACTGTATCAGCATTTGCAATGCAAAGCACTCTTTTAATTTTATTTATTGAGGGACTGATTTGCACAGCAGGGCATCACTTTGTTTATTCTCTGCTATCCTTGTTACCTTTAATGAAGACAATGAAGAATTTTAAATAATAATTATAAAATATATCCCCCTCAGTTACCGTGGCAACAAGCTGGAGCTTTTTAACACTGCCACATATTCCATCTGTTTCTTTCTTTTAAATGACAAAACAGCTTCCTCACATACCAGCATTGCATGGAAGAGAGAAGACTCTCAGGAGGAGTAAAACAGAAGTTCCAGCTAACAAACAACTCACTTTACTACCCTGAAGGAAAGCCTGTTTCTGGTCAAGAGTGGTTTCCTCCTACCAGTACTGTCCAACAGGGTTTTCTCTACAAAAAAAAAGGACACAGGTGTTTTAGCAGCCAAGCCTCCAGGACTTAATTCACTTCTTCAAGGAGCAATAGGTACAGTGGTGAATGTCTTCGTCCCTTAGCTCCATCTTGAGCTAAATCAGACACTGTCAGCTGAATATCCTTCAGCTTGGTGCAAGTCTAGACCTACTTATGACTCAGCCCAGTTTGGAAAGAAAAGTGCGTTCTTGTGATACTGCAAGAGAGATGTCAAAACAAGGTGCTTTCCAATAGACTTCTGGGATGTGGGTTAAGGGTAAATAAAATATCATAAAAATGTTGTTTTTCTAGAGTCAGTTTCTCTCAGTACTCTCTCACCCAGGTTTCTTGGACCGAGTTTTTTCCCTTCCTCCTCTTTCTCAGACTCTGTTTTGGGGCTTACCCCAGCTCATCCCCATTCCCAGAAATTTTTTAGCTCTCTAAAATGAACTCTGGTCTTCTCTCTTCCCTTGTTGGCAGATAATCCCTCTCCCCCTAAAGACTGGCTGTCTGCCACTGCTCAGATGTATGTCACACCTGCCTCCTGCCCAGCATCTGACTCACAGATGGAACCATTTGCTGTACAGAGTCTCCATCTGCAAGATTTTCCTCTTATTTTTGAGGATGTAAAGTCAGAGCTATTCTCCCAAATTTCCTGGAGATACTCCTTCTCTTGTGCTTGTACTACCAACACCACAACTACGATCAAATGTTCCTCTTGGTCTCGCAACTGATGTTCCGCTGAGAAACATCGATGGACAAAACTGAATGCTTAGAAGGAAAGCTGGGAAGTGACCTTACATGCACAACAAATATAAGCCTTATCTTCAGAAGCATCTTCAGGATCAAAAAGATAGCACTCTTCCTTTCTTTCCAGCTTCCAGGGTTCGTTTTGGCTTGTGTGGGGTTTTTTTTCCCCTATTATCTAAATGTTTCCTGCAGTCTTCTGCCTTCGTTTTAGGTTGGTTTTGCTTTTTTCATCTTGTGTCCCAGTGTTTCTCCCAGAGTCCAATTTCATTACCCACAATTTTACTTTCAGGCAGGCTGTATAGTGTTTTGGGGTTTTGCCTCTTCTGATATCAATCAGTTTATTGGTTCCTTTTGTTCTTCCAAATAAACAGCAAATTGCAGCTGGGGATCAAGGGGAAGTTGGGAAGCAATCTGAGAGTTCACCTACTGACATTGTAGCAACTCTAACCAAGCCTGAAATGAGAGTCAACACGTGGCCAGGAGAGGTTAATGCCTTTCACCTCTGCATTTGTGGATCCTGGCCAGAGCCAGGCCTCATCTTGACCACCACTAATGGACACCAGATAAACCATCATGGTGACAATCTCTACTTTGGAAAGATCCAGGGCTGAACAGCAGTGAATTGGGACAGTCAACAGCAAAGGTGCACCTGCAGGTCACAGACTGTAGTAGAAAGTGCTGTACCACTGACTGAGGTTGCCCCAGGACATGAATAACAGGACATGCCCCTGGTGGTGCTGAGGGAAAACTGTGTAGTGGTCGCAGTGTAGAGAACTGTGACAGTAAGACTGGTCTGACTGGAGGATGAGTAGGAAAGTCTAGGTATGGATACACGAGAAAGGACAGCAGAACAGGTCTAAGGACAACAGATGTTAAAAATCCAGAGATCACCAGGATCACGGCAAATCTACAGGCAGTTTCCCAAGAAACCTGGAAAAAACTCCAGAAAAAAATAAAGAAAAAACTTAATATGGATATAACTTCTTTGTTTTGTTTTTGGTGTTCTAGTCCTGAAAAGTACCACTAGCTTTTCTCTGTCACACACAGACTGAGAGTCTCCTTCTTGCCTTCTTTTCTCCTTATCTTCACCCGTAAAAAGGAGACTCCCAGAAATGCTGTTAGTTTCCTGGAGAAAACAGATAGTTGTGAGAGCAGCAGAGATGTTTGCCTGTAACCTGATGAGCCATGGAACTAAGACTTGGGAGCTGTGAAGCTTGTCTGCTGACCAGTACAGTGTGGGATGAAGGGAAGAGAGCTCCTCAGGCAGCATTGGACAATGTTGGAGAAGAAGCAGAAGGGTCATGTGACATTTTAAAAGTGGGATAGAAGAACTGCTAGATGAGCAGTAGAAGATGGAAAAACCAGGCTTATTTTGACACACCTTGCCTTGAGATTTCTAAGGGCAATGTGCAGTGTCTGAATGATAAACTACCAGAAATGTGGTTGATACCAACCTTTAGAGATGCTGTGTTGAAGTCTTTGAAGGGCAGAAGGGGAGAACAGATCAGTAACATCTTCTGTAATATCACACTCCTGAGCCTGGAAGGCTTGGGGCGGAAATGCCACCATCCTGCCTTGGGCCTGCTGTTTCACAGTTGTCCATTACTGGGGATTTTAACCTTCATCCTGAGGTGTCCCTTTGTGTCTAGTGCAATAAACAGGGCCCTGGGGCCAGATGGTCCCATCAGCAGTCCTGATGCTGGCAAGACAAGAGCATAGCACTTGGCACTTTACTACCTGCTCCTTTACATTGCTTATAACTGATGGTTGTGCTGCTAAAAAAGGACAAATATGATAAATAACCATGGAAAAAAAATTATGTAGATGGATATTCTACTGTAAAACATATGTCTCTGTCCAGGGCAACTGCACAGTCGTTACTGAAAACAGCAGGCTAATAAAAAACAAGATTTCCTACATTTTTGATGATGTTTTCTGACCATGTGTAATATCAAGTGTTGAGAGACTGGCCAGAATTTCAGCCCTGGAGGCCAGACAAAACCTCCTCATGTCGCACCTTCTGGGATCTTCCGCTAAAAGGAGGAAACCATTGCTGCCAGCCAGTGCTTGCCTGGCACCAGGCCCTCCTCCTCCTTCTGGTGGTGAATCTGCACCTCCAAAAGAAGCCAGCTTTCACTGCTATCCTGGTGATCATGAAGTTAAAGGTGTTGGCCCTTGACATTAGCTATTCAAGGGCAAAAATCTTACTCAGAGAAAGATCACATGCACAGTCTGGAGAAAATCCAGAGTACTACTGCCAGCAGAGACTTAAACCCCCAGCTTTCCAGGATCCCTAATGACAGAGTCAACCCATCAAATTACTTTCTCGTGCACTGATGAGGACTTCTAAGGCCTCTGGACACCCATCTCCCAAACTCCACCCATGACTAGGCATATCAGCTCAGGTCCCCACAGATCCACCTTTGCTGTCTGAAAGCTAATCCAGATAATTATTCACCTCAATTAGCTTTCATACAGAGAGGATTTACCAGAGTAATTTCTGATGTGACAATACCCTGACCATCAACTTTCACCTTATAGTCTGTAACAGATGTCATTGTCAAGCTTTCCATCTCTGTTTGCTCTCTGAATTCCTTGATTTATATCTTCTGCAGCAAAAACATAGAGGATGAAAGCTAAAAGTGCTTAGCCAAGCAAGGACTGAGATCGATGAAATCAAGGGTTTGGTACTCCCAGGTGAGGAGCAAGACATGAGTAAACACGATATGCTCCAAGTTAGAAGCAGTTCTATCCTGTTACCTGCATCCAGGGAGACATGGTGAGTGGGCAGTTAATTGTTGCCCCCAAACACAAACATTTTCTGCAACTGAAAATCAATAATTTTTTATCTTACAAATCTGAAATGCCTGGTAATCATGGTTTATTGCCCTGTCACAAAGAGCACTATGAGTAGGGAATCCATTAAAAAGGAAATAGTCAGAGTCATTTCCTCCTCTGCCTGTGTAGACAGAATAAAGAGTCCTTCATCCCTTGGAGCTCTGGCTCTTGGGAATTGGCAAGCTGGAATATGTTTTTACTAGCAGCTATGGATGTTACAGGGGTTTTCAGTTGGATTTCCGCCCCACTGGGTTCATAGAAGTGAAGCATTACAGGAGAGAAGAGCATTTGCAATCCCCCCTTCCAAGCCTTATCATCTTTTCCTAGCTATTATGATGAGCTGAAGGATTTGTTCCCCTACCTGTCTTCCCTGAGCTATTTTTCATAGTGGATTGAGAAAGGCTTAAATGTTACAGATGGATGAAAATCTTGTGGGATCAGAACAAAATGGCTGTTTCTGTTCATGCTAATAGCCTGAAATGAACAGCAGCAGCAGCAACATGCCATTGTGAGCCTTGGCCTCGTCCCTTCAGTGTCTATCAGCTGACAAAAATGAACCAACATATCTGGTAGCAAATACTGTCCAAAGCCTTTTTGGCCCAAATTTGCCACTGTTTCTAAGACTGGCTTGGCTACCTCAGTGATAGCAACGGACAGGTGACCCATCCAGAGAGTTGCCAGCATTTTTTATGTGTTTTTTTAGCAAAGATGAACCTAAGAGGTTGTTTAGGATGCTTGTGTGTTATGGTGAACTTTCAAAACCTCTAGTTGTGTTTGAGACCATTTGGCTACCAGGTCCCATTAACTCAGCTCTCTACGATAGCTGGGAGCCCACCGGCCAATGTCACGCAGCCTTTTCTTTGCTGCTTGGTTTGAGAACAGCATTAAAGGTAACCAGCATCTGACTAACTGCTTTCTGCATGTTAACCAAAGCAGCAGGTGAATGTGCAGCATGCTGTACATCTGTGCTTTTGCTTGGAAGGCTTCCCAATCTGTCCTTGTACAAGTCCTTCCTCATACTTGGTCCCTTCATGACCTGCCTTCTTTTTCCCTACTTCTTCCTTTTACTAGAATGGAGCTGATTCTGGTAGGATGAAAAACCAGCACAGCAAGCTTATTTTCATTCTCACACCAAGGACAAGCAGTAAATCCAGGTTCTTGATGCAAAAGCACCTGTAATTGAAAGGCATCACTGGAGCACTGGAGCCCTCTGCTCCCCATCCTCCTCCATGCAAGAAAGGTATTTGCCAGCAGACATTTGCACGCACGTGTGTCATCTCTACAGCCTTCTCTGTAGCAAAGTGTGTAAGCAGGATGTCAGCCACACCTGTGTTTGAATTGTTCATCTAACAGCAAAAGGAGTGGTCCCTTTAAAATAAAAATACTCAAATTAAAAAGAGATGCATTTGTTGGAGACAGATTTCAGGGTGTTTCTGAGCAGTTGAGCTTGGCTCAAATTATTAAGTGACAGGACCTAAAACTCAGTTTCCATGTTTTTCTGCAGATATGTTTTTAACATCAGCCCTGATTATGCCTTGGACTGGCATCCTAGGAAGGCAGATGGGTTTTCCTGGCATCAGGTTTCCTAGGCTTTTGACTGTTGGAGTCTACTGCATCCTGTTGTAAGAGGAATGTATTTTGCAGTGCCATAACAGGATTTTGTCTATTTCCAAATGTAGTGGTTCCCTCCTAATTCTCAGGCATGAGGTACTGCCAGGAATGGCTCAGCCTGACACCATTTTACTACAATGGACATGTGAAAATAGCCTGATTTCTGCACTGAGATTCCACGCCAGGAATTAATTGAGCCAAGAACAAATAAATAATTCCTTGTTTATTCCTCAGCTAAGGTTTGCTGCTGTTGTCAGGCCATAACAGGTCAGGGAGGAAAATTGCTCTCTGTGCCTCAAAGAAAATACTACTCACTGTTACAGAAAATTAATAAATGGCAGGACTCCTTTTCCTCCAGGAAAAGGATGTGCCTCTCTCTTTGTAATTTACACCAGTGTTTTGTAATTTGTGTCTCGTAACTACAAGTGGTTGGACTACCACTACTACTTTATAAAACATGGAAATCCTCATAACTTCCCTGGAGTTTTCTCTCACTTCAGACCCCACGGTAGTTACCCCATGGGGAAGCTGTAAAGGTGACATTTGGCTTTTGGGGCAAATGCAGGGACAATCTGCCTGGAAGCCATAAGTTTCCCTGTGGAAGTATGGAAGGGTTAGTGAGTTAGGGGGTGTTCTACAGAACATCACTGCCTCACCAAAGCCATGAGGCCTGAACCACAATCTCCTTCTGAAGATCTCCTTTCCTCTATCATGCTGGCAACAGGACCTGCTGGCACGCACAGCCCTCTTTCTTCATAGGTACTTTCGAAAAGTTCTTTATCTTGTGGTTCAGGCTCTGACCACCAGGAAGTTTACTTGTGGCTTTACATCTCAGGTGAGTGCAAGGACATTTCCTAGCAATGTGAGCATTGCTTCTGCATAGTGAACCCTGAAAGGAGAGGTTTCCACAGGGCTCGACCTCCTCTGTTGCAGGCTTCTTTCTGGCACCTGAGGGCACTCTCCGTGGTCTCTGTACAGCAGGACAGAAGATGTGCAGCTCAGGAGCCTGGCTTGTGTCCCACCAGGGGAGACACACACACTGCTAACACCCACCTCTGGCAGGACAGTAGCTCTTGGTCATGTGCTTGAAGTTCCTACGCTACAGGGGCAGTGCCAAGATGCCTTCTTGGCTAAGATTGCCTTTAGGAACAGGTTAGTTAGAGGGCACCTGTGAGGACACACAGCAGTCCTGCTGCAGCAAGGGAGGTGCCCAGGCCATCTCTCCCTACTCAGGGCTGCTCAAAATGCTCCTCTGCTTGGTGAGACAAGGGGCTGCACCACAATTCTGCTCCACGCCTCTGCTAGCCCCCTGTCCATGACATGTGGCTACTGTTACTGCAGAGAGCTTTTACCTCAGTATTTTACATTTCTATACAGCTTTCGGTTTTAACATTGTTTGATGAGCAACTGGCCCCTTCCATCACAGTGTTAGGCACCACTGAAATAATTCCTAATTGGTAGCACCTTCCAGCAAAGCCTAGTTTTCCTCCAGCCTTGAGAGGAAAAACTTGTGGAGAAGAAAAAAGTATCTGTTTAGCAGTGTTCACTAAAATTATGCAAGAATATCAAAAAGCAAAGTGCAAATCTGTACTAATCTGAAGTGTTGGGGAGATTTAAAAACCATATAATTAGACAGACATCGATGTGGCCAGGAAAACCCTGTTCAGTGCCTCTCTCTTTAGAAAAGGACCTGAATTTTGCTCATGCAGCACATAGAGGATTTACCAGAATATTAACAACATCCCCATTCCTATATCGGGTACAAATGCAAGGGTCAAATAGGCACCCTTGGTACAAGTAGAAAGGTATTGCTGTCCACCCATGGTCTGTTGCCTTTGCTACTTAAAGACCCCAAGCACTTTGCATTTTGTCAGCCACTTGAAATATATATACTAGCTATAAAATGATACTTAAAGAGTCCCTGCACTTTGTACAAATGGCTATTTATGACCTGCCATCAATGTTGTTCTACGGAGAGGCATGGGGAGGGGGGATTGATGGAGCACTGTGCCCAATCCATCAGTCACTTCACTACAAACTCTAAACAGATTTTAATTGTGAGGCCAGATTTACTCCAGCCATCTGTATACGAAACGTGTCTCCCCACTGAAATAGAGAAATACTTTATCCTGAATGTTCTTTTGCAATGTATATATTGTATCAATGTCAATAAAATATTTGTCACAGCAAAAATGTAAGCCTGTCTGCTGTGTAACAGAGAGCCCCAGTGGAAGGCAACATTCCCAGATTTAATGCTGACTAAACTTCTCAGTTTCACAGGAAATTAATGGGGCTGGGGAAGAGCCTTACAATTAGAGGAGCAGGGCTACAAATTTTTGCCTTGCTGTTGGCTTGCTTTATTGGAAAGATCTCAGTTCTCAGAGCAGGACTGGGCTGATGGCTGGAATTGCTGAGAGCTTTTTTTTCTCCTCAGAGCAATAAAAATAAAGCCACTGGCATGACAAGCTTACCTATGCCTCCATCCCCTGCTCTGCCAGAGTACCCCAGGTTGTTCCCTGCCCAGAGCAGTGGATTTACTCCCCACAACCCCTTTAAACTATGGCATCACTGCTGAGACAGCCAACATGGGAGCCAATTAGGTGGTGCTGCAAAGATGTGGATGCCTGTGGTGTGATATCTATCAGCTCATCTCAAATATCCCCTGAACTGCTGTAAGTGGTAGTGGCTTTTAATCATTGCTGAGCTTGACTCAGCTCAGACCATTTCCTTGAGCTATCCAGTCCTTCTGTCCACCTTACTTCCACAACAATTAAAACTCTGTTTACTGTAAGAAGACAGTATCTTCTTTAAATATTATTCCTTTCCTCATTGCTAGCCAAAATACAACTGCTTCTGAAGATCCCTGGGTTATGTGACTTCCCCCTCTCCTGTGGTAGACACAGTCTGCCACCTCAGATCTCTGGGCAGCCCAGCAGAGTCCTCAAGACTCTGTTATGCAGTCCTGCTACTGCTCAGCTCTCTCTGGCACTCAGAGAGGCACTGCATTACACCCTCCTTTCTGCAGACAGGCCCTCCCTGCCACTCACAGATATGTCTTAACCAGGCAGAACAGTTCTCCTTTGCAATTCCCAATGCATCTGTTAATAATACAGACAAAAAGTGACCAGTACAGCCTGAAAGGTTGGTCTCTGGGTCTCCTAGAAGCTCTGTGTATGTGAGAAACATTTCCCCCACAATCAAGTGACCATTGCATGCAGGGGTCATCCTTATTTTCTGTGAAGGTGCAAACCCTACCAGCCCCATCGCATCCACATTTGTATTTTCCTCCTGTGACATTGTGGGTACCACTCACTCATTTGTTGTGATTTTAAGTTATTCACACAGCTCATGGCACAGGGCTCCAGTCTAATTAACCTGAATGGATGCTGGCATGCTAAACATTGTGTAGTCAGATTTATAGAGGATCCCTCAAAAGCTTGTCCTTGCAAGGCTTTTCAAAATTCAATTTGCTTTTCACATTCTGCTGTTTCCCTGTTCCTTGGCATTTCTCTCTGATGGACAGTGGAAACAGATGTCTGGCTTTCACTTCAGTTTCTAGTCAGGTTTACTCTGAATTTTGTGCACTAACAGAGTAACATTTGTGTTGCAAGTTCCAAAAGGGGATTTTTCCTTGTTTTCAAGACCATTTCTTTCATGGGGAATTTTTAATGAATTGCTCTGCGATCTTTTTATTGGTCTGTGGTATTTATGGCGCAGGTTTATTTCCAGCAAAAGCTGGGCTAAGGGTTAACCCCTATCCTTGGAGCTTCCCTCAAAATGGTGGCCTCTGGGCCACAGTTACTGAATCTAAAACATTCATGACAGGCTTTCTGTGTGCATGAAGGAAAGAATAGATATTGACAGCCTCTTATCTCCATTTCTGGTCAGCCATGTTTGGTATCACAGCAGCTAATTCTCAAATCACCAGATGAACCTCTGTGCCATGCGATGCAGAGAGATCTGCCAAGGAAGAAAATAATAGGTCAGTGTCAGTCCTTCTGAGTTAACCTGGAGATGTTCGTTGCACAGGCATGAGCCTCGTCTCCTGGGTGATATTGAACAACCCAGGAACGATTCCAAACTCCTCAGGCTTTGCTCTTGCTAGACTGGCAGCACATGCCACCCTTCTCCCATTAGTGGTGAAGTGAGAAATGGAGTATATGGATTTGAAGATGGGAAGGAATCCCAGTGAGGCCGGCAATAATTTGGCAGTTAAATTTACCATCAAAACCACTCTAATGTATTCTAGAGGCATTTTAAGTGCACTGCATTAAACACAACTGGTAATACAAAAACAGAACAGAAATATGTCTTTGATTTCCTTACCTGTTTTTTTATTGCTCTAGTGTGTGCTCTGTAAACCACGTGAGCATTTGCATCCAGGATAAGGCATTAAACGACAGTGAAATTCAGTGGGCAATGTTCCTGCCTTTAGGCAGCCGCGTTGAAGTCCGTATTTTCCTTCAAGCTCATACCTGCTGGTAGGAAAGCAGGAAAAGGCTGGAGGGGCAAGTTGCTTTTTGGACCAAGCATTAAACGGAGAAACATTGTGAGATGCAACAGGGTGCAAATGAGGATGCACATCACTCATTCCAGAAACATTATAGAGAGTGTGTACATCTGACGCATAACAAAACTTATTAAAATGACAGTACAAAGTCAAACACTGAAAAATTAGGAAAAGGCAGGGATCTTCAGGCAACCATTAGTTTGCTCCCTTATGCATTAACTACGTGGCTACACAGTGTTTTCCCCACAGGGCCCTGTTTCATTCACTGCACAAGAAAGGCAGCACAAACTTATAAAACAGCACTTCAGTGTTTCCTTTCTCCTTGGTGTTCAGGCTGCTGCCTTCACGGTTGGGTTCCTCATCTCCTGTGCCCCTTTCTGCTTTCTCAGTCCCTGTGCTCCCAGCCATATTCCTTTCCCTTGCTGGTGTTCCAGTCCAGATCCCCTCCACAGGCACAACACCAAGTCTTGCTGCCCCTTCCCATCAGTGCCTCCAAGACATCCTGTCACATTTGTCTCTGCTCCCCTCCACCCTCTTCAACCCATATTCAAGGGTTGCCACTGTCTCTGCAGGGTCCCACCATTATCTCCCCATCCACACAACCTCAATCACTGAGAACTGGCCTCCCACTTGACCCTTACCCATCCAGCCCCCATCAACCCCAGGTGAAGTACCAAGGAATCAGCACTGCATCCAGGGGCTGCAGGGGTTGGACTGTGACATGGAGAGACGCCCTGCAGAGGGTTTGCGTGCCAGCCTGGGAGCAGGGCTCTGCAATACAGGCAGATCCCCAGTTCTCATCAGCCTCAGAAGGTTTAAATCACCCGGAGGGCTCAGCAGCTGATGTCCCCCCCACAGGCTGTGAGCCTGGGCCCCATCTGATCAGATGCAGAGGTGTCCGTCTGAGCTCATCTGGTGAGCCTTTTGTCGTCAAGGCAGAGAAAACACAGCAGTCCTGGGGCATGATTCATCCTAAGCAGGCACTTAATATAGGTCAGTCGAAATGTTCCCTAGGAGCGCCACTGGCTGTAAACAGAAATAGAGCCTGCAAAACCGTGCAAGTCAAACGCCATGCTGGTGGCCAGGAGGAGGATATCACACGGTCGCCTAGACACAGTCTCCGCCTCCATAAACTCAGTCCCAGCCTGACTCCCTGATCCCACTTCCCTCACCCAGACCATTTTCCAGGCCCAGTCCCTTTGCTCACTGTGTCTCAGTCTTTTGCCCTTCTCCAGATCCCATCCTGGTTTCCCTCTCTCTCTCTTGCTCTTAGCAGCTCCCAGATGAAATTCCAAACCTCACCAGGCTCCTGTGAAAATCTGCTGCCCCAGCAGCCGCTAAAAGCTGGTTCCACATGGCTACAGACCTCATATAGCAAATTCTGCGTAGCCTGAGGCATCAAATATGCCCAGCACAGACAGAATCTTAGGGGAACGCTGCTTCTACAGTCCAAGTAACTCCCAGAAGGCATGTGCAAAGCACAGTTTTTGGAGACCCCACTTGGGGCAGGTTCATAGAGAGACGAAGGGTGCATTCCTGACTCAGAGGCTACCCAAGTGCTCAATTTCAAGTCTTATTTCCACAGCATGCTGGATACAGAACATTTAAAGAAAGAGGTCACCTTTATTTTTTAATGTGCACAGAGGCATAATTTTTTTCTGGCTTCATTCTTGAAAACTGTTACATCATTTTGGATGTAACAAATATATGTATCCCAAAAAGGAAGACTGAGTAACCATGAAAAATCTCTGCCCAGAAATGGTCTTACATATCAAAAAGTAAGATCTTATGATGGGAAGTGCTGGACAAGTTTAATTATATGTGAGTCTAACAACCTGCACGTAAAGATGAGGCACTGTCAGGAACTGATGTGTCAAAAGAAAAAAATGTTAGAATAAATGCACCACATTAAAGCGTTGTAAATCACCACTCTCTGATGGCCCAGGTTAAAAAATTCTGAAGGCACCTAAGAAGGAAATTTGGAAGGAGAACACATAATCTCTCAATAAAATTAATTAGCTGAAAGGCAACAAGCACCAAGCCTACTATTTTCAGAAACACTAGGGCTATTCATCCCATGCAAATCAGTACATCTTAGTCTGATAAATAAGTTTCGTAAGGAAAATTTAAAACATACTTACAGTGCCACTGATTGAGACATATTAAGGTCTAACAATCAAATTTTCAACACAGGCAAATTATGTTTCATTGGCCAACTGGGCTTTGGATACAAAAGGCGATGGAGAATTGGTTGCTACAGGCTACTGGATTCCGACAGAACTTTTGACAAAGTCTTTCTTAAGACAGAATTGCATAAATTAAGTAGCCAGAGGCAAAGAAACATCATAAACTAGAGCAAGACTGCAAAGCAAAAGAAAATCAAGATGAACAAATGACCAAATTTCATTATGGTAAAACACCATTAGTGAGATGCAGTAAGTTTCAGTACCAGGGGATCATACTATTTAACATAGTCTGGTGATCTTGAAATGTGAAAAAAACAGCAGCAAAATGAGCTGATGAGGCCCCTTTATCTAGCCAAGGCTTTGTAAGACTGTGGGGGTTGCTAGGTGCATGGGCTTCTCAACCCTCCAGTGGGCTGCCACTGGACCACCAAGCCAGAACTTAAATCTATAAACCTCGCTTAACACTGTATTTGCCTGCACTGCTTTCACAAGTCTGCAGCTGCTGTGTTACATCTTTCCAACTTTAATTCACAGTACAGCTGGTCTTCAAACAAATGCTCCTTCAAAAATCACAGATATTACTTATGAAGCATAACCTTCCCTCCTGGGAAGCTGTCAAGCACAGCCCATGCCATACTCACTTTAGACCTTGAAGATCAACATTTGTACAACAGGGGTCTGTTCCTGGAAACCTTTGCTTCAAACTCTGTGAAATTTCAACTACATTTTTAACTAGCATTGCATCATGTACATTTATAGCATTATAAAAATTAAAATAGTCATTTTATGACAACCAGTCCACTCCAGTCTAGGGTCAAGCCAACCTAGATCCTTTGTCCTGGCACATTTGGACAGGAGACTCCTTAAACCCCCTGCAGAGTCAGCCAAACTGAAGCCAGTTGTTCTGGAGGGTGGCTGGTTTAGTGCCTCACATGTCTCTGCCTTTGAAGTCTTTGCTCAGAGTTGCTGAGGACAAGGCACCTTTAATCCCAGAAGCTGGGCACGCATCCATAGATCACAGCTCCCATTCTCTTGGGCCTGACCTTTTTGTTTTGGCATGAACAAATCTCCCAGATGGTGCATATAGTGGGTAATAAACATGTCTTATGCTCCCAGGTACACTTCATTGCTGCGGGTGGGGAGCCAGTGAGGACATGCTGTTTCTTGTGGCCTCAGAAATAATTCTCTCTTGGGATTTTCCTCTCTCCTCCTAGTAGGTAGCAATAGCTACTGGATCTTTCAAAAGCTCTCCACCCACAGCAGCTCCCCACAACACTGCAAAGAGGGACATGGGGAAAGAATGGAGGAAGAAGAGGCAACATAAACTCATCAGGAAGCAGAGCCAGCAATGGGAAGCATTACTAAGCCTTCACCTGAAATTCAATATTCAAAATGGTCAGGCTGGTTTGGAGGCTGTAGTTCTGTGATAAAGCTTGGAGAGCGTTGTGGAAAGAGCTGGGCAGTGCCCAGGTCAGTGTCTCTGCTGTCTGAAGGCAATATGCTCTGTGGCTCTTCACCTCTGGGCAGTGCCAGCCATTGGGATGGACGCTGCCCATGCTCTTGAATCGGCTGTGCATTTCAGAGGTGCTCCTCTCTCCTCTCTGTGTGCTTGTCTCCTTCTCTGCACACAGTGTCAGATGCTCGGCTGGAGATAACAGGGATCTTAGTGATCTGTGTGAGACAGCCTTCACCTCCTTTCCCCTCTACCTCTCTTCCATACCATATAAGCCATCTCTCATCTGTACAATCCAATGTTTGAGCTCAGATTACCATACGGAAATTCATGTTTTCCATGTTCAACTTCCACAGGAGGCCTTCCCCAAGACCTTCTTAAGAAGTGAACAACAATCCAGATTTTTTTCCTATTCTTAGACAGAATGAAAAACAAATAAAAAGATTTACTGCTCCTTCAGCTATTTACAAAGGCAGGTGGGCATTCCCACACCAAAGAGGGCAGGAAGCAGTGAAAACTGTAATTCAGGACTCCTAAATAAAAGCAGCTCCACAGAGCAGCCAGCCGAGCTGAGCTCTAACACCATTACCCTGCCCCCCCTTTCACTTCTCACACCCTTCTCCAAGTCCCCAGCTGCAAAGAAGAAAAGCAACAAATCTTCAAAGGTCAAATGCTGGTGCTGGCTTGCTGGGATGGGAGGGCTGGTGTCTGATGTCAGTGTGGGGCTGTTTTCCCTAGTGCCCATGTCAGTATGACAGACTGTTTTGAGGATGACACCTCAGAAGTAAGATAAATATTTGGGGTCTGAGTTGGATGGCAGCTGTCTAACAGATTGAAAAAACTCCAAGAGGACAGTCATGTGGGCCTGGCAGCAGGGGACCAGCCCTCTGCTTAATATCTTCACATACAGGCTAGAAAGAAAGCCCTCCCCTCCTGTCCCTATATTTCACTGCTTCAGAGACAGAGGAAAGTGTTTTTTGAAGTTCCTCGTGCCGAAGAGCATCCCTCACAGCAAGGAAAACGTGGTCAAAAGCAAGGCAGCTCTGGGGCATGGTGCACTCTGGTCTCCCTGAAGTGATGTGCTGAAGTTACCGGCCTGAATGTGCACAGCTTAAAAAACCCCCTCAGCTACCTTAAAGAGAGTCAGCCCAAGGAAAATAATAAAACTCTCACATTTTTCACAAAAAAAAAAGATTTTTGTGCTAGAGTATTGAGGGTCACATGTGCTGATGTCTCATACCTGCTGTTAAAAGAGGAGGTCCTGGGGTGAAGAAAGAGGCAGGCCTTCTTCCCCCATGCAAAACTGGATATTGCTAGCTAGATTCCATTGTCATTTGCAGGGAAAGGGAGGTGATAGGGACTGCTGCAGCCTCCCATGTTGATCCAGCACAGACACGTGTGTCATGCAGCTGACTGAGCACATCAGGATACCTCCAGTCCCTTGGCAGTCAAGGCTGGGTAGGGCATCTGCACTTAGACCCAGGGTGGAATTGTGCCTGGCCATCAACACACACATTGAGGTGTTTTGGTTCTGTGCCTAAACCATCTCTCTGGGGGAAGGGAGAGGTTACAAACATACCTTCTTGCCCCAGACAAGGCGTTATATTAATGCATCTATTGACATAAGCAGTTTAGACTGTTGGAAACGGAGGGCAATTCCCACCAGTTTTCTTTTTTCTTCTTTGCACTGAAAAAATACCTGAGGACTGAGAATAATTTTGGAAAATTTTCATTATCTGATTTTCTGAGAGACGTTTGTAAGTTGGTGAGGCACTGGAACAAGTTGTAGATGTTCCATCCCTGGCAGCATTCAAGGCCAGGCTGGATGGGGCTTTGAGCAACCTGGTCTCGTGGGAGGTGTCCCTGTCCATGGCAGGGGAGCTGGAACTAGGTGATCTTTAGGGTCCCTTCCAACTGGAATTATACTATGATTGTATGAAGTTTGTGGGGAAACCCAACAGGTAATGCAAAATTCCTCTGATGCTCTACAGGGGCAAATGCTGGGGCCCAACAGAGAGTCATGTAAAGATCACGAGCAGCAGTTGTTAGACTTTCTTGGCAATATCATGAGTCCCAATTAGCAACCTCAGGCATCTTTGTAGTAGTGCATATTTTCTGTTAGTGGTCAGGCTTTCACCTCATCCTTCTCTAAGTAATAGCCATGGGGAATCAAAATAAAGTTCCAAGACAGGCTCTGTCAAGCTGTTCCCTTTAGCTAAGCTATCAGAGCTCAGCTCCACAACAGCAGTTTTAGCTGGGCAAAATGTACTGAGTGTGACGCTGAGAGAAGGCTTATCCTTTTACACCATTCTGTCAATGATTTCCTCTATTAGAATTTCTCTTCAATAGAAATTGTTTCAATTCAGACCCTTAGGAATAGTCTGTGCATAATATTTCATACTGACTTAACTGTATTAGCTTCAAAGCCAATGTAATTAAAGTAGTATTCCCTCCTCTTCCACAGTCACACTTTAACTGGCATAAAGGGACTTATAATGGTACTGTTTACATGAAAATTAACTGCATTAATTTTTCCTTCTCTGCACACCTGTATCACATGCAAACAGCTGCAACATCACCAGGGATGAACTGGGGAAGAAATACAAAAACTCTTCTGACAAATTTAAATGCTTTCAAGTGTAGGCAGGTGATACTAACAAGGCAGACCTCCTCACACTCTGGTCTTGCACTTAGTGGGACAGACTGAGAGTCAGGATCTGTGGGTTTGAGGAAAAGGAATCTAGAAGAGTCCGATTTGGGGTACTCTGTCAAGATAAGTCCCAAAAGGAAGGGGAATTTACAGCTTCTGGTCTCACACCAGCATGAATCAGGATCTCCACCCTTGATGGCAGAGAAGGACGTGTTGGTTTCAATTACTGCATCTCACTATCTCCTCCTACACATGGTTCTGTCAAGTCTCACAACTCCTTGTTTGGATGCTGAAGTTCACAGCCATCCCTGCACCCTCTCCACTCTGCTTTTCCATCTCCCAAACTCCAGGTCTCCTTCCAAAGGAACCAGAGGCATCCCACATCAGGCAAGCACATCTAAGTCACCGCAGTTGTCTTCCCTGCAACTGCCAAACAAAGTGGAACATAATTTCACATTTGTCACTTCCCAGACTCCTTGCCAGTCTCCCTGATTTGTGATTTCTATTTCAGGAGCTCTGCAAAGGAGCTCCGCTGATTAATCCTCCATCTATGAACTAAAAGCAGCTGTAATCTCAGGGCATGGGGGAGGGACCCTTAAACATTCCTGGTGGAAAGCAGCAGTATTAATTCTGGCATGGGAACAGTACTTAGCTTGCCTGCAGAATGACTCAATTTGTTTCTTAATGGACACAAGGTTTTGCTGATAAAAGCCCTAAAATGCCTTAAAAAAAAAGAATTAAGAAAGTGATTGTTCATTCTTTACCCATTGGAGATTTCATTTGTAATGTTCATGCTCCCTCCTGGAAAGTGGAAAGGGTTATGCTCCGGATGGGAAATTAACACGTGGACAGGCTCAAGTACTTTGTTAACTTTGAAAGGGAAGGGAGGAGCCCACCATCGAAGAAATGCTGAGACCTTCTCCTCGTAAGAATTACTGTCCAGCCAGGGGTTCAGGGCAGGGCAGGAGGGATGCCTAGACATCCAGGGAAATGCTTTACCTACAGTCTTGTGTGTTATAGGAAGAAGAGATCAGAGATTAAACCCAGTCTCTAAATTTCCCTAAAATGGATAGTAAGGAAAGTCAGTTCTGCTGTGCATCAGGTGAAAGCTGGGACCAAACACCACTCCCTAGGCAGAAAGGGTTATCAGCCACTTGGCTCTTTATTCTGATGCAGCCTTCAGGTGTCATTATTTTCTTATAATTGCTGATGTCTTAGCAAAATGGAGGAGGAGGAGGAATGGTAGATCCTAGAGATGGGACTAAGGAAGAGCTTTTTAGATGATATATATGACATCAGAATATCAACCAAATATTCAGAAACTGAAAATCAGATCCCTGCCCAGCTCTGGATCCTGGCCCAGTGCTTTGTTTTGGCCATTTCTGCAGGCTGAATTTGTGCTATTGACCACTGCCAGGCAGTCTAGCTCTGAGCTAGATGAACCATTTGTTTAAGCTAACATGACAGGTCCTGTGTTCTGCAATGCATGATGCATTTCCAGGGAGCTCAGGCTTTCATCTTAAGCCCAACATCCAGGTTTTGGTACCCAGGCTAAAGTGCTGGGGCTCCTGCTTGTACTCCTTGCCACATTTGCCTGGAGTTGCTGGGTGGGTGCCAGACCCAGCACTGCCATTTCTGCACATCTCCATGGCAGGCAATGACTTTCTGGCATCCCCTCAGTATGTGGTGTGTGCTGGCTGTGGTGCTGCAGCAGGGTTGCTCATGTTTCCTGTCAAGGTTAGTGGATCACTCACTCTCACCCCCTCAGGACTGGGATCCCTTGTTCAGTTATTCCCATGATGGACTTCTTGGAGATGCATGACTAACAGGACACCATCTCCTCTTATGCCTGGAAGCCTCTTCCAGGAAGGAGGGGAAAGCAACTTGTCCTCTGAGGTTTATCCCTCTCACCAGCATGAGGCAGCAGGCTGGGTTGGAAACAGAGAGCTTGGAGGTCAGTCTCCCCAGAGCAGTAAGCTTCCTCCCTGTCCAGGAGATGAGGATGGAGCAACAGAGCTTCTGGAGGCCAGACTAAAGTAGAGGAGAAACCAAAGTAAAACATTTGAGCTGACAGAGAAAACTTGATGATCCAGGAGTATCAGTGGAATGAAGGAAGATCTTGAAGAGATCAGGGCTATAAGAGCAATAAAGCAAAAGAACGTGACTAGCTACTCAAAACAAAGCTCCTTGAGTCATACTGCATTAGCCCATGCAGGAGAAAAATACCCTGTGTAATGTACAGAGCAACTACATACAGAAATCCTGAGCCAAAGCTGAAAGAGGGGGAAAGAGCACAGGAGTCTCTGCTTTAGTGTCATTCTGTCATAAACACTCACCGAGGTACAAACATCAGTGAGAGCTCTGTGCCATTGTGTCTGGGTGAGCACAAAGAGCATCCTCATGTCTGCAGAGAGAGAGAAGGATGTGGCATCAGATTCAACTGAAACTGAAAATTCCTTGACATTGGGAAAATCTAGGTTGAAATCAGCAGGGAGCCCTGTGCTCTCTTGGGCTTTCCTTTCTCTTGCCTAGCAGGTAAAAATATTGGTACTTGTTCAAACAGGAGAAACCAGGGAAATCCCATTTCTAAATGCACTGTTTTCTGGCACTTAGCATCCAGCCCAATTCTGATCTCACTTTTACAGGCATCAAGGCAGCATTAACATCATCTGAGCAACTTCAGACTTAGAGTGGTGTAACCACAATCAGAATCAGGCCTTCAATAATTTCTGACATGAGAGTCTGTTCTGCTCCCCCTCTTCCTCCCATTATTTTCTGTGGCCTATAAGATAATTCACTAAAAATATTACTATGTGCTGTTTGTACTGCCTGCCTCTTCAAGGTGTTCCTATGCCGTCATCTCTTCCCCACTCCAATCAGTGGAAATTTCATAAATCACTGCAGGTTACACTCACCTGCCGTGGGGACATGCATCACCTAAATACCCTCTTCACAAACTGGCTTTCACCTCAAGGACATAAGAAAAGATGCTCCTGCTGGCTAGTCTGCATCTTGCCTCACAGAGGATGTGTGAGGAAAACTCCAAACGCAGCAGTATATTGATCTAAATTAAACACACAGACACAATCTAATTGCACTGACGGGAAACTGGTGTTTAAAGGCAGAAAATTAAAGCTGTTAATATAATAATGAACAGTTGTGCTTACTGTCTGTGCCTCTGACATTTCATATTGTCATCTCACCAGCTAATCACCGCCTCTCCCTTTTTTGTGGGAGTTAAAATGTTTTCATCCATTCACCCAACAAGGTAGCTCTCCTGTTCTTTGACAGTTACTGATATATCCTACCTGCTAATGAGCCACCAAGCTGGAGCTGCACAGGTGATGGAATAACAGCTGCCCACGCTCAGCAGTAACCCCACTCAGGTCTGTGAGCCTCCTGGCCACTTGCCTCGATCCCTCAGATGAGAGCAGCACCCCAACAGCCCCACTCACCCACTTGGTGCTGACGGGGGTGCATCAGGAGCAACTCTGTCTGAGCAATGTTGCTAGGCTGCTGCAGGAGCTGGGGAGAGCCAGAGCCACTGCCTTCAGCCAGGGAGGTCCCTCCCTATCTCAGGGCTGGGAAGTCAGACCCTGGCCATGGATGTGAACCCCAGCTCAAACTGCTGCACAACCCATGGCTTTGCGGCGGTCCTGGCAGATTGCCCATGCAGCTATTCCCAGAAAAGGCTGCAGAGGTTTGTGAGGAGCTGCACTTGACACTGGTTCTGGCTGTTACAGTAATTTGGCTCCCATTATCTCCAGCCAAGGGCTGTGAAGACTTCAGCCTGCAGCCAGTGACGCTGTTGGGCTGGGCAACTTCAAAGGGTCTCTGCAAGTTTACTGGCCAGCTGCCACCTGCCTGCTCTCCCAGAATCAGGGACAAGAGCACCACAGCTCGATGGCTTTTTTCACCTGGGGAACTGTCCTCACTGCTAAGTAAATATCTCTGCTCCACAGACAATGAGCCTGGGGGGAGGCAGGAGGACAGACTTGCCTTCGAGTCAGCAGCTGGACTGGGAAATGGACCCTTGCCCCAGCCTCTGGCATTGCCAGTTCCCATTCCAACAGCAGAAGAGGGAGAAGGGGAATGAGGCTCATCTGCCTTTTAAGATGACCTGCAAAGCTGACTTCCTCAAATGATTTTCCAATGAACTTGGCTACATCGCTTGAGTGGATTCCTGACAGCTTCAGCAAAACAGAAAGGGCACCACATTCCCCTACAGTAGCCCCCACAAGGGCTGCACAAGCTGAAAGCCCACAGAATAAATGTTATATTAGCCAGGCCAAATCCTGCTTTGTGCTGCCCACCAGTTATGTCCTAGGTGATGAGTAACTACCTTGTGAATGGTAGAGGGATGAGCTTGGAGTTGCCAAAGTGACTGGGCCTATGGCTACAGACCAGCATGACTGGGATACACCTTCTGCTTGCACAGCCAGTGTGTGCAGAGTCCTGCATCCTGCTGGGAAGGAGCAAATCCAGAGAATTAAGGGTATTTCCATAACCCATATTAATGCATAATTTTTTATTTTTGTCCCATTCTGTTTTTTGGACACATTAATTTTTGACAGCAAGGAGTTCCCACAGACCTGGAGCTACATATTACACAAAAATAATTTTCTAACTTTTTACATGCACTTTTGCAATATAACAATTCATCTCTGAGAAAGAAAGTAATTAGGAGCCTCCAGTACTCCTTGTCTAACCCATCTATTGTTCTAGTCTGGTCTACCCTGTCCTTGTTATTTATCTCTTGTGTTTGATAAAAAAAATCCAGTATTTTACACCCTTTTTCTGTCTGACTGACAGTTCCTTTTACTTCTACACCTTTTGTGGACAGATCTCCAGGGCAGAGTATAATATTGCAGGTGAAAGCAAGCCATCTAGCAATATCATGGCATTGCCACACAGTTGATCTCCTCTCACATTTCCAGCTTTCTTTGCCTTGCTTCACCACCTTCCTGCATACTGGAGGGTTTTCATAGAGTTCTCTGCACTTGAAAGCTCATTTTTCTTCCCTTAAGTGGAGACACAGCAATGTCACTGAACAGTTTAAATTACCTCTCCTTGCTCCTCACCCATGATGGCACCCAGATTTTTAGGAAAAAAATTATTGGCTTTGTTTGGGTTAGCAGTTTTCCATCCCCTGTATTTCTGTCCATGTGTCACATTCTCTGTCAGCTCCCTCTGTTTATGGACAGCACGAATTGCCCACCAGTCCCTCGGTGAGCCCCACGTACACAGACCCACACCAGCTGCTGGGAACAGTGCTAGATGAAGATGAATGCAGTCCTTTCTCCTGCAGTTTGCCCCAAACCTTCCACTTAGGAGCTACAGGAAATCAGCCTCCAAGCCCAGACTTTCCACTACCAGAGACATGAAGAACAAAATGAATCTTCATTCACCCAAGAGGGAAGCAGGACTCGTGGGTGATATTCAAATTCCTGCGGGGGACAACAAGGCAGTCAGGAAGCCCCAGCTGCCTCACAGCTCTCCCAGGTTCATTCCAGTGCTCGGGTCGATAAAATCCAGAGGACAGTCAGAAAGGCTACTGAGCAAGCAGGGACAGCAGAAGTCCTGTTTCAGAGAGAGAGTAAGGACAGCAAGGCAAAGTGGAGGGGGTCTGTCCTGCAGAGCAGAGCCAACTCCACCATCCTCACCACCACACCACAGAACATTGGTGCACCAGTCCCTGGGGATTGCTGCCAGTGAGGGGACTGCTCGGTGGAAATGCCTCACTTCTGGGCAGCCGTGGCCACTGGCACCACGTGTTAGTCAGCAGAGATGGGAAATGGTGATGGGGGCGATCAGAAAAGCCAAGATGTGATCAGCTGTAGCAGTGAATCAGCATTCTTCCTGGCCTGGCCTTGCCCATGTGGAACAGAGAGTGGACACTGGATGCAAATCATGGCTTCTGTACCTGCCTTTCCCATTGGGAGTGAGCCCACTGACATCCTCCTACACATGGATCCCATCCTCTGAGAGGTAGGTAGCATCCAGGCTTGCCCTGCAATTCGTCACTCAGAGGTCTCTTCTGGGGCACTCTGCTCTTTACTTGGCCCACAGCACAACCAAGAGGAACGCAGACAAGGATGTAATTTCCCATTGCCCAGGCAATGAAAGTATCTTTCCTCGTTTTATAGGCACCTGCCGACAGGCTTTAAAAATAGGGGACCCAATTTCCATTTTCATGGTGTTCCCTTATAACATAAAGGAGCTTTAAATTGGAGTGATCTATATTCATCTCATGGTTTCTTTCCACTGCCAAAGTGCTGTAAAATCTGTTGTAGTGTAAATGAGAATCAGGTCCAAAGTGTTCCCCTACAGCACAGAACAGCGCTGGTCCAAGTCTTTGAACAAGGCACCTGGAAAGGGGGAGAGAAGGAGAAATTCCATGGTTGAGAAGGGAGGGAATTAAGGGGGCAGGATAGCAAATGTGACCTTGATAAGCGCGTTTGAGAAATAACCCTCTACCAGCTTATGGCTGTGGATGCCCTCAGGGATGAGAGTGTTCAAACTGTTCACACATGGGTGAATTGATGTGAGACCAGGCTTGTAGGAGAAATAGGCACCATGCAGGTGACACCTTCAGTGACACAGTATGTATGTGTATGTATAAATCTATGTATTCGTACACATGGACATCCCAGAGTTTTGGTGAATCTTTTCAAATTTATTTCAACTACCACCAAGATCCAGTGGATTACTGATAATTTAGAGTTATCCTTCCTGTACAAGATAAGTGGTTTCATATGCAGTGTAAGCAAATATGTCAAGCAATTTCTTGGTTCACCCATCTGTAGCTGCCAGTCATGCTAGGATTTATGTATTAACTGCGTTGGATCAAATGTTGGCTCAAATGTTGGATAATTTGGTGAGAGAGGCCAGTGTTTTTCCAACTGAAAAGAGAACATGCTGGAAGATGGACAGGACTGTAAGCAACAGAATAGTTTTACTTTTTTAACCCCTGACAAATGCCACAGGCAGCAAGGCTAATCACCTCCACTGTTAAAACTGGGAGTTTGGTCTATGCACAGCTTACATGCAGGTAGCCACTGCCATGGGCAGCACTCCCCTCTGACCACCTCTGCCATGCCTATGGGTGCAAACTTGTGACTCTTGGGCTTGGAGGAGGAGGAAAAGGCAGTGCAGATGTCAAGAGTCACAGAACAACAGCTGCTCAGCAAGAGGTTTCTCTGACAACTGTCAGCCTCCACAAAGGCTATCCTTTTCTATCAGGGTGTCTATGCAGCCTCTCCTCTCACTGCTGACAGGTAGGCCAGCAGAGCTGGGAGGCATTTTGGTTTTATGACCAAGATCCACCAAGGTTCCCAAGTTACTTTGTGCATTCATCTTCTAAAGAAGTTGGTATGGAGAGAGGAGAGTAGCAGTGTCCCATTCCCTGGACCCTCACTGAACTCCAGAGAAAATTTCTGGCTTGAATAAATTGTGCTGAACAGAACCCTGGGACCTGCACCAGGGCAGTGGCTGAATGTTGGCATGTCCCAAGGCCCCCACAGAGGTGCTTTAAGGACTGGAAGAGGGACAAACCCTCTGACCCTTGTGCCTTGCTCTGCTTCTGACCATCTAGTTCCCTGTGGGACTCTGAAACTGCTGGGTGGGCAAAGGGCAATCAGCTTTCACCTGACTGCCTCTCTCCTTGGAGTACCTTGAAAAAGTCACGTACAGGATTCTGGGATGTTTAAAGAGAAAGGAAGGAAGAATGGATTTTCCCAACCTAGCAAGGATGAAAGGTCATTAAGTTTGTGGCCTTCAGCCAAAAAAGAGACTTTGTCTGAAGTCTCAGATACATTCAAAAGTTGTGCAAAGTGCAAACACACTGGTCAATGCTTTGTGCCATGGAGTTATTACTGTCACTATGTGACACAGCATTGGGGGTGACAGACACATGTCAGTGGTGTGGGTAACAGACCAGGAGACCCCATTAACTCACTCCTCTCATGGATTTCTGCTTCAAAACAAAAGGACAGTTGGCCTGAGGCTCCCCATACAGAAAGCAGCTTCCTAGTGTCCGATTGGTGGTGTTCTTATTCTGCAAACATCCATTGCTCCTCACCATCACACAATTCTCTTCATAGATAGAGGTCAGGCATGCTAAAGCAGCTGTTAAAACACTGCACATTTCCCAGCCAGAAATCTGAAAACAGCTAAATGAATTGAGTGGGTTAGAATGTGTCCAGGATGCTGGCATTCTGTCCTAGGGAGAAATGCTGTGGCATTTGCCAGGGATTAAAGATATCACTAGCTCTACAGTTCGTCCAGGTCTTGCTAACTCTTTTGTTGAGCATGGATTCAAAGGACAGAGAGGCTGTTTCCTGCAAGCACAGACACAGCAAAACATCAGTGCCATTTCCCAAAGCAGTTAAATTTCCCGTAGTGGGGTGCTGGCACATATTGGTGCTGCTTACTTTGTCAGAAGCAGAGCCCTCAGTGACATCACGTGTTTGTGTTCTTCCTGCAACTTTCTCTTGCTGAGACTGGTCACACCACCCTCCAGCCTCCTTGGCCAACATATTCCAAACAGAGAGATTGCTGTCACCAGTTGAATCAGACCTGACCAAAACAAAATCAAAGCCCTGTTGGCTCTTCCAGAGCAAGGCCTGTTCACAGCAAGCCAAGAGATGAGCATGAATCAAGAGTGGTTTTCCCAAGCTCCCAGGCAAGAAGCTCTTCATGCCAGGTGGTGCTTCCCAGAAGACTTATCTGGTCGGCATTGTTTCTCCAAGGCTCGTTTTGCTTTTGCTATTTCCTAGCTCATATTTGACTAGTTAAAAGTTTTATCAGCCAGGGCCATAAATTATCATGACAGCTTCTAGGGAAACTCAGCCCTTTCGTCTTCTGCTCATTTCCTCTCTGTCCTTTGCCATTGATCAAACCTGCAGAGCTTTAGACTTCTCAAAAGCAGAAACAAAGAGAACTCCAACCCTGCCTAATTGAGATGTAGGTAAAGTTAAAAAGCAGCCGCCACACATGTCTTTGCCTCAATTAAATTGGCTCCTTGATATTTCTGATAATTCCTTTTTCTTCTTTCCTTTTCATATCTTTTTTTTTTTTTTTTTGAGCAGCTTTATGATTAATGGGTGCTGTGATGTGCTGACATTTCAGCTTTTCGCATATCCCACGCCCCTGTTAAATAGCAGGGGCTCACGCTCCTGTTTATAAGGAGCAAGAGGACTGCAAGTTGTGCTATTAATCAATGGGGTAATTCAGCAGGGGTGTGGAGAGAGAGCTCAGAGCCGTGCTCCCGGCAAACATGATACCCCCCCAGGAAATTTGAAAATGTTTGTATCCAATGCACTCTGCAGCTGACAGCAAAGTGGCTCAGCTGAGTAGCGGGCTCAAGGAGTATCACTGCACTGCTTGAAGGTCATTAATTTGTGTCTGATGAGAGAGAAAAAAAGCAGTGAAAGCCAATGCTTTTCCAATGTGTGGATTGAGGGCTCTAACAGGCCCTGAGGAGCTGATGCTGGAGAGCAGGAGTTGTGTTTCAACCCATTAAGCCCTGGCCTGACTTTCAATGTCAAAAAGGAGATGGATGATAGTGCTGAGAGCAGTTTCCTTGCACAGGAGTTTGGAGACAGTAGAGTAAACTTTGAACTGGAGGAAGTGAGAGGAATATCAGGCTCTGCTGGGGGCTGCCTCTGTAATAACAAGAGATTCAGACACTGTAACTGTCTCTGATCCTAAAGGGACTTCAACAAAACTGGGTTCAGGAATGCCGCACTGTGCTGAGAAGGGAAGGGCGGCTGGTCCTGGAGGGAAACAAGCACGGTGGAATAAGACACCACTGCATGCCAGGAAGGTAGGACTGATCCTTCTTCTTAAAGGGCTCATTAAGAGTCCAAAAGCAATGAATGAGTGTAAAAGTACTGTTTAACCATGCCCCCAGGAGTGCATCCTAAGTTCATGAGCATTATGGTTGCATGGCAAAAATCCTCCCATTTCCAGTTGGGTTTCTTGGTCAGGTCTCTGCTATGTCAGTCACTGTGCAGCTGGGGGGGAGGCGGGGGGGGGGGATAAGGTGGCAGCCTGACATGATGGATAAGCTTTGTGCCCAAGCAGAGGAAAGCACAGCTGAGGAATGGGCTATCAGGATTCTGCCCTTCTTTCCCTAGTGCAGCATTTCTAAACAGGGTGCCAGCCCAGCATCTAGCATCTGAAGAAGCATCAAAGCACAGAACGTCCTTTCTTCTGAATGGGAGCAGAACAGATTCGCTTGCCATTGAAGTGGGAATTTCACAATATGGCATGTTCAGCAACAAACAACAAGACACAGGTTAAAAATAAGACTTCCAGAAAAGGACTGGAGAAGCTAACTTCGATCTCCTTATCAAAACACAGAACACAGCCCTATAATCATCAGCATCAGGACAACTGAGGGGGCCACAAACCATGCTACGGGAGCAGAAAATTTTTAAGTCAGCCTTCTGAGCAAAGGAAACTTATGATGTAATTACACCCTACCACAGGTAGCACAGCAGCAGCAGGTCTCTGTTGTCTCTGGATTTCTGTTCCTCCCTACATGGGTGTAGTTATAGCAGAAGCAATCCGGCCAGTCCAAACTCTCCCACATAAAACAGCAGCAGTGAAGAAAATAATTTAAAGCTTTGCCTGCCATGGCCGTATGGGCCTTGTAAATGATGTTCCCAGTTCCAGGAACAGGAAAGGCTTCTCTAGGGGACTAGGACACCTAAAATCAGTGTGTCGTTTAACAACTGTGGAGCTGGAAGAAGTTGTGCTTACTCTTTGGGAAGACTTGTAGAGCAGGAGCCCTCAGAGAAAGCATCAGAGCTGGCGCAGCTGTTGTGGTGGAGCTATTGCAGAGAGTGCTGTGGTTCGGCGCCACAACAGCAATTACCCTGCAATGGCTGGGAGGGGAGCAAAGAGAGCAAAGCGAAGAGGAGAAACCCCCAATCTATTCCACATTGCCACCTCACTTTGCAAAGCACCAGCAGAGATGTACAAGAGATGAAAGAGTCCCTTCTTGGGCAAGCAGTGTCCAAATCAGCAGTGTGCTGCCTGATTAACCCAACTCTAAGGTGTACTGAACAAATACTCTCCAACATAACTAAACCAAGGGATGAGAACCAAGTGCTTTCCCTGAACTAGAGGAGCTCTGAAAACAGAGGTGGGCAGGCCTGGGAGGTCCAAGAGAAAAGAATTTAAGGAGGCTTTGACAGCAGGCTCAGGGCCAAAAGCTTCTGAAGGAAAAACATCAGAGGCACATGTTGGCACAGCTAACCTTGCCTGGGGAATTTCTGCTACCGGCACATGTCTGCTGGGAGAGACCCAGCTCTAACCAACATTGCTGGGGTAGGAGAATGGACCAGCAGATCTCATGACTTTCTCTTTACTCCTATTTTCTGCAGCTGCTCTGAAAGGGATGTCTTTGTAAATAAAAGAAGCCATCGTCTTAATTCTTCCACAACCAGGCTTAAGCAAAACAAATAGATTTAGATATAAAACCCAAGGGACAGGCAGCTCTGTTGGAGGACACAGCTTTATCCAGTAACCCCAGCCACATCCTCTCCTCCCTCCTCTGCTGAATAATTCAGAGCTCCATTTTCTTATCTGCTCCAATCTGGGTTTGTACAAACCAGCCGCGCTGTTAAGTAACATGAGGAAGATAAAGAACAACAAAGCATCTTTGTGCAGGGGGAGCCTCAGCAGGCAACAGATACCTCCCCTTTGTGCTGCCGCTGTTCAAGAGAGGAACTGGCATCTTTCCTCCACTCTGGCACACTTGTTTCCCTTCATTTTTTCTTCATGCTCCTTTCTCCGCAAGGATTCATTATGTGCCTAAGCTGGCCTCTACCTGAAGCAGGAAAAGCCAAGGTGCATGGAGGGTGGAAAGGAAAAACAAAAAAGCCCCAAGCTCCGTAATAGTCTTTTCATTTACTAAATCTTTTAGAAGTTTTCCCTCTTTCTGCACTAAATATCAGTTGCTTAAGATAATCTGTGAACCTGCAGAATGGCCATTAGGAGCTCCCTGGTGACTAGGCTAATTCACAGTAAATTACAGTCACTGCCAAGGAGATTGCAGGGAGGTTAGGAAGAGATTGGAAGCGGCAGGCAGCAAAGCACTGTAGCATTTACCAAAACCAGAAAATTGAACAATAATCAAGGATTGTAAGGAACAAGGAGTCCAGGCAGTGAATGCATGTTGGAATAGTCATTTCCAAACTCTGACAAACATTGGTAAACACTGGAGTCAACATTGAGCAAGTTTTCTGAGTGAGACCAGCAGTAGCCTGTGTTACCATACACAGGAAGCATGAAGAACAGGCATAAATAGACTGCCCTTTTCCCAACTCTTTCTCAATGTGGTAGAATGCAGGAATGCTGGGTAAGAACCAAAACTTGGCTGCACCAGACACTGCACACAAGCAAAGATGTTCTTCAGGCAGACAAGCTTTTCCACCTTCCCTTTCTCTTTCTCCTTCCCCTTCCCCTCACCATCCTTCCATCCTTTCCTTTTTGACTGTTAATATGACGACACTGACCTTGTCATCAGCCCCATCGCTGGTGTTGCTGTGATGACCTGGGCTCTTTCCTAACCCAAATATTTGCTAGTGCACTGGGTGTGCCAGTGCTCAGAGGCAGGCTCTCTGGGTGCACGATCCTGGTCCTGATGAAGACCAGCTAGCTGTAAGCATAAAGTGAGGGACAATTTCCCTGGGCAAGTCACATCTCACAGAGCACGCTTTGCCCCCTTTCTTCTGGCTCAGTTCAGAGCCCAAGTCCCTCTCGTGCTTTGCCACTCTGATGCTGGGAAATAATACATTTCTATAATCACACTCGAAAGGGAAAAAAGGGGAAAATGCCACAATCCAGGCAATCCCCAAATTACTGAACAGTAATTTCAGTCACATGCAATGTCTAAGTGTGACAAAATTGTGCCTGGAGAGCTTTTCGAGAATCCCAGAGAGTGGTCTCCACTGTAGGACTGTTCCTATCTACCTGGGGACTGCAGCTGCCCACTGCAAACCTCTTCAGGGCTCCCAGAACAACTGCATACATCAGAAAACTGCCAGAATTTCTTCACCACAGCTTGCAGACACAAAGGACTCCTCCAACACCTTTGCCTAATATCTGCATCCCTTCAAGAGACCAGCATAGTGAGGACCAACTTGGCCCATAGTGGCACTGTGGCAAAAAAGAGGCCACATGGCAAGTGCGATCATCCCACAGAGGCATCTCTCCAGTCTCCCACCCAAGATTTGTTTCCTTTCTCTTGATATTTCCACAGTCCCTTACACTAGCCACTGCTCTGGCTACCAGCCAATATTCAGATCCTTGTAATATTCTGGCTGTGGCTTCCTAGTGTATAAAAGCCTGGTGTTCAGCAGTTTCTCAGTAAGTTGGTAGGAGATCATCCTCCAGTGTTCTAGGGTTTTCTGCACAGTTCAGCTCAATTCATTCTTTCACCTTTCTGGTGGGCAACAGGCAACAAGGTATAGAGGTCTCTGGAAATTCAGATATCATCTCACCCTCCCCTCTCTCCTTCCTTTTCTTCTTCCCTCTCTCCCCAGGCATCTCTGGGCTGCCAGGTTTATTTTAATATGAACTTTAATTTTTTCTGCTAGTAAAATATAACTGTAGCAAAAAATCATTTGTGCCTTTTTTCTTTCTTCCTGAAAATATACATATTAACCTATCGGAAAGCCTTCGTTTCTTCTGCCAACTGGTATCAACAGTCAATCAGAATGTGTCAACATACCAATTTTATCATCTCCAACTCGGATAGCAGTGTAGTCGTCATGGGAACCAAAATAGTAACTATGGAATGGCTGCCTTAGTAACAACAACAACAAAAAATGTGTTGGCATAAAATTGCATTTGTAGTAAATTTCAGTTAACACTTTAGAAATTAAACAGCTGCTGTGTGAATCCTGGAGTGTGTGAAATCAAGGGCCCTCTCCAAGGAAATGGTGGCTTTTAAAGTTCCCCAAGATCTAACCTTGTTGCTGACCCCTTGTGCTACAATTTGAAAGAGAAGCAACAGAGGGAAATACATCTTTATTTTGATCTGGGCATTTGTGTAACATGAGATTAGAGATGCAGCAGCTTTATCCTGTTTGAAGAGGCAACCTGCATTCCTCATATACAGGGTTAAATTTTTGATGCTAGAGAGAGCTCCTAACTACAGAGACTTTAAAGACAGCTTGCTTTGGTCCTTGTGAAAATCCAAAAGAACATGACCACAGGCAAACAGCAGGAAGGGAAACATGGAAATCGCCGTGTCAGTGCAGACCCGTGGCCCAGTATTCTGGGGCATATGCACATTTCAAAGGAAAATGCATATTCTCAAAATGCTTGAGTCACATATGCACAGAGATTCAGCTTTTCAGGATAGTGGGTCATTCCCTTACTCCATTTAATGCTCACATTATATTTCCAAAAGCAAGCAAACAGAAAGGGAGGGTATGCCTAAGGAGTGCACTTGCTGGGTTTGTATTTTCAGAGGACAGGTTAAATACGCTCTGTGCTTTTATCCCCTCCAGACCTCTGGTTTCTGTCCTGTAACACCTTCAGAAACAGAAAAAGTCAATTCTAGCTTTGCTTTGTACATGACCTGTAAAGATCCTGCCAGATCTCCTTGCACTGCCCAGATGAACATGACTCTCTTAACAGCAAAGTTGAATAGCTAATTTCCAGGTTGGCTTTTTTAATTCACTGTCAAGGAGGTGACCTGCTCAGCTGAGCATCAACACTACCCACAGCAGCAGATTCAAATCCCAGCACTGTTTTCTCTGCCCTGCATAGAAAAATCCAGTCCTCTACCACTGAGGTCAATCAGACACTCTGGACAGTTGAGGAAGGCTCCCCAAAACAGTAATAAAGTTGCTTATGAAATGTCTTAGGGCTCTTTTTGAAATTACAGTACTATTAATTTCTGTTTACCAAAACTTACAAATATATAGAAAACACATCTGGCACTAGAAAGGCTGAGCCACAGGAGGTTGAAGGCTGGAGAAGACGTGGGGAATTACCACTGTCTACTTACACTGGTCTTACATATTTTCTGAAAGGTCCAATTTTTTACTCCTGACAGATAAAAGATGCTGTGCTGTGGGGATCTTTGACACACACGGTTTAGGTATTATAATACTCTTCCATACACACCCCCAGCTCATTACTGGCCTACAGCCAAGGAACAGTTTTATTTAATCGGTGCTATACTAAAATTGTGAAACCATTGTCATGAAAAGGGAATGGATAGGTAGTAAATGTTTCTCTTTCTAGAATAAGAGGTAGTTTAAATATTTGTGTAATTGCAGTGTCACGGGGTTATAATCCATTCACTTTAGCACCAAGACACTCTTTACTGGGAACAAGGCCATTGAGACTGTCAGTTTAAGACAAAGGCCAGTGACCCAAACTCCTGCTCCAGTAGATCATGTCCCCAAGTAAAACACAATCATTTAGAATGGTATAAGTGATATACACAATTTAAGTGACCTTTTGGCCAGATGAGTGCGTCCTAGTGACTAGTTACCTAGGAAGAGCACGCTCGGAGGAGAGCAGTGGTCAGAAAGGTCAAGAAAGCTTTCCATTCTTCCACCTTCTTAAACCTTTTTGTAAGTCAAAGAGGTGAGGATGCCTTGAGATGCTCCAGAGAAATCAATAAGAAAATTCTACTGGAGCAGTAACAAAATCTGTGTCATGTAAAATGAATTTAGACCTAAGGTTTGATGCCATTAGCTTAAAAGGGCATCTCTCTACATTCTTCCTAGCACTGTGGTAGTACAGTGGAGAATGGCCTGAAAAGGTGTGTCTCAAGAGGAGGTGTGAGTACTGAAGGGTTTGGAGGATTAACCTTTCAATTTTGAAGACCAGGGCTGTGAGAAGTGGATATGAGTCAGTGAGGGCTGCAAGGCTATCAGCATGCACAGAGCTGGCAAGGTTACAAAACAGTTTGGGTGATTAGCCAAGAGCCCCAGCGGAATCAGTGACAGAAGTGAAAACAGATTAGAAATGCTGCAGCTTTGAAGACAGGAACCAGGACATTGGCTAGAGAATGAGTTTAGTTTGCTCAGAGGTGTTTCTGTGCTAATAAACAGGGGCCTGGGGACTGTGGGGGAAGGGAGAGGCCCTGTAAAGCTGATTCAGAAAATAGAACTACCGGTGGAAAAAGGACCAACACTGGAGGCATTAGCAAGCCTAGGGTGTGCACATGCAAAAGCTTGTAGCTATTATTTCCTTACTCTACACATTTATCACTCTTTCTCTCTATCACTTCCCCTTTTTCCCTTTCATCCTGACATACACAACCACTTTTCCAAACAAAAGTGGGGTGAGGTTAGAAACCTTTGCAGTTTTACCACTCAGGAGAGCTGAGCACTAACTGGGATATCCACATGGAGCTGTAACAGATCGATCAAGTTCAGTGACTGCCAAACTTCCTGCGTTTTCCTGTGTCTACGAAGCACACCCCTTCAGCTTGCGAAAGAGGATTTCTAAAAGACACAAGGGAATCGTGATTTCTTTTTGCATCATGGAGTTATGGGTTGATCCCAGCATTAATGGTGCCTACCTACTGCCTATAATGTTCTCTAATCCTCAAAAGTTTCCATATCCCATATATGCTACAATTAAAATGTTTTAGAGAGCAGTTTAATACCAAGAAGAAAGCAGCAGGAATATTTCATAAATCCACTAAAATCTACTGCGATAAGGAAGGCTTTAGGAAGGGCAAAGGGAAAAAATAAAGTTATTTCAAAAGACAAATAATGCATAGCATAGGATGTGCATGAGAACCAGTTTGTCACTGCCCCTCAGTGCCACCCCTGGCTCGGAAGGTCCCATGACTGCAGTCCGCAGGCAGGCAAGGAGAGCACACCAGGGAAGCTTCATTGTCTAGTGGCTTATTTCTGGTGCTCTTCTCTAGGCCATTGCTGCTGTCAGATACTGGATTCTGAGCAAAAGAGCTCTTGGGTCTCACCCAGAGCAGCTGTTTGGATGGTTGTGTCCTGATACATTCCTGGAAGGCAGCTTTAACTACATAAGCTGGAAAGGGAAGATCTTACTACAAGAGGAAACAATATAAGCAGCTCACAGTCACTGTGCTCTAAAAGCATGCGTTTACTTTTGACACTTCCAAGAAAACATTTCTGAAATCAGGTCTGCAACTGCTGACCTATTTTTCCAGTTACAAAACATGACTGTTGAAGGAAAAGTGACCAAAACTGAAGCCAATTTTCCCACATCTCAAAATAAGGAGCCAAATGGGGAAGGCATTTCCAGCATGCCCTGCATGGCTATAAGCAGTGTCCCTTGTAATGCTGCAACCCTCAAGGGAAGGGAGAGGGAGGTAAAGCCCTATCTCAGCCACATGCATGTCCCAGCAGAGGCCAAGAGCTCAGCTCCACTTGGATGAGGAGTTGTCTGAATGCCAGAACAAATAGAAATCCAGGACTGAAATGGTCTCATGCCAGGCTTTGTGCAGCATGATATTATCATTTGATGCAATTATGTCATTAACTAATTTTCAAATTTGCATAGAACCATTCATTTAATCTTTAAATAAATAGTATGGATTTAGCACCAGTGAAAGCCCTCCAGATTAACTGCTTGGTGAATGAAGCCTTTCACTTATCTGTGAGACAGCAACAGGACCAGCTTTATCCACACGCTGACCTGCCAGCGCACTGCAACTTCGATTTGACAGATAAGTGCACAGCTTCATCTGAGGAGTTGTAGAAAGGAGCTCAGTTTCCTGGCTCAGGCACCTCATAATCTCTCTTGGACCTTTATTGCACATCAGGGCAGAAAGTTTTCACGGAGTGCAGCTGGCACTGAGACTCATCTCAGCTCCTGCACTCAAATCTCAGCATCTTTGGAATTGAAATGACTAGCAAGTTGTCACAGGGAGCCAGAAATGGCTCTTCCACAAAATGAGCACTCTGCATCTGCAAGCAGCCACAGTAGAATAACACTTTTACACGTTCTCATGCTGTCTTATTGTCCTCTGCCAGCCACCTCACTCTAGTTGGTTACGCTGTGCTCTGCACAAGATACTCACACCTCCTTAGACAGCATCTGATGGTTGCTTTATGACAACTGATTGGATTAGCTCTGCTGCTTGGAAGCTGCCCCCGCAACCACTGCTCTCTTGCAAGTTGCAGAGAGGCAGCCATGGTGTTGAGGAAGGGCAGCAGATCCTTGTGCACCTCTTTGGTGGTCGATGGGGCTGGATTCCCTCACCCACCTGTCACAGCTGAGCAGACCAACAGGCTTTCTCCCTTCATCTGGAAAATACACAGGGCCGACACCATAGAGGAGGAAGAAGAGGAGGAGGAGGAGGAGGAGGAGGATCCAGACTCTTGCTCTACTGTCTTTGCGAAATCACAGGACCGCAACATAACCATGACAACTGCAGCTCTGCAATCAGGGGACTGAGTACTCAAAGACAGTTGCACCAGAGGAGAGAAATGGCAGACAAAAAATCAGAGGTAGAAAACTATCAGGAAGGGGGCGATTTTGCAGCCTGTGTTGTGAAAATAGACCCTGTGCCTCACACCGCTGCCAGGGAGGCACACTCAGCACCCGGGCACACCTGGACCAGCCACTTGGCTCTCAGCTGCTCTTATTATTCTCTGCAACCCTTCAGCATGACTCTTGACAGAAAAATTACCAAATGTAATGCACTTGTGACTTAGTTAATTTGCACCTGTATCTAATTTCAGACCTGCTAGAATAACAGAGCAGTTCTGTAATCAAAAATGGAGAGGAAAAAAAAAGAAAAAGAGCTGCCAGTCACTAGCTGCTGCAGGGGAAAGTGCCCCCACTTCATACAGTGTCCCTATGCAAGAGCTTGCATGAAGGTCACAGCAGGATGCAGAGGTTTCCCTGAGAAGGCCCAAAGCAAACCCCTGTGTGTGGGACTTGGAGTGAGCCCATGGCAATTCCCAGCGGCAGCTGGAAGTACCATGCTCCTCCCTGCTTTGCCAGTCAGCAGTTGCTTCAGTCTTGTACATGTCTCTGCATTTTCATGTTGGGAGATTGTTCTGAGCAGTTTGCAATTGTCTACTTGTGGCTAATGGCCATAACTTCCTGGATGCCAGAGGGTGCCTTGTTTCACTGTCAGACAAAGCACTAATGAGACAAAGACCCTCTGGCCTGTGGTTGTGGCTCATTAGGGTACTAGTCATGACACCTCTGTTTCCCCTCCAGGCTCTGTGGAGCCACAGATGTTATAGTTCATGTGTCATTTTTAATCCTCTCCCGCAGTCTCTGCCAGGGTCTAGCTCCTCCACAGTATTCAAGTCCCTAAAGATGAGATTTAAGAAAATCAAACCCATTCTGCTTTTGTCATCTCTCCCAGGACCCTTACCCATGCTGGTGCCAGGGTGCTCTGCTCAGCACTTGGCCATATGTGGTGTGGCACACCAGCCCACAGACCTCTCATGGGTTGCTCTGTGGGACCTTGGGCTGGCCTCACCCTGCCCAGCCTGCAGCTGCCTCTCCTTCATTGCCTGGCACAGAGCTGTGATGGCGAAAATGTTCTTTCTGAAGGAAATCAACAAGCAAGAGTTTTGGTTTACTTCTTGACCAACTTGTCTGTCCAGCCCTCCCCAAAGAGGGCCAATCCGTCAGCCTCGTTTCCTGCTGTCCCTTCCCTGTATGGATCCCATTGCTGCATCTCCAGATATCAGTTGCATCCTGATACCCCTTAAACCAGGTGCAACTCTATCATGTTACATGAACCACCGCTTATACTAAATCATCTCAACCCATAACCAGCCACCTTCCTACACCTTCCCTCAATGGCATCTGCTTTCCTGTAGCACAGTCACCCAGCTCCTTGCCCAGTGAGTGTGGTGACTAACCCCAGCCATCTCCACACTCAGGGGAGTGGAGGCAATATGGACACAGTACAGCATGGAGCAGCCTGCACTTTTCTCCCTTGAAAGACCACCAGCCTTCAATAGAGCTGCATAGAGAAAGCAAATTGGGATATAAAGCATTTTGAGATCTTCAGATGAAAGGGGTTAGTACATCATTAACATAAATTTCTTTGGCTGAGACACATGTTAAGCACAGCTCTGGGAATATGTAAGTCTGATGTTTCAACCTTGGCCTTCTCATTGACCTTACCTCTCTAACCCTGTTCATACATTTTAATACTCTTATCTTAATTTCTAGCCTAAAAGGAGGTGGGTTCTAACTGTCCTGCCCTGCCAGGCTGCTGTGGTTGTGTAATTAGGTACAGCCCATAGATCTCTTTAAATGTAAGCATTATCTCTCTGCAATAGCCTCAGAACTCAGTGTCCTGCAATAGCAGGTGTACCACAGCAATGTGCTCCCTGAGGAAATAGGTCCTTCCACCTCACAGCCTTGCTTTTCTCCACATGCAAGGGCTCTCCTGGGCAGCCTGTGCAGGCAATATCTGCCCATTACAGCTGAAGCTGAAGGTTGAACCAAGAGGAAGGAATTTCAGACACTGTCTTGGGACATCCTCACACATCATGCTGTTATCAAATAGGCCTTCTCTGAACTAGATACAATCCCAGGAGTGGTTGTTCACTCACCCAGTGAGAACAGTGCAAAGCACAACTGTAGATCCATGCTGACCATATCACTGCCAAGATTTCCTGCAAGTGATGCCCTGCAGCAAGAATTCAGAGAAAAAATTGGAGGGAAGGATATGCACTTCTGTCTTCAAAGGGACCCCTAAAGCCACCATTCCCAGCCTGCCATAGGAGCACAAAGGCCATGAAAAGACTGTGCCAGCATTCGCACCAGATCCACAAAAAGAACGATTATGGGGAGCAGGACAAACTCAGGGCATTGAGTGGTGTTGAGGACTTCCTCCATGTCATAATAGGCTCCAGCAAACCCTCTTCTTTAGTCAGCTGAGAACGGTTTCACATTCACAGTATACCTGTGCAGAAATTCTTCTATGCCAAGTAGCCTTTATGTGAAACAGTCTTCCTATGCTTAGAGCAAACAACTAACAGGACCTGGAATGCTCTCAAGCCACGGTGACTCATGACTGGTTAATTACCTACAGTCCTGCTCCTCTGAGACGTGCACCTACCTATGGGCTGGCATTCATCAGCCCTCCTAGTTTCAGTCCTAACAGAGAGGCCAAGCCTCAAGTACACCAGGGAAACCAAATCCCCTGAGGTGATGCCTCCGGGGCAACGTTGAAGGCATATTAGCAATACAGTGTGGGAGAGCTATAGTTTATCTCAGGATTCAGAGCTATCAATACAGCGCTGCAGAGGGGAGATGCAAAATCTTTAATTAACTTTTGCTCACTTGCTCCCAGCACTGGTGGAGGTGGGTGGATGTGATCGCTGCTCAAGGGACGATTCTCCCTTCTCCCTGCTTTTGAATTCCCAAGCAATCAGTGCTCTGTATAGAGCAACATAAATAGAGCTCCTCAAACCTGGTGGGTTTTAGTTTTGTTTTGTTCTGTTTGGGGTGGGTTTGCCCTCCTACCTGTTCTATCAAATACCAAGCAATTTATAGACCGCTTTGAATGTGTTTGCACACACTCTTTGCATCTTAACTGACAACGTCCATGTTTTTTTAATTAAAATTTTATTGGCTTTTCCATAAGTGATGTACCTACTCTAAGTAAGCACAGTTCAGTACAGATAACATGTGGTTTGTTTAGTTATCTTGCAGGAGATTATTTCTGTTATCATTGTAAGTTGATTATTGTAATTATTGAAAGAGAGAAGGCTGACAGAGAGAGAGCATGCAGAAGGAAAATGGGGGGAATTAAAAGATAACAATAAAAGATAATAGTAGTCTCCTTTGTTCTTATTTTTTTCTCTTGACAACCTACTGTACATGCTAAATTTCAGTTTAATGTTAGAGTCCCTCCTTTTGCTAACATCCGCCCATCAATAACACAAGGTCTTTAAACCCTAGATGCCTTCAATTAACTTCAGTATCAAAAAAAGACAGAAACTCTCTCTTGTTACTACTACCAACCCTGTGAATATCTCAGTGTGATTCTTTTCACCTCTGTCTTCTGAATTCATTTGATATTTTTAACCCTCTTTAGAAATTGTATGGTTTGGGAGCACAGAAAATTAAAGAAAAGCGTTATGTATGTGGGGAATGTGTGTGCATGAAAAGACTGGGAGAGAGAGATTATACACTGCACAGATAACCAGGTGCTCCTGGCATCGTTCTGAGGCCAGTGCATGGGACGGGAAGGTGGAAGCCCCTGACAGCCAGTCGCCATTCCATGGGTGAAACACTGTGTTGCCTTGCACTTGTCTGGAGGGACACATGTTCCAGAGACAGTGAACATTCCCTGTTCATGTGAAGTGCAAGGGAATCTGTACATGCTGGTAATCTCAGCAAGAGAAGTGCTAGTTGTCTCAGGTAAGGTTCTTTTTTTCCACATTTCAGAGAGACACTGGGCAAAGTTTAAAACTACTGGGGTATCAGAGGGACACCTTTTCCCCCTTTCACCTTTTGCTGCAACGGGAAATGGCAAGACTCTCATATAAATCAGATGGTGCTAATAAGGTTACTTTTTTAGATACTTTGATCCAGACTACTAAGGCTCTCAAGGACTAAGACTTTGAACTTGACTATGTATTATCTTAAAACATGAGAGGAAGGGATGACAGAACCAGTTTGAGCTATTGAAGTGTTCTGGGCTGCAGCAATCTCTCCCATACCCCAATGACTTTGTGTTCAGCTGGGTCAGCAAAAAGGGGAAAAGCATAGGTCCTTGTGGGACAGCACCACATCCAGGCATTAGTAGAAGTGGTATATGTTTTCATCTCTAATAACTGGGTATATTCCACTGGACCATTCCCACCAGACTGCAAATCCCCTCCTCAGCAGGGACGTGAAGAGTTTCATGGTCAACAGAGTCAAACGCTGCAGAGAGATTCAGCAGGAAGTCTGTCCTCTATGTATCAAATGCAGAAGTGCCACAAAAGCAGTTTTCATCAAATGTCCTTGCCTGCCTCCAGCCAGAGCCCCTGTGTCATTCCAGGAATACTGTGAGTGGCAAACCTCACTCGGGTCGGGGGTCAGAACTGAAGCCATCCAGCTATGAGCTATTCTGATGCTTCTCAGAAAATCCTCCCAACAGACCAAGGCCCGTGAAACCAACCTGAAAAATAAAACCCAAGAAATCAATGCTGTGCTCTTTACAGTTTTTCTGCGGTAAATAAATACTGCATTACCAACACCGTGCTCACATTAAAGGATTCTCTTCACTCAAGGTAGTTACTCACTTCAGCATATTTAGTGTTTGCTTCCCCTCTTTGCCAAGGGACCTGATTTGTGATGTCGCATGGAACTTCAAAATGAAGCGCAGCTCTCCCTTCCCTCTCTCAGAAAAGGAGACTAACAAGCTGCACACCCTTGCTCACCTTTCCCGAGGAGGGAGAGCTGCAGCCCATGTTATTGCTTTATAATGACATGACTATTTATGGTTGCAAAAGTTCTTGTCAGGGTTCCTCTAGTGAAGAGGAAAAAGACAGGAGATAAGGCTTTGAAGGTCAAAGCAAATGGAGAAACCAAGAGAGTATTTTTTTCCCCAGGAGGAGGGAGTGAGAGATGGGGAGAATACACCCCTTGAGATCATCTGTGGTCATAAAAAAGCAGTGGGGATAAAATCAGCTGATTTTCATTTGAGGTGTAGAAATCTGGAGATCAGACTATAAATATATTCAAGAATAATCAGTTTTACCGTGCCTTCATTATCTAGCAGTGCCCATCCTGACCTGCAGGAAGCAAAGCAATGAAACAAACTGGAAGGAAAATATTTTTAAATTAACCCAGATTTCTCAAACCACCTCAGATAGGCAAACAAACAAATAAAACAGGCTGAACCGTCACTCACTTCTTGGATGCAAGCTCACGTCAACTTTTATTTTTCTGAATTGATTTGCTTGTTTCTATTGCTTGCCATTTTTATTTTTTGGTCCCTGAAAACGTTGTAAAAACCAGCTAATAGGGGTACAAAATAGTAAGTTTTATGTACATTGCAGAAACTTGTATATGACGCAGTTTGTTAAGATCTCTGCTGCTCCACCAGCAGCGTGTCAGGTTTGTCTAACACCCAGCCCCTGAGTTACAGTTTTACGGCGCCGATTTATAGCGCTGTAAGTTTAATATAGTGGCGCACTGTAAAACGGCTTCCTTTTTTTTTCCCCTTTTCTTTTCTTTTTTTTTTTTTTTTCCTTTCCCTTTCCCTTAATTAATATTTCAGCCGCCGGGAAAGCAGCACAAGGGCAGGCGGAGGGAGCAGGGCTGGGATTTGGGGAGCGCCCGGAGCGCGGCCCAGGGACGGGACGGGACGGGACGGGCGGGCGGCGCCCCGCGGCGGTGCTGCCCCCTGCCGGCGCAGTGAGGCGCCGCTCCCGCCGCCGCCCTCCCGCCTCGGCAAGGGCGGGACGAGCGGCCCCGGCCCGCAGGCCGCCCTCAGGGAGAGGGGCCGGGGTCGCCTGAAAGGGCCGTCGTGATTTCCGAAGAGCGCTCCCTCGCTAATTAGAAAAGAAATAACCAACCCCGCGCAGGAATACGGCAACCGGAAAGTGATGCAAATGGAACGGACACAAACCCCTTCGGCCGCCTTTTGTTGGTAATGGTAGCGTCGAACTTAAATACGTGCGGCAAAAGCTGAAACATGGCGGCCCTTGTGCACTGGGAGTAAAATATCAGCTTTGGGCACAGGAGCTCTTTCCTGTGCTTGTCTCATCCTCCTGGAAAGATTGTTCTGTGGCTGGGGCCACCTCTTCAAGGCCCTCACCTTCCTGGAGCTCACCTCCAGGCAGGAAGGACTCTGCCGAGATGCTATGGAACATCTGGAAGCTGCAGGGAAAACGGCAGTGTTGCTGCTACTTTATAATACAGTCATAGCCTATCCTGAGTTGGAAGGGACACACAAATATTACTGAAGTGCAGCTCCTGGCCCTGCACAGGACAGCCCCGAGAATCACAACATGTGCCTGAAAGCATTGTCCAAACACTTCTTGAACTCTGTAAGGCTTGGTGCTGTGACTTCTAAGTCTCCTTATTTGCCATCCTCCAGTGAGCTGGTTTGTCCACAGACTAGTGGGATCTAACAATGCTGCCGGCAAAGCCAAGCTGTGTTGTCTTACAAGGGAGGTGATGTGCCAGAAGTGAGTTGCCAACTGAAGATGCTTCAGGGATGGAGGAAAGAAGAGATGCTTTGGCTTTCCCTGCAGCCCCTCTTCCACTGAGCCCCCTCTACTCCAAACAGCTGTTTGCCATCAGCCGTGCCCATCACTGGAGTCGGCTCCTGCTTTAGTCCCTGCTTCCCCCTCTGTCACTCTTCTCTACTTCCCTAGATCACCAATTTGTCTGATTGTTTGCAATTAACTGTTGATTGTGGTGCACAAAAGTCCAAGGAGGATAATTAAAAACCGTTCAGCCAGCAGCAGTGGAAAGACTGCTGCTGCAGAAGACAGAACAGTGCACAGCAAGCACATCTCTGCTTGGAGTGGCACAACGTGGGCTGGTGAGGACCAGCGAGCCTGGTGTGCACAGGTAGGTAGGCTGCAGGAAAGGCAGGGCAGGTCAGAGGCTGGTCGTGATCTCAGAGGACTCAGATGAAACATTGCTGCTTACTGCCACGGCCCCCAGAACCGTGAAAAGAGGGGTCGTTCCTCATCCCAAATATGATTCATGAAAGGAAATGAAATCTAGAAATCAGGGAATGAAGTGAAACAAGCAGAGGAGGAATTATGATGAAATTAATTCCAATTAAAAAAAAAAAAAGAAAATTCTCAAATTAAGAGACAACATATAAATGGAATGGGGTGATATGAGGTGCAGTGAAAAGTTCTGAAAGTTGCCAAAATGATTAATGAAATCTCAAAATCAGGGAACGAAGTGAAACAAACACGCAGGAGAGGTATTATGGTGAAATAAATTGCAATTGAAAACAACCCCAAAAATTCTGAAGTGAAAACAATGAAATGGAATGGGATGACATGAAGTGCAGTGAAGTGGACCGAAACTGGCCGAAATGATACTCATTGAATTAGTGAGGTTTTATTTCTGTTTTTAATAGCATTTCCTTTCATCATATGTCCTGTCCAGTCTGTTCATTTCAGTTCATTCCCTGATTTCAACATTTCATTTCCTTTCATGAAATGAAGATTCTTCATTTCACAAAAGGAATGAAATGAAATCTCGAAATCAGGGAACAAACTGAACTGAACACGAAGGAGAACTATGATGAAATGAAATGCAATTGAAAAGAAAAAAAGAAAATTCTGAAATTAAAGGAAAACATTTAAATGCAATGGGATGACATGAGGTGCAGTTAAAAGATCCAAATGTTGCTGAAATGACACTCATTGAAATCTCAAAATTGGGGAACAAAGTGAAACGAATAAATAGAGAAGAAATTACGATGAAATGAAATGCAATTAAAAAAAAAAAGAAAATTATGAAATGAAATGAGAATAACTAAATGGAATGGAATGACATGAAGTGAAATGTACCAAAACTTGCAGAAATAATACTTATTGAAATAGCAAGAGTTCATGAAAGGAAACGAAATCTTGAAATCAGGGAATGAAGTGAACCAGACATGCAGGAGAGGAATTATGATGAAATGAAATGCAATTAAAAAAGAAAAGAAAATACTGAAATGAAGGGAAAACAATTAAATGGAATGGGATGACATGAAGTGCAGTAAAATGGACCAAAACTTGCCAAAATTATACTCATTGAATTTGTGAGATTTCCTTTCATGAAATGAAATGAAAATTCTTCATTTCATGAAAGGAAATGAAATTTCCAAGTCAGGGAATGAAATGAACAGAACACACAGGAGAGGAGTTTTGTTTAATATTAATGATGAAATAGATGACAATCAAAATTAAAAATTCTGAAATGAAGTGAAAACATTTTATATGAATGGGATGACATGAAGTGCAGTGAAGTGGACCGAAACTGGCTGAAATAATACTCATTGAATTTCCAAGATTTCATTTTCTTTCATGAAATACCAATGGGACCAGGAGCCCAGGAAGTGCAACATGCACCTCAGATCATAGCAGTAGCATCAAAGCCTTGAGTGATTTCCTCAGTAACTTTGCTGAATGGGTTGAAGAAACACACTTCTCTGTCTTCTCTAGCAGCATCTCTTTTTAGACAAATTGTCAGTAGAAAACCTTTCAAGAAATCACCTTGCTGTGAATTACGCTTTTGTTGCATGAAATAAAGCACAAAGGCAAATGCTGGAGCTGAAAATATAAAGTGCCCACTCAGTCCTGTGTCAACACAGATCATTTTTATACACAGTAATAGACAACATGGGGTGTTGAGGAGAAGCCTGGGCAGAAACAAAGTGCACACAATAAATTTAAACCTTGGAGGACCGAGTGTGGGAAGCAGAGCTTTATTGAGATAAAGGCATTTTGTTTCCCCAGTTATACAAAAAAGAATTGCAGATCAATTAGAATGAAGAAAAGTCTGACTGGTTATATGTGCTAAACTGACACTACACATGGCCCTCAGAGCCTCTCTCAGATGCCACCTGTAAACAAGAATAGCCTGTGACTCTGCAAAGGGAAGTGGGAAGAGGGGTGCACAGGTAGGACTGCTGTTTGTCTCTAATAGCATCTCAGAAATTAAAAAAAAATCTTTTCCCCTTGAAAAATGAATAGCTTTTCCAAATGAACCTTGTGTCCAGAAGGAGATACTGAACTTGCTCTGCCATGGGTGAAACGAGGTCTTGGTACATGGTCAGCTGAGCCCACACAGCCTTTTCTGCTTAAAGGAAGGGATCATCTTCCTCACCCCCTCGTCTTTCTTTACCTCTCCAGTTCTCCTGATCCTCTGAGCTAACCTCTCCTTCTCCTGGCCCTTTGAGCCCATTATTGCTGCTCACCAAACCCTCCAGTGAACTATATGAATCATTAGCCTGGCAGGATATGATCCTAATTTCTGGGGTGGTTTCTGCTATCTTAGTGAATTAAAGCCACTCAGGGTATGATGTGTGCTAGGTAAGAAGATGTTAGATGCAGCTGGAAGAAAAAAAAAATTCTTCAAAAGGAGATAACGCAGTGCCAAAACCTAGTGAAGTGTTTCAATATTTGGTAAGAAATAAACCTAGAGTAATTCCCAACCGTGACCTGTATTTGGATGACGTATTGTGTACCCCAGATAAAACCAGCAATACAGAAATGGGTAAAAATGAAGAGCAGAAAGAATAATTGGACTGCTTTGATTTTCAAAGAGGGGTTCAGGACAGCCCAGCTGTGATTATAATGAGCATCTTTTGTTTCCTCTGTGGGAGATCTGTAGAGATACAGTTGCTATAAAAACAGGGGCTCAACAAACTGGTAAGACATGATTACAGGAACTGTGCCGTGCTGCTACAACAAAGCATAGTTCAAGACACAGATACAATATTTTCTCTGAAAAAGGTGGAGTTAATTGCAAATTCTCTTGGTTTCACCAAAATCCGCGTCTCGGGTTCTTTTCATGAAGCCTGAGCAAGGAAATGTGAACAGCTGAGATACCGGAGGCAGAGTGAAATGAAGGAGGAATTCAGTGACTGAGAAAATGCAAAAATACAAACTGAATGAGGCTTAATACATCAGGGATGAACCCTGCTTTGATTTTTTTTAATAATATCCCTCATCCTGAAGACACAATGCTAGATGTTATAAGAAAATGACTTTTCTGAAGCCTGATGTTTTAAAATAATCAAGTCTTAAGGTCCCATTAGACGTTTGTTTAAGGACTAACACATTTAGCAGCTGTAAAACCTAACCATAATGTCTTGCTGTTTGTCCACTAAATCACATTATGCTCTAGCAGTGGGATGTATACTCTGTTTAGCTGTCCTGCCTTCCCTGAAACTAGTTTTCTCACTGCCACTATGAATGTGCCACTAGGTTGTACAGTTCTTGTTCTAGACCTTGAATTTAGGGCTGGTCAAGAGGGATGTGAGAAACATCTTTGAAAGAGCTGACCTCCTGCCAGGCAGACCAGGAGCAACACAGGCAAGACTTAAATTGAAATTAAAAAAAGGAACAGCTTTTCTTTTGTAAGAATTTGAGCAGCAAACAGTAACTCCTGAAATACAGAGCTGTGGGACACTCATTCATTCCAGAGGCACAGTGCCTTGGCCACAGTTTACTGCTGTCTGCACCATGGGATGATGGACAGGTCTGAGGGAATGAGGGTTTCCTCATGGCAGGCACTGTCCTAAAACAAAGCAGGCTGCCCATGTATCATTTACAATTTCAGCAGGAGCTTTGCTCTGTTGAACCCAGTCTGCTTTGGTCCATGGATCCTATCCAGTAGAAAGTTTCATCGAAGCTCAGCTACTCATTGAATCTGTGCTTGAGTGAACTGTTAAGTCCCCGTGCCCTGGCATTCAAGCTGCTAAAATGCAATACCTTGAAGGCTCAAATCTTCATGTCAAACTTCTCATTTACCTCAGTCACTGACAGGCTTTCATCTCATTCAGAAAAGCTGCTCTCAGTGTTTAGAAAGTCATCCTTACAGCCCATCTAACTTCTCTGCTGAGCCTCATAGCCCAGTGCTAGTTTTATAGCTCTCTCCCCTACTGTGAATGTGCCAGACCCAGAATGACAATCCTCAGAACTCAAATCAATAAACTGTGCCCCAAAGTTGTGAGTTTTGTCCAGAAGTTGTAAACTCAGATAGATTACTTAGGGACAACTTCAATTTCCCTTAGTTTGTATTTCCCTATCAGTTGCTGGCTGGAGATCTGGGCTTTAGAAAGAAGGAAAGAACAAAGACATCAATTCCCTGCTCCAGGAGACAGACCTGCAAGACATCAGAAATCCGTAAAATCCTGAGCTGGCACCACCCCCAGCCCTGGGGTCTCAGAAGTGCCACTGGGTAAAACCAGGCGCCATAGCTCATCAGCACAGAGCAAATGCAAACTTTACTGTGTAATCATTGTTGCTGGAAGAATTATCTATTCTTTATCTCTGTGAGAGCGTGAGAGATTAAGTTTGGAAGCCTATTAGCAACCAATGAAATGCCATTGTTATCATTCACTGTTAATCATCATGCCTGGCTCTAATGCACTTAATCAGAGCAGTTGACACTTGGGCTCTAAATGAGAGTCAGCCAAGCGGGAGAGAGGTGGAAAATGCCCATGGCTATTGCATGGGGCTGGCATCTTCTGCTCATGGCAGCTTTTGAGTCAAATAAAGAGCCCAGCAGCAGGGTGGGAACTCCTGGCAGATTCTTCCAGATCCCTAACTGATTACAGCTGGTCTTGGCAGTACATTTAAATGGCACAGGGAAGATAGCAGAAAGGCTCCCTGTCATGAAACATCCCACACAGGACTAACAGACGTGCTGAGGAAGCCAGCCCCTGGTCAGGGAAAATGTTTCTTGGGGTCCTTCTGGAAACTCCTGCCTGCCAGCTGTTAATGGATGGGGCTGAACTGCAGTCTACATGTTAATGAGCCTATTATGAGCGGCACTTTATCTTGTGACAAAGGTGGATTTAATGGAGTTGAAAGGTTTCCCAGAGTAAGTTCTAAATGTCCTAATAATGCAATGAAGACTCTATTAGTGTATTTATTAATTACAACACAGCCAGGTTTCAGCAAGCCTGTTTCAGCAACCCAGTATGCGACTTTCCCAGTAGAGGAAGCTCACAGTGACCTGTGCTGCAACGTGAAGATGAGAACCTGCAAGTCAATTCAAGGAGCAAGTCCCTTCAAGGAGCCCTTACCATGGTGTTCCTCACCTCATCTTGCCCTTTTACTTCCACTTTACTTTGTCTGGCAGTAATTCTAGCCTTGATGTCTATCAGGAGCTCTGGGTGTTTATCACCCAAATGCTTCAAAACACCTCCTCAGCCTATGTGTCACTGTCACAGTTCTGGAGTGGGATGAAGGCTCATCTCATGTAGGTCCGGGCCATATCTCCCAGCTCCCTAGGCATACTCCATTGTTTCTCTGGGCTATTTTGGTGAGGTTTTACCTCTACCGTGAATCTTCCAGCAAAAGTGATGGTCATGTCAGCTTCTACAGTGCCTGCTTTTACAAGCTGCTATGGCATGTACCAATTGTTAGTCTTTGCATGCCTGGGCTCAGATCCTTGGAAGTTCAGGTCAGTCTCAAAGCTAAGATGAATTTCTTGTCTCAGGACTGACACTGTTTTAGACTACTGGCCAGAGGACTCTTCTGTCTTAGATTTCCATGAAGATTGTTCAGAGGAGAAAGGGACCATGATAATTGTTTTACAACACTGTCAGAGAGAGGACATCTTTCTTTGTCTTTCAGGTTATGATTTGTGTTAATAGTGAAGTGCGAATGACTGCAGGCTTTCTGTGGGTTTCCTGGAGTGAAGCTTTTGAACTCTTTCCTCTCCTAGGAACTAGCACACTCAGAGGTGAGGAAAACAAGGTGTGCAATTAACATAGAATTCTGGCACAGTATCATGATTCACAGTACCACCTGGGTTTTTCTTTCTGTGCTTATCACCTTTGTCTCTTATTGAATGCCTTCTGTGCACAGAATACCTATGTTTTCAAGCTGCAATCCACATCTCATTTGGCAGCCATACACCTGTTAAAAAAAAAGCACTAATGCAACAGCTCACAAATTTTCACTGACAAGGAGAATGTGATCTTTCCTACCTCCACCAAAGACTCCCATTGAGAAACTTGCGGTGAAAGGAGCTGCATGGATCTATATGAGGTGCTTTCCTTCATGCCAATTGGCTCATCAGTAATTTTAAAGAAAATATTTAAAAGTCTATTTCAGTTGGAAAAGGGGACTAAATAACCTTCAATCCAGTTTCACTCCAAGCTCTCAGCTGCATTGTAATTAACTTTACTATCTCCAGCAGTATAAGAACATTTTCAGTCAAAATAAGAAATAATGCTTCTTCTATAGTACTTTCCATCCAAGACTGAACCATCATATCATCCTACTGCCTATTGCCTTCCTTTGCTGTTGGACAAGCTGATTCAAGGCACTGTGAAGCTGCTTGTCTCCGCTCACAACAAGCAGTGGTGGGACAGACTCCATTTCTCTGGCCCTGACTCACTGCCCTCTCCTGTGCACTTGCACTGTCTCATTTGAAGACACCATGAAAGAGGCCGTCCTGCATGAGCCCTGTTTTGTGGCGAGCACATCTCGCTAAAGAATTACAGATCTCACCAGAGGTCCAGGAATTTTTAATACTGTATCTAGAAGAAAAATTGCTGCATTTTGGTCTTCTAAAGAAAGAAAGGTGGGGACATTCCATAATTTCTTTAAAGCAAAGACAAAATTGCTCTGAACGTGGAAAGGGCCCTGTTCAGATCATCTGGACCACGCCTGGACTCACATGCCATCAGATAACTGTGCACTTCAACATCATCACAGAAGGGTGTCATTACAGAAGGAGGTCAGTCCTGATTAATGTAAGTATCCACACACTTCTGAGAAACAAAAGGACTATGACAGATCTGGATATCTCTGTTCTGCCACTCTTCCAGGAGTAAATTGCAGGAATCCTGGCAGACCTCCTGAAGGAAAATATCAGCTTCCTGATGTTTGTCATAAGTGACCAGAGAAGCACATTAAACCACAAATAAAGCCGTTTGTATTGCTAAATCAGTCCCGAACATGGTGTTTTTTCTGGAAAATAGAAATAATATAAATTAATTTGTCAGCTCCTGTTTAGACCCCAGCCTGTTCCACAGCAATACATTGAGAAGAGCTGGTTGAAATAATTATTCTCGACTTATGCAATCATTCTTTTTATTTCTGAAGGCTAATGGAGTGAAAACACGCTTTCCAGACCTTTACTAATGACAGAGTCAGAAATAATGATCGGGGACCCTTATGTTCCTCTCATAATGAGGAAAGCAACACAAAATGATAGGGATGTGAGTCCTCAGCAATCACTTGTTCTTTATTTAAAAGGCAAATGGAGCATTCAGATGAGTTCTTTAGGTTAATGGAGCCACAAATAAGGTTTTGGGGCAAGAATTTTTCACAGATAATGCAATACAGGCAATCACTTCTCTGGAGGACAGAATTATTTACAGATGTTGAAATTTCTCTACCACAGAGAGGCCAACACTGTGAGGACAAGCCAAATTCATCCTTTATTTCTCATTGCCCCAAGTCTGCACACAAAGTCCCCTGTGGTGTAGAGGCACCCCATGCCCAGCCTGGGTGTCAGCTGCTGAAGTGGTACAGGGGGGTCACAGGCAATGAGAGCCCCAAACAAGAGTCAGAGAAGAGGACATAGCAGAATTGAAAATCACTCCTTATGTGTCTGTCACCTGAACCTCATGTCCCTTTGCCATGCACTTTCCTGTCCCCTACCCCATACCCTTGCCCAAGTGCAAGTTCTGGCACTAACCCAGATCGTACAAGACCCTCAGCAAAATGAAATGACCCAGAAACTCCTGTTCCACTGCGTTTGCTGGGGGTCATGAGACTGGACAGAGCAAGCCCAGGAGGCCCCTCAGAAGAGCCCTAAGTAGGAGCTCAGGCAGTTTTATTGCAAGGGAGAAGAGGGCAGAGGTAGTCATCCACACAATCATCAGCTTCAGAGGGAAGGAGCAGCGTGTGGGAAATCCCCCAGGCTCTTTGCTGATGGTCAGATGCAATTTCCTTGACATCTGCTAAAAAGAGCTGGAAGAAGTGAGAGCCTGAAAAGACTTCTGCCCTGCTGGGTCATTCTTGCTAAGGAGACTGTACCTGTTTCTTTCTCACAGGCTGGTGAAGGCAGTGGCAAAATGGAGCCCCCATAACCTTGGAACAGCAGTTCAGGTCCAGCTCTCCAGAGGCATCTAATTTTTCACCACATCACCACACGAAGCAGGTTCGTGTTTCCTTTATAGTTCTTGTCATACTCATCTGTACTCCTGTAAATAGACCTGAAACAACATCCATAGGCTGGGGACTTTTAGGGAAAGTGGCCTAACTCCTTGGTTGCTAGCACCACAAAAATTAATTCTACACCTCCGCTTTCCCTTCTAGTGCAGCAAGAAGGGAACAACTTGCAGGTTCAGGTGGTTAAAAAAAAAGAGTCCAAATGCAGGTATGCCCATATCATTATTTACTCAGCCGTGGGGAGAGAAGGCTGTGTGTAATCCACTAAAAAAGTTCTGAAAGATGCATGTTTATAGTACAATTATCAGTATCTCATTCCTTTTGATATGGAACCATCACAGGGGAAAAAAAACTTTTTTAACAATCACTATGATATTTGTAGCTGGGTATGTACAAAGAAGCAGTATCCTGGAAAGAAAGAGAGAGTAGTTCACAGATACATTTGTTTTTTATCAAAGCCTGCTTAGCCCATTAGAAACAGAAATTTAAAGCCATTGATCTGTCAGGGTTAATGACAAGAGAAGCACGTCTGAGAAATTGGTTCAATATTCAAGGCCCTATTTTAATAAAGCTAACTGTTTTCCCAGGTTGTGATCTCATCAACTCTCACAAGCTTAGTGGCAGGAGCTTTTTCAATGTGTTCCGTGGGGCGCCATGAGCATGTAGAGGACCATCTTGAAGTGATGGGGGAGAGCTGACCAGTCCTGCAAGTCAGGACTTGAGCCCAGCACTCTGGTTGACGTCTGCCTGGGGTAGTGATCCATGAAAAGAGATATGGAGACAATGTACTCTAAATCTGTGACCATAAAATATTCCACAAGACTTTGTGGGCTTGTATTAGAGTATGTGATATTTGATTTCAAGGAGGAAGAAAATACTAAAATAGAGCATCTATCAATGGATCCATCTTCATACGTGCAACTTCTCTGTTAAGATCTTTGACTGTCACTCAAGATCCTGCATGAAATCAAGATATTCCTAATAATAATCTGGAAATAGACTCCCCCTGTATTGTCTTTACATTATTCTATACAAATATGAGGTTTTGATGCTGTAAAGCAAGTACAAGCTGGAGAAGTTCTGCTACTGTGACTTTCCCTCTCCTGCCCAAGACAGTGTGAGATGCTAATCACCCTTCAAACCTCACAGCATGAAGACTGAATCTTGAGAGCCTATTAATGAAGACCCAGCTGCAGTAAGTTGGGCTCATGGCTTGGACAGATGGTACGAGAATGCCCAAATAATGAACTGGGAAGGGCAGTTGTCCAAGAAAGCGCTTCAAGTAACTTTAAATGCACATTTGACTCGGTGTAATTTATCAGCCGATGTATGAATCTTTAGTCACAAGCAGAGCACCAAGCTCGGGGAAGATGTGAACCGCTTTAATCAGCTTGCCCCCAGGTAGGAAAAGCACGCAAGGAGAAGGGTATTGTCAGCAGCAGAGTGGCATGTGCTGAGCACAGAATAGGTCTCAATAGTCACCTAGACCGACTCTGATTCACTCACTGCTGGTACAACACTGTCACCCTCACCTGTAAGAGGCTAACAGTAACATACGCAACCACTTAAAAACAGTCTGTGCTGGCAAAAAAAACATTTATAAAACAGTCGGTGATGGGATCCAAATGTATTACCCTAACAGATATTTCAAGACAAAAAAAAAAAAAGAGTAAAGAAAAAGAAACAAATCCTGTGCTAGGGCTGCTGTGAATAAGAATTGACCAGATCAAAACTTCTTTTCCTGCAATCCAGGTGAATGACTTGGTGTTGGGCAACATTAAAAACCATTTTATTGAAATGGGCACTACAGGCTGCACCATCCTATCTCTCTGTGTAACCACTCTGTCCCCATCATTGTTGGCTACTCCTTCAGTTTGTGTGTCATCCTCAGATTTTATCAGCAGCAATTTTATATTTATTTCAAGATCACCAATAGAGAAATGGAAATAATACTGGACATCGACTATTTCCTAAAAAACTCACTCCCATCAGTCAACATTCCCTACCTCTTTTGACTCAAGTCAAAATATTGTGCTGGGGCATGCTGAACACAATGCAAAAGCACATTATCTCTCTGCAGTCTCTGTTGACAACTGAATTTGTAATCACATACAAAATGACAGTTGTTCTGCTTAGTAGGCTCTACCTCCTTGAAAGCTAAGTTGCCTGATATTCATTATATTTCTAGTTAGAACCTCATATTTCTCTGTGCACTATTTGCCAGATACTAATTTCATGTTGTTCAGCTTATAACTGTTTTAACTGCTCCTGTTACACCCCTCTGAAGGGGTGGCAAAGTACTGGCAAAACCTAAGACCTTTGCAGTCATCTGCAATATTGCCAGTACTTCCAGGTTCATTAAAAACAGATGTTTCCTGAGCCAACCCTCTCAAGACTCCTAGATATATGTTGTCCTAATAGATAATGTTTAGCAGACTCTTTGGTTACTTCCTCTGAGAAGTAATCAGCCTTATCCAAGCCCATATGCTGTGGATTTTCAAATATAGAGTGGAAACCATGACCATAATGCCTTTGACTCCCTGCCTTCATTATAATATCTTTAATTATCTCTGAATGATAATGCCACCATTCCTACTGTTCCTAAACCTACAGAAAGTCCTCACTGCCTCTACCTTCTCTCACTAAATCAGAGAGTTTGTGTGCTGTGTTTAGCTGCTTCCCACTCCAGCAACCTCTTTTCTGTTGCCTCTTTTCTCTCTCTGACACTGGAAGGGTGTTGTGGACAAGGAACAGCAGGCATCTTCTGGATGGGGATCAGGAAGGATCCCTAACAATTGCCTTGGGATTCAGAGGCTTTCTGCAATTCATTCGCAGTTCATAAGGCCAAAAGCCCTGCCTGCAATTAGGAGGAAATTACATGAAGAGAAAAATTTGAAAAATCCCATTCTCAGGGTCTCTATGCTGTTGTACAGTGTTTCTGTCTGTCAAAAAAAAAGGTAATGAAAAGTAAGTTAATAGTTGGCACAGAGGCCATAACAAAGACAGGGACAGAAGTCATCACTCTAAACTATTAATTTTGTGTCTTTTTTCCATTTCAATCATTTTTCTTTTTCCAAATTACCTGGTGCATCTTGTCTTTACTGCCACATACACAGCTGAACTAAAAACTTTGCTCTCAGAATAAATATCTACTACAAGGAGAAGTTTGTTATTGTAATAGCACATTCACCACACACACACACTGCATTCTAATAACTGCAGTTGTGTAGAGAAATCCTCTTAAAATGAAAGAAATACCACAACGAATAATGAGAGTGTTCAACAAAACTCTCTGAAGCAAACAGGGAAATAGAAAGATTGTTTGACCTTTTAATACTGTAAATACATCTGGAGTGCCCAAGGAATGGCTGCATCGCACAGCCTCCTGAACAAATACCTGGTGGCTCTAATAACATCATTTTGCTGCATGTGTCTGTAGGAGCCACATGGCTTCTCTGAGCAGCAGGACAGGACAGTTGGGATTATATGGAGCAGCATTTCCCAGCTGTTTTGATTTCTGTGGGTTTTGTTTTGTTTAGCTTGGGTTTTTCTTCCAGGAGCTGTGTCCACTGAGTAGGCTAAGCCGTCAAATACAGCACCCATTTCTTCTCAGTAGTTAGACAATAGCAGAACACCAGGGATGCACCTGTGCAGCCAACCAAGGGATATGTTTTTAGTCATGACCAGCTGCAGTAAAGCATACATCCCACTGGACAAGCTACACTTCACTGGGAGAAGGAGCATAAGCAGCCTCATCTCAGAGGTCTCTTAGTCCTGAAGAGACTTGAGGATCAGAGGGGAATGTTGATGAATGTCAGAGGCAATGGCATGTGCACCTCCTCAGTATCTCCGTTGGCTTACGAGGGAAGCAACCTCCATAGGTTTTGGGTTCACCCCATGCAGAAGTGGTTGCAGAAAGAGGGTTCCTCATTGTCTGAGATGGGGGATGAGTGTATACACTCTCCAAAGCACTTTCTAAGGACTTCCAAAGCATAAACTTGTCTTCTTGGTACAACCGCGCACAGGGCAAAGGCCACCAAGCTAATTGTACTCTAATTATCATCCAGACTGGAAGGCAAATAGCTGTGAAGCTGCTTTGCCCTACAGAAAGGCTAATTTTCTGGGCACTGAAAGGTCTACCGGATCTCTGGAAGCTGAGTTTGTTACCTGCACAGAGCTGCACTGTGCCATGAAGACTCATCCACTTGTTAACAGGGGCCAAAACACAGCTCTGGGTCAGGTTTCCAACACAGTTCAGTTCCCACTGCATCAGGTCCGTGAAACTCCAGTCCCAGGTATGAGTATCAAACTGTTTGGAAAATCAAGCCCAAAGCTCTTGAAATCTGCCCTTTTTCATGCTCTTCCAATTACTACTGATCTCCACATTTAAAAACCTGGTTGTGCTGAGGAGTGGTGTGATCAGGATGGTAATAGAAATAGATTTTTGGAGTCTGACAAGCTACATTTGCTTGAAATGTTTCAGCCATCCTTTCTTGAAAGTAGCATTAAGAATGAGAAGGAAATAGTAACAGAGTGTTTAAAATGACAGCCAGAGAAGGCAAAAGTGTTTCACTAATCTCTCATAATTCTCTGGCCATGTCAGAGGAACCCATGACCTACTGACACTGTCAAAACACTTTCAAGCAAACACCACAAAGAAGAGAAACTGTATGAATTCAGACAGCATAGGGGAGGGAAGTAAACTATTATTTTGATAAAACTTTAATAAAGGGAAAAGAAGTGAAGAATCAGATGGCCTATTTTCACCCTGGCAAACATCATATGCCTCAAGGTTCCACTCTGGATCCCACACTGTTTTGTTTGCCTGTATTTATGAGTGATCTAGAAAGGACTGGAACTGAAGTAGCAAAAATGCACTAGCCACAAATTTTTAGGTGGGTGAGTAGTAAGAATTATTATGATGACACTCAGAAAGACCTTAGGCAACCAGATGACTGGCTCAAGTAACCAAATTCCAGTGCCAAAACACCAGAGATATGTAATACTGGAAAAGGGTAAAATACTGCTTGCACAGGAATCTAAATGAAGGTGGAAAATCTTTACCAAAAAAGCAAATTTTTTTTACATGCATCCTATGATCTCCAAACATCTCCTAGTACCTCCAAACTGCTGAAGGCTCTCCTGGCTGCACAGTGCCTCCCCTTAGCAGACATGTGCCCAGAATGCCATGGTGGCTCTGAGCAGCAATTGTCCCTGTCACACCATGGGAGAGACTGTGTCCCATTGCAGGGCAACACCTCCCTGCCGGCCTCCCTCCCCCAGCTGCCAGCATGGGGCTCTGCCAGTTCACCCAGACAGGTCCTCCTCTGCAGTCTCTTGCCCACCACACATAAAGACACATATGGGGCCCTCAGGTGCCCCTTGGCCTCTGTCTCAGTGAGGGGCAGCAGGAGAGAAGAACAAAGTATGAAACATGAAAGAGAAAGAGGTTGTGATGTTATGAGGGGGGGAAGAATAAAGGACAGAGAAAGAGCAGGGAGGAGGAATGGTCAAGAGCTGGGGTTTGGGAGAGGATGCTGCACTGCAGATGGTGCAGGTGACACAAGGAGACAGTCCAAGTCATCACTGTAGATATATCCATGGAGATTCAATCTGTGCACAAATGATAGCAGATAGCTAAAATTAATTAAAAATTAAACACTCAAAAATGTTTGAGCAATTCTATGTAAGCACTACAAATCTAGCTGAAATCCTATACATAACATCTCTTCATAGGCTCTAAAACTTCCTCACACATACTGCACAAGTTAAATAGGGATATAGTTCCTGTTAAAGCAAAATGTTAAGGAAACATCCTACGGAAAGAGCAGAAGACAAGGCTATTAGCAAGGGTTAGGTTTAAAAATCGCTACATTAAGAGTGCTACAAATGGTGCAGGGTGAAAAGGAGGCCAAAGGAACAGGGAAGCTGGAAAAGCATTCTGGACTGACAACTCTTTCACCTCCGGGATGCCTGAGAGTCTTGGGTAAAGCTGTGCTAACAAAAAGGGTGAGTGAAAGGGGTAGTGTTGGGAGAGAGACACAAGCTACTGCTCCAGTTGGAGTAGGGCAGGAAAGGGCTGCCAAGGGACGGATGGTCTGCAAAAATAGCTTTCCTATAAGATCTTGCTTATCCTAACCATGACTGGGAAAGCTGGGACAAAAGTCAGCCAAGGTCAGCAATTTGGACTGAGGTGTGGATCAGAGTTTGTGTTGGAAGAGGTGCAAATCTGTCTGTATTTTTGAGTGGGGCTGGAGGCAGGCTGCCAAACCAATGCTTAAGCTGCTGAAATAATTCATCTCTTGAGACCTTTTGTACAATAATGTGATGAAGGAATGTGTAATCTCTAGAGTATACTCACTTTATCCCTCCTCCTTAACTCATAATGTCAGGAAAAGAGACATGCAGTGAAAAAAATCACAGCAAAATCACCACAGATAGAAAGAAATGTTAAATACGTTTTGCAAACAGGTGTTTAAGCCTATGTACTCATTGCTATAGTAGACCAAGGACACAAGGTGATTCAAAATGAAAATGTATTTGTCTATGGATAACATTAGTTTCCAGAGTCATGGGAGTTAATGATAACAACAATTTTTAGAGTATATTAAATGTCATCCTTCAAGACTTAATCCAACCTCTAACTATTTTGGGATCACGATGAGATCTAATGGGGCTTGAGAACAAGGTTGAAAGGATTGATTATCCTACATCTGCCTGCTGTGAGGTTCTTACATCTTCCTCTGAAGCATGTAGTGCTGGCCAGGGTCAGAGGCAGGCAGCTGGATAGGAAGGCACCCTGGATTAGCTTGTTTGTACTCCCTGTGCTGTGCCTTGGCTGCAAGCTATGCAAGGTTTTATGTCTGTAATCCACAGCTCTCCTTGAGGAGCACAGAGGGCCTCTGAAATGCTAAACAACCCAGGGAAAGAAGCTTACCTGAAGCCATGAGTAAACCCAGCAGTCAAACCTCTGGCACAGATTTTGGCTTCTTCCTCTTCTAAATGGCTCAAGGTTTGGATGTCTTTGTTTTCAGCCCTGTATCTGAAAGATAAAGGAATTAGCAGGATTTCTTTAATCTTTGTGTTCTCCCAGATAAGTGTATTAGAGGAATTTTGTAGGTTATGGAAATATTTATTTTGAATTAAAATTAAAGCTGCACCACACTGCGTTTATTGTATCTTAGTGTAGGGCACAACTGAGCTGTGCAGTCTCCTACATCTAACTGCAGAAACATCATTCTTTTTGCCCTGACTTGGATAAATGAAATAAGGATGCCCATTTTCAGCAAAACCCAGCTTATATCTTGTTGTGCTGCAGCACACACAGAGCCCAAAATGTGTCCTTAAATGGGTATTTTATTTTCAAAATTTCATGTGGAAATTGATTTTGGCTTTCAAGCAGCAAAGACCTAGAGGTGTAACCTTGGGCATTTTGGAGTCAGTTATTGACAGAGGAGACCAATAATTGTATTTTTGTGTAAAATTCTTTTAGTGAACGTAAGAATATCTCAACTGGCTTTACCTGACCTCTCTCTAGCCAGTTTCCTCTAATTTAACCAGAAGAGAGGTTGCTGCTGCTGTCAAAGGTAAAGAGGAATATAGAGAAAGTGATAGACAGTTAACAGGCAGATATGTTTCCTCACTATGAGCAGAGTTGTTGCTGGTGTCCACGAAATTTCGTTCCCACCTCCAAAGGAAATACAGTTTTCAGAAAAGATCAAGCCCAGAACACACTCTAAATCTCACAGGCAATGATTTATGAACCAAGTGAACGTATTTCCAGGGTGCAGTGCTCCTCTGCCTGAACAAAGGGATATAGGGGAAGGTGGGGAGCACAATATGAGCACCTCCCATCTCAGCCCCTATGGGGCCTCTCTGATTGCTCCTCATGATGGTGTGAAGTCCTCCCTGAACAGAGCAGCCCACCAAGCAGCATAGCCCAGCACCAGCTGAACTACATTTTTACCTAACAACCCTAACAATCCTATCATAACCTTCTGAAAATCTCTCACTCTTAGCCCTGGCCCAGTTAACACTCAGGGAAATGCAATTTAATTAACCCTTTAATTAACCCTTTGTCACAAGGACTCCATTCAAGTACCTCATCCAGATAAGAACGAGTGTTGGCTCAGGTGTATGCCTCAGTTTCTCTTACCAGTCTTTTTTTTTCCCCCCTTCTGCCTTCGGTAAGCTCTTTAGATTCAAGCACTAACCTCAGGCCAATTTTTTATTTCAAAGCTGGATTACTGCGTTAACTCCCTCTTCCCATTTTTCTACCACTTAGTTCAATGCTCTCTGACTGTGAGGATGTAACACAGCAACAAAGGACCAGGAAAAAGACAAGGGATTAAAGTATAAATGGATCTAAATACTTAATAGCTGGAAAGAAGAAAAGTGTGACCTACATTAATCAGAAACAAAGTGGTGACAATAGGCTTCAGCCTGGCTGTGTACCTAATTGTTTATTTATTTGTTTGGTTAGTCATTTATATATTTATTTTTAAGGCAGCAAGTATCAAGAAAACATGCTTGAAAAGGTTTCATTTAAGTGTGCCTTCAGGCATGATTTGGAAGTTTTCTACACTTTGGAAACAATCAAGGCATCATTCGAGGAAAAAAACTAAAATCAGCTTTATAAAGACTATGCCACCAGACAAGAGGCAGTCAAGAGTTGCAGATTGAACCCACTGTGTGTAAATCACATAGATTTAAATACACCGTAAGGATCTTAGTTGGCAATTCTTGAAACTTATCCATATGCCTTTAAAACTGCATCTTGAAGCTCCAGGCCTTGGAGTCAAGAGATTATATGAGTCTTAGCTTCCGTCACAAAATAACACTGAATGTCAACAAGGTTCAGATATCAATAAAAAACCTCCCAACTTTCATCTATCTCTTTTTGACTTATGATTTTAAAAGCAAAGGCATGAGGATGGTGTACCAACTTGTCTTTTGAATCTCTGGAGTGAGCAGTGCAGTACACATGGGGCTGCTGTAAATGTGCAGATCTCTCAAGGCTGTTGGCTGCATCTTTAACTTGCTGCACTGGGAGAAGGGACAGAAGATATGAATGGCCAGTGCAAACACCTAGACTTGTGCCACCTCCTGCCTTGTGGGAAATCTGGGAGGAAGATTTGTTCTGAGAGTTCTTGGCCTGCCCCAAACAGGGTGTGCCTTTGGGGTCCCCCAGATTGAAGCAATGAGCAGCTGAGAGTGATGCATGGATTGCTTCAACCTATACCTTATTTGCTCCCCTCCTCTGAAGCACTGCAGCTTGACTCATCACTGTAACTCATCTCAGTAGCCTCATGAGTTCTGAGCTGGATTGGGTTTCCTTTAACGAATCAGCCTTCTAGCCCCCATTTTAACATTAATTGATTGGAGATGCTTTTAACTGTTCCTTCTGGGTATATTAATTTTTTACAGATTGAATTTGGTTTGATGAGGCAGGAAACCTGAAACTATTCCTGGCATCTCCTGCATACTCAGAATAACCACTCTAATGCATTCAGAGCAGCACACAGCAACAGGGTGGTAACAGAGCAGGGCTGGGGACACAGGGGCAGAAGAAGTGGGGTAGGGTGAGCCTAGGTAGTCACCTATCCATTTCCAAGAGACATCAGTAAGTGATTGCTTACCCATTTCATCTTTTATATTAAACACTTTTTTTTTCCAGCAATGCAGACATTTTGTTCAGGCTGGGGCTGCTGACATTAACAGATATTAAATATACTCAGGAGAAATATGATCAAATGTTTGAAGTGTCTAGTAAATGTGCTGTTAGCTGCCCTCCCAGGGAGGCTTAGTGCAAGCTATTGTGTTTTGCTGAGCAAGAGGAAGACTGGAATATTAGACAAGGAATCCAAAGGCAATTTTATCAGCAGTGTTATGCAGCCCTGGAACACGTTGCTTTTCTATTGGAAGCTTTTCTGTTACAGCCATCAAATGACTTGCTATTCTTAAACACTGAAATGCCATTTTGCATTTTAAGACCTCGGAGCTGTGTAAGGATTACTATGCTCCACAACAATACCTCCTTCTGACACTGTGGTGAGGCTCTGGACAGGGCCAGGCTTTGATGCGCTGTTAGACCAGACAAAGGTTTCATCCTTCCTGCTCACCCAGACGGGAGTGGGAGAAACACTTGGCCAAGCTCCTCTCTCACATAACCCTGCTCAGGTCAGCATGTTTAGCCCTTAGATGGAGTTGACTGATTCTGTTCCTAGCAAGGTACCCTGAATCACCAAATAAGTTTTGTCCATCTCAGAGGCTGTTTTTTGTTTCTTCCCACAATAAGATTTGCCATCTTTTTATTTACAGAGATGCAGTACCAGCAAACCCCAGCATTACAGCTCAACTACTCTGCTCCTGGAGCAGAGAAAATAACAGATGAAAAGATAATTGCCAGAAGAGAAAGAGGGTTGGCCACACTAGAAGTTATATAAAAGAACATCAGGAAAATAGAGTGGGAGAAGATCCTCCCTGAAAATATATCTCTGGCTATTTCTCCTCTGTTTCTCAGCTTTTGGTTTCATAAGAAGGAGCTTGAGGCTGCTCCTTCCTCTTGGCATGGCAGGGATACTGTGCCTGAGCCTGTGAGACCTCTGTCAGGTTGGGCAATGTAAACACTCCCTTTCCTCATCCTTAAAGCAGCATCTCAGTCCTGCAGGACTCTACCACAGAACTATAAAAAGGAAATCAACTAAAAGTAAAGGGCCACTCTCTTTGGTAAAAGGCCAGGTTTCCCTTAGAGAAAAATGGTTGTTATATTTTTACAGAAGAAATTCCATTCATTACTAAGTTACATAGGTTAGTGACATACACAGTATTTTTGGGAAGCATCCTCATTCCTTTAATATTTCCCAGAATATCCAAATAATACAAATACAGCCATGTCTGGACTAGATACAGTCCTTCAAAATGCTTCTCTCCAGCCAAAAGTTCGATTCAGCCAAACTGAAGGAGCAGCTTTTTATTTAGTATTAAAGAATTAAAATACCATTATTCTAGTATACATCCACACCTTACCTGAGGTGGTCAGTCCCAGGAGCAGCCTGAAGCCTAGGACATCCCTGAGACTCAGGACTACACATCCAAAGCACCTTGCAGATTATTTGAATTCATCCTGAATTCAGTCCTTTTCAACAGGCAATGCTAGTGCCCTGTGAGGCAGGACTTGGACCATCTCATCTGTCCAGTCAATTATGTGAGGTTGCTACAGGGCATACAAGACACGTGAGGACAGCAGAGCCAAGCACCATGCTCTAGGGTCTCTGTACCCACCCAGCCTTTAGCACCTGTACATGTTCCCTTTTTCTCCTCTCCCCATAACCCTGGGCTGAACAGCTGGATTAGCCCAGAAGTAGCCCAAGGCAGTGATTCAACGGGCTAGACAGCCAGTGCAGTTGGCTTCATTCAGGGCATTGAGATTTGTCATTAATTAGTCATGATGGTCAACAGGGAGCTGCACTGCAGAGGATTTTAACCCACTGTTCAAGCACCAACAGGCTGGCTTTGGTAAGCCAATGGTCTTATTGAGAAAAGCAAGCTCTGGGCCCTCCTGTTTTTTAGAGCAGCATGCTTATTTTAAATTCAAACCTGCTGTCTTTTTCTGCTCCTCTTTTTCTATTGCTAAAAATGGTTTTATGACAGATCTTGATGGATATGAATTGTCTGCCATATGTTGTTTCCTTTCCTGACTGTTATCTCCATATGTCAAATGTACTTGGATCTGATGATCTCCATACAAATGATAACAAAACAGACAAGGAGAGGCCAGACTACAGGGGAAACAGAATCTCTACCAGAGAACTGAAATACCAGCAGACAGCCTTTCTGCAGGAGACTATACAGTTTACATGCTGTCACTCAAAAACAGTGACTCCTTCTAGGCACTCTCGCACATGAGTTTCTCTGTGCTAAGACAGGATGTGTTCAAGGGGAAATTCCCTGGCGATCCACCACCAAGCTTAGGATATACAAAGCAGCGAGAGACATAATAAATAAGGTTTGTTTTGCCTCCAGCATAAGTAGTGCCAAGCTTTTATAATTTGGGGTTTCTTTCCTGGTAAATTGGGTAAATTATCAGAAGTGTCCCAAGTGACTTAAATTTACTGAATATTTGATCCGTTAAGTCTCTTAGACACTTAAGAAAATTGGATCTCTTCTCTCTTACAGTCACTGACATTCTCTTTCATTTTCTTCTTACCATATTGCCAATTTTTTGGTATCTTTGAGACTTCTTCCGCTTCCCAAGAGATCCAACAGCAAGGTATATTTACAAAACACAGGATCATAAATACCTCCTAATAAAAGATAGTGTAAGGTTGGAATCCTACCATGTTGTCCCAAATTACTTTTTCCCTGATGGTCCCAGTTTTGCTTTCCTAGAACAGACACAGGAATTGCTGCGCGTCTTTCAGGCTGCATCCTTCCCTCCTGCAATGGGCATCTGTAAACAAGGGAGTACTTGGCCTGGCCAAAGTCTCCTTGTCATGTGTCTGTTGAAAAGAGGACATGATATTCCAGGGAGACTGGTTACACTGAGGAGAGGTGAAGTCCTGCTTCACAATGCTTTCCTCTCCTCACTGTGATGGGAGCTTTCTCTGAGGCAACACAGATCCAGAGTCACGTTGTGCAGCCCCTGTGACCATATTGCATCACTGTAAAGGAATCATCTTTCCAATGGGAAGCCCTGCCTCCTTCCTTCTGTGCCCAGACTTTCCTCAAGAGAGTATGACACAGTGCCTTTCTTCCTGGATAAATCCACAAGGAATGAAATTGTTCTTTGCAGGCCAAGGTAAACATGTGCAGTTCCTGAGAAGGAACCCATCAGCAAAGTAAAAGTTAAAAACCATGGTGTGATAGTTTTTGACTTCCTCAAGTCCTATATCTCTGAATCCTTCTTTTCTTTGTTTCTTCCCCTCACAGTTATTGCCCTACTGAGCTGCTCAAGTAGGGAAGCACAGTTTTGGAACAGAGATCTTTGCAAGGTTAAAGAAGACACCCTTCACTTTAACAAACGACAGTCTCCATCTGGTTAGCATCCCTCTCATGTGTCTGTAACAGATACAGGCAGAATTGATTATCTTTACTTCAGGCCTACTAATTAAAGCCCTGCTCTGATGTAATGGTATCACTAAAATTTCCACTTGGGTCATCTGTGTTTTTCCGTGGATCCTTTTTTTTTTTTTTTTTTAAAACAGAGGAGATTGTATTTAAGGGAGTAAATTTTTTAAGGGAGACCAGATAGCAAAGAAATGAAAGGAGATAATGAGTCTAAACAACGAATACAAAGGAGTTTTAAGACCTAGAATAGTTCGGATTTGACGGGATTTTAGGAATCCATCTAAACCAAGCACAAACTTAAAATCATCTTCAGAAGTAGTCAGGTTGCTGAGGGCCCTGTCCAAAAGTTCTTTAAAATTTTCAAGGATGGTGATGCTACAGCCTCACTGGAGACTTGTTCCAGTCCTTGATTGCACAACTTAGAGGCTAATACAACAAATAAATTAAGGGGTTTGTGATTGGTATCTGTCTTGAGCTATCCTTTCAAGGCAAAACATGGAAAGCAGGCTGGGTGTGGCTAGTACTTCCTTGGGGCTCAGCATCTACCCAAGAAAACTTTAAGGCCCACAAGAGGAGCTGGTAAGCTTTTTTTCAACTACAAAACACATCAAGGATGCTAACTCCTTGGGAAGCCTAACTCAGCCTGTACAGCCATTTGGTGAGCAGGGAGGAGGAAAAAAGGTCTGTAACACTTTACCTTGAAGAGCTGCTGTTGTTAGTCCAGCACTTCCCAGAGCGTCCCTCATCAGAGGACTGGCCACACTGCTCTTCAAAACCGAGGGGGTTTAGGGACTCCCTTATCACTCATCATGCTACCAGTGTTTTCATTAGTCTTACAGTGTTACACAGACCTAGTTTGCTAGATAACGTGGCTGCAGCAAATTTCCTTCCATCTGTCCCATAATCCTGTCCAGGACTTTACTGAGAGATCCAGGTCCACAGTACACTCAAGGGGGCAGTCACAAAGGGTATGCAGGCAGAAACGAGCAGCAATGAGCAATCCAGGTCAGAGGAACAACAAACCAGGTCATGCCAGCTTCAGTGCCAAAGTTGATGCATTAAAATTGTGCTCTGAGTGCTGAGCCACTGCTGAAAGAGTTCTCACTGGAATGAGTGCTGCTGCTTGTGTGAGCAGTCAGGCATATGAAACAGACTGGACCCTTCAAGAAAGGCCTCTTTTTAAAACTCAGGTTGCTACTTGCTAGTTTGAATGTAGTTAACAGAGGTCAGAGGTTCCCTGTAGCTCCTGGGTGAGTCCCTCACTTCATAAACCTTGCCACCATTTGCAGGCTCTTGTGATGATGGTGGTCCCTTAGACCTTTCTCATCAAAGGAAAGGAGGTTGCAGGAGACCTTTGAATGGTCAGGGAAAGCTGAGATGTTTCTAAGAAGTTTCAGTGCACATGTAGTTTATTTGTCAAATTACTAACACGTAAGATAAAAAGCTTGCTGTTGGCTCAAGCCAATACTAAGCAGAATGTTTGGGTTGCCTGTCTTCTACTTTTTGGTTGTTACTAATTGTGTCTTTAGAATATTTTTTTTTTAAAAAGTGTGTCTTTTGAGCTATCTGAAACCATGAGTTGATCCAAACAGAGTGAATAGAGAGTACAACATGCTTGTACACACTGGAGTTTTTCTTTGAGTAATTCTTGAACCAACCTCTCAAGCCTGAGATTTCAGTATTTAGCAGTAAAGTTCACACTTGTTAAAATTCAAATCTTCTGGGCCATTTGCTCAAAAGCCACAGAAGTGCTCTTCTTGGAAGTGCAATATAGGTAAATAAATAAGAGATAGTGTACATAATTCAATTTAAATTCAAGAAAAATTACCCTGGATAATTTTTCTTAGTCATTCAGCCTTCCAGGACTCTGGCCTTGTGACTGTGCTATGACAGCTGCTCTGAAAGCAGCAACCAGTTTAGCAAAAGGCACTGGGATATGGGAAGGGCTGAGGACCAGAAGGGATCACTTTGGGTGGACTGTGACCACCCCAGCATTAGGACTGAAAGAAAGCAACAGTATTAGACCTTCCTCCACCACAGCCCCACTTATCAGAAGCCTGTCTGTCTGTAAGGATTTACATAGTAAATAACTCCTAGTTTTGTCTCTGACCATTAAGTACCAGTGTTACTGCCCTTGGGGATCAC